>NW_024386920.1:137500-737500 GCF_900408965.1 Simochromis diagramma | reverse complement strand
AATCCACACATCGGGCACAACTCCCAGTCAAAGACTGGGCCAAATCTACATGTAACAAACTTCTAATTTACACATTTAGAAACAGATGCAGCTACTGCATTTCATTAATAACCAAGATTCTACCAGGAATAATGAAAAGGTGGTTGGTCTTGATGACATACATGTAGGAGCTATGGAGATGCCTAGGAAGCTTTTTAACCAGATTGGTTAGGGTGAGATGACACCTGACGAATGGAGTAGTGGTACAGTTTTCAAGAACAAATGAAATGTGCACAACTGTAGTAATTGCAAAGGAATAAAATCTATGAAGCATGAAGCTATGAGAAGGATTTGCTGAAGCTAGGTTAATAAGAAGATAGGGGATGATCAACAAGCTTGGCTTCATGGAGAGAAAGAAAGGTGTGCAGTAGGAGAAGTAGGAGATACAGATGGAGTCAAGATGAGAGGATGAGATTGCATCAGGCATCAGCTCTGATCCCCTACCTTTTTTAATGGTGGACTATGATGATTGCAGAGGACATTGCAGAAGAGAGGAAGAAGAGGGCCTGAAGAGGTTGAAGTGTGCTTTATGTATGCCAGCAGCACATATATTGGACAAAAAAGCTTTTCAGTATTAAATTTAACACAATTTGCAGTAAATTACCCACCACAAACTTCAGTAACTCATGTTTGTGTGATCCATCATGGCGTATTCTAACTTGATAAAGCAGATGAACTGGGTTCATCAGCGCAGACTGACTGTAAAGTGTTGGTAGTGTCACTACATTTAGATATTAGATGGCAGTTATTTGCAAATCAGTTTGAGTCTGACTGACATTGTTTGGAGACAGGGTACCTCCCATGTGACCTATGTAATCGTCTTGGGACCAACGACCAGAGGCTGAAGGTGCTGCACAACAGTTGCCATTGGTTCCCAACAGTAAACCACTATTTTTTTTCCTGGTCACATGGAGGTTACCATCCTATTTTACCTCTAGAATGACTGACACCTAACACACTCAAGGTTACCAGTTTGAGAACACAGGGATTTGGGGTTCGAGTCAGGATGGGTTTGATGTGAAAAATCAAAATCAAAACTGCCAAACCAAATATGCAGAGTAATTTGTTGGGGTCACCCCTGGTGGACAACGGAGCAGCTGAAAGAAGCGTAGCGTCTTCCACATGAAAAATTCTGTTACTATCTGAGTAGTCCCTACCATTGTTAATAATTTCTCATGTTCTTTCCTGTCCTTTCTTTCTTACAATCTGTCTTCATGTTATTGATTATTTATGTTATTGAAGAGGTGAAAGTGACATGTGAGAAGATTATTTACAATTTCATCAAATCAAAATCTGTTGCTATTTTTATTTATTTTTTTATCCAGAAGGAGACGATTACAATAAAACAAACCTTAATGAACCTCGGGTTTTAATAACATTTGTAGAACTGTTCCAGAAAAAAAGTCCCATTAACCAGTTTGACTGAGTTATCTGTCTTATCCAGCACATAAAGGCAAACAGAAAGAGTTTAGGCAACCTTGATGAACTTTAAAACAGGATTTCAGTTTTAGAGAAAGTCAACAGTGATTGAGTTCTTTACATTTAGTTCTGGGGATGATTTGTATTTA
The DNA here is from genome assembly GCF_900408965.1 of Simochromis diagramma. Lineage (NCBI taxonomy): Eukaryota > Metazoa > Chordata > Actinopteri > Cichliformes > Cichlidae > Simochromis > Simochromis diagramma. The sequence goes on along the minus strand of NW_024386920.1, from coordinate 735,893 downwards.
AAGTATGTGGACGTCTGTATTTTCCTCGAGTGGTTTGTTGTGTTTTTGTGTTTGTTTTGTGTGCTTTTGCTTATCTTTTGTTTTTGTTTAAAACATTCTGGTTTCATATGCCTGAAACTGCTGTAGCACTGGTTAACAGCAAATGTAGTATCATAGAATAACTGATTGCAGTAAGTACTGTGTATTTTATGGCAGCATCAGTTACTCATGGATAATTCATGCCTCTTAGTAGAGTTGTTTTAAAACAACACGGAGGTTTAATGTGGAAAGTCAGTCTCTTTGACATCCTAACTTTACATGAAGTAACCAAGGGCGAAATCATTGTTCATTTAAAACAATGGTTTTTCAAATTCAAGAAGCATGAGAGTAATAAAGGAGAGGTGTGTGGAGGTCAGTTACATGGGGAATGGAAAGAAGTAGATAATAAAAAAGGAGAAAACGATGGGGGAAAAGGGCAGAGGTAGAGTGCAATGGTGTAAGTCAGGAGAAGGACACAAGAATCAAATCAAAGTAGAGATCTGTGATGTGAAGGCTGATGATAGATTTACAGAGAGCAGGACAGGGTGGTGGGAGAGAGTGAGCAAAGCTGAGAATCAAGGCACACAATGTACACGTTGTCTGTTTGTGCAGTGTTCACTGCCTTGGAGCCTTAAGGGTAATCACAAGTGATGTGGACACCAGGCACTGGGTACATTACACCCACTATAAATAATGTACTGGCAAACGCCCGCAAAGCTGTTGGGATTTAGACTTTATTCCCACTCTTTTGCTATAAATAAACACATTTCTTGCCAAATAATAGGAATGTCCTGTATAAACACAAGACTCGAGACAAAATAACCAAACTTATATTGATATTATATAAGCCACAACCTGTGGTATATTAGAGTGGCATTACTGTGTGTTTATGTTTGGGCAGCCCATTATTCAAACAGGAACACAGATTACACAGTTTTCTAAGTAATAAAAGTGAATCACTTCTAAGGTTTGGATTACTCTTGTACCACTTATACCACCTGAACTCTGTACATGTTGTATTCAGGTGCTCTTCTTTAATTTGCAAGTTTCTTTTCATGGCCGTGCAGCATGAATTTATCCTGGATGATCAGACTGTCAACATCAAGTTCTAGTATAACGTCCCGAGGCATTTGGATGTGGATGAAAAGGCAGGAACCTTTGACCATGCTCCGCTCACGACCTTCCTCCTCAGGTTTATCTTCCTGTGACTTTGTCCTCATCTGTAAAATTACATTTAGGATGGAGAGTCACTGTTTTGACACAGTGGATGAAATATTATTAAATGCTAATTACCCATACATTGTTACTACACAACACATTCCAAATATAATTTAAAAGGTACACGATTCTGGGTGGTATTTGATGTATTTGCTGACTGCACTGCTGTTTCTAATAAAAAGTTTCCCTTTGTGTTAAAGTAAAACTGTTTTTTTAACAAAGTCCCTGTGGCAGGTGGTGAAGAAACACCTTTAATTAAGGGTTTTGCTATCTTAGCTCCACAGACAGACCATTCCAACAACAGATTTCTGGATCTGTCACCATCAGTGAGAGATGCTTACCACGTAATTTTGTGATAGTTCCCTTAGAAAGGTACACTTACTTTCCTCACAACTTAGCAGATATGTTTTACTGTTAATCCCATCTCCCGTCTTCTGTTCAATTCAAATTTATTCATATAGCAACAATTATTCTGATTCATTAAAAGGACTAGACGTTACAATCCCTGATAATGCATTGCTTTAAATGGAGAAAGTCTTGAGGGATGGATACTATGAGGAAAAGCAGCCCGGAAACGTTACCAGCGCGATGCATTGTTGTGTGCCTCAACTTCACGGGGTGTTTTGGTCTTTTATCACAAGTTATTCTGCAATTTTTTAGTTTCTTTTTACATTCCTTGGTTAGGTTTAGGAATTAGAAATCGGATCTAGATTTTAATATTAAAATTTTAGGACACATCATCAGCAGTGGACCTTGTATTCAATGGGTGTTTCGGCCATTATCACTAGACACCCTCGTCCAAGGAGGCCATGCCAGGGTTGATCAGGCCCCAGTGTGTCACTGGTTTATGTTTTATGGTTATTTCTCTTCTACTTTCTTCTGTTCAATTTTCTCAATTTATTTTATCAATTAACTGCAAAAATTAACAACAACAGCCCCTTCAGTACCAACAGTTAGAAAATTTCCTCTGAGGAAGCATTTGGTGACAGTGGGAAGGAAAAACTCAGAGGAAAATACCACCAGGAAAAGTAGGTTCAAGGAGGGATAGCCATCTGCCAGTGGAAGAAGGAGAAGAGCAAAAAGGAGAACATAGAGAGTCGAACTCTAGAAAAGAGAAGACAAAAATTAATGAGATGCAGTAGAAAAGAAAATGAAAGAAAAGGGGAGTGAAAAGAGGTCAGTGAAGAAGACCTGTCCATCATGGGAAGTCCTCATGCAGTGTGAGTCTTCAGCTGAGCCCGAAGCAGCCTTAAATATAAGCCTTATCAAAATGGAGAGTTTTAAGTCTAAGTACAGATGTCTGTCTCTCAAGCGTAAACTTGTTGGACAGGAAAGAGGCCTGATAGCAAAAGGACTCTGCCATACTTTTTGAAACTCTAAGAAATACAAGTAAACTTGCAATCTAAGAGGAAAGTTCTTTAATGGGACAAAACTCTACATTCTGGTATTTTAGATATGAACAATGAGCAATATTTAAGACCTTCTTTGCTTTTGGTTTATATAAGCTCAATATCAAGACCCTAAAATATGAATGAAGACTGATTCTTGAGACTGGTATTTGAGTGTGTGTTTCCCCTTCGTCTCTGTATCTTAATTCACTCATTCCGACTCTGCTACACGCGCTGTCCTAAGGGGAACCTTTTAACCCACTGTGAGCGTGTTTTCCACGTTCTTTGTTGGTTGCACTCAGTGTCCTAGAAGGTCGTTCTGACCCACCATGAGCTTCTTGTTCTTCTTTTTCCCCAAGACCGCTTGCTCCCTACTTAGACCTGGCTTGCACACGCGGAATAGTAGAGCACAGCACAACCTCTACATATGTACTTGCTGCACCGTCCACACACTTTTTGCATCTTACAGTCTTTTTTCACGGAGCACCCCTGGCACCTCTTCCTCTTACTTGATCCTCCTACTGCCAATGGTACAGAAAACACAGAGAGACCGGGGACTTGGTTCACCATTTTCCATGCTGTGCTTGCGCTAGGGACGCAATCCATGACACAAATGAAAAGAACTACGAGTGCCTTAACCAGCATCTTGAGAAACACTACACTTGTGTCACTTGCCCGCCATTCATTCCGGGTGGACTTCTCGCCACAGAACGAAGGCATTTTACACCAACAAGTTGACGATGTTGTAGAATAGAGCCAGCAAGCAGCCATCCTGCGACAGCTGTATGTAGCAGCCAGCTGTATTTGTTGGCAATGAAGTGGAGGATGGCGGTGGGCAGATTTTGGCCCTTCTGCTGTGGTGCAGCAACACGTTAGCATTTCTCTTGGGCATCTAGGACACCAGGGAAGCGAGCTCAGTGGCCTTAGTTCTTCAGTCTCCTGGAGGACCACTCTTGTGTCCAGGTTTATCTCGGGACTCACAACCTTCCTCACCTTCTCTGTGTACACCTGTATCTTCCACACATAGTTGGATCGGGCATCGCAGGCGACCCAAGTTGATGCAGTATTTGGCTGGTTTGCCAGGCACGTACCAGAGAAAGAGACAGCGACCTGGACAAAATAGTACTAGTAGTAGTGATGTTGGTGGTGGCAGTGATAGTGGTGGTGGTGTTGGTGATAGTGGTGGTCATGATGGTGTCTCGTGGCATTATCGTCGAAGCGTAAAACTTCTTGAGGAGCATCTTGGCAGCAGCCTCTCCTCGAGACCTTTAAACGCTGGCCAAGATCAGCAGGCTCCAGTAGACAAGCAGTAAATAAACAAGAAAACAAAGAAACACGTCAAGTAAAACACAATGACCACAGAGAAAACCCATGAAAATCCCGCTACCCCCCAATAACAACAAGCACACAACTGTTTCCTTCACCGCTACCACAACCATGAAAACGTCAGGGCCATTTTGACCCCAAGACCAGAAAGCCAGCACGAGGTTAATGGGGATGATTGAATGTCATGCTTTAGGTTGGTGACCACTTATGTAACATATAGTTTACAGTAATGGCCGAATGCGCCAGTATATTGTATCACTTTCTTCACTGATACTATTATGCATCAATTTACTGGTGCAAAAATATTGAGACACTCTAAATTCATCTGACAGTTTTCGCTCGTACTTATCAAATGAATGAAGGTAAAGAAAGCGACCCAGTGACCATATTTACAAATTATAATATGTTAAAAATAGAATTACAATGATGAAAAAGGCAAAATAGATTTTTCCTGCTTTCTGGATTTTTTTCTTTCATTTAAATGGATATTGTGATACTGTGGGGCGTGTTATGCCGTTTACTTCACCCTTAGCTTTTCTACCAGCTTTCAAGGCACAATAGAGGTGAAAGAAGCTAAAACTGTAAGGCTCTGCATGTCTTACATAATCACTGTGGTGTCACAACAACAGCTTAGCACTAACTCAGTTCACACATATTTACTTTTTGTTGCTTATATCAGTGGTAAGAAAACATATTCCACTTTCTGCATTTTTATGCATAATTTTACTACAGAGTTGACTCAATGACAAAAAATGTCTAATAAAGAGTTTGAGTAAAACTAGTAGTTTGTTTGTTTTATGTTTTTTTGCTCAACACAGGCTGTTCACATTTTCCCAGTGAATCAGTCCCATCAAAATTTAAAAGCCCACAGCGAACAAATAATTTGTCCAGTACATGCTGATCAAATGTCTGGAGGACTGTGATGCACACCATGTTCTTTGTAGCCTCCAATCTAACTAAAGAAAAACCTAATATTTTGAAAAATACCTAATTATTATGTGACTCTGCATAACATCAATTAACACCACCCACTATAATTATTCTAAAAACTGAAACACAGTGAAAGGATGGTCTTGTATGGCAGCGACATGCGTAACTCTAAACTGGTTGTCACAAAACTAATTTTTAAAGGATTGTAGGTGATCTATAGCACACACATATAATTTGCAATGAGTGTGTGCTGTGCAGATCCTACCCTCCCTCTCTGTTACTTTTCCACATTCCTTATTTGTGCCTCAGCAGTGTGCAGGTGTGAAAGGAGGGCTATAATTACAGAGCACGTTGGCTGGCTCAAACTCTGGCCGACAGCTTATCTCTGCCCCTCCCCAGTCATCAGGCTGGTGCTGTCGGAAGAATCACGCCTCTAATGTATTATTCCAACTCTTTCCCTTCTGTGAAAACCTGTCTTTGCTGTTTCAGAAGAAGTGTGGCAGTGTAATAAAAGGTGTGAAGCGGTTTTTCATCTTTTCCAATCTGCTTTTTATCATTCGCTTGTCATTGTTGAGTTTGCTACTTTGTTATTTATTTTCATATTACTGAGGGCAAAGACGGCAAAAGATTTTGCGTGGTTTTTGTTGTAGTAAGCACGTAACTTCCAATAATAAAAAGCTCAGAGTAGAAAATAAGCAAACTGGTTAAGCTGTGCAAAACGTGTCTTAAACAACGTTCTTATTACTATGATTAAGAGGTCCCTGCTGTCCGTGCTCTATGTGAATTCTGCTGTTTGTGAGCATTACAGTTTTATTTCTCAGTTTCAACAACAAGAGCTTCCAAGTGCTATAAAGTGCTCTCCATAAATAGCTCCCCCATCCTTGGAGGTTTAAGCACATTTAAATTAAGGGTCGTAATTACTATTAAAAGTCTCTCTTCTCCCCACTGGAACAATGAGTCCACTTGATCAGTGAGTGATAATATATGCACTTTTCCATCAGCCTTAATTGGGAAGGCTTTTTACATTTCCACATCAGCAAGCAGAATGAGACAGAAAAATATATTATTAATAATAATAATCAATTATCCTTGTATTCGGATCATGATTATAATCTGAAAGTTTCATAGGGACATGCTCAAAAATGAACAGCTATGAGGCTATCAGAGCCAACAGTGTTGGGCTGAGACCGAGCTGTAAAGTTTAATGGGAGCAGAAACTGATTCAAGTCCTTTCCTTGTGCATAAATGACTAATGAGAACATAACAAGATGAAGCACTCAAATAGTTACAAGTAGCATGAGGGCAGTGATGCAGCATGAAGTAGGAAATTAACACTGGTTTCCAGTGTCTGCATTAATGGAACAACAATCAGTGTCTACTTACTACTACTACTCCTAATGCAGCCTGGACTCCTAAAGACACAGTGAGCATGACCTCTCTAAGTCTTGTTCACACTGAGGGTAAGTTTGCCTTCACTCAGAAAATTAATAGTAAAACAGCTTGTCACTGGGTACTCTCTAAGGTTACAATGACCCTTGTGGTTCATATCTTACAGAACCCAGTCTTGAACCAGCTTTGAACCTCTGGAAATAATCTTGCAGCAAAAGGTTATTATGCTAAATTGAATATGAAAGTGCAAAAATTAGACACAGCCACTTGGAGAAGGACTGGCATTTCAGTAGAAGTGTATCTAGCTCACATAAACGTGTGCTTGAAACAAGAATCTTCTTGCTATTAAAGATACAGAAAGAAAAGCTATCTTTAAATGGGTTTAATTCAGCCTTAAAAGGAAGCAGCAATATATGAAGAAATATATATATATATATATATATATATATATATATATATATATTCCAGATACATACAGACGGACAAAATGGTGGTGGCTAACCAACCGGACATAGTGGTGGTAGACAAACAGAAGAAGACGGCCGTAGTGATCGATGTAGCAGTTCCGAATGACAGCAATATCAGGAAGAAGGAACACGAGAAGCTGGAGAAATACCAAGGGCTCAGAGAAGAGCTCGAGAAGATGTGGAGGGTGAAGGTAACGGTGGTCCCCGTGGTAATCGGAGCACTAGGTGCGGTGACTCCCAAGCTAGGCGAGTGGCTCCAGCAGATCCCGGGAATAACATCGGAGATCTCTGTCCAGAAGAGCGCAGTCCTGGGAACAGCTAAGATACTGCGCAGGACCCTCAAGCTCCCAGGCCTCTGGTAGAGGACCCGAGCTTGAAGGATAAACCGCCCGCAGGGGCATGCTGGGTGTTTATATATATATATATATATATATATATATTGCAGATGTTAGTACAGTAAATTAGTTTGTACACTTGATTTGAATATTCTCCTCCCTATATAAAGCAATTTGAGGTAGGAACTCCCAGAAATACATCAGGATAAGTAACAAAAATATTTTAGTTCCCACCTTCTTATATGCAATTTTGTCTCTGTGCTGTAAATAACGAACACGTTATGCCAGCACCCTTAGTCCCAAGGGGTAGATTCACGTAGCTTGTACTTGTAAGGACAGAGCTAGAATGTGATTGTACTCATATCTATGAGTCTAAATACCAGAAAAACAAGTTTCTACCATATGAATAACCCACGCATCCCTGAAAATCCCTGAATAAGAAAATGGGAGATCAGGAGATGCCTTCAGTTACTTAAAACAGTTATGTAGATTGTTTCAATCTACATAACTGCAGATAGCTGCGCCTCCCTGAGCCTGGTTCTGCCAAAGGTTTCTTCCTGTTAAAAGAGAGTTTTTCCTTCCCACTGTCACCAAAGCACTTGCTCATGGGGAGGTCGTATGATTCTTGTGGTTTTCTGTGTTTTGACTATATGATTATAGGGTCTTTAGCTTACAATATGAAAAGTCTTGAGGCAATTGATTTGGTGTTATATAAATAAAAGTGAATTTATTTAAATAAATGTGTATTTCTAACAAGGTCCCATAGCAGTAATGTTTAATTTGTTTTCATGGGCACAAAATGTCCTTTTTTCCATGCACACAAATAACAGCTGCCTAAACTTTATGACATAGGTTTATTGATCAGCCAGTGGAGGTAAGAGGTAACAAGTAAAACAAATAGATTGAATTTTGTGGAAATTGGATTTTTTGCCATTGATTGAAGCAGGTATTTCAGGCATGATGACATTTTGAGGAACCACAAGCTGAGCAATAGATGTGTCAGCTTTAAGTAACGTGTATCTTTGCTGAAAAAACAAAGTGGTGGCTTGACTTCAGTCTAATTTTAATTGTAGGAAATTATTTCAGGAACTGAACGGTTCTGGTCAAACTGCTTCTCATCATGACTCATTACTCTCACTGCCCTCTAATTTAAATGAAAATCAATTTTAGTTTTACCTCATTTGTCTTCATTCAGTCCAACATGAGGTGATTTTGTTGTTTTTCTCCGTCTACACAACGTCTGTGTAATTGTTTTTGTGTCTCAGACTGTGTATGTAATTTCTACATCTGTTCCACTGCCAATTAAATTTGCTTTTCCAGCCAGTATCATTAATGTTAAAAATCACTTTCAGACACATTTATCTCAGAGCACAGTGTCTCGGAGAAGCTGTGGTGCAAGAGTTTGTGGAAATTCTATGTATGTGTCGTGAATACTGGTGGCTGGCAGCCCCGGACACTTTTATTTAATTCTTTTCTTTTTATAGAGCCAGCAGTAACTGTGAAGTTTTGACTTTGATGAGCTTCCTTCCAGAAATACCTGCCCTTATTCAAACTTGCAGGCCTCAGTACTTCTTGCACATACAGTTTGCAAAGGTAAACCACAGAGGGCTCTCGGTTATGCGAGAATGTGCCCGTACCAGCATCTTATAGTATACTCAGAGCTCGTTAACAATTTCAGGGTGTCTAAAGGGCTGGAATATTTAAAAAGTTCATATTAAGTTGGCACACATCAAGTAAACAAACAAAAAAATCTTCCTTCACAGCTCTCCGCTCTTGCTAGCAGTTTGTGCTCATTGTCCTCATTAAATAATGTAAAAAGACATGAAATATTAATTTTACTGAAGCATCTGCTGCTTCATTTATCTTTGCGAATTAAACTCGAGTCCATTATTTAGAGTTTTAAAAAGTCCGTACATATATTCCAGTCAGTCTTAGAACTAGTAAGCTTGTTCTTGTCATTCTGAAAGACATAAAAAAAGTATTCACATTTTGTTCTTATTACACTTTGCACATTGTCGTCTCCTTGGGCGTGTCGGCTTCCCAGATGGGATTTCACCTTTTCATACATGCTTGCATGTTAATAAAAAATTCTGGGAAGCGTTCGTGGCCACCACTGTCTTTTTCTTTAATTCGCTTTACTCCCCTCGGGATTGCTTTTTACTCTGAAGCATTTTGTTCCACTGGCAGCTATACATGAGCCACTTGCACCCAGGGCACACAATAAAGTGTTTCCAGGAGCGAGTCAGGCAGCCGTTTGTGGCAACGAATAAACGCACAAGACGAGTGCCCGACAGCACCCCACCTGTCTCCGGTTAAACACATGTGCATATTTGCAGTGTGTAGCAACAAGCAGCTGGCAGGTGCGGGTCAGTGCTACATTAACTCCCAGTTGGTGTTTGTCAAGCTATTTGCATGTCCTGGAGGACTCCTCAGTCCATCACAGCAGGAGACCATGGTGTCCTTATTGAGCTCCAGAGGGGCATTTATTCTTCCACACAGCCCAACCACTTCCAGTAAATTAACATCTTCAAAGTGGGTTTATTCTCAGAATGTGTGCAGTGGGATTCGGTGACAATATGAACCCTCCAGTCACTGCTGAATAGAAATCCACAGCGTATTGCTGCTATTTGTGGCGTCTTCACTCTGCTCTTAAGGGCATGGGAATCTGACCATGTTCATCTGAGGAAGAAAATAATGAATTGTGGGATCTTTCTCTACTGGCTAATAAAAGGAAGAGCCGCGTGGGGGTAGGGTTCTTCTTATTCCATTAAATTTATAGGATCTCCATCAAAAACAAAAATAATAGGGGTCAGCTGATGTGCTGAAGCTACAGCAAAAGGGGAGCATCTTCCAGCACAATATTTTGATCCACAGTTTGCAGTGTGAGGCCACAACATCTGGAGGAGATCACCTCAGATTAAAGCCTGGCTTATTTTGTCCAGAACTGCAGAATGAAGGAAAATTTTTGTAGTTTAACATGTAGTAAAATCCAGTTTCTTCAAATATTTAGAGACCTGTACGGCACTGCAGTCGTGCATAAGCTCTGAGTGTTTGTAACTCTGCTGTATCTATGATGTACAGGTTCCTGTGTGAAGAAAATTATCCTAGTCAGCGTCCTCAATACATTGCAAGGAAGGACTTTTCAAAATAAAATATTCATATGCAGTGACTATGAAACCTGATGTAATATACTGTAAATGTGCACTTCTTCTACTTAGTATGCAAAACACTTATTTCATTAGACAGAATCAGATCCAGCACTGTATAAATATATTTATCTGCAACGTTCCAGTACTACACCTTTATCAGAAAACGAAAGCAGCGAGAATCTCACACAGGAAGTGGTTGCACTCTTACGGCCAATCGCTTTTCCCATGTGCTGTAAAGGTATGAATGAAGAATACAGTTTTAACATGTTTAATATAGTTAGAAATTGAAAAAACTCCAAGAACACAAAACTCACTCTCTAGGCTGTATTTACTTTTAGCAAAATAGTATTATATTTTGTGCATGTTCATTTTGTTTTCTTTGTTTGTTTGAATTTTAAGCATACCTATATAGAAAAATACATTTTACAAAAGCTTGAACTTATTTGCTCTTAAGAAAGACATAAGAGGTCCTTATTGAGAATATTTAGAATTCCCATATATAAGTCCTTGCATGATGACTAGCTTTGAATAGCTCCATATAGGATTATTATCATTCTGACCTTCAGGTCAATCTATTGACCTTGAAGCAGATGTCAGATGTGATGTAATACTGTATTTTTTGTATGTTGACAGTACACAGCACATTTGCAAGAATCACAGTCTCTAAGGCTTTTTGTCAAATGAAATCGACCAATAAATCACTGAAATGACCTTGAAGATTTGGTGGCTGTAACCCAAATTTTAATGGATTGTTAACACGACCCCAGGATTGTGGCCTATATATTTATTTAGGAGTACATGGATATTCACATATATCTCAGACCATCTACAGGAATCAAGTGGAGAGGTGGAAAAATTATTTACATAAAGATGGAGGGGTCACAGAAAACTATAAAACATTAAGAAGTAATTGATCATTGGGGCCCTTAGGAGCCAATATTTGAAGATATTAAATCCAGTAAGTCCTTCCTGTTTGAGTATTTTATCACGGCCCGCACCCTGAGGTAATAAGGTGATGAACAAACGTCATGGCGAGAATAAATGAAATGACCTGCTATTGGATAATCTTGATCATTATTACGTATTCAGCTTTTTTGTCAATAGCCACACTGTGTCATATAAATCACTTGTGGATGGACAAATAATGAAGCTGTTGATGGGAAATCTTTTATCAGTCTATGGACGAAAGAATGGATGAAGTTTCATGATGTATTGCACGGCTGTCACACAGGTGGCTTATCTTGGGAAGAGAGGACAATTTTGTTACATGAATTGATTTTTGATTTTTTTGGTCACAATTGGCAGAGCAATTCTTCTTATTTTCCCTCTTTTGTTCTAAAATACAAGCTTGCAGGTAAGTCAAGTGCTGCAGGAACAGTTAATCTTTTTTTTTTCCAACATGCAAACTGCTTTGTTACCGTGAATTATGGTAAAAAGTTAACTGTGCAGTCGTTAACAGCTAATAAGCATTTTCATCTTCCTCTTCTTCATCACCAAAAATGTGCAAAAGGGAAAACGTGTGGTGACACAGCTTCGGCTACAGAAACGATGATGTTCTGAGACTCTGCTGCATTGTTTTCCTTTCGAAACTGGAGTGCTAAATGTGTAATGATGTGCTTCGGGCTTATGCTACCCTGCACTAGTTATTGATCCCAGTGAAGCGATGAATAGGTCAGACTCCAGTCTTAATTGGTTCATCAGTACCTAATAATGGAGACACACACACCCTTCAATCACTCTCAGTTTGTGGAGGAACAAAGGCTCTATGCCAAGACTATCAATCATCTGGAAAGCATACTGTAATTATTTTTGGATGAAAGCAGAGGATTAATAGGCTCGAAGTGACAAGTTTCAAAAAATCCTCCTCCGCCTTTCTTCCTTTCTTGCTGCTTTCCCACAGGGCCACAAAATGCCAATTCTGTTATTCCAAGCTTGTATTTGGCAACTATCCTATTCGCTATTATGGCATTTTAAATATGGACATGTTATCTGTTGTGTCAGCACAAAACCTTTCAATCATCTCTCGAAAATATCACCAGCAATAAACTTTCACTTCTGTCTTGATGATTTCTGAATAGAAAATCTTGTTCACTTTTTCTCCGTGTTTCTTTTTTCTTTTTTCCATCATTACTTCCACCTCACTTTTATTAATAAAGTGTCTATCCAAAACATTGAAAGAAGACAGAAGATAATGGGTACTTTTGTTCTCTGTTTTCTTCAAGATGTTCCCACACTATTTCAGTAATGTTGAGGAGGCAGGTCCATGACTGATAGCGTTCCACTGCCTGTTTTTCCATCCAGTTATGCTGTTATCATTGGCATTGTGCTCTGAATCAAGTTTATTATAGTTAACTAAAACTAAGCTAAAAGCTGATTGAGGATTGTCACCTGGAGAACAGTCCAGACAGCAGTGGTATTTATACCGCTTGAAGAATAATTTACTCAATTCAAAAATAAAAATAATTTGAGATAATGGATTTCTAATTTCGATGCATTACAAGCCATTAACATGCTGCATATGACCAAACTGGCATTGCATTTTGCCTCCGTTTGCTCTCCTCAAACATATGGTGACTTCCTGAAATGACACTCAGTAATCGCACTTTTTGAACCCATGTAGGAGGAGTCACTTATTTTCTCTGTTACACAGCTATGGGCGATCGTGGCTCAAGAGTTGGCAGTTCGTCTTGTAATCGGAAGGTTGCCGGTTCGAACCCCGGCTCGGACAGTCTCTGTCGTTGTGTCCTTGGGCAAGACACTTCACCTAACGCCTACTGGTGTTGGCCAGAGGGGCCGATGGCGCGATATGGCAGCCTCGCTTCTGTCAGTCTGCCCCAGGGCAGCTGTGGCTACAACTGTGGTTTGCCTGCACCAGTGTGTGAATGTGAGACTGAATGAATAGTGGAATTGTAAAGCAGTCTCGAAAAGCGCTATATAAATGCAATCCATTATTATTATTATTATTATTATGTAATAGAAAAAAATGTGAATTTGCTGTTGATTAATTTGTTAATTAAATAATTTGTTTTCATGTTTCCTTTTTAAATATTCTCCATCTCCTGGATGGTGTTTCACATACTTTACTGGGCACACCTGTAACCACCAGCAGTAAGTGTGTGTTTGACAATCATGTCAGCTGCTCTTAGAGAAACACGGATAAATAAGTTTCTTTGTATTCTGGTAACATTTATTTTCTCAAAAAGTACAGGTTCATCTTCAACACACAGCTGGACACAATGCATTCTCACTGAACTGAGTTTTGTATTTAATATTTTGTAAAGCATCTAGAGCAGTGAAGCTACCAGGTGATGCTACCAAGCTACCATTTTTGTACCATTTAGAACCATCATAATGATCAGAAACTCCAACAGATCAACTCTTCCTCAACCACCACAACCAATACTAAAGCTCAGCAGGCCAATGCTGTCTCAACACTGCATATTTCAAATACTTCCACAGTGGTGCATGATTACCTGCAGCTGAACAAAGGCAAAAGAACTGTCAGCCTAGTTCACAACTCTGCTTGCATCAATAATGGAACAGTTCAGTCAACAAAATCAGCTTTGATCAAGTTGGAACAGAAACACACTACTGACGTCTACAAACACTGCCAGCAGACTCTCTGCGATCCAAAAACTTTTGGATAGCAGAGAGTCACTTTTTTTATTGCCGGCTTTTCAGCTGCTGCTTTACAGAATCATACTGCAATACATTCTCTATTTCTACCCCCATGTTTCCTAGACATGTTACCTGCTGCTAATAGCAATTTTATACAAGAAAAGTCAAACTCTCTTTAAGAACAACTAATGCTATATACTTAACAAATGTCAAGCTTCAATGTTTGTTCTGAAATGTGGCAAACGCACCTTAAATTTTAACAACTTAAACTAACATGTTGCGCATAAAATACTGCTAATCCACAGGATGTTAGCATGTCACTGTTAGCATACTGATGTTAGCACTGAATTTAAAAGACTAATGCATCAAGCATGAATTTGAATGCTTCTTTGTTTGTCTGTTTGTTTCCGGTCACAGAGAGCATTCAGTGGGACTTGACCTGACCTATATTATGAATAAACCTGTGCGCGGTCAGGCCTTCTTTTGCGTTAGCATACTGGACAAAATCTAAAACCCCAGGTAGAAGTAACACATATCAAGATGCCCTTATCCCTTGATCCAGGCTTTCTGCTTTAAACTATTTGTGCACTTACATGAAAAAAGAGCATTTAATACATCATGTACTGTGCTTCTTCAAAATGATCCCCAGGAGTGCCGCCTACTTCACTCAGAGACAATATCAGATGATGGTGATAAAATGATTGTTGGGATAGGTTAATTGGATAATCCAAATTGCCACTAGGTGTGAATGTGCGAGTGAATGTGAGTGCGAATGGTTGTCTGTCCATGTGTGTTGGCCCTGCGACAGACTGGCGACCTGTCCAGGGTATACCCCGCCTCTCGCTCCCCCTATGACAGCTGGGATAGGCTCCAGCGCCCCCCGCGACCCTGAAAAGGATAAGCGGAAGCGAATGGATGGATGGATGGTGATAAAATGGTGATAAAAATCTATACAGAATATGAAAAGGTAAAAGTAAAATGCAACACTGTTGCAAATAAAATGAGAAATTATTGCTTCAGAAACTCATTAATCTGGTGAGAGCTGGAAAATAAACACCTCAATTCACGTTAATGATTTTATCGTTGCGTGCGCTCCCACTTTATTTCTAAGGTGACGGCAGCACAATAGAGCCCTGAAACAAAGTGAAATTAATTTTATTGATTGAAGAGGTATTCTTGGTTTGTGTGCTGTGGTCTAGTAGCTGCAAAAAGATTCTTAGCAGCAGTTTAAAGTCAAGTATAACAACATTTATAAATACATAGAATAATTAGACCAAATAAATGCACGCACGTTCCAGTGACAATATCGCACACAGTTTGTCCTTCATTCAGTCGTTTCAGTCCAAACATAAGCCATATTTCCCCAGGAGAGAATCTATATGACACTCAGAACATAAAAGCACGCATAATTGGAGCATTCAGGATGTATTTAATTTGAAGTGACTTTTCTGTTCAACTAACCCTACAGAGTTACCATCTGTTTGTTTCGTACTAACCATTGAAGGAAGTGTTTAACTCTTTGAATGCTAAATGACTAGTGGCTAACCTTTATTTGCTAATGTCTTCTTTGAGGCTGGGCCAAAAATCTACACGTGGAACTGAAAAAACAGGCTTTATGACGGCAATGAAACTGAAAAACGCTAGCATCAATGAAAGCTTAATGCTTGATATCTGGCAATACAGTCATGCAAACCCTCCATGGTTTTAATTGGCAAGAGCCAAAGGTCCCTAAAAGGTCTTGTGTTTTTGTTGGACTGTCCTACTATAGGATAAATCTTTGTAGTCACAGCTACTAGTGGCCCTAAACCAAAAACAGTGTGCTAAAAAGTTGTAAAATGACTTCTGTTGTTGATAGTACAAGCGGCAGAGTCTTCTGCCAAACCAGAAATTGTATTCTCAAAATTAAATGTTTACGTTTTAAGGGCAGCTTAGAAGATTATGTAAATTTAGACTCTTTTTTTTAAACTATTTTAGTCCAGAGGACGATGACAGCGTTTGGTGACAAATCCATACAGGTGTCTGATGATCGCAGGCTCAATATAGCTCTCCGTCTCTGCTAGCACCAGGAGCTGCAGCAAATTGATGTGCAAATTAGGACACGCGGCAGCTCAACCCAGGTTAGATTTCTTGGCACCCTTCGTTTCCTTTATGAAATCAGTTTCCATGACGGAGTCATATTAGTACAATACACTGAGCAACAGTCCAGATTAGTCTCAACATGTTAATGAAGTGATGCATATTTAACAACCGCCCTGACTTGCAGTGCTGTGAATGTATTATAGAGCTTCCACCTCCCAAATGTGACTTATCCGTTTGGGCAGAGAATATTTTTACATTTAAATGTAAAAAAAAAAATTTAAAAATGCCATGACAATTATTAGCTTACTGCATAAGCTGAAAACTTATATTATGAAAAAGTTATTGAAAGGATTATGGTTAAAAAATATATACATATAATGATGAAATCAGTCTTGTTTCACTTTTTTCTTCCTTTATTTCCCAAGAGGTCACCACAGCAGATGGATCCACATGTTTGATTTGGCACAGATACATGCCTCCCATTTATCCACCAGGCTTAGGACCAGAACTGCACTGATACACTAGCTTGTACCCCTTTCAAATCAGAGCATTTACATGTAAAATAACTCATACAGTACTTTTGACACTGCTAGAAAACAGGATTAAAACCCAGGAGGTGTAATTACACATTATGTGCAGGCGCCTTTCATTGCTTCCATTTCATGTAACAATGCAAATAACATGTGCCTTCTTAGGGTCCACTGAGTGCAACCGCTCACTTCTATCACTCACAAAATATTAAAAAAAAGATCCTTCAGAAGCTGCAGAGGTGGACTCCATTATATGTGCTTTTGACAGCTTCCTCTTTATTTCTTCGCATCCTGTCAGGAGTGCTAGGAAGAACTTCGGGGTCAGTCAAGTGGGTCTTGAAACTCTTCACTTTTATCTTTGCACTTCGCAAAAGTTTCCACTGCAGTGTCATTCTGTTTCCCCTGAACACCCACACAGTCCACACATTTCAAAAAACTATCTCAAGTCTGTAGTGCCTGTTCAAAAGCCCCAAACATCTAGAAACATATTAAAATAAACACTGCATATTTATCTACAGGAGGAGGTTGGAGATTCATCTCACCTTAGGCATATGTGATAAGTGTTTGTGCTTCAGCTCGTCAGCAACAGAGTCGACAAAAGGAACATCCTTATGTGAGCGTCTGCATGAGAATTTACAGGAAATATATCAAAATTAGACCTGCAGTTGTATTTTCTTTTTCATCTTTGTTTCTGGCTCATCCTCTCCCAATTTGTCACAGTTTAATTAGGAATTTAATCTTATTTAAGGCAAAGTCTGCAGTCTTTTCAGAGCAAGGGAAACTCATGTCTGTCAGACGTGTCCAAAAACAGACTTAGATGGCATCAAGTCTCTGTCTTTCACCCCGTTCCAAGTCGGAGGTCCCTATTTCCCAAGCATCTCGCTGGCATCTTACCAGCAGCATTTGTTTGATTGTCTTCACTTTCAAGTAGTGTTTACAGCCAGTTCTGAGGAATATACAGAGTGTGACTATATGGGAAAAGAAAAAGCAAGTCCAAGAAATATTAAAAAACAAAATTAGAAAAATAAATGAGAAGAAAAAGGTACAAAAAAAAGCTAAAAATGCAGAAACCAATCAAATGATTTCTACAAATTGTACTGTGTACATTGATAACTGTTATATTTTTAAAAAATCAAAGTGTAATGTGTACATGTGTATTTGTAGCAGATATTTATCCAATGTGTATATTGTACAGTCTGACTGTTGCTGGGATGAAGGACCTCATGATAGGACCGCTCCGCCCTGCACTGTGGCTGTAGCAGTCTACTGCTGAAGGAGCTGCTCAGAGCCTTCGCAGCCTCGTGGAGGGGCTGAGAGGACATTAGCTTGGCTAACATCCTCCTCTCACTCACCTCCTCTGTGGAATTTTGAGAATTGGCCAGGGCAAAGCTGGCTCTCTTCACCAGACTATTAAGAAATGTCCTGTCCCTCTCCATGCTGCCAGCTTCCCAGCAGACAACAATATGAAAGATAGCAGAAACCATTACCGTGTCAGAAAAGCTCCTCAGTAATGTCCTAAGACCTCAGCCGATATAGCCAACTTCTACTCCCCTTATATAGAGTTTGAGTGCTTTCCAACCAATCTAGTGCAGCATTTTAGGTTCACTTATTTAAAATTTAGTCTAAAACTTCAAAAAGTTTATAGACCCTGGAAATCAGACAGTCTGAGCAACGAGGAGCTGAGGAGTTGGGTGAAAAGGCTGGCACGTGAGGTGGAAATCTGGAGCATAACAATGTACTAAGTTAGCAACTTGGAAAGATTACTTCTCTCGAACAATATTACCACACTGAGGAATAAATGATGAGCCAGGAAATGGGTGGAGGGGCTGGTCCTTAAATACAACAGGGAGGTGATAAATGGATACAGGACAGACCTGTATTCTGGGGAACCACTGTAAACTGTTGAGAAAAGCACATGTTTAGGAAGCCATATGACGACTAGACCATTAAAAGTCAAACGTTGTTGTAGTAAAAGAAGAAGAACACACATAATTGCTTTCTTTATTGCAATATTGATTGATTATGATCAATATTTCTTGCTGACATCTGTTTTTGCTGCTGTACCACAGCCAGGTTTGACTGCAGAAATAAGAATGCTTTAATCTTGTTGTTGGCTTTCCAGCTGCTAAATAAAACGAGGACATTAGTTGTATAAATGTATGTTAACATTTGCCACAGTCAGTTGCAGAGTGATAAAAGCAGCTGAAGTGAAACCTTCAGAGGAGCTGATTTGACAGTTTAATTGGCTCTTTTTAATCACTTGAAATGCCAGTTAGTATAATTGGTGAACACACTGAAATAACATCAGACTGTGATTAAAATCTCAAGTTAAGTTGTCCCATAGCACCTGAGAGACATCTGAAATTTTTAAAGGTTCTTTGCTCACACACCCAAGCTTTTTTTTTTTTTTTTACTGGTGAACCAAATATAACAATATAGAACAGCAGAGTTATGGTGACAACTTCTAAACAAAGACTATTGATTTAGGGCCTGTATAACTTTTTGGGCAAACCACATGAATCTAATAAAACGAGCATTAAGCAGCTGGCAAATACAAAAAGTGACTGGTGGATTACAAATTAAAGCTCAGCAGCAATACAGAAAAGTTCTGCTTTAATAAATCTAACACGTTTTCTCTTTCCGTCTTTTTCGATCTTGTCCTGCAACCTCAAAATGATTAAAGCCTCTTCAGTGGTTTGCCTCATATCTCTCACACAGGAAACAGTGTGTGGTGTTGGATGGGGTTAAATCTCCATATTTAGACTGTGATACAGGGGTTCCTCAAGGATCTGTTCTTGGGCCCTTATTGTTCTCTCTTTTTATCAATAACTTACCTGAAGTCTGTCCAAATATATTTACTCAAATGTATGCAGATGATGCAGTTATATATACGCAAGCAAATAGTGTCCAGCAGGTGGCAAAAGATCTTACAGCTGCTTTAGCATTAATGCATAGCTGGCTGGAGGACTCATGCCTAATGTTGAACACCTCAAAAACTGTCGGTATGTATTTTTCAAAACGCCCCTTAAACTTGAAGCAGTCAAACATATTCCTGGATGGAGTAGAGCTTGAATTAGCTCCAGAATTTAAATATCTTGGGGTCATTCTAGACCCAACATTATCCTTCAAGAGTCACATAAATAAAGTGTCCCAGGTACTTAAATTTAATAATCGAAATTTTAATCATATACGTAATAATTTAAATATGAATGTTGCAAAAACTTATTTTTACTCAATGATCATATCTCATATGGACTATTGTTTGACGTCCTGGTCACTTGCTTGTCCAACAACACTTAAAACTATTGAAAACATTTATAAAAGAAGTTTAAAACTACTTGACAAAAAACCGACTTCCCACCACCACTGTCATGTGTTTAAAAAAACATAAATTACTGAACTTCAATAACTTAGTGAAACTTAAAAGAGTGTGTTTAATATATAAAGTCTTACACTCCCTTGCTCCACCACCACTAAAGCAGTTCATTAGGCATAAAGAAAGCTCAGACAGGACCACTCGAGCTTCAATCCGAGGAGACTTGTTTATACCCCACAGACGGACAGCATTTGGGCAGAACGTCCTTTCTGTCCAGGGTGGCCATCTGTGGAACAGTCTTCCTCAACCCATTAGAGAATGCTCAACATTCAATTTGTTTAAGGCAAAGGTTAAAAACTGGTTATGGACAAATCAAGTGTGTGATCATGTATGAGTTGTATAGTTTTAATGTTTTATTTGGGAACAGAATGGTGTGTATGTGTAAGTTTGGTGATGGAGTTTTTATTATGAATGAATGATGAATTTTTATGAATTATTATGTCTATTTTTATGCTTAAGGACAACAGATGGAAATTAGCCCTTGGCTATAATCTGGTATGTTTACATTCATGTAATTTTTTTTTTACATTTATGTTCATTAACATGCACTGTCCTAAATAAATAACTAAATAAATAAATAAAAATACTTTGTCCTGGAGACCTACCTCTCCATTCTTGCCCTGTTTTAGGTCTTTAGAGGATAACACCCTCTAGGTTGGAAAGGTCGGTCACAGAGAACATATAGAATATAGAGTCAAAATAACCAATATTGCTCCCATCAATCAAACATATAGTATAAATGTGTAAAGTATAAAACTGAAGACCAAAAAAGAGAACCTGTCAAATAATTGCTTCGGGACATATGCGTCCATCACCATCTTATCAAAGCCAAATAAATTATTAACATATCAATGAATATAAAAGGTTACATGAAGCTGTGTTTAAAAGGGCATAAAACCAGCTGCAGAGGGATGCAGTAGAAGACAGAAGTACAAGAACGTGTTTGTCTTGGAGCACACAAGAAAAAATAAAAGATAATGAAAGGATGATTTTTTTTTCTAATCTTTATTTTAGGGAGTTTGGTGTTTTGTCATTTGGCAGCACCTTCAGAGCATGTGTGAGTTTTAAATTACATTTTCTCATTTTTCCCTGCTCGGAACAAAACTAGTAATTCTCAGATATGTTAACAATGAGATTTGAAACTAATCTTCTGTATTGACTAAAGGCAGGTGTTCAGACTACTCAGCTGCCCTTCCCCTGGGCCTGGTTCATTATTAAGATGTAGTTTGCCAGATCCCAAACCGATAACCCATCACTTATAATGACTTAGCCTCAGGTGCAATTGTCCCTTTCCTAGAGATTTTACACACACAGTCTCGTTTTTAATAAAGCATAACCAGTTTCATGCTGCAAAAGTCAGCAGTGGTGGGATTTGACCGCTTAACCTTTACATTGAGCAAATCCAACACCTTAGACCACAGATTATTTGCTCAGAACTTCAATATTTAAGAAAGAAACAATAGTTGACGTCATTGGCTTTGCACCTTTTAAAGAACCACACATATTTCAGTAGGTTTGAAAACTGAATATTATGTTAATTGTATTACTAGCACAAGTTGGTGACATTTTCATTGGAAAATTAATGAATTTATGGCATACATCTGCTAATTGTTCATGCAGTTCCCCTTACTATGGCCACTGTTTAGGGCCGTCCACACAGGAAGTGGCTAGCATGACGACCAGAGACCACAGAAGGTCGATGGCATTCAGTGACTCGAATATTTGGTGACAGCAGGTGAAATATTCGCCGGCAACATGAAACAGATCCCAAACAGAATTGGGTGTGACGTGTTCCAAAGTTACGTGTTACTGCAATCACATTACATTAATAAGTAATGCAGTAATATAATGGTTTTTGCACTAAATTCAGCAATAAATTTACTAATGTGTCATCAATCTGTCATTGTACTCCAGCTGTCTTAACACCACAGATTGAAAGAAAATCAATCAAACATGCTTAGTGCGCTTGTGCTGCAGTTAGCTGATTTCAGTTGTTGTGCAGGAGGAGGATAATGGTGGAGCGAGCTACAGCAGTTGAGGAGTGTCGATATGGGCATTATTTTATTTCTACTGCCTGTAACGACAAAAGAACGGTGGTAAAGTGCTGCATGCAGGAAAGAAACAACTGGATAATACTGCTAACACAAATTCGGGTCTTGCAAACATCTGCACAGATAGCATGCTAACAAGAAGTTAGCCAAGAAGTCCAACTTATGACAACACTGAGTGCATGCTGAGCCCAGCAACCAGACCTGAACTTCAACAGGTAACAAAGGCAGTGATGAGGCTGTCAGCATTGTAGTCTCTATTTGTACATGTATCTACAGTAGAATCAGTGCAGGCTGGTTTTTATCTTCGCTTTGTGATGTTGGTTTTGCTTTCATGTGCATAAACTAGAAGAAAAATTGTAAAGCATTTGTGTTGATGTGTGAGACTGTAGCCTTGAGCTTATGTTTACTGGTAATTATGAGACAATGCATGTCAGGTCATTTAAAAAGAAAATTACTTTCATTACTTTTTAAAAAAGCAACAAGTAATATATTATAGCTGGTTAGTAACGGGTTAGACCCCCATTTATCTTCAGCCCTGCCTTAATTCTTAATGACACAGATTCAAAAAGGTCCTGAAAACATTACTCTGAGATTTTGGTCCATACTGACATAATAGCATCGCACAGGTCCTGCAGATTTTTCAGCTGCACACCCATGATGCAAGTCTCCTGTTCCAACACATGTCAAAGGTGCCCTAAGTCGGGGTGTCCAACTCCAGGTCTCAAGGGCCGGTGTCCTGCAGGTTTTAGATCTCACCGGGATCAACACACCTGAATCAAATGATTAGCTCATTACCAGGCCTCTGCAGAACTTCAAAACATGTTGAGGAGGTCATTTAGCAATTTGAATCAGCTGTTTTGGATCAAGGACACATCTAAAACCTGGAGGAGGAGATGGACACCCCTGCCCTAAGTGGATCGAGATTTGATGACTGTGGAGGCCATTTAAGTGAATTCATTCTCATGTTCAAGAAACCAGCTTGAGGTTCTTTGGGCTTTGAGATGTTATCCAGCTGGAAGAAGTGATCAGGAGCCCAAAATGTGCTAAGAAAATATCCCCCAAACCATTACATGACCCCCATCGGTTAGTTTTGACCTGGACCTCACGGTTCTTTCTGGAGCATAAATAAATAGAAGCTCAGACAGGTAAGAAGGAGCTCCGCCGTTAAGTGATTTAAAAACAAAAAGTAAAATTTTAAATTGAAACTGGAAGGAACAGGAAGCCAGTGTAGAGAAGCCATAACTGGGGTTATATCTTCCTTCCATTTTGTGCCAGTTAGCAGATGAGCAGCTGCATTTAGGACCAACTGGAGATGATAAGGAGAGGCCTGGTCCAAACCAAAGTACGCAGAATTGCAGTCTGCAAGTAATGACAGCTGAATAAGACGTTCAAAGACCTTAGCTGGAAGGTACGGGTTTACCTTGGCTAGCTGTCTCAAATGAAAAAAGCTAGATTGGACTACTGCAATCCCTGAAGATGATTCTGGAGGAAACTTCCAGACACTGAATCTCCTTTCTTCCCTATTATGATGCTCTGTTTGAACTTCAGGTCACCGTGTCTTCAAGGTGTAAGGTAAAATGGTGAGCTGGCCAAGTTAAAAAAAAACTCCATCTTATAGTTCACCTAACTCCACAACTTATTAATCTTGCTTCACAGCACACCGCTCAGGTGATGTTAATTTATTTTAATACAAAGGTTCCAGTCGAACCCTCTCGTGTTTCAACGCCTTTCTGCTTAGTACTTCTGCTTCTGCAAAATATTGATCAGAGTGACTCCGCTGATTGAGTAACTGATAAAACTGAGGGGGCATCTGAGCAGAGCGACACACTCGGGGGTTAAGAGGATGATTAGTGACAGGGTGTTTCAGAAAGATAAAGTGAGAAGTGCTTGCGTTAGTGAGGTGTCAGATACAGTTTTTTAATCAGTGATGTGAGTACAAGAAAAAGTCGTTCCATGTTTGGTGTGAGAAAGCAGGTGGACCTATTTGCTCCTTTATATATTTTTATTTATCCTGTAGACCACTTAAAAAACAGAACCAAACGCTTTTTATGGAAAATTCAACTATGAATGTCACTATATTTGATCCTATATTTGAGCACAAAACACCGGAGCTCATTTGCCATATGCTTTGATCACTGTGAGCCATGGATATAACATTTATTAGGCTACTCTTAGGTCCAAAAAGTCACGATAATGCTAACACTGACCCAGACAAAACATGTCTGCTAATGTGATCTCTTGTACAATTTCTCACAACAGACACTCGAGAAAATACAAAAAGAAAAGCTGCTGTGTCTGCTGCTGTCACAGATCATTGCACATCTAATATGCAGAGCCAGAGTGATGCAAAGGGCAAATTGACAGACGGGGGCAGAGACACGCCACTTCGGGGGTTTGATCTTTACACTTTTTCGAGACTGATTGAATATGGGGCATATTACAGGTTCTGATGTGCACATTGGCCCTGATGTGAAACTGAAAATCAAATAAGAAATGAAATAAGAGGTCATAGGTCATAAAGGAAAAACATACACTACCATGTCAAATTTTAATGGAAGTTCAAATAAGTATTCTGTGCAACACAGCCAAG
Organism: Simochromis diagramma; assembly: GCF_900408965.1. Taxonomy (NCBI): domain Eukaryota; kingdom Metazoa; phylum Chordata; class Actinopteri; order Cichliformes; family Cichlidae; genus Simochromis; species Simochromis diagramma. The sequence continues at coordinate 711,429 of NW_024386920.1, read as the reverse complement.
AAAACACATTCAGTTATGAGTTAAACCTGGACTTCTGTGGAAAGAAAGCTTAATGAAATGGTAAATATTTATCACAGAAAGATATAAACTCCTCCCCCCGAGGTCCCTGTATTAAGCACGTAAGCCTGTGACACAAAAATCACCAAACTCAGACCACCACAGACTGTTTTCCTTCTAGGTGATGAAGGAAAATGCTGGGCTGGCATGTAAAAGGGCATTTATTCCCTTCAAGGACCTGAAGCTCCATAAAGCACCCCTCCAATAGCCAAACCCATCTGTTCTCTGATTGGATAGTTAAATTTGTGATTGACATGACATTGGCCAATCAGATGAAAGGAAGAAAAACAGGGTCAAAATTCGTACTTGTAACTTGAAACTTGAGTGCAGAGTTTCCCACGTATTTTTTGACTAAGTCCACACACAAATCTTTTTTACACACACAAATCCTGATTTACAAGTACAAAATATTTATGACCACAATTTGAGCCCATACTCCTTTAGCGGTAGGATGGATTTAATTCAACTTTATTTATATAGCGCCAAATCACAACAACAGTCGCCTCAAGGTGCTAAGGTAGACCCTACAATTATACATACAGAGAAAAACCCAACAATCACATGACCCCTTATGACAGGGGTAGGCAACTCCAGGCCTCGAGTGCCGGTGTCCTGCAGGTTTTAGATCGCACCCTGGGTTAACACACCTGAATCAAATGATTAGTTCATTACCAGGCCTCTGGAGAACTTCAAGAAATGCTGAGGAGTCATTTAGCCCTTTAAATCAGCTGTGATGGATCATGGACACATCTAAAACCTCCAGGACACCAGCACTCGAGGCCTGGAGTTGCCTACCCCTGCCTTATGAGCAAGCACTTTGGCGACAATGGGAAGGAAAAACTCCCTTTTAACAGGAAGAAACCTCCGGCAGAATCAGGCTCAGGGAGGGGCGGGGCCATCTGAGTTCAGTCATTCAGGAGGGGCCCAGCACAGCCTCTAATGCTCCGCATGGAAAGAAATCAGTTGAGACGATTCAGGCATCTGATGCGGATGCCTCATGGACGCTTCCTTGGTGAGGTGTTTTGAACAGCTGGGAGAAGACCCCAAGGTAGATCCAAGACAGACTGCTGGGATGCCAACCAAGAGGCATAATCGTGGGCAGGGATAGGGAAGTCTAGGTATTTCTGATTAAACTGCTATTCTGGATAAGCTGCAGATGGATGGATTGATATAAAAACAGCAAATTAAAATGTATCACATATATTGATCACATAAACGAGAAAATAATGCATTTTGAATTGCTCGCTCATTATAGACTTTATGTATTTATTTGTTTTAAGTTAATCTTTGCAAAGGAGCTTCAAGGGACTTTAAGAGATCCACAGACACTTGGTTATGTGTGGGTTCAGGACACACACTGGCAGTGGACTGATTTCTATAGGCATATTTACTGTGATATATTAAGATTTGCAGTAATTAGTCTTTTTTTACATTTCTGCACACAGCACTAAACCTTATTTATATTTGTAAGTATTTTCCATATCTGACCTAAATCAAAGGCTTGTTAGCAAGACCCATAGTGGCCACATTTATGACAAATATAAAAGGTTAAAACCAATCACACTTGTCTTTAAAGTATTAGTCATAACTTACAGCATATACTTTCGTATATTAAGAATGGCACATGTACTTGTAATTTTCTTCAGGCCCCGCGCTGTGCAGCTTCATTCACATATCTCAGCAACTGTTCCATTCAGTCATTGTTGTCACAGAGTTTCCCACATCTTACTCGCAAAAGAGTGTGGCAGTGGGGAAAAAAAAACCTTTATTGTAATCTGTCACTCGCATTCTGATAATGCACTGCTGTGATATCTCTATCCTCGGCACAATGTATAGTGAGTGAAGTAGATTTGCTGAATGGCCACAGTCACGTACCACAGTGATCCCCGCTGCTAGTGTCACGTCTCATTTGCAGGGACACCTTTTGTTTGACTGCTCACAGCAGATATCATCAGTGGTCTATTCAACTGCTTAGCTTTGAATCAGCACTCTGTCAACCAGCGGCACACAGGAAGTGTTCTCTTAAAGCAGCAGCTGAGGGAGGCATACAAAAATACTGTGTGCACTTTTTTTGTATGCACTAATTAAACAGCAAAGGAGTGTGGAACGTCTCCAGAAAAACTTGTTTTACTATCTTCAGAGGAAGAGCTTTTAAGCACTTTCCCACATGCATTTGTAAATTTCCAATTACACTGAATGTTTTTAACTGTTGCCCATTCTGCGTCCATTAAATTTGGTCTGAATAAAGTCATTTACAGTATTACCCTCAGACAACAGTCAAAGTATTAGCAGAGGTGAGTCAGCCAGCCCTGATGTGCTTCACCATCTACATCACCACATGTCCTGCACCAGTGAGGTCTCCAGGGGGGGAAATGAATGCAAACAATTGTGAATGCAGAAGGTGTACAGTGTCATTATAGGGAAAAAACAAGCCTTTGCTACTGTTTATATTCATGTTATCCTACTGCAATTCCATTTCATCTGTTTTTTTAAACAGCAACAATCAACTTACTGCAAGAGTCATGTCAGCGTACATACTATTGCAAGATAAGAAGCAACAGTATTTCAGCAAAAACTGCCACATTCAGACAAGTTCCTATGAGCAGCACTTGGGAATATTGGGAAGGAAGAAATCCCAGAAATCCCTGCAGTGTCAGGGGAAAGTGACGAGATAAAAGGAGAGGACAGAGACAGAGAACACAAAACTTACTGATACATTGAAGTGAAGATTAAATGCTTTATGGGAATTCCAGCAGCAGGAGGCTGAAGCAACATAACTAAGCAATGCTTCAGGGTCACCTGATCCAACCACTGGTATCTGATATTTAATTTTAGGCTGTGTGTGTCTCCAGAATCCAAACTGGGAGCTGGTCCACAGGAGAGGGACCTGATATCTGAGCGCTCTGCCTCCCATTGTACTTTTCAAAACTCTTGGAAACATAAATAACCCTCTAGAATGACAGCAAAGTGCTTTATATGGCATCATCTTCACAATATGATGGGACCTGATTATGTATGAAAGTATATAAGGATGGGATGTTAAATTCAATATAGCAACCTAATGAAAAGAAGCCAATATTGAAGAAACATGATATCGGTACGTATGTTCACTCCTACCTATTCGTAGGCTTGCTTTCTACATATGACACATACAGTAAGTTATATATCATTATATGATAAAGCTGTTAACAGCTGTATATTTTTTACTTAAAAAGAAGAACCCCACCGTGTTTTTCAGTATTTTAAATATTTTTGAAATAATAAAAAAAAAGTGTAAAGTCATTATGATGTATTATTTTGTTACTTTTTCATTAGTTATGTACTATAATTATAATGGAATAATTTTATATTATATTACACATTGTACATGTGATAGGAGATACTACACGCTACAGGTGTCATAACAGACCAGTGACGTCATCCTTCATCCCAGAGAATCAAATACGGGTGAACAGATAAATTGTAGCTCTGGCATTAACTCTGCTGAAGTGGCTGACATTTTTCTTCCAAGAGATTTTTTTTTTCATTTAGTTTTGTTGGTGGAGAGTGCCGTTTCCCACGGTAGTCCAAAATCTTCCATGTGGTTGAGAGCTTTTAATAATCAGACACCATTAATGGATGGGAGGATTTTCATACCTGTGATGATTCCAACTTTGTGGAATTTGCATCCTTATTCTTAAGCACTAAATACCATGCTTTTCAGTGCATAGGAGAGGTACTGCATCCCCTCAAATTATATTATGTAAGCAGTGAAATTTGAACTCCAGCACAGAAATAAAAAAAGCCACATATTTTGAAAGGATGAATGGGGGCTGCTTTGTTTAGTCTCGTGGTTTTACAGCCTTGGATTTATGCAGTTGCACATATTTTCAGGAACAGAGTGCATATCAGTCTGTAATTATACAATAACTTCAATTTGAGACTTTATTTTACTGAGTTCTTGTCCCATATCTGTTAACCTCAGAGCTGCAAGTTATCCATTATCCCCTCAATGTTTAATGCTGATGATTGATGTGTTGCTGCAGTCACAGATTAGAGATGACATAGGCAATGATGCAGGAGCTATAAATAACCACTCTGCACAAAGGTCAGGATGTAATGACAGCAGTTGCCATTGTCACTGACAGCTTTAACAAATGATTGATTAGGTGCAAGTCAACATCATGCAAGCACATGCTTAACCACATAAAACCTAAGCTTTTTCTTTTTAAATGCTCCTTGGACAACATCCACTAATTGTTTCAGAAACCCATTCAAAGCTGTGAGCGCTAAACGGGAACGAGGTAAAAACTTTCTTCACCAGCATTTATAACAGGAAATTAAAAAAGCCCAGCGAAAACTTGCATAACAGCATAATAACAGTGATTCAGAAAATATGGGTGTAACACAGTAGCAAATATTTTTTGGTGTCAAGCACTGTTTTTTGTAAGCAGGACCGTGTCACCAGTGGCAACCAGAAAAGCAAGGTTTTCATAGATATGACCATTTATTTGAACACAAATCTAAATCGAAACAAGTAGATTTTACTACCTAACCCAAACCAAGCAACATATTTATCTTTAATGACATATTCAGAAATCACACGAATGATATGTGAAAAACTGTACTGTTGTATTACTTGACCCTGGATCTTTGGCATCAAAGTTGAGACACGTGTGGATTTGGTTTTACAGACCGAATGAACAGCACATGTGACGGCAGACTGATGAAAAGTCATGTTCAGAGACGTGAGTAATACTGGGACATTCATGTTGAGGAACACGTGGAAAAAAAACACATTTTTATCGGTTGTTTAACTGTATTCATATCCAAAAAAATATTTTATTTCTCAATTTCTTCCAGGTCACTCACTGGACAAATTGTGTCACGTTAAAATAAAAAGATCTAAAAGTCACCAGAATGTCAATTTTCTTTCCAAACTAGACAAATACTTTTTTTTTTCCATCTCAACATCATGTTTCTGCTCTAACACAACTTTGAGGACAAAATGTTCACTTGTTCCTTAATATATATCCCACCCACTAACAGGTACCACGATGAAGGGATAATCAGCGTTATTGGGAAGTGGAAGTGTTATTCACATCTGTCAGTGGTAATAATATGCCTGAGTAAATCTGCATTGTTGGTTTGACAGGTGGTGAACAGAGAGTGCTTTGAGTTTGTTGAGAGGGTCTCCTGGCAATATTTGGTGATGTTATTCGTGTGAAGGGAGACTAGAAGGCATTTCAAACCTTCCTCCATCCCAGCAGGTAACCTACCGATGCAGGTGGAATTGCTACAACAGAAGTATGTGTAGTTGTGTCATGCAAGTATTTGAAGTATGTAGTGAGTGGCAAGTGGCTGACACAGTCATTAATGTAGAGGTTAAAATGAGAAAGAGCTTCAGACACTGCCCAGTCTGTTTGTTATCTGCTGCTGGGGAAGCTATATACCCAAGGGACAAGAAGTTGTTGGGCAACTGAGTTGTTGGAGTTCCTTGATGGTATTGGACTGTGTTGAAAGCTGAACAAAATCCAATTAATAAAAGGATGGTGTTTGTTGAAGAAGTAACAGAGGCATGATGAAGCATCCTCACTCCCACTGCTGAGGCAACAATTGTGGTAGGACAGTTATGTTTTAAAAAAAAGCTTTTGCAGTTTTCTTTCAATACTGAGGTGTGTGTGTAACCAGACAGCTGTGGGTTACCTTAGATCAAGAGAGAAAAAGCTTCTGCATTTCCATTTAACTATAGTTTTTGGATGTGTTAACTGGTATGATTGTGATAAGGAGGAAACCTTAGGCATAACCAGGCTCAGAGAGGGGAGGGGCAGCCTTCCTGAAGGGGGATGATAATAAGGAGACAGGATAAAAGACACGCCGACATAAAGACAGAAGCTGTGTCCCAAAACCTAGGCCGCATCCTAATCTGAGGCTGCATTTGTAGACCGATTATGTCACAGCCATGCAACGAATGCTGTCCTAATTCAAAGGCTGCTGCAATTGCGGCTGACAAATGCATCCTTCATTTCCCCGAATTTGAAAGATGGGTCATGCGTGTCCTTCGTGTCCCAACCTATCCCAGAATTCATAGTGCACGCCATCCAATTCCAGTTTCCAACAATGGCGGCAGCTACTTAGTTTTAATATTACTCTTATTACTCTTTCTGGGTCACAAAATAAACGTTTATCATATTTAACATATAGAATGTAGCTGTGTAAACTTCAAATATCTGTTCTGTGAAAATATCTTGTGAAAAACATTTACCCATCTAAAACAGGAAGTGGCTACACCTTTGACATTAAGCATACATACAAATCGGAGGCAGATAAAAACAAGGAGAGATACGAAAAAGTTTAACACTAAAAAACACAAGGAAGGAGAGCTCAGCAAGACCCAGGAAGGAGGATCTGAAACTCAAATACTAACACATCACAGTCACTGGCACATGCATGACCAACAACTGCCACTTTCCTACTGTTCCGTTTACTTCCTGTGATCTGCTTCCTCCCCATAGCTGTCATGAGTCTTCTGTATTTTACTCCTGACACCAGCCCACACACTCAAAACGATGGACACAATCGGAACAAAGATAAAATAATCATCACATTCAGATCTACCTTATTGCATTCTCCAGGAGAGTCGTGCTTTTACTAGAATTGTTTAATTGTCAACCCTGAATATTTTTTTAAACCTCCTCTGCCCTGAAATATTTATTTCCTATTATTGTTCATGAAAAGGAAAATCTGGCCCTCCTAGGAACTGAACCTACATTTGTTTGTTTTGGGGGGGCGGGGTTGTTAATCATGAGGATTGTCTGCTTAAAATGGATTTTGTCCGCATGCTTTTGCACCAAGGAAACCACTTTGGTCATGCTCATGGTATGTTCTAACTCTACCTTTATCCCTGTTTTCTTACTGTGGTAGTTGTGATGTTTTCCATCACTGTCTCAGCGTACAGTTGCAGCACTGCCAGGCGCTTTTCTCCCCGTCGGTTAGCTTGCAGATTGTGACAGCATTTTTTATTTTATTTTTATTTTTTTCCTGCATCTTATCTTCAATTTCCTTTACCCCTCACTGCTTTGTGTTCTCTTTCCAGATGGCACCCAGTTGTAAAGGGGGAATACTTACAGAGAAACTGTGGGTGGTCAGGGTTGTCCGTGGTGGATACTTATTGTGGAATGAGATTGTAGCAACTCCGCTGGTTGAGCAGCATTTGAGCTGGGTACACTAACAAGTTTGTTCAGTGACCTCCTTTCCAACACAACTTCAAAAGTTTCCAGTTTGTAGCTGATCACAGAGCCAGCTTCCCTGATCAGTTTATTCAGACTGTTAGTGTACCCAGCTCAAATGCTGCTCAACCAGCGGAGTTGCTACAATCTCATTCCACAATAAGTATCTGACTCAGAGAGCACTGAACTCTTGTTCTACGAGTCTGTTGTGGCCAGTGCTATCCTCTATGCTGTTGCATGCTGGGGCAGCAGGTTGAAGGTTGCTGATGCTAACAGACTTAAAAAACCAATCCGCAAGGATGGAGAGGCGAATGTTGTCCAAGATAAAGACAATGTTGGATAATTCCTCCCACCCACTCCATGACATGCTGGCTAGCCACAGGAGCACGTTCAGTGAGAGACTGAGATTACCAAAAAGCACCACTGAACGACACAGGAAATCATTCCTGCCTGTGGCCATCTCTCTGTACAACTCATCCACCTAACACACTGTATACTGCTATAGCTACATCCTTTTTGCACATGCTCTTCTTTCTTATTCAGATATTTATTAGTAAGTGGCTTATATATATATGTATATATTGTGCTATTTCTTACTTATTGTATTGTCTGTTTTTGTTACTATATGTACTGGAGCACTGTAACCAACATAATTTACCCTAGGGATCAATAAAGTATTCTGATTCTGATTCAACAGGGGCCTTCCCCACCCTTAAACATGTGTGAGCTAGACCCATATCTACTTCTTAAACTTTCCTTTGAATTTTAATTTAATTTAGCTACAAATAAGCCAAGGATCCCACAATAATACAGAGAAATTGCCAACAATCAGATTACCCCCCTTTGAGGAAGCATTTGGTGACAGTCGGAAGGAAAAACTCCCTTCTAACAGGAAGAAACATCAGAACCAGGCTCAAGGAGGACACCTGTGGAGCTCTTTCATTAAAGTTCTTTTTAACTTTCCATTATGGTACTTGTCAACTAGCAGTCTTGTGCTGGTATTTAGCCTTAAAGTAGATGGAGTTTATCACTTTGTGATGGGTGTGGCTCAGGAGGTAGAGCAGGTCATCTGTGCATTAACCAGAGTGTGAATGTTAGATAGAAAGGATATAGACATAGAAAAAAAGTACTTGTATGTCAGAGACCTAACAGACCTTCTCGACATGTATAGCCCCAAGAGAGCGCTCAGATCCTCTAACCAACTGCTCTTAGTGCAACAAAGGCCCAGACGAAAGACTAGAGGGGACCAAGCTTTTGCAGTTGCCGCACCCAAACTCTGGAATAATCTTCCTATCGATGTCCGCATGTCAGATTCCATTCAATCGTTAAATCATGCTTAAAAACTCACCTGTTCCATCTAGCTTTTGAAGGAAATTAGTTTGGACTTCCACCTGGTCTGCAGTTGTGCTATGTAACTGTAACTGTTACTGTAACTGTAACTATAATAGTTTATAATTGTTTATCACTGCTTTTGTTGCCTTTGTTGTAATCTGCTTTGCTACATTGTGTGAAGCACTTTGATGGACACTGTCCTTTTTAAATGTGATATAGAAATGAAATATTGATTGATTGAGACATATTGAACAAAGTGCTCGCATAGAAAATAGCCTGCCAGAGAGACCAGCTGGAGTGATGTCAGCATTTATTTACACACGCTCTTTGCTCTGATTTGGAAATTGTAATGTGTGTGTAATGAAAGCTGAATTAAATGTTGAAAATGTAAGGCTTCTGTCGAAAATGTTGAAATTTTGTCAATTATGGTCATGTGGTAATGAATTCATCCAGATTAGAAGTGTTGGCAAATAAAAGTGGGAGTGGAAGACAACATGTGTTTTCAGAGTCTGCTAAGCCACACCAGACATCCTAATACATGTAATTACCTTAACTGTTTTAGCCCCCTTCTCCTTCTTCTGTCTTGTTTCTTGATGTCTGTGGATTCAAGCCACCCAGCTCTGATAAACACCTCGTGCTTTAGACTGTGACTTCTGGCTAGGTTGAGAGATTGCCGAAGAAACTATACCAGGGGTCAATACTAGAGAGAAATTTCAGCATATTCACAGTATCTTTTCCATTAGCTTGATTCACTTCACCTAACTCTGGTAATCAGAATCCGTGGTCACACAAAGTGACGACAGCAGCAGAGTGGCTGATTTCACAGAGAAGAAGCAGCTGAAAAATAAAAACAAAAGTAAGTAAGTAAGTAAAATTTATTTATATAGCACATTTCACAGATAAAAATCACAAAGTGCTTTACAATAAGATCAGACATACAAGTTAAAATTAATTAAAAGCCCGTTTGTATAAAAATGTCTTCAGCTGCTTTTTAAAGGAGTCAATGGAGTCTAGACAGTGTAAAGACAACGGCAGAGAGTTCCACAGCCTAGGTGCCAGTGCCTGAAAAGCCCGATCCCCACATGTTTTGAACCTAGTACGTGGGACCACCAGTAGCCTCTGACTTGAAGACCTAAGTGCTCGGGATGAAGCATGAGGTTTCAACAGGTCAGAGATATACTGGGGAGCTTCACCGTGCAGAGCTCTAAAAGTTACAACTAAAATTTTAAAATGAACCCTAAAATTTACTGGCAACCAATGAAGAGAAGCCAAAACTGGAGTAATGTGTGACCTCTTGTTTGTACCAGTTAAAAGTCTTGCCGCTGCATTCTGTACAGACTGAAGGTGATCCAGAGTTGATTTGTTGAGACACGTAAAAAGACCATTACAATAATCCAAACGAGAAGAGATAAAAGCATGAATAATCATCTCAAGTTCTGCCTTTGACACCAGTAGTCTGAGTTTAGAAATGTTTCTTAGATGATAAAAACAGTTCCGGACAAGTTGTTTAGACTGTTTCTCAAGAGACATTGAACTGTCAAATATAACACCTAAGTTTCTGAGACTCGACTGAAATGAAGGGCCTAAAAAACTGATATGCTGCCTAATTTCTGAGAGCATGTGATCAGGTGCAATAATCAAAGTTTCTGTTTTATCTGCATTTAACTGAAGGAAATTGTCATTTAACCATTGTTTGATTTCTGACAGACAATTATTTAAACAAGACAATTTATACAACTCAGAAGCTTTGAAAGCAAAGTACAACTGAATGTCATCAGCATAGAGATGATAAGAAATATTACTGTAACGTCTGATAATGTGGCCTAGAGGGAGTATATGCAGCAAAAAGAGAATAGGACCTAAAACAGATCCTTGAGGTACCCCAGAAGGCAGAACTGATGTTTCCGACAGCACATGATTTATACAGACAGTAAAAGATCTCTCAGATAGATACGACATAAACCATTTTAAAACAACACCAGTAATCCCAAACAAGTCCTTCAGCCTATTTATCATGATGCTGTGATCAACAGTATCAAAAGCAGAGGTGAGATCCAAAATAACCAGAACAGTGTACTCTCCAGAGTCTGCTGCCATCAGAATGTCACTAGACACTTTAAGCAAAGCGGTTTCAGTGGAGTGCAATTTGCGGAAACCAGACTGGAAAATGTCCAGAACATTGTTCTTTTCCAAAAAGTTGTTAAGTTGTTCTGCAACTGTTTTTTCCAAGATCTTTGACACCAATGGTAATTTTGATATTGGCCTGTAACTGCTTGGAAGAGATGGGTCCAAATTTGGTTTCTTTAATATTGGTTCAACAATAGCTTGTTTAAAATAGCTGGGAACTGAGCCAGTATAAAGAGAAGTATTAATTATTTCCAAAATACAGGGGCCAATAGAATCAAACACACTAATGAAAAATGATGGAGGAAGTACATCAAGGTGGCTCGAAGTCAGTTTCATTCGACCAAGCAGAGCACTGATGTCCTGTAAGGTAACAGGAGTAAAAGAGGACCAGGTATCAGAGGTAAGCAACGTGTCAGTGTGATACTGAGAGGATGATGGAGAAATATTAGACCTGACAGCAGCGACCTTATTAAAAAAATAGTTTAAAAAGTCATTACAATCAGATTTAGTATAGGCTGGTACATGAGGAATATCAGGAGAGACAATGTTTTTAATTGTATCAAACAATACTCTGGGAAAAGAGAAAGACAAGAAAGCAGAGACAACAAGCAGCATCTGGAGCTGCTTCAGCTGTGCCAGCAGCAGAATGGTTCAGGACAATGATGATTAAGCTCATTCCTGAGCAACAGTACTTTCACTATCCATTCTCTACACCTCCCCCCATCCCTCTACACCCCATCCTCCCCCTTCCTTCAATTATCTCTCTACCTCTTACATAGCCCCCCTTTCAACCGCCCAACCGCCTGGTCTTAATCCTACCTCCTGACCACCTTCTCTTTTATTTTTTCTGTCCACAGTCATACAGCCAAAAGCTTCATGCATTTGAGCACAAATCCACAGCTACACAGTACACTGATTTCCAATTCACAAAGTACTATGGACAAAGTTGGTCGTATGTCAATAAATCCTCTTCCCTGGATAATAGATGGCAGTTACACGGCATTTACCAGGGTCATTGTTGTTTCAGAGAACGAACATTTTTTGTTCAAAGAAAAAAAATCTCTGCTAGAACTGCCTGTCCTGATACACTTGATGATTTAGTTCTGACTTCTCCTTTAGCTGAAGTAGAAGTTGGATGGGATTGGCAACAGATGTACAAGATTGTAGATTACTTTGTGTAATGAGCCAAAAATTGAGTCCAAATTGGGAATTAGTTTTCCTTCTGGAGTGGGAATCTATAGTATTGAATTATAAAGTCCGGCGTGTCTTTTCAGCTTCCCAAAGCCAATTGCTCCTCTAAACAATGATACACAAAATGTATGCATAGACATGAAGACGCAAATACAGGAAGACAATATGCTGCATGTCTTAAAAAGAGCTTTTGTGTGCACAGTCAAGATGATGTAGATACCCCACCCTCACTTTTATTTTACTGACTATTACAATTGTTGGTGTTGTATGTGGGAGTAAATATGTCTGTAATGTTTGCAAAAATCAACATCTTTCAATATTGGAAAATTGTGTACAAAATACAAAAAGTAGGGTGGCGAAGGTCTGAGAACAGACTTTTGTTGTAAGCAGTCTAAAGCAGATCCAAAGTCATTACACCTACATCTATTGCTATTATTACTAGCATCAGCACTTGAGATGTCCTGCCAAAAGTAGTGAGGGAGCAGAATGAAGCGCTGACATTAGGAAAGGGAGTCGGCAACAAACCCACAAGCTCAATGATCTTCAGGTACCTGTGACACAAAGAAGCAACTATATGACAAACCATTTAATATATAACATGTATTCTTCTATATAAACCTATATAAACCTTCTATATAAATATATTTTTTTGCGCAGTGGTAGGGTCGATCTCAAAACTGCACTGAAATAAAAACAGAACTTCGAGAACCTGAAAGACAATGAAATATGACAGTGGAGGAAGTTTGGTTACTAGCAGATACATGCATAAAAGAGCTTTATAGTGTTCTGAGAGGATTTTAAAACTCTAGAAATGGTTATTTTAAAATATTATAACAGTCATACGTGAGCTCAGCACCTTCCAGAATGATGCAGGTTTGCCAAATACACCTACATTGGCACTCCTGTTGTTTTAAGAGACTGGCACCAGTCGTTGTAGAACTTAGTTGCCGTCCCATAAATCTACTTCAACCACCTTTGAGTTCTCCAGTAGAGTAGAAAAGTGCTATATAAGAACCATTCCTTTTACCATTTTTAATGAGTAAACATTATCCTGATTCAGTTTAGAAGGATCCAGTCAACAATTAACTTCACTTGTTAGGCACACCTTCTAAGTAATCTCTTATAGTCTTTGGCATTTAAAACTGCATTAATTCTTTGTGGCATAGATTTTACAAGGTCCTGGAAACATTCTTCCGAGATTTAGGACCATATTGATATGATAACATCGCACTGCTGCAGATTTTTAAGATTTGTCCACATCAATGATCTCCCATTCTACCACATCCCCAAGCTGGTCTGTTGGATTGAAATTTGGTGACTGTGGCCATTTGTCTTGTTCAAGAAACCACTTTGAGATTAGTTGAGTTTTATGACAAGAAAGGAGCCATCTGAAGATTTCTTGTTCTTGACTGACAGGAGTGAAAATGACACCATCTTCTTTGCTGTTTGGTGCATTGAGAGAAGTTCTTGTACATACCTTGGAATATTTTACTGGTTACTTCGGATCAGTTCAATGCAGTCTGGCCATCCTTCTCTGACCTTTGGCATCAACGAGACATTTTCTCTCAGAGAACTGCCGCCCACTGGATATTTTCTTTTCCTCTCTATAAACACTAGAAAGGGTTGTGTGGGAAAATCCCAGTAAATCAGCAGTGTAAGAAATACTCAGACCAGCCCATCTGGCTCAACAATCATGTCCAGAGTTAACTTAAGATGAACTGGAAATTAAGTTCTCTTCCTTCTCCACTGTAATGCTTAGACTACATGTCTAAATGTATTGAGTTGCTGTCTTGTGATTAGCTGATTAACAGTTGGATTAACAAGCAGTTGTACAGGTGTACCTCATAGTAAGTGTAGATAAACTTTTTGACAGGACAGAAAAGGTGAAGCTTGTTAAATAACAACAGTGAAATTCACAATATTGAGAAAACTTTCGTGCTTTTTAATCTACTTCCAAGTGTTGACTTTTCTCTGTCTGTACCGTCTGTCTGTGAGCAAGTTTTTCGACCAGTCAACAGATTGTTAGCTGCGTGATGTGAAGTTAACCTTGAATGACCCGAAATTTGCATTGCACTCTATCTGTAATATGTCTTTTTGTTTGTTTGTGTATGTTTTTGTTTTTGCGCCCACTCATGGTTTTTGTGTAAGTCAAACTAATATTTATTCTAAAGCCTCAACGAGGTGAGAGGTGTTGTCCTTGAAGCTCAAAACATGCAGTGCCACGGGGTGAGTAGTTCTGTACACAGACTGCACTCGGCAAAAAACAGGCAACAATGCAGAAGAAGATGAATTATATCTTTTTGTTTGTGTACCCACATAACATTTTGTGCCTCCAAATTCTACAGTTCGTGTATGCCGTTCTTTCAGTTTTTCTTCCTATAGGCATATCAGAGCGTATGCATGCCTAAGATGCAGTCTTCTTGGTAATAAAAAACTGAAAAAACCCCACATAGATAGCAGTTGATACTACTTCTGAGAAAAAAGTATTCACTGAATAAAAGCGTACATTGCTCAAAGATGGATCATTATGAATCTTGAAACTGACTGCTGAACTGTAACTCTTACGTTAGAAATGGAAGCGTGCCTGTATGCAAACTGGAAGTCTGAATGGGAGCTGAAGATGACAAAACAACTTAAACACATCAGATAAATTTTAAAAAACCAAAATAAAACACTCCTTCAGTTTGTGGAGCACTCTCCTGCAATTCTGTGTCAAGTTAAAACTGTCAATCAGTGAAAATCTTCTCTTCCTTTGTGCAAATGTCCTCCCATTTCCTTTCATCCTTGCAACTTAAAATGTCACCTGACAGACATCCAGCCCCCCGATGTAATTGCAGTGAGCCTACCTTTGAAAAGCTCTATGCTGCCTTTTTTCTGAATAGATTGTGATTGTTAGGTTGAAACTACAGCTGGATGACTCCTCAAACGAAGTAACGTGACGTCAGCCATCTTGCCACAGTGAGTGTTCTTTGCCAGAGTATTTTATTAACAGACTGTAGTAACTAACATACTGTGAAAACACATAATAAACCATTTCAGGTGACTACAGTGAGCTCGGTGAGAGAAGGCCAAGGGTTTGCAGCGCTGTAAACAAGTAAAATGTGGCTACTTTGAAGAATCTAAAATATAGAATGTATTTATCAGTTTTTTCTTTGCTACATATTTCCATATATCTTGCTTAATATATTTGATGTCTTCAGTATGTAACTACAATGCAGAAAGTAGTAAAAATAAAGAAAAAGCATTGAATGAGATATTATATATAGAATATAGTCATGTTACAACTATTAATCTCTGGCTCTCTTCCACAGCGTGTCTCTTACCCCAACCCGTTGCAGCAGGCTCCCTGAGCCTGGTTCTGCCAGAGGTTTCTTCCTGTTAAATTGGAGTTTTTCCTTCCCACCATCGCCAAAGTGCTTGCTTATAGGGGGTCATATGATTGCTGGCTTTTTCTCTGTATCTATTATTGTAGGGTCTACCTTCCAATACAAAGCGCCTTGAGGCGACTGTTGTTGTGATTTGGCGCTGTATAAATAAAACTGAATTGAATTACAATAAATGTATATTCACGGCATTATTTCAGCTGTGTTAGTGTTTCTTAAGGCTGCTTGAATTGAATTGACTTGGCTGTGGGGGAGGGCTTTAGCAGAAGGAAAAACTGTAAAACTCGTGAAAATAAAGTTTGCAAAGCCAGTCAATGGGCCAAAATTGTGCAGCATTGCTGTGGGTGTGCTCCTTTTGAATGTTTCCTCATTTTTAATTTTGCTGTGAAAATAAATCACACACACAGAGTGTGTTACCAGAGACTGAGCAAACCTATTCATTCTACTCACATTCAGCAGGAAAATACAGGAAAACCTTTGTGAGGAACTGTAGCCTTTCTTTGAACTTCACAGTTCTGCAAATGCACATGGGAGTTACTGTGCAACTGTGTGATACCTGTAAAGAGTCTATGATTGTATAGGGCTGTGCAGGCAGGCAGTCCATAGAGGACAGTAGGTGAAAAAAATAGTAGGTGAAAAAAAGAATTCTTATCTTCAAATACCAGTCAGTACATCTGACAGACAGAGAAACAGGAGGAAGAAGAAGAAAAAACAGGGAAGAAAAAGACAGTTCCAGTGGTGTGTGAAATTATTTTTAATAAAGGAATGTAAATAGTATAGAAGCCACTTCACTTAAAGAAGAACAGACCTTATCTCATAATTACAGCAAGATCAGAATTGTGAGAAAAGATCTTGCAGTTATGAGTTGCAGAACTTGTAATTATGAGAAAAGATAAAGGCAATTATTAGTCAAGGCTGCTGGAAAAGTCAGGGTATTATTAAACTACCTGATTATATTGTCTGTGCATTTCCATGCATGTAATCAGTACTACAGTAGGTACAGTTACAAAAGACATAACAGATACACCTATATGCTGGACTGTTTTTACATATGTAAGCTTTATATTTGGTGACCTCTTCAGCATTCAGAAGAGTGTTTTGGGGGTTTTGTTGTTGTTGTTTTTTCCATCTTATCCCAGAATATAGTCAGTGCCGGAGGGGAAAACACAAGGTGCACCATTTTTCCTTCCACTGGAGCGCGAGCCAGCAGGATGAGCAGTGAGGGAGAACCTCTGCGGATGTCAGGGTATCACCTTAATGAAAGTATAGATCTGTCAGAGCAATCATGGTTTAGAGCCATTAATCAATGACAAAATAACAATGCCATGGGGACGGAGAAAAAATAATGACACCAGCAATCACGGGCCGACATTAGGTAGATAAACTGACTTTAGCGATCAATTTAGGATTGCATTGTTGTTAGGTATCAATAATTGCCGAGCTTCAGTCATACTGTGGTACCGAGGCAGATGTATACTCGGCTTGAACTGCACAATCACACAACGCAGATATCCAACACTCCAGGAAACATCTATAGCTGCAGGACGCATAATTGTCAGATGTTTAGCTATACATTTAGTCACTTAGGTATGTTAATATAACAAAAAGTAGAATAATCTCAAATTGGCAATAAATTTAAATAGTAGATGGTGAAAAATCACCCTCCTCTGTCATCTAATTGTTCATCTATTACTTAATTACTTCCTTGTAGCATGAATGGCAGTGGGGGAGTTCTTTATCAGCAGGAAAAGCTGTAAAACTCATCAAAATACAGTTAAAAGTCCAAGATTTATGCCCTCCTTCACATTTTTTAAAATCATCCATTTGGATGTTAGACACCCCTGCTTTAAGTCACAACCCTTTCATTTTTATCACAAAGACTGAAATCTACCTTGGTGTGTGTGTGTGTGTGTGTGTGTGTGTGTGTGTGTGTGTGTGTGTGTGTGTGTGTGTGTATAGTATATTACCTTTATTTATCCAGTGAGGTTTTCTGGGGGTCCATCTAACACTTGTGGCCACGGGTCTGCAGTTATTTGTAGTTGGCATGTCCATCAGATTAGATTTGGATTTGCTCAACAAAATTTAAAAAAAGTGACTGCAGCATAATTTGTTCGTTTATCCCTGTGATCCACATTTATTCACACCCAATTCATGAAGGATTTGCTTGAATTGCCATGTAATGTAGTTTTAATTAACTTTATGCAATCGCTAATTCAAATGGAAAAACTAATGGGGTGATGGTGCTTGCCAAGGTCATGATTATTTAAAATGCAATTATAGGTGTCAAAAGTCTGATAATTACAAGATTTGCATTATTGGTCAACCTGACAGCTTCTCTAGTGAAAGAGTGAGTTTCATATGTCAAAGTGGAATTTAGTGAGTCACGGCTGTGTTTAAGAAGAAACCTGTGGAAAAAGGACACATCATTAGTCATAATGAAGTGAATGTCGATGATGTTTTTAAAACTAATCGAAAATTGGAATCGTTCGCATGGGCCACAAGCAATCTCGGACAGTGTTTTCTGTTTTGATTTTTTTATAACTCCATTAATTTTGCTTTGACAGATTATTCATGTCCAGACTACATTAGCAGTTAGCGTAATCTGCTGTCTTGATGTAGTATTAGCTGGTATTAGCTCTACACAGGAGAGGTCACCAAGCTCTTCTTTGATCTATAATTGCCACATCCATGTAATTCTATGTAAATCTGCTCCACATCCACACCTGGGGTGGTTCTGTTCTTAAAAAGGTGTGCTGAGCTTTTTTCCTAGCTCTAAAAGCTATTTGTGTATACATGTATATATAGTGCTAGGCTAGCATATACAGATAATTCATTCACACCAATCATGAATCACCATTTAACATAAAATAAATTTATTTGGACTGAGGAAGGAAGCAGAAAGAACCCACATAAGCACAGCGAGAGAATGTACAACTTTAGCAAAGAAATGCTTCAGTCAACCAATAGATTTGAATCCGGGAGTTTCTTGATATGAGTTGACAATGTGAACCACCACACCACCAAGTTACCCTTTAGTTACAGCTAAAAAACAAACAAACAAAAAATAAACCCATGTAAAATCATGATCAAGATAAAACTGGGCCATTCGATTTTACATTTGTTCATTTCTTTCAGTCAGTGTAATTGCCACTCCAGAATATTTTACTATATAGAAGAGTTCATGGGGAAATCACTGGCTGCAAGGTGCCCAGGGAGGGGCTGCAAAACAAGGCCACATCATCAGCCCTCCACCACCATCTGTGACAGTTGGTATGAGGCTTTTTTGCTGATGTGTGTTTGATTTTCTCCAAATGTGCATTATGGCCAAGCAACCACGTTAGCCTCATCTGTACAAAAAGACGTTGTTTTCAGAGGTTTGTTCAGATACAGCTTTTCAAACGTATGCTAAATTCATTACAGAGAGAAGAGAAGAGGCTGGTAACCCTGTTTCTGCTGGTTAAATGGCTTGGATTTTTACAGATTCACTGGGACATCCTCTTCTGGGAAGGAATTTACCCTTGGCATTGTGCTTACATGCACCTTCAAGCTCCAGAACAACAAACTGCCAAAAATTCTGCTTTTATACTTACTGTTGGTACCACCTTGCTGCTACTTATCCTTTTAATTACTATGGAAACACTAACGTTTACTTAGTTTTTCTTCATAGATTCCTGTGAAAACTTTTTTTCGTATGACTGTAGCAGTTAAAACCAGGTAGAGTGGTGATGTGCAAGTGCAGGCACGTATCCATGAAACGTATCGTCTCACTGTTTTCTCTCTGAGTCTGAATCAGTTCACCAAGCTTTTGCTTCTTCTTGTTCAAGGACACATGCACATTCCACGTGATAATAGCAGAAATAGTTCCAGCTCCATTCAAACCAAGAACAAATATGCTGTGTGGCAATAGCCTAACTATTGCACTACTGTACCACCCAGACAATGAAATAATTCCTTTATTTTTCTAATAAATAAATGAAAACACAACGGCAGCAAACTGCCACACAGGATGGTGTGGGGAAAAAACGCTAACACTGTATTATCAAAATTGATTGGGACAAGCTTAACTAAACATATAAAGAGTTTTATTGATAATTCAACAGTGTATTGCACAACCTTTAACGGTGTGTATCATCAGCAGCTGTCTGAAAATAATCACACTGACACAAAGTCAGTGACATTGCCGTTCTTTCCGTATCTCATTTCCGGCTGTCAGAATTGATTCCTCCAGAAAACCCAATTTCACCATAACATACTTTGACTGCCAATTACCTGCTTCATCGCCCGCTCAGCAGACGCACTCTGGAACAGGAAATTGATAGAGAACTGAAAGAAAATGGTGGCGCTTTTATTGAACACACAAAAAACATTAGTTTCCTATTTGTAATGGCGTGACACCGTATCCACTGCAGATGGAGAGAAATTAAGAGAGGGGATTTTGAATTTTATTTTGGCACTCTACCTCCATTCTCTCAGATCTGATTGGACTCAATCTGTAGATACACCTTGACTATGGTGTTTTTTAAATTATGCATGACTAGAAATAACAGAGCTTTTATGACAATAAGGCAAAAAACAACAATAACATTATCCTGTACGTACCATTTGTAGCATTAGTGCTTAAATCTGAACTAGAAGAGTCTTAGTTTTATTTGGTAATTTCATTTCTTCTGATATTCCCATTGGGTAATTTTTTGAGAAACCTCCAATACAAAAGTTAATTTAGTGTTTAGACACACACACACACGAAAAAAGAAAATGACAATCGAAAGTTCATGAGCCAATGTTTCTGGCATGAAAAAACAAGAAAAAGACAAACAGACAAAGTGTTAGGAAACAGACAAAGCAGATGATATTAAAGATAAACAGAGGGATGATTAACTCGTAACTTTGGAACTGCAAAATTAGTGTTTTAAACCATCTCAGGTTACTCTAATACAAAAAAGTTACAATTACTTTCACTTTAAATGCAACTAATGTGGTTCTGGTTGCAAACATAGTTTTAGATGAGTCTCATTAGGAGCGTTTTCCTTACATCAGACGGGTAAAGCTCTTCAGTCACTCTGCAGGTGCACAGGGATCATAAGCATCCTTGGTGGATAATGACAGCTATTCATCTTGGGCTGCTGTGGTGCAGCAGACAAGGTCTGATGTTGTCAGAGCTCAGAAGGTCACATCCTTCAATGAGAGACCGTCAGTAGGCGGTTAATTGGTCCCCCAACCAATTAGACAGCCTTCGCCTACTTTATGTCAAACCCAGTGATTCACCTTGACGACTAACCAGCAATCATCTAAAGATGAGTATGCATATGCAGCATAACATACGTAGCACACATTCTCCACACTTCAAGCGATGTTTGCATATGGTTTATTTCCTGAACGACTTGGCAGAGATTGACAACATTTTAAATGTTTGCTACATAAATATATGTTAAAGACAGAAACTGAATAAGAGTGGCATGTGAAGGGGCTCGATTATTTAGTCCAGCTCATCATGTAAGAATGCCCAAACTTGCAGCCTTGATATAGTTTGCATGGAGTTTGTCACAAATTAATTATCTTCAGTACAATGTAAACTTCTCCAGGGAACCCTTGTCCTTGACGTCCTATATCAGACAACAGCCGAGGACTGTAAGAAGGTGATATTTCTAAAACGTCGTAACATGGCTCTAGACTAGCAGCAGCAGGGATAAAAATTCCAATGGATGTGAAAGTGCAAAAACTTTCATTCTTCTGCTTGAGGTTAACTTCAAAAATAAGATAATTCCAATGTTAAAATTCCCAAATAAACAAGACTGAATGTGTTGTTACAAAAATAAGAAAGAAACTATTTCCAGTTAATCGTATCAGCTTTTATCCAAAATATGGGATGACTAGTATTTAATTTGTGACCATTAAATACCAATACAGGGCGTGTATTTTATAACTCATTCATCTGGATACTGGGGTTAGCAACATGGCTGCTTTGAGTGGCAGGTGTCTGAACAGAGGCAGCTGTAGCCGATAGCTGTCTGCTAGGCCTTCAGCTAAAGCAGACACTGGTGCTGCTAATAAGGCAACAAAGGAATAATTGGAGAATAATGTTAACTTGACAAGGGACCTTGAACCCTGCCCATGCCAACCAATTATTCTGTGATTGAAACAGAGTTGGTCTTTTTCTGACAGATGTGCAGATGCTCAATTTGGATCTTGGGACTTTGGACGCTCCAAGCGTAATCTCCTCCAAATTCAGTTGCATGTATATCATAACTTACCATGATTATTTAGCCACAAGGGACAGGGACTTGTAGGGTTTGGGTTTGGGGTACTGTTCTCGGGAAACTCAATATGTTGTACGTTTGTGGTGTGCTGTATAACACAGTTTCCCTTTGATCTAAAAAAAAAAAAATTATATTGTATTTTAAGAAAATATGAAAAAATTCTGTGTTGTTATAAGGTGTTAAATTAAAGTACAGTTGACATAAAGACTTGTGTATTTTTTTATGATAGCCTGTAAAGACATTTGCACATCTATAATACCACAATACAAAGCATCTGTTTCCCCTGGAAGCTTAAACTTACTCCGTACACCTGGTAGTGGGTTTAGGTCGAGATAGGATCCCATTCACACCATAAATGGACCACTCTGGAGTTCATCTGGAAGCGCATCTAGTACACTTCCTCCAAAGGGTCTTTGTGTGGTTGTTTCCAGTTGCATCCGAGTGCACAAAACTGGAAAATGAACCAGAGTTTGATTTAAAATACATCAGTGACCTCCTGACCCAGTATGAACCTTCCAGATCCCTCAGGTCATCTGGATCCATTTTTTTATCAGTTCCCAGAGTCAGAACCAGACACGGAGAAGCTGCATTCAGCTTTTATGCTCCATATATCTGGAACAAACTCCCAGAAAGCCTCAGATCAGCTGAAACACTCAGTTTATTTAGATCCAGGTTGAAGACTCACCTGTTCTCAGCTGCATTTGAATAAAACACCAAATCCACACTTTTAAGCTTAAAACTTACATTTTAACTACTGATTTTATCTACTGTTTTTTTTTCATGTCTCTGTAAAGCACTTTGAATTGTGCTATATAAATAAACTTGCCTTGCCTTAAGAAGACTAAACACAGCAGATGTGACAACGCCCTTAAAACATGATACAAACCTTAAGTGGCATCGTTTGAATTCCTCCTATGTAGAGTGATGTAGGAATCAGCTCTTACCTTCACAAGGGAGAGTAAGAGCTGTTAATGCAGTTGGTGCGATGCTTTAATACTGTAGCAGGTAACATCATGTTCCCAGCCAGGCTTTGTTCAATATGCATTGAACAAAGCCTATTATCTGTAATTAGGGTAACCAGTGAAAAGGCTTGAAAAGGTAAATGTAGAGCATTTATATCAACAGCAGTAGATTTTCTACTGAAGGCCTCTGTTTATAACATGACACGAGCACCACCACTCACTGAAAAAGACTAACCATGGTTATTTTTATTAAGGCACTAATAATTGTATGATTGTTGTCTTGGAGCCTTGAGATTCCCTTCAACTGCATTCACTTAAAAATAGAGTAACTTAATTCTGGAATGATTGTCTGCAGTACCACCTGTGGCTCACCAGAGAGCCAAAACCTTCTGGGGGTCTTTCATCTTATTTTAATTTCGAGCTACACTGCTTTGGTTTGGTCTCAGGGTTCTTATCAGAAATGTTTTCACAGAAGGCAGCTGTTCTTAGTGAGAAAAAAATTAAAATCCTGAATGCTCATACTGTAGATCAGCGGTAGTCAGTCCAAAATTCACACTGTATTCAGTTACCAGGAGGCCCATTATTTCCCATACGTCTCGGGTTTTGAAAGGCATAAAATACAGAACTCTGATTCAATATTGGGCCGAACAGACACAGAACTGCAAAAAATAGTATTGATGCCCTAAAGGTAATTGATACAATACACTTTCTGTCAATTCTAAGGTTTTGCATATAACAGCATAACATATAGCAGCCTGATTTACAAGCTCACAGTCAGTTGCTAGTGGACTTTCCAGGCTCCGGTCTCGCTCTGATCATTGCCCTCTTCCTGATTTTGTAGTTTTTTGCATCTTTGTCACACTTAACTGTTTCAGACCATCAAATAAATGTTACTATTAGACAAAGAACACACATGGAAATACAAAATGCAGTTTTTAAATGACGAATTCATTTATAAAGTAAATCTATCCAAACCTAACTGTTTTTACGATAATTGGCAATGAGTCTTTCATGTTGCTGGGAACCATTTGTGGCCCACTCTTCTTTGTTAATTTGGTGCCACTGGGGAGTTTTTGAGTATGAACGGTCTGTTTAAGGTCATGTCAAAGCATCTCAATCTAAGTCTGGACTTGGTTACTTCAAAACCTTCACATGGATTTTTTTTTTTTTTATGTTTCAGAGGTGGACCTGCTGGTGTCCAGCTTCAAGGCACCAACTGATTCTCCTTTAGGATTTTTGGCACATTGTTCAGGTCCTGAAACAGCAAAGTAGCCCCAGACCATCACACTCCCACCACCATGTGAGTTATAAAAAGGACAAATCAAACAGGACTACAAAAATAGATCACTGGCAATTTAAAAAAAAGGATGACTGCTAATGTGCAATTTTGATTCACAAAATAAATGCATTAAGCTCTTTTCAATAACATGAACACAATATTTTTTATATTTTTAAAGGTGTGGTGGTATCCTCTGCTAGTTTGTTTAAACTTTCACATTCTTCCCACTGAGTTTTATTGTTATGGCTGCAGGGAGAGCCAATTATAATTAAGGAAACTTGGATATTGTGAGATTTTTCTAACAAAAAGATCAGAAGAATGAGCTAATTTTGCATTCTGACCTGATCCTTGATATTTAAGCATAAAGATTTTGACAATGTCTACTGAGAATTTAGTTGCTGTTTTTTTTTTTTTTTTTAATTGAGTCTGAGGCACTTTTAGAAGATCAAATGATATTTGGTGCAGGAGAAGGACTTACTCAGGCAGCTATGATTACTTACAGCAAAAGAGACTTTACAGGATCAGACAGCAGGAGATAAGAGATGGGACAGAAACAGCGCTTGTGAGCAGGACCGTGCACGTGTGAGGTGTACATTTTACTTTTTCATCTTTCACATCAATTCTCTTTCATTTTCTTTTGTTTCTAGAAAACCAGCATTCACAATGAAATGTTATGCTATGGATTTGCTGGACAAAAACAGGTCTGCATTAGGGAGTCTTGCATTAGAGGTTACCTACAGGGTACCTACAGTCATAAGTTAAGGCATCTCTTCAGCTGCAAGACTTTGGGGTGGTGGAGAAGGGTGGAGGATTAATACTCTGTCAAATGCATAAGCCACAGTTCCTAATGAACCTCTTAACAAGTTGGCTTGTAGGGGTCATCAAGGATTTAAAGATCACAACTGACAAAGTTGTATGAGTGACTGTTTATACTATGCTCACATCATGGCAGATAACAACATTTGCATGTGTATCTTTATTACTGCATCACTATGTGACAAGTCACAAAATAGTCCAGCAACTGTACAACAATATGTTAGCCTCATATGAACCCCTGAAAGATCTGATCCTTTTTTTGAACTTTTAAGTAAGAGAGAGTTTGCATTATTTTATCAGATGGGGGGGGGGGAGTGAAACAAGAAAAAGATTCTTTCATGTGCGATTAGTGTGTAACTCGTGAAATTAGATCATGATGCAACTATGTGTTTGCTGTCTTTCTGTTTGAGCTAACTGAGCTAGCAGAGTGCTAATAGTTGTGTTAAACCAGACAAGTTCACCATGGAACAATGACACAGAATTTACAAGTACAGATAGATCTATCATATAAAGGTATGCATTAGATTTATCTTTAAAAATGGCTAATAACAGTAGTCTGTGTATGTGGAGTGGATATTATGTGGCTCTTCACGAATACTTTGGAACAAAATCAGATGCCAACAAAAAGAGACGTGTTCAGTTCATTTACTGCAATAAAAAAACACTTTGTAACAGAAGGTTAAACTCTGTTATTGAGGTTTTGTACACATGTGACGACTAACTATGTGACGTTAACTTGTCCACCTTCTGAATGGTTGTGGAGGTTCATAGCAGTAGTTGTCCATAGTTTGCATGTCAGTAACAGACTTGCCGACAAACGCTGGCCAGCTACCTTTTGAAAAAAGGTTTTAGCACTAGGGAAAACTAATCTCCATTGCTGGTTTGCATTGTACTATGGCCACTAAACTAGTAGTTAGCAAGTATTTGCAGACAAACATGAAAAACTACCAAAGCAATCAACTGGAGGTTTTTGGTTTCAGCTGATTTCTGACAGCCAGTAACTTCCAGGAGCCACTGCCAAACAGTGGGAATGTTCTCCACAAACAGGCAGTTTTATCATGTCCAATGCTGTAAATACCTCTTGAGAGTCATGTGCAAATAACAGTTTTAACTGTTATAGCACAACCATCTTTGACTACAACCTTTTCTCTCCAATTGATTTCCCATTTAGATATGTCCTTGTCTATATCACTTGATATTTTCTGATATTTATGAAAAACCCAAGAGTTAATTTTTGATTATCTTACCTGAACCTTTAGCATGGTTTGTTGTGGAATATATTTGAATAATGTTTGTGACTCAAGTCCTAATGCATAGCAGGTTGTTCATACAGAAGTAGACACAATTATAATTTCATTTTCTGCTGACAGAAACAAACATGCTCACCTCTTTTGCGGCCTCAAAACAAAGTCATCATCACAAGCTCACTATGACGCAAATCCGTGCAGCAGCAAGCATTTTGTCTGCATCTCATTTGCTCGTCTACTTTCACAAATTATCCACCAGAGACCTCTCTGAAAGGGAGGTCAGCTGAAGTGAGTATTTAAATCAATGGATGTGCACTGGAGCAGCTACCTTTTTAAACCAGACCCCTACACTGCAAAAAGAGGAAGTGGAAACACAAGGACTATGTTAATTAGGACAGCGGTCCCCAACCCCCGGGCCTCGGACCGGTACCGGTCCGTGAGTCGTTTGGTACCGGGCCGCGAGAGTTGAGGCTCAGGTGTGAAATGTGTGGTTTTCAGGGTTTTTATCGGTTTTCAGCGTTATTTTGTTATCGTTTTTATCGTACTCGCTTTTCCTTGTGTCTTTTCACGTGTGTTATGAATAAATCTTCTTTTTTTCGGTACCGGTACTAGTTTTATTTTGTTGTATTTATCCGCGACACCTTAAAGGCCGGTCCGTGAAAATATTGTCGGGCATAAACCGGTCCGTGGTGCAAAAAAGGTTGGAGACCGCTGAATTAGGATATTTGCAATAAAAGAATGGAGAGTGATAGATAACAGATAACAGCACATCGACTTAAAGGAGACACAAAGCTTTTCTTTTTTATTTTATCATTGTTATCATTTTCATGGATGTCATTTTTTTAACTTTTTTATGCCGAAAGAAAGTCGATTCACATTTAAAACACCTTTACGAACTTCATTGACTTCTTGCTCATTAGTAGGAATCCTGCAGTCCTGAAGAACCGGTGCATCAGCACAATTGGTTGTCCACTCTGTTGCTGAAGCGGAGCTTGCTGTGACTGTAAAGTTGTTGGTTGCTTTCTCATCCTGTTAATGTATGTCTTCGTCAACACCCTGGTGGCCCTGGAGCAGCCTCTGAATAAAGAAGGTATTTGGGGTATTTCTACCATCCTCTATAAAATGCACATGGCTGTGCCTGCAGAGGCTTCTCTGCTTAATTAGTGTGTACGTGGATAGGATCTTCATTGTGAACAAAAACGCCGGCTCATTTCTTGGTGGGTCCTGTCTATTTTGCACCTGCATATAGGAGTCCTCTCGCCACATGAGATGACTTTTTTACCTGCTTTTAACATAATCTTACTGAGTATTTTAACAGATAAATTTGAACAAGAACTTTTTTCCACCTTGTTTGAGTTTATATATTATCAATTTTTCAAGCAGCAGATCAGAGTAAGAACTCTGCTTTCTGTCAAGTAGACCACTTCCCCTCAAGGCTGTGTTTTAGCTCTGTTGTTGTTTATGTTATCTCTTTTCCAAACAGATGTTTTATTAAACTGATACAGATTTAGTGAGCCTCTTACACAATGAAGTCCAAGAGCATGGGCAAATGTTTTGATTAAATGGTTTGAGGCAGTGTTGTCCTCAGCAAAGACCAAGGAAAACATCAAGCCAACCCACCTTCGTTTATGGGGAAATGATCCAGTCTCTAATCAAGTGCAAGTACCTCAGAGTTGCGCTTGATTAGAGACTGAAATGACTGTTGGACTGACTGCCTGGGAAAAGCGGCATAACACAAAAGAACATGTTTATTGAAGAAACTTTTATCCTTCAAAGTTGATTCTATTGTGTTTTTATTGAAAATGTGTTGAATTTCTGTGCTTGTTGTTTTGGAAATGGCTCTGAGGTTCAGACATGGGCGCCTAGAAAGACAGTACCAATGGCTCGCACAAGGCCCTGATGACAAGTGTGGAAACTGTGGTGATGATTCTGTACCTTAATGTAGTGAAACAAAAATGGACATTAAAAAAGGCAGTAAATTCAGTAGAGATCAATGCTCTGCATCCATACACTGACAAATATACTGGCATTTGTTTAGTGCTTTCTTAGTCTTGCTGACAACTCAAAACGTTATTGTTGTTCACCTGCAGCAGGGTAAGACTGCACCAAGGGCTACCAGGCCCAGGGAGAATAAAGGTGGACTAGGAGTCAGGGTGGAGTGCCCACTCCGGGTCGATCTACGCCCCTACCCTCACCCTATGGTCACGAGCTGTGGGTAGTGACCGAAAGAATGAGATCGCGGATACAAGCGGCGGAAATGGGCTTCCTCTGAAGGGTGAGAAGTTCAGCCATTCAGGAAGGGCTCAGAGTTGACCCGCTGCTCCTCCACATCGAAAGGAGCCAGTTGAGGTGGTTCGGGCATCTGACAAGGATGCATCCTGAGCGCCTCCTGGGTGAGGTTTTCTGGGCATGTCCCACCGGGAGGAGGCCCCGGGGCAGACCCAGGACACGCTGGAGAGATTATATCTCTCGGCTGCCCTGGGAACACCTTGGTGTTCCCCCAGATAAGCTGGAGGAGGTGGCTGGGGAGAGGGAGGTCTGGGCTTCTCTGCTTGGGCTGCTGCCCCCGCTACCCGGCCCCGGATAAGCGGAAGAAAATGGATGGATGGATAGAAGTCAGAACTTGAATGTATATCTTGTTTCTGTTTACATCTGATTGATCCTAAACTGTAACTTTAAAATGTTGAAGATATGGTAAAAATGTGTCAGGTCCTGTTTTTGTACTTTATTGGGCCCTCAGATAACTGTTGTTTAGGTAGAGCATTTAGCTCTTGGGCGGTGCATTTCTGCAGGGACAGAGTGTACTGGCTTTCTAATCACTGAAAAACAATAGCAAGTTTCATACACTCATCTATTTGCATGGTTTTCAGAATTAATTAGGGTTCCTTTGTGACATGAAATTCAAGCACAACAGTTAGAATTGTACAAAGCCCAAGGTTTTATTATTCTGCCCCCATTGCAATAATAAGAGTGTGCTATTTCTTGTAAAAATATGTTGTAAGTTATAAAGTGATTAAGTAAAAATCATCAGTGCTGTTGCACTGATGAAGATAAATTGCACACTTGGCTCAATAATTAATGCTCTGGACAGAAAGAAAGCTGCCAATATCAGTCTCACTGAAGAAAAGAATTCATAGTTGATAACTACACCAAATATCCCTGCTAATATGATTTGGATGACTAATTACCGCCCATGTAGGTCAACACTGATGAATGCATATTTGTCCAGTGTGAAGCCTGGTGACAGTACACTGACAGCTTTACAAAAGTCCCATATCATTTGTCATTGTGCACTTGATTATAACGAGAGAAGAGGTGCAGGATTATGCACTTATATGTTCATTTATTTCAGTGTATTGCATTGTGTTGCCATTTGTAGTCATTGTTAGGCTAATTTCTCTTTCAGGGAATTCTTGTTGTCAACTACACACTTTTTGTCACACTTTTCCCCCTGAATTTCTCCCATATTTTAAAATGCATTTAAATATTTTAAGTGTAAAACATGCATTGGGAAAATGTTCTGTGTTTGATTAATGTAAAGCCAAGAGATCATCTATGATCCATATCTACATAGCAGGCAATCCTGTTAGATCCTTGCTATAGCTTTTGTTACTCTATTACTGTATCTTAAGAGTGGTCCTGGGTCTTGGGCCCATAGTTTCGAGTTACTCAGTTTCCTTTGTTTTGGTTATCATTATGATTATTATTAGAAATTACCCCATGGCTTTTTGCATGTTTAGTGTATTGTTTGAGTCTTGATTATTGGTTATCTGTTAGTATTTTTTGATTGATTGAATTTATTTTGGTGTCTTTCTAGTAATTCATAGCATCAGTGGTTGAACTGAGTTCTGTTTCTTATTTAGGTTGCTTCAGAGG
Source organism: Simochromis diagramma (assembly GCF_900408965.1). Taxonomy (NCBI): domain Eukaryota; kingdom Metazoa; phylum Chordata; class Actinopteri; order Cichliformes; family Cichlidae; genus Simochromis; species Simochromis diagramma. The sequence goes on along the minus strand of NW_024386920.1, from coordinate 681,694 downwards.
GCCACCTTTCCCTGAGGCTCATTCTGCTGGAGGGAAAAGGAAGTTTTTCCATCCCTCTGTCGCCAAGCATCTGCTCATCAGGGGTCATTTGTTTGTTGGGGTTTTCTCTCTGTTAATGTCAGATCTTTACATTACAAAATAAAACACCTTTGAAGTGACAGTTGTGATTTGCTGTTATATAAATACAACTGAATTGAAATTGTATAGTTCTAAGGCATTTTAGTTTAGTAAGACAAATTTGTCCTTCTTGTTTCTATTAAATCCTCTGTGTTCCTTTGTCCTTCGTCATGTTTCAGTGCGAGTTCATGTGTCTGTGCTTAGTTGCCTGGTTTTCCTTCATCCCTTAGATTAGATTTACTTCCAACTTGTGTTTACCCTAAGTGAGCTCACCTGTAAAACTTTTCATTTATTTAATTAAATAAATGAACAGTTGTGTGTGTGATTTATTGATTGCATCGTGTGTGGTCAGTTTTAGTTTCAGTCTTCCCTCTGTCCTTTGTCATATTGGGTTCCTGCTCATAAACCTTCATTACCCACCGTTGAACTTAACTACTTTACATTTCATATAAATCGTGATAATCTGCGACTTCAGGACATACTAATAACTTTCATTAGTTTTTGAGCAGCTGCAGTAGTAATAGTGGTAATGACAGGTTGTCACATGGCATGGCACATCTGGACTTGCCTCAAGTCACAACATTGTGGGACTACACTATGAATGACAGTTGCATGGAGGGTTGGAGTGTGTTCTGCTCAAAAAGGACAAGTCTAAGCAGATCATTAAAAATTCAAATGGAGTTCAGAATGAATTCTAAACTTTAAGTTACTAGATCATTTTAATCAGTGTGAAGTGAACTGGGCAAGCTGTTAGAAAGTTTGACCTTGAACAGCATTGGTCACATAAACAAACCAGTGTAAGCGGATGGATATTCTGGAGATTAGGTTGTTGTAGATTTGGTGACTCCTCATTAACCCTGAATTCTACAACTGAACTGAAGGGTTCAAGGTTAGGATTACACTTATAGCTGCAAATAGCACACTAATGGGAAAAAAAGCTAGGTTGAAATAAATGGGATTTTTACTTTAACTGCATGAAAAACAAACTCAGAGGAAATGAGTAATGGGCCCAACATCTCATCACAAAGCCCTTCCACAAACTATATGTACAAAGAAGTCAGCAGCTGATCATTTAACCGCTCAGCCTCTGAGCAAGCTGTACTGTTTCCATCCAAACAGTAAAGCCTTTAGCCTGGCTTTGATTGCATCACAGAGACAGAGTACAGACAAGGCACCGCTGTGCGTGTTTGGTCCCTGTGGGGCCACACCTGCAAACTGCTCGTCACATGTTCATGCCCTTTTCATCATATCTAACCATCTGTATCTCTGTCTGACTAGCTAATTAGCTGTCTGCATAAGTAAATGCATCACTAATGCCTCATTGCAAGAGCACAATTTTTCCACATTTCTGTCATCCGTGACACTCTAATTACAGGGTAAGTGTGCGGTCAGTGTCTTTTATCTGATCACATTACAGCATGAATGAATGAATGAAAAGCATTCAGCCTGGAATTCCTACTCCAGCATAAAAAAGGCTTTTTATTGCATAAAATTTTTACGATATTCAGGCTATAGATAGGGAGACTCATTTGATGTGTTGTGATTGGCTGTGATGTGAGTTGTGAGCAATTACATAATCTCAAAGTCCATCATGTCATCTGAAAATAGGAATTAATGTCTGCTTTTACAGAGGTGCTCACACTTGCTGTTTATTATGCTCCCTAAATCCAGGAATCTCGGAGTATAAGATATATATGCCACAATGTTACTCCAGTTCAACGAACTTCTAATAATGAAAATATAGCGACATACAAAGAACAAACACGAATAAGGGAGCTGGGCGCCCAAGCAAAGTAGTATTCTGGCTTTTCCCCTAAACTGATATTGGTAAGCTAAAGTAAAAGAACCTAAACTGAAAATAGGACTGGCCCCCAGATCAGCTCATAATAAAAACAGGAGGCACCACGAGAGCACAAACCTTCATCAAGGCAGCTCCCTCTCTGTCACTTTGACCTTTGATAGCCAAAGAAGAATACATGTGCAAACATTACATGAGCTCCTTGGCAGTGGTCATAATGAACAAAAAACTGCGAAGGGAGAAGAGGATGACATCCGTGCTGATGGAGATGAGGGAGGAAGACAGAAGGACCAAGAAACCAACAACAAACCTGCATGCCCCGCCTTACCTGGCTGGATACAGTATGCATGCCAGTGAGCCTTCCAATCAGCACTGAGGATAATTCAGTGGAGAGAGCAGGTTAATGAGGATGACACAAAGGCAGGAGGTAGATGATAGATGTACCAGCACACGGAGGCTACGTGAACCACTGATGACCAAGTACTCAAGTCTGTTTAATTAGCAGCACCTGGCTGCTACTTAATGTCTGTGGAGTGCACTTAGTTTTTCACACCCTGCTTTTGCATTTTGGATTAATTTTTGTTAAATAAATGATGACACAATGTCATGTTTTGCGATTTATCAGAGACTGCACTTGGTCTGCTAAGGACCAGTTTGTGTTTATGTAAAACCTTCAAACTGAGGGAGTGTACTTTCTGCAACATGACTATTTAAGCTAATGTAACAATACAAAATGGTAGGTGTAGTCAGAGACATTATCAGGCTTCTAGGATTTGATGTAGCTTTAACTTTTCCATCCACTAACTTGTCTTTTGCTAAGCTAATGCGGCTACATTAGCCACATTAGCTCTAGCAATAGATATAGTTGCTGTAGAGCAGTGGTGTTGAACTCCAGTCTTCGAGGACTGAAACTTTTATATGTGTCCCTGCTTTAACACACCTGAATACATTTAGTATGTCATTGGCAAGACTCTATAGAACTTGACTGTATGCTGAGGTAGCACTTCAGCCATCTGATTCATGTTACAACAGCTCAAGAGTGAATGAACATGGTGCAATAAAAGTAGTTCTGGAAGTACTTTTTTTAAACGTACACTTTTATTTAAACTTACATGAGTCGGGTTTGGGGTTGCCACCTCGCCATGCAGTCAAGTCCTGCTAATGACCTACAAATTTTATTCAGGCGAAGAATAATAAAGATATCGGGGTAGATTATAAAACAAATACAAATTTTAACACTTAAAAACAACCAAATTCCTGGGAAGTATTGAGCCGCTATTTCAGAGAAAATCTGTTATATAAAAAAAAAAGAGATTTCCTGAAATGGAAATGTTATGAACTGAGTTATATGGAACATTGAAATTCTTTGTATTAAATATTACTGTGACTCATACAGGAGTGACAGTCTTGTTTTTCAGCTCTTAACTGTTTTGTTTTGTGGATTCACAATAATCACAGAGGAAGTTTAGTTGTCACATCAGTTGAGTTCAGTGTCAGTTGTCAGCACAAAAAACTCTTTAGGCTTTACATCGAGGAATAATCCTTCCTGTTACTCACTGACCTAAGGGGTGTCTGACTCTGTCAAATGGGATGACAGGTTCACTGGCGTACTCAGTCAAACGCAGCTTCAAGCGTTCTGAGGGGGAAAAAAGAGGCAGTCTGTAGACTTCCAGTCTCACTGTTTCTGAAGAAAGACCTGAAGAGAATTCATTGTTTCACCCTGAAAAAGCTCTTGGCCCAAAAATAATTGTCTGACGCTCGCAGTTGTTGCAAAATCAATTTCACCCCGGTTCTTTTTATTCCTCGGGCATCCAGAGACGGCACCGGACTCAGTAGTCATTTTCACAAAAACCTTTATTCATCTTTATTCATCTTCATTTAAGCATGCATCTTCTAGAAGGGGAGATGTGCAATCTTCCACTCCTTTGTCTGTGAAACACAGTTTTGTAGAAGCGACCCCATCATAAAACCCCCATGGTGTGCTGCAAACTCTGTGTCTGTGTGTGTATGCACGAGCACGTGAGTGCCTGTGTGTGCACGTACCTGTGTGTATGTGTGAGTGCACGTGAGTGACTGTGCATGTAGGTGTGGGTGCATCAGTCAAAGCACTGTGTGTGTGTCTCTGTGTACGTGACTTCCTCCCGGTCATAAAAGTAATCTCCTCACCTAAGCTACACCAAATTCCTCTACACAACAGAGAAAACAGAGTTAACATATTACAAACACTGAGACCCCCACCCAGGTCTCCCCTGGGGAATTTCCACTCAACATTAACTTCTCTTTGTCTTACTTTCACAGTTCAAAGTGGGGGAGAGCCTCAATACGATTACGTTTCAGGAGCAGTAATCAGATAAACTTGTGTTCTCTCCACTCTGAGAAAGAGTTAAGTTAAAGTGGCAGCTTCAGGTGCACCTGACTGTCCTGCTTTGTTCTCAGCTGTGCAGAGGATTTCCTGCTCTCTGTGTCTTGCTTGTCAGGCAGCTTTTTCCACTGCTGTTGTTGTAATTTTGTGCCTGATTTTGTTTGATGAACATCAACAGGCAAAGGAGTGAACAGTCTGAAAACTGGAAAAGGAAAAAATACGAATGCATTAACATGCGTTCACATACATGTGCTATTAAATAAAAATTGGACTAGATGCCTTTAATATTTTGTGATAATCTTCTCCCTATATGCATTATAATCCCTATAATCAAGGAAAAGTTCAGTTTTGAATGTTCTACATTTAGCCCTGCTGCAGACTGGTGACCTGTCCAGGTTGTCATGTTGCTGCTGGGATAGGCTCCAGCCCCCCACCACAACCTGAAATGGATAAACAGGTGAAGATGGATGGATGATTTTATACAGTGTAGGCAGGGGTAAACAGGTGTACGTATTTAATCAAGTATTCAGCAGACTTAGAGTAAGTAGAGTATAGTAAAAAGATTCAGCTTTTGCTTTGCTTCGATTTTTTTATAGCCTGTATTTGCATTTGAGGAACCATCTTGCTTTGCTCCATCGTCATAGCGACACCAACCAGTCCCTCACAGGAAAGGGCAATCTCACTGAGCTTAAGAGTTAGCACGATCCAAGCTAGCGATGTGTTACTAGCTTTATTCGTATACAGATGGGTCAATACTCATCAGTGATCAGCTTCTCCTTTTATTTTGATGCCAAAGTAGAGACGCGACCGCCTCACTCTCACTCATGCGATTTGATTGGTTCGAGGCATTTATGCAAAATTTGGAGAAAAAAAGTGTTTTTTGAAAAGTTAAACTTTTCTTTACTTTTTAGCGTGAGCTGGCTCCACAAGTCAGTTTGGCAACTCCTGATGTCAAAGTGCATGAAAGGTGAAAGCACTGAAGCCTAAAAGTGTACATGTGTATTTTTTCCAACCCAGACGCTGGTAAAGTACAGACAAGACGCTTTTAGAGAAAGTTAGGTCCTCCATCTTAACGATTTTGTGTCTCAGGGTATGGCATGACAAAAAACAAGCCCTAAATTTAATCTAAAAATGCCTCCCTTGCTGCATAACAGAAAACTGACTTCTTTTGAGACCTAGACAAAAGCCAAAAACATGAATTTAGAGGCTGCTCTGAAATAAAAGACTGAGCAACAGCAAGGGGTGTGTCAGCATCTGCTGTTAGCGGTGATCGATGCACTGAGAAACCTTGAGGTGGTTTACTTCATCATCGTGGTTGACGGTGCTGTGGATGAAAAAACTAGAAGCATGCTGAAGTTGAGCGGGTCTTCTCAGATTGTCGGAGAGACTCCAAATGGGTGGGTCAAGGGTCAAGGGTGGCTGTAGCTCAGGAGCTAGAGCAGGTCACCTACTGATCGAGAAGGTCGGTGGTTCGATCCCTGGCTCCTCCAGTCTACATGTCAAGTATCCTTGGGCAAGATACTAACCCCAACTTGCTCTCCGATGCATCCATCGGAGTATGAATGTCGTTAGAAAGCGTAGATAAAGTGCTTGTGAGAATGGGTGTGATTGGGTGAATGAGGCATGTTGTATAGAGCTCTTTGAGAGTAGAAAAGCGCTATATAAGAATCAGTCCATTTACCAAATGGTACAGGAAGCAGGTTATGTATATATCTCGTATTATATTCAAAGATAAATGATCAAAAACACCTTTGGTGAGACATTTGGACACACCAAATACTCTTTAATGAACTTTCCTAAAGCTACAACTCAGACCACCCAGATAATGGTGATAGATGCTTTGAAAACATCTTAATGACAATTTAGTAAACACTAATGATTATTGTGGCTGAACACATTTTTATTAACGATCCATTTTTAATGGCTGAGTCTTTCCCATAGTCTTTTCTCCTGTCACCCTCCCTCCTCCCAACCAGTTGTGGCAAATGGCTGCCCCTCCATGAACCTCCTTCTGCTAGAGGATTCTTCCTGTTAACAAGGAGTTTTTCCTTCCCACTGTTGCCAAGTGCTTGCTCATAAGGGATCATTGGATTGTTGGGGTTTTCTCTTTATTATTATAGGGTCTTTACAACTGTTGTTGTTTCATTGTTGTGATTTGGCACTTTATAAATAAAGTTGAATTGAATTGGTCCCCTTCATAGAGCAGAAAACACTCAGGTTTCAGAGAAAACCAATCTGTAAAGTGTATTTCATTATTTTGAAACACACCCTAATGTACGAGACAGCTTATTCATACAGCACGTTCTATTACCGAAGCTATAATAACACAGCCATGTCTCTGTGTTTAAACTGTAAAGCCAAAGCTAACTGTATGATATTGTGAGGAATGGATTCATAACATGGCAGAAAAGTCAAAGTTGTTCATATTTTATTCTACACTTTTCTGGCATGTATTTTCGTTACTGTGTTACTGTTGTTGAGTTATATAGAAAATTCTCTAGAAAATGCTTATTGCTGTTTTATTCCCCGTTTTCTATCGCTATACTTATTCTTAGACAGAGGGCCTCTAGGAGGAGCACAGAGTGGTGGAGTTTTGTTTAGAGCTTCAGGGATGGCAAATTAAGCATGATGAAACAGTAGCATGAATGAGATGTCCAAAGCAGCTCCATTGAAAATAACGCTAACAGCATTCTTACACTTACTGATAATGATGAGCTCAAGCAACTTGAGACTTGAATACACGTCTCACACCCGCTTAATAATCATATTCTGAGCTTTAGTTTATGTGACTTTTTGTCAGCAGTTTTCTCAGAGACAACCCAAACTGTATCTTTAAAAAAAGATCTCATATTTAATCTTTAAAAGCACACGGGGACATAACTGCGACTGCGAAATTACCAAACTGACTGCGACTAAAAAAGCTGATCAGGAACAGCTCTGCAAATTGGCCGAGTGGTCAACATCCAGAATTTAGCATTTCAGCTAGTGAGTCATCACATCTCTAAAAGCAGCAGAAATCTGCAAACTACAAACAAGTCATCAGTCATTAAGTCCCTACCTGCAGTTTTTTTAAACGAGTCTATGATGATGAATGGAAACACAGAGAGGTGATGTAAAAATAGACCTGTGCAATTTGTTTCTATTTGCTGCCCACACACGCGCTGCTGCAGTGCTGAAATTGGTCCGCTACAGTACTTTCATAGTAAACACTGGTACTTAGAACTTTGCTTCTTTGAATGTGTCAAGAGCAGTTTGAGCTCCTCACCCTGTTCACAATAGGGCTCCAAACCACATGTACCCATTAACCCTTACTTGTGATGTTATGACCCTGCCTTGGATTCCTTCACTTGGGCTTCACTTGGCAACCACTTGTGAATAAGGGAGGAGCGGAAAGTAGCAATAGAAAAGTACCTATTTCAAACTTACAGTTTAAGATACTAAGCTTAAACTGTCGAGCCAAGCACCACAAAGTTGAATGTGCCTAATCAGAGTTTCTGCTTTAAAGTTTAATATGATCTCTGCACGGCTTACATTTTAGGGATTGTCTCTGGGGTGACTGTAGCTCAGATAGAGCAGGTCATCTGCTAATTTGAAGGCTGGTGATTTGATTCCTGGCAAATATCCTTGGGTAAGATACTTAACCCCAAGTTGCTCTGCAATGCGTCCATTGGAGTATGAATGTCTTTGAATGGTAGCTAGAAAGAACACAGCACAAAATGCTTGTGTGAGTATGGGTGAATGAGACAAGTTGTGTAGAGCGCTTTTTAGAAAAACAGTCCATTTAATTCAGTTCAATTCAATTTTATTTATATAGACAAATCATATCAACAGTCGTTTCAAGGTGCTTTATATTGTAAGGTAGATCGTACAATAATAGATACAGAGAAAAACCCAACAATCATATGACCTCCTATGAGCAAGCACTTTGGTGACAGTGGGAAGAAAAAACTCCCTTTTAACAGGAAGAAACCTCCGGCAGAACCAGGCTCAGGGAGGGGCGGCCATCTGCTGCGACCGGTTGGGGTGAGAGAAGGAAGACAGGATAAAGACATGCTGTGGAAGAGAGACAGAGATTAATAACAGATATGATTCAATGCAGAGAGGTCTATTAACACATAGTGAGTGAGAAAGGTGACTAGAAAGGAAAAACTCAATGCATCATGGGAATCCCCCGGCAGCCTACGTCTATTGCAGCATAACTAAGGGAGGATTCAGGGTCACCTGGTCCAGCCCTAACTATGTGCTTTACCAAAAAGCAAAGTTTTAAGCCTAATCTTGAAAGTAGAGATAGTGTCTGTCTCCCGAATCCAAACTGGAAGCTGGTTCCACAGAAGAGGGGCCTGAAAACTGAAGGCTCTCCCTCCCATTCTACTTTTAAATACTCTAGGAACAACAAGTAGGCCTGCAGAGTGAGAGCGAAGTGCTCTAACAGGGTGATCTGGTACTACAAGGTCATTAAGATAAGATGGGGCCTGATTATTTAAGACCTTGTATGTGAGGAGCAGGATTTTGAATTCAATTCTGGATTTAACAGGAAGCCAATGAAGGGAAGCCAAAACAGGAGAAATCTGCTCTCTCTTTCTAGTCCCTGTCAGGACTCTTGCTGCAGCATTTTGGATTAGCTGAAGGCTTTTCAGTGAGTTTTTTGGACATCCTGATAATAATGAATTACAGTCGTCCAGCCTGGAAGTAATAAATGCATGAACTAGTTTTTCAGCGTCACTCTGAGACAGGATATTTCTAACTTTAGAGATGTTGCGCAAATGGAAGAAAGCAGTCTTACATATTTGTTTAATATGTGCGTTGAAGGACATGTCCTGGTCAAAAATGACTCCAAGGGTTTTCACAGCGTTACTGGAGGCCAAGGTAATGCCATCCAGAGTAAGAATCTGGTTAGATACCATATTTCTAAGATTTTCAGGGCCGAGTACAATAAACTCAGTTTTATCTGAATTAAGAAGTTAGCGGCCATCCAGGTCTTTATGTCTTTAAGACATTCCTGCACTTTAACTAATTGGTGTGTGTTATCTGGCTTCATGGATAGATAGAGCTGCGTGTCATCTGCATAGCAGTGAAAATTTATGCTATGTCTTCTAATGATGCTGCCTAAGGGAAGCATGTATAATGTAAACAGAATTGGTCCTAGCACTGAACCCTGTGGAACTCCATAACTGACCTCAGTGTGTGAAGAGGACTCTCCATTTACATGCACAAATTGGAGTCTATTAGATAGATATGATACAAACCACTGCAGTGCAGTACCTGTAATACCTACAGCATGTTCTAATCGCTCTAATAGGATATTATGGTCGACAGTATCGAATGCTGCACTGAGGTCTAGCAGGATGAGCACAGAGATGAGTCCACTGTCAGAGGCCATAAGAAGATCATTTGTAACCTTCACTAAAGCTGTTTCTGTGCTGTGATGAGCTCTGAAACCTGACTGAAACTCTTCAAATAACCCATTCCTCTGCAGATGATCTGTTAGCTGTGTGACAACTACTCTTTCAAGGATTTTTGATATGAAAGGAAGGTTGGAGATTGGCCTATAATTAGCTAAGACTGCTGGGTCTAGAGATGCTTTTTGAGTAAAGGTTTAACTACAGCCAGCTTGAAGGCCTGTGGTACATAGCCGATTATTAGAGATAGGTTGATCATATTTAAGATCGAAGAATTAATTAATGGCAGGACTTCTTTGAGCAGTTTTGTAGGAATGGGGTCTAAAAGACACGTTGATGGTTTGGAGGAAGTAATTATTGAAGTTAACTCAGAAAGATCAATTGGAGAAAAAGAGTCCAAATGAATTTCAATGGTACTAAAAGTAGCTGTAGATAATGTTACATCTGTGAGATAATTATAGGTAATTTTTTCACTAATGATTAAAATTTTATTTGTGAAGAAGTTCATGAAGTCATTACTAGTTAACGTTAAAGGGATGGTTGGCTCAAAAGAGCTCTGACTTTTTGTCAGCCTGGCTACAGTGCTGAAGAGAAACCTGGGGTTGTTCTTATTTTCTTCAATCAGTGATGAATAGTAAGATGTTCTGGCTTTGCGGAGGGCTTTCTTATAAAGCAGCAAACTATTTCTCCAGGTTAAATGATGATCCTCTAAATTTGTGACACGCCATTTCCTCTCCAGCTTACGAGTCATCTGCTTTAGGGTACGTGTTTGAGAATTATACCACGGAGTCAGGTACTTCTGATTTGAGTTTTTAGTTTTCACCGGAGCTACAGTATCCAGAGTCGTACATAGTGAGGAGGTAAGATAATCGACCTCTGTTGGGGTAGCGTTCAGGTAGCTGCTCTGCTCTATGTTGGTACAGGGCATTGAAGATGATAACAGTGGGTGGATTATATTCTTAAACTTAGTTACAGCACTTTCAGAAAGACATCTACTGTGATAAAATCTACTCTCCACTGCTGTGTAATCAATTATTGTAAATCTAAATGTTATCAGGAAATGATCAGACAGGAGAAGGTTTTCAGGAAACACTGTTAAATGTTCAGTTTCTATGCCATATGTTAAAACAAGATCTAGAGTGTGATTAAAGTGGTGGGTGGGTTCTTTTACATTTTGAGAGAAGCCAATAGAGTCTAATAACAGATTAAATGCCATGTTGAGGCTGTCATTTTTAGCAATGGCTGCACTGCTACGGTAAACTCTTTTGGAGTTGTTTTTAATAATCCTGAAGAAACTCGTAAAGGTGCTGGTTTATCAATTAACCATCAAGCTGCACTACTCAAGGTGGGGTTCTCCTGCCCAAGCTCCTCCATTTTCCTCTGTCGGTCAGTGCAGTAGAAATGCTCGGGGTCTGTCTAGTTTACCAGTTGTGCTTCTGAGCTCCTAATTTTGTATTTCCCTTTGCTGTATCATGCACCACACAGCTTAGCTCCTCTCTGCCTCAGCTCATTGCTCACCTGACTCCCCAGCCTTACCTCATCTCTTGGATCACCTCTGCACATTCCAAGTCTTGCTAATAAACTTTTAAACTGATCCTTGTGTTATACTCTGCGTTAGAATTTGCCAGTTGTTTCAAACACAATGCTTTCTAAATCCATAAATCCAGGCCTGTCTGCTGAGTCTCTGACCTTTCAGTTCAACCAGACTGATTACAGTATATCTGCATCCTTATAGCCGAATCCTTCAAACGAGGTAAAAATTCCAATGTGTTCTGCAAACTGCTTTCTTTTCTCTGAGAAATAAAATGAAAACCTTTTCTGGAATATTTGCAGGGTTTTGAAATGATGATGCACCCTGAATGTGTTTCAGCCTTTTGAGTTGTGCTGGTGAAAACAGCTTTAAGGATCCAGACCTTTGATCTAAGTAGAATATTTCTACATTTTATTTCAGGAACCATTGGATGGACATAAAATTTGATTCAGATGTTTGTGATCTGCAGAAGAATTATGACATAAAAAAGAAGGGCATTAAACATGACTGAAAACACAAGGGTTTTATTACATAATGGGACACCAAGACAGATTTATAAGTATGCATACTAACAGAGTAGTAATGTTCATGCAGCTGTAGTTTTATGTTCTGGGTTGTCATCTTGCTAAAAGACAAATCTTGTATCAAGTGGCAGTAGCAGATAGCAGCGAGAGACATTTATGCTCCCCTTGTACATTCATGAGCCTTTCAGATCGTTCTGCAGATGAATATCCCCAGAGCACCACCTGTCTTCCTGCTGGGGATGATGTACAACAATGAGTTACCTTTGGTTATAACTTTACTTTGTTTAAAAGAGCTCCCTGGGCCTTCTGGCACTTGTCTAGATGTCTCTTGAATTATTTGTTTACATTTAAAATAGAATCGGGGTGACAGTTTTGTGCTTTTGGATTATGCTTTTGGTGCTTATCTGCTTATGGTGACAGTTGTGGATCATCCTTAGTTGCTGGGAAAAAAGGATTTCTTTGTGTGTGTTTAGGAGGCTTTAACAGAGCATAATGTTAATAAAAATTACAATTTGAAGGATCCAGACAGCATTTTTAGATTCCTGGAGACAACTTATATGTTCTGGTATGTATTACATGGTCTAGAGGTGTTCTGAGGCACAAGGGGAAAATACAGAGTCAAATTAATAAAATAAAATAAAATCACATCATATATATATATATATATATATATATATATATATATATATATATATATATATATATATATATATATATATATATGTGGTGATGATTTTACTTTACTATATACTCTTGGCTGACACAGTGATTAGAGGCAAGGAAGTTTGGGGTTTGAATCTGTGTACTCTGCATGTTCTCACTGTGCCTGACTCTGCTCTCTCAGGATACTCCAGCTTCCTCCTACAGGCCAAAGACAGGCTTGTTAATTGGTCCCAAAACTGCCTTGAATGGGGAGTGTGTATTTTAGTGGCTGTCTGTCTCTCTAAGTTAGCCCTGCAAAAGGGCCACTGCCATCAGAGGCTAATGCCAGTATTGTAGCTTGTAGTGAATTTCATCATCAGAGGGTGAATGTAGATATAGATATAGATATCCGCGTGCCTCCTAATTTTCCGTGACCACAGTGTATTACAAAACCCATCCCCAAAAAGTTTGGACGATGTGTAAAATGTAAATAAAAGTAAAATGTAACATTTTTCTTAATCCAATAATTTATTTGCAATAGAAAAAGAAACATATCAGATGTTTAGACTGAGAAAATGAAGCTTTAAAGAAAAGTATTTGCTCATTTTGAATTTTATGAAAGGAACATGACTCAAAAACGCGGGGGCAGGGGCCGTGTTTACCGCTGTGTGGCATCACATTTTCTTTTAAACTGTAATCAGCTTTGAAGTAAAAAGACCAGCTGTTGGACTTTTGAGAGAAGAGTGGTGTCCTGTTGTGGTCGGATATGGGATTCTAACTGGTCGGCAGTGTTGGGTCTTTTTTATTGTATTTCTTGTTTCATGATCCATCCAGATGTTTTCAGTTAGTGAAAAGCCTGGACTTTAGTTCTGTTTAGCACACAGACTCTTCTACTAGGGTCCCGTGCTGTGGTAATAACTGCAACATGCCAACATGTTCTCGCTCCCAAACAGAGATGGGCAGTAACGCTTTACAAGTAACGCATTACTGTAATCCGATTACTTTTTTCAAGGGATTACTATTGCAAAAAAGGTAATTAGATTACTGTTACTTTCCCGTAAGCACGCTGGGTTACTGCATTACTAAAACTGTGATTTTTTTTGCTAGAGTGTCTCATGACAATGACGTAAGCGAGTGCGATGTTCGTGGCAACAGCTGTGTGCAGATCGACAATGGATAATATATCGAGTGTGGGAGAGAGTATGAGCGTGCAGCGTTTAAAGCGTGGAAGTACTGACCTTACTTTGAATTTGATTCCGTAAAAAAACATTAGCGTCCGCTGTTCACTGCGTGGGAAGAAAACTTCTTTTTACAGTGAAAAAAACCCCTAAACTTCAGAGCAAGCACCGACTGCCGCTGCCACGGAATGAGAAATTCACAGACAAACTCACGGATTCTTCCACTGCGGCTCACCTGCACCAGGGCAAACCTCCGCCTGCCTCACTCCTGCTTTACAGGTGGAAATAGAGCAACAGGGACTGCTAGTGTTTGATTTTATTTATTTTCTGCTGTGTTTTACTTACATTTATTTGAAAGAGTGAGTGTAAACACAAAAACCTATTTTATTGTATGTGCTGGAATGTGCAGAAAATAGGTTTAAATGTTAAACAAATTTGAGAAATTTGAGAATGTTGCATATAATTTAATGTTTGCTTGATGCATAAAGTTAAAAGATTAAAACTAATAAAACAAATTTTAAAAAGAGACTTTTTTTACATTTATATGATAGATTATGCAGAAAAAGTAGAATTGGGCTGAAAGAGCTATCGCTTTATTACCTATTCAGGTTGTGTTTTTTTTTTAAGTAACTAAGTAACTAATTACTTGAAAATATGTAATCAGTAAAGTAACGGGATTACTTTTTGGGGGAAGTAATCAGTTACTGATTACTTTTTTCAAGTAACTTGACCAACACTGCTTCCAAAGCGTAACATTTTACAGTAGGTGACAAATCATTGGTATATTACGCTTCCGGGAACCCAACGTGTCCCTATATTACAAGAAAACATGAGAACCGTTTGGAATGAATCTACACATGTACATTTATTTTACTTAAATCGCTTTGGAAAACACTACCTAACGTCATTAAAGTGCTGGTTAAGGTTAGCGATAAGGTTAGAGATAGGTCTGGAATACATGGCTGGAACGTCTATTACCGCAGGACCGCAACCCGGGGCGTAGCATAGGAGCGTGAAAGGTCGCCTTTTGCATTCCCATGGAATGCCTCAGGATGTGGCAAAATTATTGGTATATTAGGCCTCAGGAGTGAGAATGGTCTGAGTTTGCAGTTTAGAATTGTCTTGCTGAAATATGCAAGAGTTTCCCTGAAAAGGTCATTGTCTGGTTGGGAGCATTTCTTTTTCCAAAACCTGTATAGACATTTCAGCATTGAAGGTGACTTTCCAGATGTGCAAGCTTCCAATTCCATAAGCACCGGTGATGATTTCTGGAAGTATTCCTGAGCCCATGCAGTGATTATTTATTTATTTATTACCATGCTTGGTTTGAGAGCCCGAGGATCACGGGCACCAGTAACGATTGCACACAGAGATTTCTCCAGATCATTTGATCTGCTGATTATATTATGTAGTGAAAATGATGAGACATTCAAAGTGGTTACAATTTTACAGGAACAATATTGAGAAACTGCTCCACAACTTTCAGAGACAGTCTTTTGACGATTGATGAAACTCTCCCCATCTTTGCGTGTGAGAAGCCCGTCTCTGTAAGAAGAGATCCTGTTACTGACCCGTTCTCAGTTAACCACATTAAAACGTTCCTCCAGCTCTTTCTTTTTAGTACCACTTACTTTTCCACCCTTTTGCTGTCTCTATCCCAATTTTTTTGAGATTTGCTACAAATTCAAACTGAGCTAATGTTGTTCTGATTGTTCTTAAATCTGAGTTTATTTGATTTGCAAATCATTGCGTTATTTTTTCCATTTACATTTTACACATCATCCCAACTTATTTTGAATTGGAGTTGTATATTATGTCCAAATAGACACAAAGTATAATAAGAACAACTAGTCGTCCACGGTGTGCACAGATGTCCATGTGTGCGTTTGCCGTTGAGGCCAGAACTTAATTTGTGCCATTTGTTGCAAGTTTCAGGGTTGATAACATCACAGGAATAACATCAATAATTCTTCTTTACATGCTCGCTTTGACAGCTCGTAATGAAAAAATGGCACTATTCAGATAAAAGTAAATGCTGGTAAGTTTATCAAATTGTATAAAAAGTTTTTAGCTTTAAATATTAATTAATTCTAAATAACTTGGAGGAGATAAATATGTTAATTTTCTACAGGTTACTTTAGGTTTCCTGTAGCATTTTATAGTAGAGATGGTGCACGTGGTCTAATATTAAAAGTCCATTCTCCAATGCCTGAAGACATAATAACATTTTTATGGTATACAGAATGAGGTCCATGAAGCCTCGGGGGAGGCAAACAGTGATGGTACTTCACACGGCCGAGAAAACACATTTATTCTCTTCTGTTGACTTTGCATTAATTCAGCACAGCAGCATTTTTTGGAGTTTCTGAAAAAACATTCTGAAGTTAGTTTGAGAGAACAGGTTTTCATTTTACACTGACCAGCGGGACTTTAGATTCAGGGAATATCATCTGGCTTTTAATAATCTGATAAAATGAACTGATTAAACAAATCTGACTTTTTGTCATTCACATAGTTGGACCAGTGATCATATCATCCCACTCTAACCCAGTAAAGATTCTGATTCTGCTCCTGAGTGGAAAGCTTCTGGTGCCATAAAGCGAGTTCGACCTGTCCTGAATCCTTTAAGAAACAACTATCATTTTATTAGCAGTATACTAGCATTTTATAGACAAAATAGGCTTTACTATAAGAAAAGGACAAATAGATCCCCAAAATCAGATGACCCCTATGAGCAAGCACCTGGCAATAGTGGGAAGGAAAAATGCTCTTTTAACAGGAAGATGCCTCCAGCAGAACCAGGCTCAGGGAGGGGCAGCCATGAGCTGCAGGGGTGAGTGACAGGAAAAAAGGCACTGTGGAAGAGAGCCAGTGCTTAATAATGACTTATAATTAAATGCAGAGTGGTGTATGAATACATAGAGAATGAAAAGAGGTGAGTGACGAAACACCATCAGCTCCATCCACTCAGTATTCACTTAAGGCAAATCACTGAACAGCAGCCACTTTCTACTGTGGATTTTAATATGCAGTGGAATGGATGTCCTAAAAAATGACACTGAAGTTGGCTGTTTAGTTTCTCTAGTAAGTACAATGTTTAAAATTTGCATACTGTTTACTATGACAATAAATTATGAATCCATCTTCCTAAACAAGCCACAGTAGTCCACGAGCCAGTGGATGAGATTACCAATGCCACATCTATCATTTGTATGGATGGAGTCTATGGTTGAAACCTATCTTGGATACACAATAAACAGTGGAATTCAGGGTGAAATTAGAAGTCCATTTGTATTCATACAGTATGCACATGGTTATCAGAAAGTGCCTGCTCTACGAAAGCAAAAAGTACATCAATGAAGTAAGGGATCCTTATGTCAGCAGCTGCACATTGATTTGAGCCTTTGTTAATCAGATTAAGTCCCACAGCGGGAAGAAGAAGCATTGAATTTGTGTTCTAAGAGGGTGGTCTATCAAGAAGCTGACAAGAGAGAACGAAGGCAAAGAGTTAGAGGGGAAACTAAAACTGGAATGAACCAGTCAAAAGGCCATCGTGATAGAAAGGAGCAAGATTGAGTGCATAGAAAGCAATAGATAAAGGTGCAAGATTATGATAATGAAGTTCAGCGAACACGTTTCTTTCTGCCAGCCGACATCAGGAATTTAAAATGTAACAGAACAAAGGCTGTGAGTTCTAGAAGACTTTTTTAATGCTAGGATAAAAGCAGAGAGGGCTTTACGAAATACCGGCATACTTTGGGAAATGTACTTGCTTGCTTTTTTGCCGCAGGTAAGATGAAATGATTGAAGGGGGTTCAACTCTGTGTACGAAATATTGACCTACGGCTAACAGGTGATTAGCTTTCGCTGAGCATGAAAACTGAAGGAAATAGATTAGATCTACATCAGATACTGACAACTTTTTCAAACCCAGTATTATCTCACAAACACACACAACATTTCTTTTTGGAATTATTGCCTGACACATCAGGTTAAGTCAAAATTATATCCAGTGGGCTTACATTCTGACGCATTGGCAAAGTGTCATTTTTCAAAATGTAGGTTTAATGTTGTACAGCATTATATTTTAACTCGCCCAAGTATAACCGTCTGTTTTTTCAGTGCATGAAGAAGTTGTTAGTGTGTAAATTTCAAGTAAATTTCAAGTAAAAGCAGAATTAAGCTTCTATTATGGATTTTTTTTATTCCTTCAACACTAATACTACCATTGGTAATGGCACCAGGCACCAACACAGAAGAACTAAAAGCATTTTCTATGTACAGCATATGGGTGCTTATAAGCTTAATGAATAAACAAATTAATTATCTTTATTTACATGTTAGTTTTGCAGGTTCTCTAAGTATTGCAAACACAATTAAATGCATCATGTTGTCAAAGTAACAGTCCTATGTCAAATGACTCATGCAGTAATTTTACGGATCAAAATGTCC
The DNA here is from genome assembly GCF_900408965.1 of Simochromis diagramma. Lineage (NCBI taxonomy): Eukaryota > Metazoa > Chordata > Actinopteri > Cichliformes > Cichlidae > Simochromis > Simochromis diagramma. Next base: position 663,691 of record NW_024386920.1, on the reverse strand, counting down.
TGGAAAGGTTTTGTATTTATTGACACTAATTGTGCAAGTTAGTGCCAGATATATACACGAGCTTCCTGCAGTACTCCATCAGTTTTGTATTTTTTGTTATTAAGCAATTTCCGTCTATTTCAAGTCACAAAAACAACCCAATTGTACTCTGACATAGTGATAACATCTATGAATGCCCAGATGATTACAGAGAATGGTCAAAGAATATGAAAACATCCACTGAGAGGCAATTCTTTGTGCAAAAATCCTCTGTTAAGGCCCAAGGACAGAGGAGAGGAGATGTTAACATTTACTCAAGTAACCATTAGTTACAACCAAGCATTTCTGAAACTAGCACACGTCAAACCTTGAAGCAGATGCAGAATACCCCACCATGGGCCACTCATATCAGCTAATAACAGGAAGCTGTGGCTACACTTCACAAAGACTCACCAAAACAAGAGAAGATTGGAAAAACATGGTGTAAGAGCCAAAGTCAATGTTTATGTTTTTCCTTTTTGTTTTGGTGGCACAGGTGTATAGCTTTACCTGCGTCTCAGGTGATGGTATGTGGGTGTGGTCACAGTCTATTTACCTGATGTCGGTGTTCGCAGCAGGTGTGTTGGGTGAGTGGTTTGTGGGCAAACTTTTCTGTTGACCGTCATTTTTTGGCACACCAGTTAATCCATGCGCTATGTGTAAATTGATTGAAAGCGCAAATGTTGTTTTTGTTTTGTTCTTAAAATAAATGCGCAAAGTACAAGTACGACCCATTGTGGATTATTGGAGGCGCGTCACAGGGACACAACCAACTCAGCCGGCCGCGGCTTTATTTACGGATGAAAGTTGCAACACATGGTCTCATTCATTATATCAACAGCTCAAGCTGATGGTGGTGTGATGATGTGGGGAATATTTTCTTCACTTTGGGCTCTCAGAGATAATTTGACATAATTAATCAAAGTGACATATTCTGTTTTATGTGACACAAAGAAAATCACAAAAGTCCCACCGGCTTGTTGTTGATAGGTAAAATGATACAAAATAATGCACCAACCATCACTGGGACATGCATTGATGAACAATACTAGAAAAGGTAAAGTGGAACAGATGGCTTTAATCAACAGCTAATTACACACTGTGCTGAATAAAAACTTAATTCTCCTTTACAATAATTCCCTACATGTTTATAGTCTGGTAGATAAACTCATTAATTTTCAATTCAATTTTATTTATATAGCACCAAATCACAACAAAAGGTCCCTCAAGGTGCTTCATAGATAGAGAGAAAAACCCAACAATCATATGACCCCCCTATGAGCAAGCACTTTGGTGACAGTGGGAATGAAAAACTCCCTTTTAACAGGAAGAAACCTCCAGCAGAACCAGGCTCAGGGAGGGGCGGCCATCTGCTGCGACCGGTTGGGGTGAGAGAAGGAAGACAGGATAAAGACATGCTGTGGAAGAGAGACAGAGGTTAATAACAGATATGATTCAATGCAGAGGTCTGTTAATACATAGTGAGTGAGAAAGGTGACTAGAAAGGAAAAACTCAATGCATCATGGGAATCCCCGGCAGCCTACGTCTATTGCAGCATAACTAAGGGAGGATTCAGGGTCACCTGGTCCAGCCCTAACTATATGCTTTAGCAAAAAGGAAAGTTTGAAGCCTAATCTTAAAAGTAGAGATAGTGTCTGTCTCCCAAATCCAAACTGGAAGCTGGTTCCACAGAAGAGGGGCCTGAAAACTGAAGGCTCTCCCTCCCATTCTACTTTTAAATACTCTAGGAACAACAAGTAGGCCTGCAGAGTGAGAGCGAAGTGCTCTAATAGGGTGATATGGTACTACAAGGTCATTAAGATAAGATGGGGCCTGATTATTTAAGACCTTGTATGTGAGGAGCAGGATTTTGAATTCAATTCTGGATTTAACAGGAAGCCAAAGAAGGGAAGCCAAAACAGGAGAAATACGCTCTCTCTTTCTAGTCCCTGTCAGCACTCTTGCTGCAGCATTTTGGATTAGCTGAAGGCTTTTCAGTGAGTTTTTTGGACATCCTGATAATAATGAATTACAGTAGTCCAGCCTGGAAGTAATAAATGCATGAACTACAGCCTGTACATACTTATAGTTATAGAATATTCACAACATACTTCATACCGTGTACATTATAACATACCATAATAGACCCATTTCTGTAATATACTCACATATCTATATTATTGCTAATATATATTGTAATATATCTATATCACTAAAGCACTTCTGGATGGATGCAAACTGCATTTCGTTGCCCTGTACCTGTGCATGTGCAATGACAATAAAGTTGAATTCTATTCTAATTCTATTCTAATTCTAACTAGTTTTTCAGCGTCACTCTGAGACAGGATATGTCTAACTTTAGAGATGTTGCGCAAATGGAAGAAAGCAGTCTTACATATTTGTTTAATATGTGCGTTGAAGGACATGTCCTGGTCAAAAATGACTCCAAGGTTCCTCACAGTGTTACTGGAGGCCAAGGTAATGCCATCCAGAGTAAGAATCTGTAAAATAACCTCAGGTTTATCTGAATTAAAAAGCAGAAAGTTAATTAATATAAGCAACAATTAAAATCAGCGTCTGATGGAACAGTTGCATTAGAATCTGCAATCAAATGTGGCCTCTTATGAGTAAAGCTTTCATTGGGGTTAGCTGTTTTCAGACTAATCTCGTGTAAAATTAATACGTTATGTGTTTTCCCTTCCTTTAAATCACTTAGTAGCTGCACTACAAAATGTAACCCTATGGGGCATTCAAAAAGTTATTTGTGCATTTACTAACTTGCAAGTCAATTTGAAATCAGGTCGAGAAGCCAAATTACTAATAATCCTGGTACTTGCAAGAGATGAGCACTGATTTGTGTCTGAGTGCAATCAGCAAAAATAAACCTCCACCACCCACCACCTCTTCCATACATCATGTCACATACACACCACATTTCCTTTATCTGTCCCTATAAGCTGTTTACACACATCCCCGAAGATCACTATGGAAACTAAGCATGCACATTCAGTGTGAACTGAAGATGAACAGGCAAAGACGACACATGCAGTTTCTCTGAAATAACGTAATTCTGAGGTTATGTAACACTACAATCCTGGCACAAAGTTAAGTCTGAGAGTTTGTATTATCCACAAATACACAGTAAAAATCCCCTTTTCAGGACAAGGACGATGCACAGCGCAAGATTTAGAGCAACAAAAGGAGCAACTCTGACCTTCCCAGATTTTTATACTTGTGTGTTCCAGTAATTTGGATTTAAAGGACCTCGTAAATAACATATCAAACACCTCATCTCATTTCCATCTGTGGCAGGTGCTGGTAAACATAAACAGTTGATGTTGTTTCTCTTTCTAGCCAAAGCGTAATGTCATTTAATGTTCGCCCACAGTTTCTGCAGCATCTGCCAGTCAGCTGGTGATGCTAGCATGTTCTTCCTGCACAGTGAACCTCTTTTTTCATGTTTAATCCTCCCTTCCTTCATGTATAACTTGCAGAATGTTTTGCTTCTTATGTGGGATTTTTTTTTAGCTTATACTGTCTGAAAATAGACCCTGGCCTTTGCTGTGCAAACCCATCTGTGTACCAACTGTAAACAGAAAGTCTTATTTTTCTCCCGCTTCTCATTCACAAAGATAGAGATGACATTTCTACTTCTTTCTCACCACAAAAATGAAAAAGTAAAAATCCAATTTCTTCCTACTTGCCTGATGCTCTCTATCCTTTTTTCTTTCCTCTGTATGTTCCCTTAATCAGGATGCCTCATTCCATTGAAAATGAACTTAAAATGCATTCAGTTCTCTGTTTATAAAGTCTGTAAATGGGGAAAAAATAAATATATATGATCTCTGTGCTCTACTATACGGACATACTGTGTAAAAGGCCTATTTTTGAAACGTTACTAAATCTACGTTTTTTTCTGGCTCTTCCTGCTTTTTCTAGATCTAAAAGTTGCTTTTATCAACACAATCCTCAGCAGTGGGATGAAATATTCTGAAATAGGTATGCCAAGTAAAAAGGAAAGTTAACTAAGTTATAAAAATCATATTCACAATAATAATAATAATCTTTATTCATGTGGCAAAAACAGCTTTATTTGTAACTTTTTAAAACACACTGTTACAAAGTACTTCAAAGTTTGAATAAACCCACTATTAAACTTAAGTAGACATGTTATAGCATGCAGACGTGCAGTCAAACATACAATCTTAAAAATATTCCAATGTACGTATTTCCATGTATATGTTAAATGTGAACTATAACTATCTAAAACAATGGAAGAAAGATTAAAGAATAGATCATCTATAAAAATATGTTTTCAGAAGTCATTTACAACAAACCACAGATCAGCCGACATGATGAGCTGCAGAAGGCTGTTTCAAAGTTTGGGTGCTTCAAACTCAAAAACATGGCTGCATTTATAATCAGAGACTGCAACAGTTGGCTGAGACGGAGTGGTTGTGGCAAGGACCCCACGCACACACACAGTTGACAGTTTGTTCAGGTATCTTTTATTGTCTGTGGGCACCAGATACTGTTGCTTCAGTGCTCTGCACGGTGGAAGCAGTCACTGCAAGGCTGCTGCCACACACACGTCCTCCTGCTGTGCCACAGCTCCTCTGCAGCAGGCCAGACACCACACCTCCACCACAGTGGTGTTATAATGTCTTAGTAGCTCTGATATGGTAAATGGACTGATTCTTATATCGCACTTTTCTCTCTCTCCTGGAGTTCTATACAACACTCCGCATTCACCCACACACACCCATTCACACAAGCACTCTATGCTTTGTCAGTGCTTTTTAACTAACATACACTCATACACACTCCTACTCCGATGGATGCATCAGAGAGAAAGACTGGAGGAGAGTTACACTGGGGGAGTCAGGAATCGAACTTCCCCATCAGCAGATGACCTGCTCTACCTGCTCTACCTCCTGAGCTACAGCCACCCCCTGTATGCAGGATCCTGGCCACATAGAGCTCCATATGTTATTAAAATGTTTTCAAATGAATTCTGAATTTTGCTGGAAGCCAATGAAGGCCAGCACGAACAGAGGTGATGTACAAGCTCTTTCATTCTTGTAAGTAGCCTAGCTACAGAAAGGCTAAGGGCCAAGAGTTGCATGTGAAAGGTGAGTTACAATAGTCACGGTGGGAGAAAATTTAAGTTTGTACTAAAAGTTCCAAATTATTAGATAACAGTAGAGGTTTGATTGCTTCAGTATTTCTTAGATGAAAGAAACCAGATTGGATGAGCTTTGAAAGATGAGGATCAAATTTTAGATGCTCTCATATAATACCAAGGTTCTTTGTTGAGGTTGATGGGCTTAAAAGAAAAATACAGCTGTGTATTGTCAGCAAAGCAATGAAAATGCCTTTCACGCTGTTACACAGATGGACCAGAGGTAACATATATAATGAAAATAGAATTGGTCCAAGGATTGAGCCCTGGGGGATTCCACATATAAGCGTGGAGACATGACATACAGTTGTCAATATAAATTCATTAGTGTCTTTCAGTGCTGTTAAAAAATTAATTCTAATAGTACTAAAGTGGGAAATTCACCCTTATCTAAGCACATAAGAATATCATTAGTAAATTTCCATAATGCTGTTCCAGTGTCAGTGTCCAGCTAAAAGAGTGATGTGTGACAGCTCTAAGTACTTTTGAAATCAATGGCAGTTTGGAAATGAGCCTATAATTATCTAAAACAGCAAGATCTAAGGAGGGTTGTTGTTTTTTTCAATTAGAGGGAAGAAGGTGCCTATTTTAAAGTACCTTCAAAAACAAAGGTAACAAAGTGCTTTGACAGAACAGAAAACTCTGAGAGTAAATTCAAGCCAAATGTGACAAATAATTAAGCTAAAGTTGGCATAGAGTTAAAGCAGCCGTAAGATCAAAAAACTGAGAGGTGCAGAAAACGATGACTAATAAATGCCAAAGAAACAGTAAAAGCAAGGGAACTTGGAAAATTAAATAAGGCAATAATTAGACAATTTAAAAAAACTTCACATGTTATGGATTCACATAAAAGCAAGTCTATAAAAATGTGTGCTAAAAAGTGATTTAAAGGAGATGAGTGATTCTCCAAGCCTTACATTATTAGGCAGATAATTCCAAAGTCAAGAAAGCCTGAGAGCAAAAGCATGTTTAAGTTTCACCTACTTAAGGAAAAATCTGTGAACTGGCTTATATTGGCCAGTATTTGTACTTGTGTACGATGAGACAAGACCCAGATGAGGTTTGGAGATGTTTTATGACTATAAATGAAAAAGCTTTACTGCTAACATTTGCATTTTTAAATGTATCGATCAAATCATGCTGAAACATTTTGAACTGCGTTCGATTATTTTTGCCCCTATTTATACTTGAAAATTAACCCTAACTTAAGTAGACATGTTACTTCTCTCTGAGCATTGCTCCAACTAAATTAAAACCTCTATAACCTCTCACATACACAGTTGCATAGTAGGAAATGCCTATCATCCAGGGGAGGAGTCACAAACTCCAGTTTGATCCAGTTTTCATTATTTTTGCGAGCAGCAATTTTTTTTTCAGTCACCATTTTCTGGCACTCGTTACAGAGCTCTAAGTGGTTGTGGACGATTGTGTGATGTGTGTGTGATGATGTATGATTCTGAGGTTGAACAGGCTAGTTTAGACCAGTTGTTTGGCTACACCGGGATATTGTCAGAAGCTGCTCCACACATCATTTCTTTCCACATGCATACAGGTCCTGCCAAAAATGTAATGCAAACCTATGTGACAGTAGACTGTGCTAATGTTTCAAGAGGAAGAAGAAAACGACTGCTACTGCCATGTGGTTTCTGTTCCTCTTCTTTGTATTTGTGCCTCATTTCTATCTGTCTTCATCTGTGTGAGTGTTTTTCTTTGTCTCTATTTCAGGTTACTTTTTGTTTTATTTTGAAGGTTAGTAGCTTTGGGTGTTTTACCTCCTTCCTTTGTTCTTTTCTTCTGTCTCTTTATTGTCTGGGTGTCTATTCACTCAGTCTTTGACAGGTCATAAATTATAACTCCCTAAAGTACCTGAGTACTTTAATTTCTCATGGAATCAACATACATGATCTTCCTTCCAGTTTTAAAACAAGGAGCATTCTGTTTTTTCAGACACCTTTCTTATATTTAAATGATACATAAATACATAAATATTACTTTGTTTTTTGTTTTGTTTTTTTTACTTTGTTTAAAGCTGCATCGGTGAAGCCTTGTCTGTTAGCATTTACAAATGACTCAGATTGAATTAGCAGAAACTCATTCGGAGTCATGTTTTTTGGTCTTCACCAAACCATCAATGCTAAAATACACTCTGGACACGTTATAAGGTGCACCTGTTCAACAACAACAAATCTCTAATCAGCCAATCATCTGGCAGCAACTGAATTTAGACATGTAGACTTGATCAAGACCACCTGATGCAATGGTCAGCCTGCCTCGAGCTGATAGGACTCCAACAGTAACTCTGCCATTCATTAAAACCAAGAGCATCACTGGTCAGAATTTGGCATAAACAGCATGAACGCACAGATCCATCCAGCCTCGTATCAACAGTTCTGGTTGTCGGTGGTGCTACAGTGATGTGTGGGGACATTTTCTTGGCACACTCTGAGCCCTTTAGTATACCATCGTATAAATGCTTCAGCCTATTACTAAAGTCCATCGTTTTACCCACGGTGCACCCATCTTGGTTCCAGCAGGAAAAGCACCATGTCACAAGGCTCAGATCATTTCAAGCTGTTTTCCTGAAAACAACGATGAGTTCATTGGTTACATTTCACTGTGTGTTATACTTGTATAACTATGCATGTGACAAATAAAGAACCTTGAACCTTCATTGTGCTTAAATAGCCTCTGCAGTCACCAGATCTCAATCTTTGTGGAACGGTAAAAACACGTGAAAGATGTGCACCTGAGAAATCGCAGGAACTGCACAATGCTATCTGGTCAAAATCTCTGAATTTTTCCAGCACCTTGCGAAGAATTAGGGCAGGTTCTGGAAGCAAACGTGGGTCCAACTTGAGACTAACATGATGTACATAATAAAGTGTCCAGTAAGTGTACTGCTTGTTCCCCTGTTTTAATGGTGGCCTTGAGAAGAATATGTTTCTGAATCTTTTTCAGTCTTTTTCTTTTTCAGTTTGATGACCCTGAGTCAAAACAGTAAGGTCCATTCACCAAAATGCTGACTGATATATGCTATTTTAAATGAACGACAGTGTTTCTGTGGTGTTTCTGCTGTAACCAGGGCGAAGAATTTAAAAATGGCTGTGACTGAGTTAAGTGCCACCATGCTTAACCCTCTTTGCCTCTTCAGCTGCACTTGGGAGTCCCACGTGACCCAGCTAATGACTGTAATATCTCTGGCTTCAGCGCTGCTCTTTTTTGGCTTTGAGGATGGATGGTACAGTATCAGAGTTGGCCACAGAGCTCTATCACTTGTGGATGAATGAGTGTGAGGACACCTACGCTGTCTGGGGAAGATTATTGGCTCATGATTGCTGGCTCAGGACACACTCATCGATCTGGAAAGACAGGGGCTGCAAGAGAGAAAAGCCCAATAGCAAAGTGACGACAATAAAAGGACAGCTTCATGAATAATAACGAGCATTGTACCGAGGGTTTGGAGACGCTATTGTTACTTACAAGGCTCTACTGAGTGCAGTGATGCTTAAAATCCCAGACAAATTCATCTCTGCAATAAACAGTTCATCTGTGGGTGCTCCACGAAAATAAAAGACGAGCGGGAATTGCGAGAAGAGAAAAGCTTCAAAAAGCAGTTAATCCACAAATCGAATATGCTTGTTTTTTTTGTTTGTTTGTTTTTTCACTGGTGTGTAGTGCGGTTTAATATATTTAGTTTTGGAGACATCCTCTGTAGTGAGTCTGTTTTTCTTGTCTTGAATATAATGGGACCAGATGAAACGTGTCTTCTGGTGCTTAAAAATACAATTGAAAAAATAAACAGCGATACCTCTTTCAAGAAATCCTGACCCAGTTACAAAGCAAGTTTTACAAAACTAAAAAATACAAAACTTGTTTCAGGAAGGAACTTTGTTTGCACAGGGGCCTGATTTATTATATTTTTTGTTCTTTTATTGATTAAATATTAATTATGTAGGAGGTTATTTGCCTAAAATTATTAGAACTCCACTGACTTATCTCATTTGTAAAATCTCTGTCATGATGATCTCACACTGCTTCAGTAATGTTGAGGTCCGGGCTCCGGGGAGGCTAATCTATGAGTGTTTTTTTTTTCTATCCTAATATGCGATTGTTTCATATGTCGGTGTTTAGAGTCGTAACGAACATAAAACATTCATCTGACAATAGTCAAGTGCAAAAGCTGAATGAAAATGAATTAAAATCAGACAGTGACCAACGGAAACCTTTGAAAGACCTTTACAAATCCTAAAGAACTATTCTCAAGCTCACTTGGAAGGAAAAATGTGAAGTAGTGAGAGTGGTTTGAGACTTTTGCACAGTGATGTATAATACTTGATGTTCATTTTATTGAAACATTGATCCATTCAGGGTAAAACTACGGTGGCCCTGAAAGGCCAAAAAGACTGCAACTTAAGAAAACACCAGCAATAAGAAAAACGCTGGGAAAGCAAACAAAACACAAAAGAAATGTGAAAAACAACAACGGAAATAGGAAAAAACACAAGGGAAGTGTTTCTGGGGAGAAAATAACCCAATGATCAGTTGCAGGAACCCAAAACATGGTAGGTGTGTTTTATCATAATTCATATAATACTGATGACGGATTTTTAGGCTAATAGTTAGGCTAACACACTTACCTCTCATCTTTTCTTTCCTCACAAAACCGATAGATCCTCCACTTCTTTTAAGTGTCTCCCAGCGCAATTCTTAGCATATTTTGGTTCCTGCAACTGGTCCGTCGGGTTATTGTCTCCCCAGAAACACTTCCCTTGTGCTTTTGGAAATCTGTTTTTCCTGTTTTCGTTTTTCTTATTTCTGTTTTGTCCTATTTCCTTTGTCGTTTTTCCTATTACCGTTGTGTTTTGTGTGCTTTTGCAGCATTTTTCTTATTGCTGGTGTTTTCTTAAGTTGCAGTCCGTTTAGCCTCTCAAGGCCACCGTGTAAACCAGACAATAAAACAGAGCATGCTTTAGGGTGTGGGTACCAGAGATGGGTAATCCGATTACTTTTTTCAAGTAACGAGTAAAGTTAGGGATTACTATTGCAAAAAAGTAATTAGATTACTGTTACTTTCTCATAAGCACGCTGCATTACTAAACTTTGATTTTGTTTGTGAGAGTGTCTCATGACAATGATGTATGAGCGTGCAACGTCCGTGGCAGTAACAGACGTGTGTTTATCAAAAATAGATAATATGGAGTGCGGGAGAGAGCACGACCATGCAGTGTTTAAAGCTTGGAAGTACTGACATTACTTTGAGTTTGATTCCATACACTCTACATGAGAATTTTTTTTGTTGTGTTTTACTTCCGTCTATTTGAAAGAGTGTAAACACAAAAAAATATTTTATTTTATATGCTGGGATATGCAGAAAATACGTTTAAATGTTAAACAAATTTCTTCAAGTCAAAGACTGTTGCTTACAATTTAAGTTTCGCTTCATGCAATGTGCATAAAGTTAAAACATTAAAATTCATAAAACAATATTTAAAAAGAGACTTTTGATTCAATTTTATATGAGGGATTATGCAGAAAAATTGAATTGGTCTTTATTACGTATTCAGGTTGTGTGTCATGTTTTTGAAAAAGTACTCTAAGTAATAAATTAACTAATTACTTTTGAAAACAGGTAATTAGTAAAGTAACAGGATTACTTTCTTGGAGACGTAATTAGTAATTAGTAACCAGTGTTTGTCAAGTTTCTTGAAAATAGAAATTGGTTACTAATTACTGATTACTTCTAAAGTAATCCCATTACTTTACTCATTACTTGAAAAAAGTAATCGGATTACAGTAACGCGTTAAACATTACTGCCCATCTCTGTTAGTAACTAATTACTATTTTCAAGTAACTTGACCAACACTGGTGGCTACCTTTCCTCACGTTGCTAACATATGAGCATTCAGTGTTTGTCAGTGAGATTCAGACGCATGTTGTAAATTCTGGCAACAAAAAAACAACATAACAAGATGACAACAGCCCAAAATGCCAGAGCCCACAAACCAATGGGTCCATGTTTGTTTAGCCTATTTCACCTTGTCAGATCTGCCCAAAATATAAGCTGCTTTGCCGTCCTTCTGGTCACTAATTGGGGCTGTGATGAACAGAATAAACCAAATCAATAAGACCTGAAAATAGCAGCTGGGATAATAAACTCATCAGGAAAGTGTTTAATGAGGTCAGAGTTCAAGAGAGCTGGTTTTCCACACATTTCTTTACAACAGGATTTCATCTTTTGCAGACAAAGACACCCCCCCCCCCCCCCCACACACACACACACACACACACACAATACTGGCCCACCATCTTTGTTCACAACCTGTGGGAAAAATAAAAATAACTTCCAACATAAGAGAGAAAAACAGATGACTGTGATTGTAGATAAGAGCAATAAAACCTATTTATTTAATCTTGAGATGATAATAAGTTTTATTTATTATAATAATTGGAGATGTATTTATTTTTTCCGTGACCTATAATAAACTATTTGCATAACTCAATGCCGACCTGAGTGTTTGCTAATGTTACACAAACACCGAGCTGCACAAAGGAAATGCTGGCACAAAACAAGCGCGTGAGGGGCTCCGACTGCGCTGCGGTCAGTGAAAGAGAAAGTTCGCTTTCTGCTCTCGTGAGTCTCAAGAAAATGGCACACTGAAATTAACTGCAGGGGATTTATTCTTTTTTGTGTGTGGCGGTGGGTGGGTGGTTGTTTTAACACCGGTTCCTCTAGCAAGTATCTATGCCTGACATTACCTGTGTCCTAGCTTTTCATGACATTTTAGCAGACTCGGTCTTGCTTTTGGCATCAGGTGCGCGCTCAGTGCTGACTAAACTTTTAATAATACATCCCAGTCTCACATCGTTGCGCCGAGAAATCCACCCGCTCTTCAAGAAAGAAAAAAGAAGCCGATGCTTTCCTCTTCGTCCATCCTCAGATGGAGCATTGTTTACCGGTGAGACAGCTGACTGTCAGATGTATATGGAAGTAACGTTGGTGACGTCAGGAGCAAAGAGCAGCAGGCGGAGAGCGGAGAGAGAGGAGGGAGGGGGGAGGGAGCGAGACGCAACCTGTGCCAGTGCGCATCTTTTCCAAAACTTGTCCGGAGCTGTCAAAGAGCAGGGAACGGATCCGAACGCGCCATGAGTAACAAATCTTTAAACCTGAACACCAGCCCGCCTCGGGCTGGCGGCACCGTGGACCACGAACTCGTCATCACTTCCACTTTCGGGACGCTCCTCTCCGTTGTCTACATCATCGGGGTCTCGGGGAACGTGTACACGCTGGTGGTGATGTGCCACTCGATCCGGTTCGCCACCTCCATGTACATCTCCATCATCAACCTGGCTCTCGCGGACCTGCTCTACCTCTCCACCATCCCTTTCGTGGTGTCCACCTACTTCCTGAAGGACTGGTACTTCGGAGACGTGGGCTGCCGCATCCTGCTCAGCTTGGACCTTCTCACCATGCACGCCAGCATCTTCACCCTGACCGTAATGTGCACGGAGCGCTATCTGGCCGTCACCAAGCCGCTGGACACGGTCAGGCGCTCTAAGAGTTACCGCAAAGCTCTGGCGTGGGGCGTGTGGCTGCTGTCGCTGGTGCTCACCGTGCCCATGATGGTAATGGTCGCTCAGACAACTAAAAGCACGCCGGACGGGGGTGTGAAGAGGATGTGCGCGCCCACATGGGCTCCACTGGCTTATAAAGTTTATGTGACGGTCCTGTTTGGCACCAGCATCATGGCCCCGGGGCTCATCATCGGGTACCTGTACGTCAAGTTAGCCCGCACTTATTTAGAGTCCCAGCGCAACTCTGTGATCAGCAAAGGCGGCAAAAGGTCACCGAAGCAGAAAGTGCTGATCATGATTTTCACCATCGTGCTGGTGTTCTGGGCGTGCTTCCTGCCTTTCTGGATCTGGCAGCTGCTGCCTCTGTACCACACCAAGCCGCTGAGCCTGGCCTCGCAGACCCACACGTGCATCAACTACCTTGTCGCGAGCCTCACGTACAGCAACAGCTGCATCAACCCTTTCCTCTATACGCTGCTCACCAAGAACTACAGGGAGTACCTGAAGAACAGGCACAGGAGCTTCTACAAGTACACGTCGTCGTTTAAGAAGCGGCCGCCCAGCCTCTACTCGTGGGGCAAGTCGGCGTCCTCCAGCAATCAGTTCGAGTTCAACTCCGAGACGCTGGCCATGGGGTCACTGAAGTGAGGTGAAAGGGTCTGGAGCCGGAGCAGCGACAGGTAGGCGGTGATGTCTCCGTTACGCATAACAGGAAGCAGCCAAGTTTGTTTTCTGTCATTTTAAAGTGCGGCTGTTCTTTGGTCACACATATGTTGTTTGTTATTTTATTCTGTCCATGATGGACAGCCCCTCTGCTGCGCTCCTGCAGCTCAGCCTCAGTGGAAGAACTCTTCCTGCGGTGCTGTGTTGCAGTACAAGGCCGCGGCGGTAATTAGAGAAGCTGAAGCACCTCTTAAACGCAGAAGTGATTTTAAGAAGCACATTTGAATGTTTAATTTAAGGGTGTTTTAATCTGACATTACATTATTTGTATTAGAGCAGTTAAATAAAGGGGGCAGTCAGAACTTGTGCTATTGCAGGTTTAACCTCCTACTGACACGCCTACACTACAAACCAGGGACGTGCCCGAGTTTACAGGTCTGTGCGTTGGGATTATTTTAGGACCATTTGATTTGGTAATCTGAACCTCTGTAAACCACAAAATAAAACAGCCCCTACCAAGGACCCATTTTACAAACGGAATAAGTCAGCGGAGTTCTGATGCCTTAAAGTAACCTCATAGTCCCGAAATACATTCACATGTAATCAAATTCCCACACAGTAAATAAAAAAAACGAATAACAATAAAAATAATCTGAATAGGGCATAGATTTTTTTGTCCCACCTTCTGCAAAGGTTATGTTTGACTGAGGAAAACATGTAGTGCACCTGTAGGTAGATGGAATTCCAAAGCCCCACTTTCACTCCATATTACTGATACATACACACGTCTCAATAATATGCACCACTGTAGCAGAATATTAACTTTTAGAAGGGCCAGAGGTTTACAAGCTCTATATTAGTTTATGCTGAGCACATGTAAAGTTGGTCGTCATATTTCTTCAAGCTTTTCTTGTTTGAAGTAACTGATATAGATGTTACTGTGTTATTCCTTCATAGAGGTACTGGACTGCTCTAACAAGTACTCTCACCACTACTACATCTGACATCCAATATTATATTTGCATATACACAGAGAGAATGTTTGAACTACGTTGGAATGGGAAAACTGATTTTTTTGTTGTTGTTGTTTATTTCTTTTGTTTTTAGTTTATAGCATTGCATCTCACAAACTGGTCAAGGACTTAAACTCATTGCTGCTCAGCTATGATGCTACTCTGCTGCATGCACTGCAGATAGTGAAAAAAGGATCATAAACAGCTGAGTTAAAGCCATTTTGGTGGGCATACTATGCGATGATCACATTTCTTAATTACCCTCCATGTAAGGATAATAAATGTTTCACATTTGCAGTTATCTGACAAAAAATAAATAAAAAAACAAATTTATAGACATACAATATGTCAGGTCACTATGAGCTGATCTGATCCTTAGCAGGTCTTAAAACCAGGTAAATACAACCTCAGATGAAAAACAAAACATGAAATATTACACTGCATCATATTTTTTTAACCCAAAATGCAGAAATTGCTGTCATAGGAATAAAGAGGGTCAGTACTGCAGCAGGCAGGTGCTGCTAATTAAATACACTTGACTTATTGGTCATCAGCAAGTGTGAGTGCCTCTATAAAAGCAGAATTTGGGGCAGTTTGGTGATCTGGAATATTGAGGTGTGTTAACACAATATCAAGCAGGAAACAAAACACACCAGCAACAATCTTAAAGAAGCAACTGTTGCCCATCTATCTGTGGAAAGTCGAAAACACTCAAGACAGCTGCTAATCTTCAGAGGAGTGGTCCCAGGAAATCCAAAGAACAAAGAGCTACATCTCCAACTCTAAAAGCCTCAGTTAGCATGTTAAATGTTAAAGTTAAAGACGGCACACTATTTAAAAAAAAAGACTGGATAATTACGGCTTACATGGAAGGATTGTCAGGGATAAAGTCTCTTCTTTCTAAAAAGAACATTGCAGCACAGTCCAGGTTTACAAAGTTGTATCTGAACAAACAGCAAGACTTCTAGAACAATGTCCTTTGGACAGATGAGACCAGAGTGGTGACGTTTGACCATAATTTACAGAACCATGTTTGATGAAAACCAAATACGGCGTATCAGCACAAACATCTCATACCAACTGCATGTTGGTGGAGGGGTGATGAGCCTACATCTAAACAGGTGAATTGACCTCGATGTGTTGTGTGACAGCCATAATAAGAGCTGGTCAAATTCTCTGAAAACAAAGGAAGGTGCTTTAGTATTTCCTTTCTTACCTCCTTTAGTAGAAGACACTGGAACATCCCTTAGGAGAGGAAAGGAGATAACTTCTTCAAAGTAAGACAGCATCCGACTGTCACTAAAACAGCAGATCAACATAACTGATAAGCGACATGTTTCACATTGTAAAATGCGGCTTTTTTCCAGTTTTAACCCACAGGTGAACGAGGAGTATTGCACTACTCTACTAAAACCTGCTAGATTTGAATTTGTTCCCTTGTGTGAAGCACTTTGTAAAGCGGATTTTAAAAAAGTGTTCTACAAATGAATATAATTACCCACATTAAAACAATCAAGCTGAAGTGGACCTAATTTGTGTTAATTGTGTCCTCATTCTGAGTTGCTGTATTATCAGCTTTTAGAACTTATTAATTGATTTTACTTCAGAGATGCTAAAAACCTTAATAAAGGAAAAGTGATAATAAGGGGATCATCTCTTTAGTGGGGAAAAAAACATCTGATTGGATAGCAGCACGAGTATCTGTTAAAACAGCTATTTAATTTGAGTGTTACTATCATTACTTGTACACAATTATGCAAGCCTACATGAAGAAACACTCTAAGAACACAAATAGAGGAGCGTGTATCTAATGCTAGTTTAAACCATAGACTGTATAAAAAAGATGGCCACAATGACGTCACTCAATTGAGCTAAGCATTTTCATCATCCTTTTTGACTCTAAGGGCAAGATTTATTAACGCACTGCCCCAGCATAAACTGGGTTTTGGTGTAAATTTTAAAAAGTACTGTTGGTATTTACAAAGAGTGACAATCATTCATAGAGCTAATCATGCCCTCACACGCTACTTTGTCCCGTTTTAGTAAATCTGGCCCAAAGTAGAACTGAAAATTAGAAAATTGTTGCATGATCATGTTGCAAGAGGACTTAAAACTACAGATAATATAAGCTAATAGGCAAAGAGTTTACTGAAGTCACTCATCAACACAGTTGAGTGTAACTTTAAAATTTTTTTAAAGAAAATTTAAAAAGAACAGATGGAAGAAACACCCTCCAGTGATGTTATTATGTAATGAGTGTTGATGTTGTGTAGTTTGTTCACCAGGACCAGCACACCCGTTTAAAATGCCTCAAACATGATAATCAGTTAATGTGAGCAGAATTATTCAGAGTGTAAATAAGCAAGGTACAATTTGTTGTTCCAATAAAACCAGTTTATGTTTAAGATACATAGTCATATTTTCCTAGTAGGGAGTGATGAATAACTACATGTAACAAATGTTAGGAAGTTGCGTTTGTTTTGTGTCTGAAAGAAACAAAATATTGTGCAGTATGTCACATTTTTAAATCACCAAATATCAACATCAAAATCTTATATTTTCTGACTTCTTCTTGTCCCAATCAGAAATGCACCTCCTGCTGGTCATTAGAATGAATGCAGGTTCAATGAATTTCAAATGCCAGGAACCTTGGTTCATCTTTTATATACAGTTTACTGATTTTAACTGCAGAGCCATCACATTATTAAGCAAACAAGTATGAGCTGAACCCTCTGAGCACTATATTTATCTTTTCCTAAGTCCTTATAAATTCTCCCTTACGTCTTACTTTAAGACGTTCCCCATCACCATCAAGGAAAAATGATTAGCAACAGAGATAATTTTCTGAATATTTAATTGGAATCCTGAATTTTGGCAGGAAATGGAAAAAGAAGAGAAAAAGAAGCACACACATGGCATGTCACTGCCATTGAATTTGCATGCATCCACCCACAGAGGCAAACACACTTCTGCTGCTGTGGTAAAACCTGAGCTAAAACACCTACTCTTCAGCGTGCTCGCATCCAGGCTTTGTGCGCTTTGTTTACTAGGCTGAACTGTGGCCCACTTACCTGAATGGACAGACAGGACTTCCTTTCATGCTGTAGTGTTTGTGTGGTAATAACACAGTTAATAGCATAGCACCTGCACCCATTAACAATTACTGCAAAGGTTTAGAGGTTAGAAGGCCTCAGTGGCAAGCATGCTAACAACAGATGCATAAAGTGCCTGTGTTTTATGAAGAGTTCACAGTCTTTAATTAAGACAGCTCTTCACTCTAATCTGGCATGTTGTTTCCAGCTCACGCAGCCTTCAGCTGTAAAGCCACTGTCTTCTTAGATTCATAAGAAGCATGGAAAAAAAAGACTGTTACAGACCAAGAGTGGTGGAAATATTACGCACGTCTAGGCAGTAAAAGAAAAATGTCATTAGTGACAGATTTCCTGTCATTCTAAAACATATCTGAATATCTAGAAGTGTGACATTTTGCAAATCATGTCCCAGGTGGGACTGGGCACTTTGGTACACTGACCTTTTTGTGTTTGCATGTCAAATTGTCCAAACTCATGCATAAATTCATTACAGCTACATCGTGCCGCATCACAGATATGGAAATCCCCCACCCTTTCTTTCTTTTTCTTCCTTTCTCCACATATTGACTGACAAAACTTTGCAGAAGTTTGAAAATTCTGGATAAGACCAGGTCTGTGTGGGATTTAGCAGCTTAAATATGCATACATTCGAGCTGAGAAGTTTAGCCTGGATTTGTAGATTTCTTCTAAGCGTTAGCTTGAGAGCCACTTTTGGGTTTCCTGTAAAAATGTAATTTCCCAAAAGAGAAATTAGAACAATGGACGTTAAAGGTCTTGAAGAAATTTGTGCCTTTTGATTCTGTTTAGTTTCAGCAGAGGTGCAAGCACACTTTTTTTTTTTAGCGTGTAATCGTTTTTTTTTTTATCTTACATCTTAGCAGACAAGCATCAGCAGTAAGGTATCCAAAATTCCTATAAATAAAGCCATAATTCAGTGTCTAACCTCCATGTAAAGCTCAGCAGGTTTTTGAGCTTGTGAATGAAGGAAAAAAGGGAGAAAATCCTTCCTAAAGCACACAGTGCTAGATTCTTTCTTTACTGTAACGTGGTACAGATAATACTGCTGTCTGTGTCTGCAGAATATTACATTACATTAAACATTACAGTAACTTCCAGCGGTTTACAGCTCTGTGTGAACTGTTTATATTGGCGGCTGTTTCCCTGCATTTCATTAAAGTGGAATTTAGACAGATCACTAGAGTCTGAGTCCTGTTTAAGCCTTGCAGAGACTATCTAATGGCGCCAGTTGGCACAAGCCAATGATAACACCTGAAATAATCAGTCACATCTAGACTATTAATTACACAACCCATATCATGATAAAACACTGCTGAGGGCAATATGTTCTACAGAGAGTCTGTTTTTTGTTTAAATTACCTTAAATAGGCCTCAACTGATCCTGCATCAATGCCTACAGCTGTCAAAGCCTTAAAAATAATACTTGGCACAGTCTGCACCCTACATTTATTTGCAGTCCAAATCAATTACACCCACTCCTGCAGAAATTTATCCTGACGTGCATGATAATAGTTATTGGTAAGTAGAAGTATTTACTGTGTTATTGTCGGGCAAGGCCAGACGGGTCATTTACAATCAACTATTGGCTCAATTCCTTTCCCACACAGTATCAACAACTAAAATAAATCACATTTAGAAACGGTGTCCTTGATATTTAAAGAGATCAGAAGGCAGTATTTGTTTTTCCAGTCTGTTCAAACCAACAGGAAAGATATAAGGAAATGAAAAAACTGTGTGTGTCTGCTTTAATATAGGCTAGTACAACCTTAACGTAATCAGCTAGCAAGTGATCACAGTATGTCACTTTAGAGGGAAAAAAGCTGACATCAATTCAATTCAGTTCAGTTTTATTCATAATCAATCATGAATAATCAATTCATAATTGTCTGATCAAATTTACATTCCAACCACAGCAAAGCCTCCCAACCTGCAGTACAAGGACAACGCAATTTCTTATGTTTTTTTGTTTTGTTTTTAAATAAAGCTTTGGCATCTTTCAGCATCATTAGCCAGAAAAGTACGAGTTGGAAGATTCTTTTGCAAAGATTTGTCTTAGAAGTTTGTGAAGTGTGCTGAATTAGTTTGCTAGCTAAAGCTGATTACGCGGAAGCAGCTACAATAAATATATATTTGACCATTTCATTTATGTTTATATTTATTAACAGTTCCATGTGGAAATGTCACCACAACTGTAATAGATGAAGAGTACAGTGATTGGAACCATTATTTATAAGGTTAGAGGTGATTAATGGCTTCTTTATTAGTAAATTCATACGTGGCCATCTTTATCAGATCAGTTATAAACTCTGAACAAGGCGCTGCCATTTACAGCTGTGTGACCCTGTCACATCAGAGCATAAATATATATAAATATGCAATGTATATATGTGCTACTGCACAGTGACCCAACACCATGCTCATTTCAAATAAACTCCCACACAGCCCTGCACAGCATAGAAAGACTTACCTCTGTTCTTTATATCACCAGTGAATGTGCTAACAGCTGTGCAGCAAGGTGAGAAAAGTGTGAGAAAAAATGTTTCAGTCACAGCTTTTGAATATGTGTGCTCACTAATGATACATGTAAGTAAGTATATGTAAGTATATATAAATGTATACTTACATATACATAAATGTATACTTACATTTTTGAGAACCAGTGTGCAACTGGCACGTCTTTCTGTAGCACGAAAGTTGCAATTGTTAGCAACAAACTAACAGGGAAGCATCACCTCACTTCAGTTTTTCATGACCTTTACGAGCATTCTTCATTTACCATTCATCTATTCATTTATTCTGCTTTATCGTGCAGGTATTTTTAATTTAAAACTAAAAATCTGTGATAGTCAAATGTGCAACGTACACAACCAACAACACCCAAACAAAATTAGTTTGGGGTTTTTCAGAATTTATCTACACAGCCTGATATTTTCAGTAGGAGCTGGAAGAGAAACAAAAAGAGCTAAAAAAGAAAGCGAATATTGGACATGCATCAGACTGTTGCACACAAAGAGAAGTTTACTAGCATATTTATGTTAATGAGTCAACTATATACAAGTGAACCTAGTGCCTAAAAATGAATGCTTTTAGTGTAGGCGATTTATAAAACGTTTACTTTCAAATGCCAAAAAATGCAGAATTGCACAGCTGATTTTAAATATACGCTAAAAGATTGTCCTAGTGTGTTGACATTAACAGAAGTAAACAGCTGTTTGCATTTATTAAGTGTAAAAAAACCTGCTGTTATTTTAAATGACATGAAGAGCCGTTTTTTTGTTTTGCTTTTTTTTTTTTTTTTTAAATGGAAAATGGCACCACGTAATAATATTTTGACTTTCTCTTTCTTTCTTTCTTTCTTTGATGGCTGGCTGACATTTTGTTTCTGATTTTACCTTTAAAAGAAAAAAAAAGAAAAAGCCCCAAACACATGAACGCATTAACATTTAAAATCACATCAGAGCATAAAAACTGAAATGGGTGTTGACATATAAAATAAACACAAAATTATGGATCCTAAAATCAAAAAACTCCAGAATCGATAAAGAAAAAATGAGAATGGAAACGGTGGGTGGTTCGGTGCAGCTGTGTGAAAAATAAGAAAGGCGAGGATGATGACTTCCCAACCACATGATAGTCTCAGATCAATCAAGAGATTCCTCAAGTGGCTGGCTCACAAAGGAAGGGCGGATAAGACTCTAGTAGCAATCAGCAGGAGCAGAGACGGGTATAACACTGGTTAATTGAATTTAAAAAGTAGTAATACATAAAGGTTTAATATTCCAGGCTGCTGGTTTTAAAATAGAAAAGTACAGAGAAGCATGACTAACAAAACCAGGCAAACTTTTGATGTCATTTTATTTCAAAACATCCTCAAGACTGCACAGAAGCATAAGGTAGGAAAAAGCAAACGAACAGGACAGAGAGACGGTTCTTCTTAGAAGAAAATACCTCAACGGGTCATAGGACGGGGTATGAGTGGTACTTGGTGATGAAACGTTGATTATTCAGTTGGCAGTTCATAAGTTTCAGATCTCTTCTTCAGGGAATCAGCAGCTCTCTTAAAATAATAAACAGAAAGGCAGAAAACAATCCTGCTTTGGCAGAAAGCCTGCAGGGGAACTGAAAAACCCTTAAAACCAGCGATTAAGATGGTGCAGGAAAAAAAGACATTTCTGTAGAAAACAGGATAAAAACACAAACAGGAAAGCACAGAGGGAGACCACATGTGGCTCTTTTTTTCCCCCTGTTGCACCATCAGCAAGTCAATACTTGAAAAATAAACGGAGAAAATTGAAGATATTGACCGAGCAGCTACAGAATACCAATGTAAAAATCCATGTAAAAGCTCTTTTTCCTTCCCCTTGTTCTTAATTCCTGCCTATTCTGCCTCTTTGTTGCAGGGCCTATCGGAACCAGTGGGCAGTGCCGTCATCCATCATCCGTGGTTGCCTCATGGCAGGGCAGGGTCAGAGATGGCGTGTGCAGGGTCGCAGGTGAAGGACACAGTGATGGCGTAGCGTGTCCCCCACATTACCTTCTCCACGCGGTGGAGGTTCTCTGAGCCAGAAGAGAAGAAAGAAACTCTCCCTAAGGGTGGGGACAAAAGGAACAAGAGGAACTCTTTAGGAGAGAGGAAATGTAAAAGCTGTTCAATATTTACCGATTCAGATCCAACACACACACAGCTGGTGTTACCATGTGTTGAACAAGGCTTTTAAAGTCAGAGAAAACCTCTATTAATCTCATGGTCGGTTGTTACATCAGAGGTATTGGCAAGGCAGAGATACGGCACTTGACGAATAGAAATCTTGAAGCGAAATCTATTGGAGAATGCTGTAAACCCAACTATAGAAGCTGCCAACTATGCCTCTTTCACGAGATGCGATCACAAAGTTCTGGGATTACACTTCTACAAATCAAAAACAACATTAGATTTAAATGTAGACGATCTGTCCTTCAAGGGCATCTTCTCGTATATCTCTGGACTAATTTAAGCGCCTCTGTGCGCACGCTGGATCCTCCGCTGTGTCAAAATGACAATCAACTTGAATTAAATCATAGGTGTCAAACTCTGGCCCGCGAAGCCATACCAAATTACTATCAGAGCTGGCCTACTGGTATTATACAGCTAATATATATATTGTTTAGTATTAAGCTTTGCTTGTTCCATATTCAGTTTTTCAGCAAAACGTTTTTTTGAGTCCATAAGAAAAGTTTAATTCTTATATCTGGAGGAATAAATATATTTCAATAAATATTAACGTTAGCCCGCGACTTTGTTCCAGTTTTGAATTTTGGCCCACTGTGTATTTGAGTTTGACACCCCTGAATTAAATTGTATGAAAGTGGGGGAAGTTGCAGGAAGATAAATCTGGCGGTGAGGCAGGTGGTGAGAAACGATTATGCTGTCGTGGCCACAAACCTGTAGCATTTTTCATGAGCCGTGGGGGCTCACAGACACACACGGCAGTGCAGGTCATTCCAGCTCAATATTCTCTCACAGATACTTCATAGCTATAAAGGAGAACTCTGCGCTGACAGCTCAAGCCCCGCCCACCCCCAAAACTCCCCAGCAGGTATGCTCCTGTTTACAAAACTTAGGTGATGTGCTGTGCTGGAAACTGGACATTTCAACAAGAGAAAGAGAGGGGAAAAAGAACATGTAGTCCCTGTATCATAATTCAATACAACAATGATCCTCTTCAAGAAAGTGTTTTCAGTTTGACACAAGCTGAGGTTTGCTCTCTGTGCACACTTGAGTCGCTGAACTTGGATCATGGTGAAATCACAGGACGCACAATGTCATTTCCAGGGATTTATATCAGCAGCACTGGCAGCTGTTCAAAGGTGTATGAGAAGATGACTTTAAAGTCAAACTAATATTAAAAAAAAATGTTAAATTTTTTAATTATGATCACATCTCATCTCAACAGTCAACCTAGGAAACATATAAACGAGTTGACTGGTTTAAACCGTCATAGTAAAGATGATGATGGTACGTCTGCTTGTTTTTAATGGCTGATCATTCACATTACAGAGCAATGCCAGGGTAAGAGAAGTGATTGCATCAGAAATCTGGGTAGAGGTGTAGATGAAACTTGGGGCATGTGTACTAGAAATAAATCTAGTTTAAAAAAAAAAAAAGATTTTTAAAACCTCTTTCTGGTGAAAAGTCAGCAAACTTTTTAAATGATTCTTATGAGATTTAACTGGCTGCAAACATTCAGTTTTTATGAACTACTGATCATGTATATAAATTTATGGCCTCCCTAACCTTCCTTCAGATACGTATCTGGTCTTAACCCAAAATAAATGCCTAAAGGGAGTATCAAGTGGCAAGACATCAAGAAAGGTTGAAAACAGAGTTTGGGCTTGGGTGACCAGGCTAAAAACCCAGAGTCAAACTGTATTGAATGAATATGATAAAAAATTAAATTGCTGATACTTTCGTGCATACTGAAATTTTCTTTTATATTGTTGATTTATAAAAAATGTTTAAAATATGAGGCGTGTGAACTATTATTGACTTCTAAAGCGGGACATAGTGGAAGTAGTTTGCAAACGATTGGTTTAACCTGTTCACTGAGAACACAGTCGTCCCTGGCAGAGCCCGACCAGAGATTTTTAACACTGATATTTGGTGATTTTAAAATCTGGCATTCTGAAATAAACGCTGATCGTTTTAATAAATTCCGATATCGATATTTCAGCAAAATGTTAATATCAGCCAATAATATCAACTCACTGGTAAAATGGTAAGGGTCTCGAGACAACTCCAACTCTAACACCATACCAACACCATAGAAGCAGAAGTTTAATTGACTTGATGATAGCTTACTAAACAGCTATGCTGTTCATAGAGAAACTGCTATAACATCCAATTTGAAAGTGTTGGTATGCACTTTTTAAAAATTATTGTTATTATTTTAACCTTTCGACAGATTATACCTTGCTTATTAACCATGTTTCCAGGTTTAGCCTAATATAGTTTATAAGCCTTAAAACAGTTCAAACACTCCCCCTAAAACTCTCACTACAATCACAAAAGCTGGATGTTTATTTCGAGCCAAACTTGCTGTTTTGTAGTTATTATGCAAAGCAAGGTAAACCATGTCCTCCCTCTGTCTGGTTGTAATATTTTCCTTTCATTTGCAAAAAGAAAGTAAATAAGGTGAAGCTATTATTTATTTTTTTTTTTTTTAAAAAAAGTATTTGCAATGATGGTGGAGTCAAAAACCATTGATAAGGGAAGCGAACACAAAGACAAGCAGTTGGAAGCAATTTACTTATTCTAGGGTTTCATTTTTTGGACTGAAATGCATTTCCTTTGACTGAAAAGGTTTTTTTTTCATTAAATAAACAAACAGTCTGAGTCTGGTGAGGTTTCCTCAGGATAAATTTTCTTCACTTATCAGAAGCTCTGTGTCACCAGGTCATCTCATGAACTACTACCAGTTACTAGCCAGTGTTGTTTTACCTGTGCTCTGTGTTAGATAAGACATTTCCATTCAGTTTGGAAAGTTTAAGCAGCAAGCCCACAGTTGTAGATTTTTATTCAGAATTCTTTCAGACTCTTGGTTTGCTAATAAACTTACAGTGTCTCAAACCTTTTGAAGAGAATATCTCATTATCTTATGCCATGAATAAACAGCTGGAATCACTGAGCCCCCATTCTGCTGCTATAATTTCCCTTACAGGCGCTTTATACATTTGTGTGTCTTTGTGTGTCTGTGTAAGAGAGTTTGAATCTCCCTGGATAGCATTAGCTGACGACATCAGAGGTGCTCGCTGTATAACAACAGAATTTATGCTGCAAACTCTGAGAATAAGGGAAAAGGGAGAAGGATAATAATAATAGATAATAATAGTAATTCAAAATGCAGTTTTGAAATTTGATAATTAGGGAAAAAAGCATTTTGAGAAAAAAATAATTGCCCCCTACCCCTAATAACTGGTAGCGCCATCCTTGGCAGCATGAACTGAAATTGAGCACTTAAGATAACTGGCAATGAGTTTTTCACCTCACTGTGGAAGAGGTGAAAAACTCAAGCCCACTCTTCTTTGTTTGAATTCAGCCACCCTGGAGGTGGTTGTTTGAGCATGTACGGCTTGTTGAAGGTCATGTCAAAGAATCTCAATCAGATTGGAGACCGGACTGTGACTGGGCCACTTCAAAACCAACAGTTTGTCATTTAGAGCCATTCAGAGATGGCCTTGCTGCTGTGTCTCAGATCATCGTCCCGCTGCACAACCCAATTTTGCTTCAGTTGAAGGTTACAAGCTGATAGCTGGACATTATCTTTTAAGGTTTTCTGGTAGAAGTCAGGTTCAGTCAGTTACAGCAAGTCATCCAGGTCCTGAAGAAGCAAAGCAGCCACATAACTTCCACCACCATGTTTGACTGTTGGTATGATCTTTTTAGTTAGTTCTACACCAGATGGAACGGGACTCAAACCTTCCAATGATGTTTTGTGGCAAATGTGAGACTGTTTTCCGTTTGGTCAACAGTGGGTTTCTCCTTGGATCTCTCACATGGAGGCCATTTTCGCCCAGCCTCTTTCTTACTGTTGAATCACGAACTTTGACAAGTTAGCCGTGGAGTTCTTCAGATGTCGTTGTGTGGATAATGGCTCTTTGTGGTTCAGTGGAGTCCCAAAGCCTTAGAAATGGTTTTGTAACTCTTTCCACAGTGATAGATATTACTGACTTTGTTTCTTTTTGTTTTCTTTTTCTTTTAGCCTACTTCACTTCATGCTTTTTTCTACACTAAAATTATCATTTAAAAACTAAATTTTGTATTTACTCTAGGGCAGGAGTGGGCAACTCCAGGCCTCAAGGGCCGGTGTCCTGCAGGTTTTAGATATCACTCTTGGTCAACACACATGAATCAAATGATTAGTTCATTACCAGGCCTCTGGAGAACTTCAAGACATGTTGAGGAGGTAATTTAGCCATTTAAATCAGCTGTGTTGAATCAAGGACACATCTAAAACCTGCAGGGACACCGGCCCTTAAGGCCTGGGGTTGCCCACTCCTGCTCTAGCCTATAAAATACTGATGACCAACGAGTAATGCATTTTTTTAAATTATGTAACATCAAACATCCACTTCCATAATTACCTAATAACTACCTTACAATATCAGCCACATCATCTTGTCTGCTAGAGTCTAAATAGTACTTTCTTCATTAAAAGCACAACTAGAAAGGTCTTCATAATAAATGCAACATGCTTTTTAGCAGAAAAAAAGGCAAAACTGCTACTTCTTAAAAACAGAAAAACTGTATGTTGTAATTATTGCTTTACCTGCAGTCTTTCCCAATAGTATTTTAGCACTTTGCGGTGTCATGAAAAGGAGTAAAGCAGCAGTACATTTCTGTCATTTAAGGATTTGGGTTTCCACAATAGAAATTTTCCCATGAAACAGAAAACTTTAGAGAAACAATTCCACTTCCTGAGCTTATTCTTGAAGCACCTGGGTCAGCAATAAGTTCTATGGAGGAAATTTATCCTCCAAAGCTAACGCTTAAGTGATAGTACTTCCTAAAGATTGAGAGTATTCTGGGTTTAGCTTGAATATGCTACCATTTACAGGATACGCAGAACTGCTAAACCTCTGAGGTGGCACTTAACATTGTCTTCACTAAATGTATAGGGGAAGTTTTGCCTCATGCTACTCATGTGTCATGCCATTAACCCATGAATATTTGCCCATAATCACCAATGGGATGAGCAAGAGTACAGGTCTAACAGTAAAGCTGAACCATAGAGCTTCAACTGCCATCAAATGGCTTTAATAAGCTTGTCCTCTATTTCCGATTGTGATTGTCAGAAGCATCAGGAGAGAAGCTGATAGATTTTTGTGACACAGCATGACAGGGCCTCCTCACTGTCGGACATGCCCGGAAAACCTCACCCAGGAGGCGCCCAGGAGGCATCCCTGTCAGATGCCCGAACCACCTCAACTGGCTCCTTTCGATGTGGAGGAGCAGCGGCTCTACTCTGAGCCCTTCCTGAATGGCCGAACTTCTCACCCTATCTCTAAGGGAGAGGCCAGCCACCCTTCAGAGGAAGCCCATTTCCGCCGCTTGTATCTGCAATCTCGTCTTTTGGTCACTACCCACAGCTCGTGACCATAGGTGAGGGTAGGGACAGAGATAGACCGGTAAATTGAGAGCTTCGCTTTTACACTCAGCTCTCTCTTCACCACAACAGACCGGCACAGCGTCTGCATCACTGCTGCCGCTGCACCAATCCGTCTGTCGAGCTCCCGCTCCCTTCTCCCATCACTCGTGAACAAGACCCCGAGATACTTAAACTCCTCCACTTGGGGCAGGGTCTCGTCCCTGAACCGGAGTGGGAACTCCACCCTTTTCCGGCTGAGGACCATGGCCTCAGATATGGAGGTGCTGATCCTCATTCCCACAGCTTCACACTCGGCTGCGAACCATTCCAAGGCGAGCTGGAGGCCATCACCTGATGAAGCCAACAGAACCACATCATCTGCAAAAAGCAGAGATGAGATCCTGAGACCACCGAAGTGAAAGCCTTACGCCACTTCGCTACGCCTAGAAATTCTGTCCATAAAAATTATGAACAGAATCGGTGACAAAGGGCAGCCCTGGCGGAGCCCATCACCCACCAGGAACAAGTCCGACTTATTGCCGGCTGTGCGGACCAAGCTCTTGCAACCGTATAAGGACTGAATGGCCCGTAGCAATGGGCCAGACACCCCCATTGCTGAATATAATATGTACTTAATAACGTATAGCATTGATATTTTGTAGTACCCTGTATGATTTTTTAAATTCTTTAATTTTATATAATAGAAAAATCCAATGTATATAATTTTAAAGTCAAGTGAAAAAAATAGTTTTTTTATTATTTCATGGAATTTTCTTTTTTCACAGAAAGGAAGAAAAGTGGTTTGGGAACTAGTTTGCTTCTCTTGTACGTCAACAACTGAGCATCATGTCAGTGTTTGACTGACAGCAGGCTGCGGTCCGGTAGCAGAGCGAGAGAAACGGTGATTAATTTTTGATGGATGGAGTGAGAAAGTAAGGACCACACGCCTCCAACTAGACCTCAGTGAGAGCTGCAGCTTTGTTTACATGGAGTTTAATGCGCTGCAACCAAGCAGCAAACTAGGCATCTAGCCTTCAAACTAATGTTAGCGCACTTTTCCCTGGTGACGTGTGCTTTTTGAAGCAGGAATGTGTGAAACAAGACATGCTCATCTTTTTAGGACAAGAAAGAAAAAGACTTAAGTAGTAAAGCTAAAGTGAGTTCTTTTCAATATGTAGATGAAGCAGTGCGTGGGCTCTGTGTTTGGCAGATAGCCGACATAATGTAGTAGTGGTAAGTTCAAGGTTTGGCATCTACCATTGGTTAGTTAAATTAAAAAAAAAAAAAAGAAGACCTTTAAATTCCAAGCTTTTATGTATCAGAACACTTGAAATAATCAGATCCTTATTATATCTTAAACATCTGAATCCCACTGAAGTGCTTTTGGTTGATTTTAAACAGGCAGTATAAGCGCTACAACTTGTGCAAAAAAATGTACACATTACTTCTAAAAGACACGGGGCTGGGTATCGTCCCTGATTTCTAGAATTGATTTGATTCGATCCATGATTTAAATTCGATTTGATTTGAATCGGGGAAATTTTGTCAAAAATATTATAATTCTGATCATTTATCAGTACTGACACTTGTGAGAGCTGTGTGAGAGCTTCTTATCGTGGTGGAAGCAAAACAGCAAAAGTAAAAGGGAATGCATGACGATGTGTATGTGAAGTGAAATGTGAAGCTTAGATTTGATCTTCTTTTGCTGCTGGTTCAGTCAATTTTGGTTGAAGAGTGATTAAACCTGCAGCTTCAGAATCTAGTGCAAAAAAAAGACGTAAACACAAAGCGCTGATCCGCCACATCAGAATCAGCCCCGGTGGTGTGTCCGTGTACATGCCGTCGGGTGAGAAAGCCGACAGCTCACTGATTCTGATGTGTCGAGTTCGAGCTTTGCGTTTATTTCCGTTCACCTGCTCTCGTTTGCTGTTTTAGTTGTTTGGTGGTTGGTGAAATAGTTTTGTGAGGTTTAACCTGAGATTTTGGATTTCTGGCAAAATACATTTATATTTAAAAATCGATTCAGGATTTTAATGAATCGATATCGCTTTATTCAAACTAAAACCGATTTTAATCGATAAATCGATTATTGAAACCCACCCCTAAAAATACAGTAATAAACTGTTAAAATTTCCACATAAGATTTAGTTCTACTAATAGTTTGTAAAATGTTTTTTTTTTAGGTGATTCTTACTTTGACTGTATTTAGGAAATTCTCCGTTATCTGTGGGTATCCAATCATTAGGATCAAAAGTTTGATGCCATATAAGGGCGTGCAAAGTCAAACATTTTCCCTGAATACACGTTTATTTTTTAATATCACAGTGAAATCTGCATTTTGGAGTCTCATAAAGTGATTATGTGCACCATGATGAATTTTTTTCTTTTGTTGTGTATTATTCAAATGAACGAATTTGCCTTGAGAACCAAACACGGTTAAACATTCAGAGAAACAACAACCACGTACAAAAATGTCTTCTAGATAAATGTAAACGCCATCAACGGGAAGTGAACAGAAAAAAAAAAAAGTATGTCATAACACTTGAGACAGTAGGAGAAAAAACCTGCAGAAACACTGCCGTCTCTCTTGGACCTGCTAATAAGAGACTTTAAAAAAAAAAAAAGAAGATCCAATTAATACCATCACAGAGGTACTACGATGCGTAATAGTGATCAGCACGAAATACTTCAAGCAACGCCACTGTTTTTGTTTTTAATAATGAAAAACAGCCACATGCTGCTGATTAGCACTTAATGAGCTCTTGAACTTCACAGACCCAACCGGGATGAGTGCACAATTCTAACAAGATGCTAAACGACGCATGACTCATCCAGTGCCGATAACAAAATCGCCTGCTGGAGCGAAACGCCTCTTTACACTGCCGGCACAGTCACAAGGTGTGCGGCACACTGACACAATGTCCAGTCAATTTATTACTCCCACAGCCTTATAATTAATCAGCTGGGGAAGAATTAAAGAGGGTGTTTGGTGTAACCAGAGATGAAAGGGATAAAAGTAAGATAAAGATAGATCACGCTAAGCTTGAGCAGACAGGACAGAAAAATGTGCTCCCAGATGCAATTACCTGGATTACATTGTGACTGACTTCAATTTAAAACCCTTGAGAAGGCTGAAAGGAGTGTGGTCGCTTTCCATTTGTCACCATACGTCAGTCTAAAGAGCAGCTTAAGTGGATCCGTTTCACTCTTTTCTTTTAATGATAACTGGATACAGCTTAAGATGGCGAGTGCTGGAAAATGTATATCTGCTAAACATCATCTTAGTAGCATTATGACTCTGAGAGTGTTAGCACCGTGAGCTTCAGACAAGAACAGAGCTGCAAAATGTTCTTGTTTTATTCAGTGTGAAATTATTCTGGACATTTTCAGTAGCATTTGGGCGTCTCACCACTGGCTGTCTGTCGGTGTGTGTTAGCTGTGTGATAGACTGACAACCTGTCCAGGCTTCACGTCAGCTCCCATCCAGTGACAGCCAGGATAGGCTTCAACGCACCGCAAACTAAATGGGAAGAAAATGCATGGAACTCTGTCGAGCTCTCAATACATTTATACAGGCTTACACTCGATACTAATGTCATAAATGATTTCACAAGAATCAAGTACAGATGTCATCCAAAGCAGTTTCCCATCATTTGTAGAACAAGGAGAAAATCCTCTTCAGGCGAGCTCTGACTAGACAAGTGGAGGGCATGCAGCAGGACGCATGACGCACAATGCACAAACAATTACTGTGAATTCTCTGGTCAGTTAGTTGTGCTATTCTCACATCTCTGCAGTCTTAATCCACACAGACTTTGGATTCCAGAGCTGGGAGGCTAAAAGCTAACTTGCTTTCTCACATCCACCTGTAGAAAACTTTAGGGCAGTGCTGCAGGCATGAAAGCATCTTAACACAAAATCTGTTTGTCATTGAAAAGAAATGAGCATTAGACAGGAGTCTAACAAACAGCTACAGAAATGAGAAGTGTGGGATCCAGCCACTGTCACGTTAATGTTAATCATTCTGTCTGTGATGAAACATGAGGAACCAAATTTTATACAAAATTCAAGGACTCTTTTACCTCTTAATTCTATAAACAATTCTCACTTTAACCAAGTGGCAGCCTCCAGGGATGAAAAATCAACCGAGTGCAGACATGCTAAAAGTCTACAGTTTCTTCAGTTCAGTTCAATTCAATTCAGTAATAGTTATATATCGCCAATTCACAACAACAGTCGCTTTATATTGTAAGATAAAAACCTTACAATAATACAACAATCAAAGACTCGCTATGAACGAGCACTTGGCGACAGTGAAAAGGAAAAACTCCCTTTGAACAGGAAGAAACTTCCGATGAACCCAGGCTCAGGGAAGGGCAGTCATCTGCTGCTGGGAGTGAGGGGAGGAAGACTGGACAAAAGACACGCTCTGGTATAGAGCCAGAGATTAATAATAACTAATGATTAAATGCAGAGTGGTGCGTAAACGCACAGTGGATGGAGAAAGAAAAATGTGGGTGAAGAAGAAACGCTTAGTGAAGCTCCCAGCAGCCTACGCCTATTGCAGCATAACAAAGGGAGGATTTAGTGTCGCCCTAACTATAAGCTTTATCGACAAGGAAAGTTTGAAGCCTAATCTTAAACGTACAGAGGGTGTCTGTCTCCCGAATCCAAACTGGCAGCACAGAAGAGGGGCCTGAAAGCTGAAGGCTCTGCCTCCCATTCGACTTTTAAATATCCTCGGAACCACAAGTAAGCCAACAGTCTGAGAGCGAACTGCTCTACTGGGATGACACGGTACTGTGAGGTCATTAAAATAAGATGAGGTCTGTATATTAAAGACCTTGAATGTTAGGAGAAGGATTTTAAATTAAGTTCCAGTGGCCACTTGAGGCTGCATACAAAAGGAAGTTGATCCCCAAGTGCCCAGCTATGAAATATATGTTTAAACCCTGGCAAAAAAAATGGTTTTAGTGTCCTTTCCCTTTATGGCAGTTGTGTAGTAGGTACATTTAAGTAGCCAGTCAGCGTCACTCTGTGCTTCCTGTGCCTTTAATTAAACTACCTGCAGAATCCTACAACTTCCTGTAACACTGCAAGCTGATCTTCCATATACGGTCATTTCTGACTAACATTGAAGGCATCGTATCGATCGTATGATTTCGCCCACACACACTAGCAGCGTCTTTAAAACAACACACCTTCTCAGAGTGAGAGATTAATGCACATATTTTCACTCCATACACTGTGTGTGTCTGTACAAGCACAGCGGGCAAGGTCAGACTGGCCGTTTTAAGGTGTCTGCCCAGCTGAGGTTATCTAATTCCCCCGTGGTTATCCAAGCAGTCAGGTTAACTGCTGCTGGCTCCTCTAACTGGTAGACGTGTCTTTTTCGCTCTGTCCTTTTATTACCCTGTTTGTATCTGCCATTCCCAGCCAAACACCATATCTCTCACGCTATCACACACTGTATTTACTCTTTATCTGTCTCCCAGCCATTTTCTGTGTCTGACCTACCTTCTTGCCCTATCGGTGGCGCTTTTCACATTCCACAAATCTATCCATCATCTCATCTAATCCTCCACTTTTTCCTCTGCAGTCTGAACACCTCCACCTCTGTCCCCCTACTGCTCGTTGTCATTACATCCTTGACTGTTGCGCTCTCTGACAGCAAAGTCCTGATTGTCTTCCTGGTGTTATAATTACACCATGTTCATTGCAGTCGCCTCGAAGAGACATGATTATCTCGGCAAACTAATCATCCATCCAGATATGAGGATCAGACTCTTATCAAGTCAAAACATGTCAGTGAGCTACCTGGGATCCATCCCAAACAGTTTCTTGATGAGCTGATGGTGGATTTTAGTGGAGAAAACAAAATGATGGGATGTTGATGCATTATGAATGAGCCTGTATCATGTCTACTACTCGACGCACACACATAGCAGGTTAGGATTTACCAGCTTTACAGATTCAAGCATTTAAAAATCTATCAAAGGGACAGACTGTACTTTTCCTAGTTCACTTTTCCATGACCCTCTTCCCCACCTTCCTCTTCCTCCTGCAATGTTCACTGGGTTTAAAAATCCTGCTTATGTCGCCCTCTTTGCTGTCTGGAGGTTATTCTCACCTCGCCGATACAAGACAGCTGAGCTATTCACCAAAACCCGTCACAGGAGACTAGGAGGCAGACACGCTGCAGTCACTCTTTATTATCATACGTCCTTCAGTCGATGTCCAAGACAGTGTCAGCTGCCCAGGATCCTTCACTGCAGCTCACCGAGTATGACACATGAGCGAGAGTGGTAGCAGAGATTAAATGGAGGTGAAAAAAAGGCACAAAAAAAAAAAGCATTTAAGGTAAGAGAAGTAGTAAAATATCATTTTTCTGAATTGCTTTTGATTAAAAGTGGCAGAAGACTTGGTGTAAATGGCACGAGATGATGGACAGTGGGGGAGATAAAGGGAGAGAGCGAAAAGCGGTGAAGAAAGAAGTTCAAGAAGGGACAAGGTGAGCGGAGGCAGTCTGGGATGGTTTGCTGTCAGAAGGAAAACGCCTCAGGCGATGTTTCCCATACAGAATCGTTCAGGAGTAACGCGTACGTGGGGGAATATGAGCCGAGAAGGAAGCTGCCCCGAGTTTTTTGCACAATAACTAGGTCACACAAATATTACAAACCATGACACTTTGGAGCATCACCTCTTCTCTTCCCCCACAGTGAGGCCTCCACAATCAGCAGACTATACGACACACAAAGCTTTTGAGTTTATCTTTCAAATTTTCTTCAGTGACGACCTTTTTACACTGAAGGGGAGCTATTACAGGGAGTGCAGAATTATTAGGCAAATGAGTATTTTGTCCACATCATCCTCTTCATGCATGTTGTCTTACTCCAAGCTGTATAGGCTCGAAAGCCTACTACCAATTAAGCATATTAGGTGATGTGCATCTCTGTAATGAGAAGGGGTGTGGTCTAATGACATCAACACCCTATATCAGGTGTGCATAATTATTAGGCAACTTCCTTTCCTTTGGCAAAATGGGTCAAAAGAAGGACTTGACAGGCTCAGAAAAGTCAAAAATAGTGAGATATCTTGCAGAGGGATGCAGCAGTCTCAAAATTGCAAAGCTTCTGAAGCGTGATCATCGAACAATCAAGCGTTTCATTCAAAATAGTCAACAGGGTCGCAAGAAGCGTGTGGAAAAACCAAGGCGCAAAATAACTGCCCATGAACTGAGAAAAGTCAAGCGTGCAGCTGCCAAGATGCCACTTGCCACCAGTTTGGCCATATTTCAGAGCTGCAACATCACTGGAGTGCCCAAAAGCACAAGGTGTGCAATACTCAGAGACATGGCCAAGGTAAGAAAGGCTGAAAGACGACCACCACTGAACAAGACACACAAGCTGAAACGTCAAGACTGGGCCAAGAAATATCTCAAGACTGGTTTTTCTAAGGTTTTATGGACTGATGAAATGAGAGTGAGTCTTGATGGGCCAGATGGATGGGCCCGTGGCTGGATTGGTAAAGGGCAGAGAGCTCCAGTCCGTACTCAGACGCCAGCAAGGTGGAGGTGGAGTACTGGTTTGGGCTGGTATCATCAAAGATGAGCTTGTGGGGCCTTTTCGGGTTGAGGATGGAGTCAAGCTCAACTCCCAGTCCTACTGCCAGTTTCTGGAAGACACCTTCTTCAAGCAGTGGTACAGGAAGAAGACTGCATCCTTCAAGAAAAACATGATTTTCATGCAGGACAATGCTCCATCACACGCGTCCAAGTACTCCACAGCGTGGCTGGCAAGAAAGGGTATAAAAGAAGAAAAACTAATGACATGGCCACCTTGTTCACCTGATCTGAACCCCATTGAGAACCTGTGGTCCATCATCAAATGTGAGATTTACAAGGAGGGAAAACAGTACACCTCTCTGAACAGTGTCTGGGAGGCTGTGGTTGCTGCTGCACGCAATGTTGATGGTGAACAGATCAAAACACTGACAGAATCCATGGATGGCAGGCTTTTGAGTGTCCTTGCAAAGAAAGGTGGCTATATTGGTCGCTAATTTGTTTTTGTTTTGTTTTTGAATGTCAGAAATGTATATTTGTGAATGTGGAGATGTTATATTGGTTTCACTGGTAAAAATAAATAATTGAAATGGGTATATATTTGTTTTTTGTTAAGTTGCCTAATAATTATGCACAGTAATAGTCACCTGCACACACAGATATCCCCCTAAAATAGCTAAAACTAAAAACAAACTACAAAACTACTTCCAAAAACATTCAGCTTTGATATTAATGAGTTTTTTGGGTTCATTGAGAACATGGTTGTTGTTCAATAATAAAATTATTCCTCAAAAATACAACTTGCCTAATAATTCTGCACTCCCTGTATAGTTTTCTTTATTTTCTGTGATATATCTACTGTTACAGTGACGAATGCTCAACCTACAAAGTTTAAAACATGAAGTCACCATAAGAGCTCCCCAGTGAGAGTGGATATCCCTAATATTTTGACTTGCTGCCTTTTATTACCAAAAACCAGTTTCCAAAAAACAAACGTCAGCAAAGTGTTCTCATATTTTTTCCTCTTCTTAGTTCAGTTTAAGAGAACAAACTGCTGCTGTCATCTGTTCAGTTTTTCTTATTTACACACGTTTTAGTCCTGATGGAGCGCTTAGTTACGCTTAGTTACGCTTCGTTACGCTTCGTTACGAATCACGTGGACAGATTTGTGGATAATAAATGATTGAAGTGGTCCTATTATTCTTCCTAAAGCTTCATATTTTTATCCCTGGACTCCACATAACTTAATCATAATCATTTTATTTATATGATAGATGGCCCCTCAGTTGATCCATCCCCTGAAATGAGCCGTTTCAGCTCCTCTCCCTTTAAGCCAAACTTTTTCCGATAAAGAAACTAAAAAAGGATCATTTAACAGCGCTCCATGTCTGCTGGCTGTGCAACAGTGCATATATTACAGAAGACAGGAGATATTTGCTATTTGTTTTAATATATGTGCCCCCTGTAAACTGTGCTACATCTTAAAGCTGTCAGTGTGGCAGGTGGATGTTGTTCACTCTGCCTGGAAGCATCCACAATTTTAATATGACAAAAATAAGGAAAAGTAAAAAAAAAGTGCACATTACCAACGACTCAGTTATTATCTATTTAATAATAATTCCTTATTGATATTTGATAATTACTTCTGTCTTACATCTTTACTCTCTACTTAAAAGCAAGTATCTTAAGTGTGTCTGTATATTGGAGAGCCTCTATTAAGTATTGACAGAGTAAAATGTGAGGTAACCAGTATTTCACCCCAGAAAGCGCAGACATTACATTTAGACTTAATGGACGACAGAAATAATTAAATAAATGTGATTTTTTAAAAAGCCATGTTAGATCTATAACTAGAAAAAGAATCCAATCACTCTTTATAAAGCATGGCGTGCCATATGTTAAACAGAAAGAACAATTTATTGCTCACTTTCAATATCATCCAATTCAGTATATAAATAAAACAGGTTTACATGCTGTGTCACATTCCTTTAAAGTGACCAGCTTGGAAACTTTCCAGATTTCCTGCATGCTCCCCCTGAGGACGGATTCAACTCCTCCGCTTTAAAATGTCTGAAAAGCAGATGCCCCTCTAGGCTTTTCTGCTTCAGTCTTCAAGGTGTTCATTTGCTTATAGTGTTGCCCATTTCTTTTCCTTAATGTGAAGTGTTGACACAGACAGATCACGTTACTTACTAAAAAAAAGACCACATGTAGTTACTTCTAACTTTTTAGGTCCTAAAAGCTCAATAAAAAAACAAATCCCCTGCATGCGCACTGTGCTACAGTCTGTGCTGCTGATTACCCACTTACAGAGGATTACGCCCACTTTGCTGCACATATTAGTGTGCTAAAACCACCTCCAGGCTCCCTAATGCAGCTCAGCAATTATAATTTTAAACTCTGCTGTGATAATGAAATCATTTATCTGTCTCACATCATTTACTTTAACTTTTAGGCTTATGAGAACAAAAGCAGCTATCAGGTGTTAACGTCAACAGCCTGCGTTTACACCATCCTGTCTTTAAGCAGGTCAAGCATTAAAAAAAGGTTTAAAGCTAAAGAAGAACATGTGTTAGGTAGATTCAGCTTCTAATACCTGTCCGTGGTTCCACAGTCCGGTTGCCATTCTGGTCCATGAAGACAAATCTACCTCCAGTGAAGTCAGAGCCGTAGTCAGACAGGTACAGGAGGGAGGTGTAGTCGAAAGAGCCATAGGTCACCTGGCAGACAGGGAGAGAGGAGGAAAGCACGAGTTGAGAGCTGAATAATATAATTTCATGTCTCATCTCCATATTCAACCAACACTCACAACACACACGTGTCACAAGTTCATTCCCAAACTTCTGCACGCTTTAAAATTGAATGTGTTCACGTGGAGCAGCAGAAGAAAGGAGGAGTGACACTGCGCTTAGTAAAACATTTTTTCTCCTTTGTTTGTCCTTGAGAAACAGCGCTGTAGACCTATCAGTCTATCTAAGATTAATCAATTATATTCTGATTCTGATCCTCGCCCCAACAGAGGACTACAAACTGACCAGCAGCCTGTGTGAAAAAATTAATTTATCAATATGACAAAAAAAACAACAAAAAAAAGGATCAGTTATGTCAGTTTGGTTTCATTTTAATGGCGATGGTAAGGAGGTACAAACTAGTGTTTTTGGAGCTTGCCTCGAGTGCATTACAGGTTTTATATGCACATTAGAAGGTTTTCAAACACAATTGTTCCTAAATGGTGTGGCTCCTGATTCTGTAACACACAGACATTATTACTGCCAGTGCAGAGGCCAATTCTGTACTCTTAAAGAGAGCCCCAGCAGCCATATGCTGGAAAGTATCACAGTGCAAAACACCACATTCCCGACACAAGCATCAAAAATTCAAGACGGGCAGAATGAATTACTTTATCATCCAAAACTAACAACTAGCACAGCACAATCTCTATATATCTAAAGAAAAGAGGGAGAACCCTATCATACAAGCCTAGCTAATGCTGCTGGTTTCACATGTCACAAATGTGTTCCCAAAATACTTTCACAATACAACAAAAAGAACAGACAGCATGCCTTTGGCTTTTTCTTTGTTGTACCTCCGCGACAAAACGTTTGAAAAGCACTAACCTAAGGCTCCGGTCTGCCTATGGAGCGTCACTCCGTGGATTCCCAAAGTTATTGTATGGATTCTTACTCAACACTGATTTTAAAAGCTCAAAAAGCATTTACAGCTGTGGAACTGTTCACGCATGCATTCAATGCATATCACTTCATGAATCATATCCCTGAAGGTTTTATCCATCACACTGTAAAAGAAGCAGCAGCAGCTCTCTTTCTGTACATTTTGGCTCCACGTGAGGTCCCCAGGCTCTGAGGCACAGTTTGGATCTACTCACTGCAGTTTCACACATAAAGCATTAGGTAAAATATCCCACCTGCATGTTCTTTACAGGCAGGCGGATTGGTTACTTTCTGCATAAACTCATTGTGAAGTTCCTTTGTGTATACACCACACAGCTTCTCCCACAGCAGGATGGCAGCCACCTGTTTGTGCCCACTGTGTCAGCGGCTCATGTGGAAAAAGAAGAGCTTTGTCTTTACGTCTCTCAAAGATTACCTGCTGCCAGGTCCTCCCTCCCACTCCCCCCATCGTATCTGTAATCACTCAAATACAAGTCAAAACGATGCCGCTTTGAGCAGCAGCAAGCTTTATTCATGGGAAGTGAACTGTTGCCTGTTTCTGCAGAACAACTAATAGCAGTGCTAACGTGAAAGCGCCTGATCTCAAAACCTTAATATATCATCTGAAAGTAAGCTGAGAGGGAACAAGAAACGGCTGCCTCTCTTATTTCACAGCAAGAGTCCTCTAACTTCAAAGAGAGAACAAAAGTAAGCTGCTAAGAGTTTTATGAATCCCTGAAACGACGTCAAACCGGCATCGTTCACAAAGCGCTCGTAAGTGTTTCCAATCGAGTTCTACAATTGGAAACTTTAACAATTCATGAACATTTGTCTCTTTGTGTGCGTGTGCCCGAACGCCTGTGTTCTCCAATTAGAGAAGAGTGTGAAATGGAAATATAGTGTAACCATGGGGACTGAGAAGCTGCCTGAAGTTAGAATCGTGTTATGTAAGATGTTATTTTTGGCTAACGTTTAAACACATTTTACTAACATACACTGTAAATCTGAAAAGTTAACATATTACTGAGATTTACAATGCCAGGCAACACACCTAGCACACATCTGTTAATAGTAAAAGCCAATTGTTGCTTATACACTGTTACTGTAACAGAAGCTCACAGCAAACGCTGCTGAAGTTTCAAAAGGATTTTGCAGGTCTGAAAACCAAAGTAGTGAGTTTGAAGATGCTTAAAATCCCCTAGTATTTAAAGTCATGTGAAAAATAATTTACATTCCATTGAATGTAGTTAAACGTAGACGCTAGTTAGAATATCTAACTGGCTTTCTAGACTTGAAGGAATCCACAACTTTGAAAAAAAGAAAATGGTTTAGCGTGCATCTTACAATGACTGCACAGAAAGCAAAGAGAACAGCACGGCTTAAACACCAGTTTTAAATAGGACAGGTTCCACCTATCTCGAAACATTGAGTTACGAATTTGACATTCTGACACATTTATTGACAATTATTTCCAGACACCGATTCAAAGAAGTGCAAATGTTTACTTGATCATTAAAATTTAAATTAAATAAAATATTCTGCAATAAATCAAAAACTGAAGAAAAACCATGAATCAACATATGAACATTACCTGATACTGCTGAAGTGAAGCAGAGTAATGTTTTATTAGAGACACAGCCAGGTCATTTTTGAAAGAAAAAAAAACAAGGTGAGAGCTGTTGTTGCGATTATTCAAAAACTTTAAGAAACAAAATGACCATCGATCTTCCTTGATGGGGTGAGGATGATCGTGAGAAAGGAGGTAAATTAGCTTAAAACTACACGATGGGAGCTTGTTAACGATCTGAAGGCAGGTGGTCCACAACTGGTAACACACCTGCAGGGTCTCCTGCTCAAGAAGGCACAAGTTTGCTGACTTCTAAATAATTTACAGGAGCTATGGAGAAAGTGCTGCAGTTAGAATTAATGCACTAATGCACCAAAATCGAGCTGTTTGGCAGCAACTTGACCCGCCACGTTTGGAGAAAGAGAAATGTTCCATGATCCAAAGTAGTCTAAGGAGCTTGGAAAGAAAAGCATCTGGACTTCTTTAAGTTGCTTGAAGACGTTTCACCTCTCATCCAAGAAGCTTCTTTGGTTCTTAGGTCAAATGGTGGAGAGTCCCAGATTTAAACCCTGTGGAAGTGTCCCCCCAAGAGAGACATAGACCCCCTAATGATCCTCTACCTAATCACACGAGCCAAGGTGTGAAAACGGGTGTAGGTCACAATCAGCCAAGGTGTTGGGTGAGCTCATTGTGAAACCTAGCCCCAGCCTATCATGTGATTTCCAGAGGTCACATGACTCAGGATGTGAGTGGGCGTTAAGGCGTCTGGGAAGGGATCTCAACACTGGATTATAGATGGCAGACAGTTGGTGTCATAAACCACCGCTTCTGTTCAAAGATGGTCGCTCACAGTGGACATAGATGGCTTCTTTCACTCCTCCTTCAAACCATCTGTCCTCGCTGTCCAAAATGTGAACATTGGCATCCTCGAAAGAGTGTCCTTTATCCTTAGATGCAGATGGACTGCTGAGTCTTGTCCTGTGGAGGTGGCTCTTCTGTGTTGTGCCATGCGCTTGTGAAGTGGCTGTTTGGTCTCTCCAATGTAGAGGTCTGGGCATTCCTCGCTATGCTGTACAGCATACACCACATTGTTAAGTTTGTGTTTAGGATTTTTGTCTTTGGGATGAACCGGTTTTTGTCCGAGTTCGTTGCTTGGCCTGAAGTACACCGGGATGTCATACTTTGAGAAGACTCTCCTGAGTTTTTTTCCGATACACCGGCTACATAGGGGATGACAATGTTGTTACATTCGTCTTTGTGATCCTCCCTAGTTGGGATCAAAAGTACGCCATGTCCACAGTCAAGCACAGAGGTGGAAACGTTATGCTTTAAGCCTGTTTTTCCGACTAAGGGTACAGAATGACTGCATTACACGTACCAAACAATCGTAACCCCTTAGCAGTCGGACGTACCGCCCACGGTACGTCCGACTCCTAACCCTTTTAGGCAAAATTTGTAGGACTGCTAAGGGGTTAACAGATAAACTTCTTAACTAAGAACACTGGTGGGTCATGGATGAGTCAAACACACAACAATGTCCCTTCAACTGATGTGGGGCTGATCAGAACTGCACCATTTTATATGTTTGTCACGACACACATTCATCTGACCCATTGTCAGTGTAAAATAATGAGTGTATGCAAGATGCCATCTTTGTGTGATACAGTGTGACACAGCCTTTGTAAAAAATGGACCAGGTGCTATTTGAGGCTGTGAAAAGATCTGAGTGTTTGGTGAAAATACGTTTGTTTGGTGGAGTTGCAAACATTGTCTGAAGAGAGTGCAATTATCCTTGGTGGGTGCATCAGAGCGGTTGTATTTCAGGGTAAATCCAGGGTGATTACCATGTTAGTAAGTTGATGTGCAGCTTTACTCCAGCAGAAGTCAAGGAAGGGTCAGGAATGAACAGACTACTTGACACTCGTGTCTTCACCTTAAATTCCATTTCATTACAACTCCAGATATGAGATAAAACACACTCTCTGTGCTGTCACACCCCAACTGCTGCTATGACACCGTATCAGTGCTATGATCGATGGGAAGAAAAATCGACCACCCAAGACAGCCAAGGGCCATTTACATTTAAATGAGAGTTGGGTTGGCCAATTAGCCCCAAAATAGCAGCAGAGACAGATGGAGGGGGAAAAGTGTCTCTTTCTGATTAAGTTTTACCAGCTGTCAAAGGCCAGCAGGAGACGATTAGGTGGCAAATATTAATATGGCCACAGGGCTCACATTAGGTGTTAAGTATACACAAAGGATGAAGCGAAAGCAAACAAGAATAATCTTAGAAAGATAGCACGATCGTCACAAGCAAAGTGAACACGTAACAGAAACATGTCGTTTCTGCCTCGTGTAGCAGGAGAACCACAGAATAATATTCAGACTGACGTGCAGTTTAAACACGATTGCAAAAGCAGCATTCAGGGACATCTCTTAAATTTTAAAGTGTTTTTCTTTCACCAGCTCTTCAGTAACACATTAAAAAAATACAATAAGAAATTCTTCCAATAAGAAAACTCATTTCAGAATTTACTTACTAACACATTTTTCAATAATAACATAATTTGTAAGCCATTAAAAGTTTGTTGGTCTTTTCCTATCAAAACACATCTAACTCAAATTGCCTCAAGGTCTTCTTTCAAACGCAGAGCAGAGAATGTCTCATGACAATGACCAAACTGTAAAATGAAAGCGCGAGATTAAAGCAGCGAGCTTTAAAGCTGCGCCTCATGAATAGAAATTATGACTGAATGATGTAGGATGTGAAGAGTTTACATAACAGAGACATGGGCTACAGGAAATTAACAACCTGCCTTGCATGGCAATGTCACCTATTTGAAGCCATGATCTATGTAAAACCATGTCTAAATGTGAAACAGCAGCTGTTTTAGAACTGCTGAACTGATGGTATAAGGGATGATCAAAAAATATTAGTAGGTGTTAGGGCTGGGCCATATCATACCGTTCATGGTAATACCGGTATAATGTTGGGCAACGATAAGAAAATGAAATATCGTGATAGAATATGGGTAAAGCGCGCATGCTCAGTGCCTTTGTTTTCATACGCACATGGC
Organism: Simochromis diagramma; assembly: GCF_900408965.1. NCBI lineage: Eukaryota > Metazoa > Chordata > Actinopteri > Cichliformes > Cichlidae > Simochromis > Simochromis diagramma. The sequence goes on along the minus strand of NW_024386920.1, from coordinate 620,131 downwards.
GGAAAAAGCATGGCGGCGACGGAGAATGAGAAGGGTGAAAACGGATCGAAATGGATGAACCAGAATTGGTTTGTAAAAATGCTGCAACTTCAGTGGTGTGGAGCTGGTTTAGCTTTCGTCCGTCAGATACGCAACAAAGCATTTTTTGGTAGCGCATGCTAGCAGGCCGTCGTTAATACCGTGTTTTTTGGGAAAATACAGCACACTTAAAATCAATCCTTTGATTTTTCTGAAAATCAACCTGGGTTTGGGGGTAGGGATGGGTATTGATAAGATTTTCATGATTCCGATTCCATTTTCGATTCTGTTTAACGATTCGATTCTTTATCGATTCTTTTTAAAAAAGGAGAACACTAAGGTCGATTAGCTTAGAACTTTGTTTTATATCTTCTCTTTGAACAAGATAGAAATTTAGGAGTAACATGGCCTTACAAACCCAACAGTGAGATCTTAAGAGATCCACAGCCTACGGCTCTTCAATGGGGTGTCACAGGGTCCCCAGGAAAAAAAATTGTAAATGTAAAATAAAAAAATAAATATTCTTCTGTAGCAATTACACAAGAATATCCAGTAATGTCCCTGCCTACAATTAAACGCATTCACTTACTGAAAATCGGGGCATCTGCTGTGGCAAATGGGTTCAAGCCTTTTACCACAAACTTAGTCACTGCTCGGTGACATTCGTCTATCCTGGCCTGAAAGGAGACGCTACCGGTAGACTGCAGCGAGAACTGCCAGCATCTGAGCCAGACTCTGTCTGTCTCTCTCATCATGGTCACCTAAATGCACAGCAATGGCAGGTTTTGTAATAAGACAGATCGCGCTAACATAATATGCACTGTTAGTTGATTATTTATCCGCCGCATTAACGGGAGAGGACGTGCAAACGTCACCGCTGCTGCTGGGTTGAGATTCACGAGTCCGGAGCGGAATTAAAAACACGACATTCATTTAAGGTCATCACGTGTTTTGTGAGCAAATGCTTTTGCATATTCGTAGTGTTTCCTCCCTTAAATGAAATATCCACTTTGCAAGTATTGCAAGTTGCCCTGTTGTCATCCGTTCTCGTAAAGTGTAATCAAACTTTTGAGCGTTTGAGCCGCCATGTTTCCTGCCAGGTAAATGACGCTCCGCAACGTGGTGACGTCATTCGGGGCGACTGGAATCGATAAAGGAATCGTTTGCAAAACTGGCAAACATTTCCAAGGAATTGAAACAGTGGGAACCGGTTCTCAACAAGAACCGGTTTTCGATACCCATCCCTATTTAGGGGTACGTGCTTTGGAATTTGTACGTGTTTGTACTCTAGGGGCCACCGTATATATTTATATATAGACATATATAAATAAAATCACTTTTTTTTTTACATTAGTAATTCCTTTTGTGCATAATTTTATATTGTTGTTAATAATAAATTAATTAAAGCAACAAAACAACCTGAAGAGCCGGTTGGGAGCCGAAAGAGCCGGCTCCTTTTAGTGCACCGAACCAAAAGAGCCGGTTCTCTAAAAAGAGCTGGAATTCCCATCACTATCACATATGTGGCAGATACAGACCGGAGTGGGCTTGGCACTACATGTTTGCAACCTCACTTAAAGGTAAAAGGAAAAGTCTTCCAGTACTGACAACTTTCTCTTCTTTGAAAGTGACCTAGTAGCAAACAAACTGAGCTTAACAGAAATTCAGATCTTTGTTCATTTCAGAAAAGTCTACAATACATTTTAAGTGAGAACAAGATGTGGGTGGAGAGGCCTTGAGATCATTTTCACTGTTGCTTTGATGTTGCAAAAAGGTTCCCACTCTGTTCGACAAGATAATGAGATACACCCTTTTACTAACCTGAATGGAATCACTGGAGACACAAAATCCATGGGGCCACTGTTTTCTAATCTCACTTGATCTTCATCCTCTATGGGGGTCTCTCTGCCAGATAATTGACTTTAGCCTTCAATAAGAAACCATTGGCTTTTTTTGCGCTCAGCTGCTATCTCGGTAATTCAGCAATCCGGCACTGAAATTGTCCTGTTAATATTCGCTCGGAGTTTTGCGTCTATAAACAGTCTTGGTAATTCAGGCCCTGAGGCTGTAATTGCAGCCATTATCATCTTATTACAAACCAAAACTGAGGCGAGTGAGTTTTTTCAATTTTACATTAATACCAACTAAAACAAATGTACATTTTTCAGTGAATCCTGGAGAAATCCACCACTGTGTCAAGGCATCCCCCACCACCTACCTCCACCCTCTTCTCACACTGTATGTATAGATGAGAACAGCTCCCCCGTGGAAACTCATTTCAGCGGCTTGTATGTGAAATCAAATTCTTTCTGTCACCACCTAAACCTCAAGGACACGGTGAGTGTTGGAAGGTAGACTGACTGGTACATCAGAGGACTTTGTTTACAGTTCAGCCAATCCTCTGAAGATATCACCGAACATGATTCCCAGCAGAACCATTTAACAGCAGATGATTACATTTTGGCCCTGGTTTGTATAACATATAAACATGTTTAAATGACGAGTGGGGTAAAATGAGCAGATTTAGCTGAGTTTAACAATGCTGTGTTTACTAATCTGAACAAACCAACAGCAGCTTGCTTCATAATCATTTCCAGATACACTGATCATTATCCAAACTAGTTTGAGAGGATCTTAGCCTCTTGATATGGTGAAGCAACAATCAGTGCGCTGTAGCCATAAAGGGATGGACACTGTCGGCAACGATTCTCAGCTAGGCCGTGGTTTTAAAATGATGCTCAGATGGTATTAAGGGCCCAGACTGTGCCAAGAAAATATCAACCACACCACTACACCACCACCAGTCTGAACCACTCATTTTAAAAATTATTTTTAATCCCTGGAGATGATTGATTGGGAAAAAAATCCACAGTTCATAAATAGTTTCTGAAATACCCAAACAAGTTCACAATCATGCCGCGTTCCAAGTCACTCACGTCACCATTCGTCCTCATCCCGATGCTCAATGTGAACTTTAGCATGTTGCTGTCACCATGTCTACATGCCTGAATATATTAGGCTACTGCCTTGTGATTGACTTATTAGATATCTGCATTAATAAGCAGCTGAACAGATGCACCTAATGAGGTTTCCAGTGAGTGTATACCACAATATAAAATTTATTAATTGCCTCTATTGCACAGACTACTGACACGGACAGAGATAACTCACTAACATTAGTGAAAATTCATTTTTATTTCCTTATTCTGTTAATTTAATGATTAATGAATTAGCCTACCTTATGAAACCTGCCTTGTGGAGGGCTTTAAACTTAACAAGGTAACGTCGCTGACAACAACACATAATGTCGGACTGGTTCTTTTAGTTTTTCTTGCTTGTTCTGAAAAACAGACGAGGATCCGGTTTTTGTGCCTTACCTTATCAATGTGCGGGTGCCAGTACTCGTCGTGTTGGGTCTTGGCTGTCGTGCTGTTGATCCTGGAGAAGAAGGTGGGCTTGGTGAGGTACATCAAAGCTGGGTCCAAACCAAACGTCTGAGCGATAACTTCCTGGATTCGCCCACGCACATCTCTACCGGGGAAAAACAGACACAATATGACAGGTTGAAAGCTCTGACTTTATTTCTTCAAACAGAATGATTTATGACCGGGGTACACCGTCAGGCAGCGCTGCTCGAGCTTTTAAAAAATATCCCAAATAAAGCTCTGCAGGGCTCAACAAGCACTGATATTTACACAAACGCTCGAGCACTAAAACTGCTATTAGCAAAAGGTTTGTGACAATGTTCAGTCATTTTAGTTCTATGTTACTTTTTAATAATAGAAAGGTTGTATGTGCACATTGGGAACAACGAAACCTAAATATGTGTACATCTAAATGATGTAATAGTTGTATTTTATCGATGCAAATAAAACAGGACATGTATTAACAACTAACATTGCGTATGTCACCATTTTAAAAATTCAGGTGTTTCTTTTTGGTTTAAACTCTAAAAATATACAGAAAGATTTTTAATAACGGTTCCTTCATCACCTGTAAAGCTGGAAATCCTCTTGTGTGAATACATCCTTGAGCCGTTCCCCAAAATACCTGCAGTCACATCGCCACCGCACAACCACAGGCAGGTCCAGACACAGCCAATCAGAGACACAAACACAGAGAGGAGGACAGGGGGGGAAACAGAGCAGAGGAGATGGGATCTGTTAGGAGAAATTAATATTTCACAGCACAGTGCACTATTATCCAGACAGGTATTCCCACCCAACCGTCCAAACGCAACAGATTCTGAACATCTGACTGTTTCGCATGAGGAAGTCCCCAGCGGAGGGGAGGCTAACCGGGTGGGAAGTGAGCTGGGAGTACCACCGTCACTGTTTCCTGATTAAAGTCAGCCAGATGGTCCCTGAGGATCTCGTGTCAGCCACCTGCGCTATGTGACTAGAGAGCGACGGAAGGAAACTGAGGCAGAAAACTGATTGTACCAGCGGTGATGAATGAGATTCGTGTGGGTCACTGAACCTGGAGAGTTCAGCTCACAGAGTCCGTCATCATTAAGATTGATTGTCAACTCGATAGTACGACTAGATTTCTGCACATGATGTTGTAGGCGGTTCCTGCTGGGGAACAAACTGGAAAAACCTTGTAGACATAAGTACCGAGTGTCTAGGGCTGTAAAATGAAGCCAATGCAGAAGCGCCAAAATCTGCAGTTCCAAAACGGAGTCAGTCCCCATAAATCAGCATGTTAAAATGTTTTCAGCCTGGTATGTAACACAGTTTGGCCTCTATGGATAGTTTCCCCATTCATAAAAACGAGCAGTCTATGTTTTTTTACACAGTTTCTGTGTCGATCTATAGAAGAACAAATAAAAAAACTGATGTACTTTCCCACCTGTATATGTTAACAAACTGTTTTCCCATCGACAAGGCTCCAGAGTGCAGGTCCAGTATGGAGGCCTGCAGGGTACAAACAAAAGAACTGGAATGTGTGCAAATAACAACAAAAAACAAGTCAGCTGAACAAATAATTCCAAAGTGTTGATGTGCACTGGTACAAGCATGACACAGTGACCGTTCCAAGGGTCAACACTGATCCCTCAGTGGCCTTTTTGGGGCGTTCTCCCTCTGCCCTTTACTTGTTATTGCTTATCAACTCCTCGGGGACACTGATCTGAAAATAAGTCATTTTCAAAGAAGTCTCTCTGTGGCTTCCCCTCGGTTCATGTGAGTGTCTTAACACTCCATAAACAGCTCCTTTATTGGCTGTGGACCAGGCCTGGGGGGAGCGGAAAGCATTACTGGAGAGTGCCCGGAACATCCAGGCAGTCCCAGTTTCATCTTCCACAGCAAAAGAGCCAAAGCTCTAGTTATTGCTCAAGCCTGCCCTCAGGTGCTGAGAGGGCCCATTACAGCAGTGGTGCTTTCTAGGTTCATACTGGAGTATTATTTCATTCACATCCAACAAAAACACAGATGTAATAACTACAGCACATACACATTCCTGTTGTTGAACAGGCTTACTAGAACTGCTGATAAAACTTCATCAGACACTAATTCCTAATAAATGAGCCACATACCAATTAGTTTTCTAAAAACTACAGTGCCCGGGTGTTTAAGAAAACTGTTTGGACTTTCTCAAAAGAAGCCATTACATACCGAGTCATTTACATATCACACAGCCCGTGACAGATTCAATTATTTTTTTATTTAAAGAAAAAACAAAAGAACAGCTGGATTTCCTTCTGTTCCCCTGTCAGCTTTTTCTTTTTTTTTAAAGACGGATGGGTTATTCAAAAGATCTGCTCACACTCCCAGATGGATGTAGACAAATGCATACATTAATCATCTGAACAGTGTGGGATCATTTTGACGTAGAATACAAAGTTGAAGGGAGATGGCTCATAGTCACCCTCAGTGTTCATTTACCTTGTTGTATTAAAGCTTACCCTCTGCAGATTGCTGCTTTGCAACAAAACCCACAATAAAGCAGTCAAACAAATACTGACTTTTAAGCTTTAAAGAATTGTTTTTGCCTCATAAACTATATTTCCATCTATATTTGCACATTTCAATAAATCCCTGAGCACAGTTCTCATTTTCCTGGCAAAAGAAAGAAAAATGTGTCTCTTAAAACAAATGTTTACATTTTTCTTGTTTCCGTTATTGTTCTCTATATTGTCCTCTGCTGTCCACTCTTCTTGTCATTGTTTGTTCTAATATGATGTCATCACTGTTTTTGTCCTTTTTGTCTGTAAATAGTGTATCTGTATGTTTTTACTAACTTGTGTGTAACACCAACCTGCCAGAGGGTCTGCAGATGGAAATTAAGGGTATAGGGTAAACTGTGTGGTCTGAAATTGGGTTGCATAAGCATCCACATACCTGTATAACATTTTTGTCACTTTGATCCAGGTGTGACAGTCTTACTAGACTGAATCTACTAATGTATCAGTTTCAACATGACAGTATGAGAGGATCCCATCTTACTAACTGGGTAAAGTTTCTGTCACTACTAATAAAAAAATGATTCTGTCATGTTCCTCTAATACTTCTGTATCTATAAAGAGACTGAAATGTCTATAAAATGAAACTTTACCACGATAGGATGAATTTCACAACACTGCACATGAATGCACTCTCATTACAAGTTATAGGACACATGTGTAAATATCAAACTGGCTATAAAAATATACCAGCCATGATACAAAAACTCTAATGCAACGTACAATCAACACTCAAGCTGAGTAAACAAGGTGGGAGTGGATGTTTTGGAGTGACGTCCATATTTCTCATGTTAGTTTTAACTTCAAAGGCTGTTTGTTAACATATTTCATGCTTTATTAGTATTAAAAACACGAACCACCCATTTAATCCTGTATAAATGCACTTGTTGAAAGCTTGCTGTCTCAGAGATAGCCGGGTTATCCCTGCTTCACTGTCATGTAGGGCTGCCACGATTAGTCGACTAGTCACGATTACGTCGACTATCAAAATCGTCAACGACTGATTTAATAGTCGATGCGTCGTTTGAAGCTTTGTAAGATCCCAAAAGACGCAGGAATAAGTAGTAGTATTTAAGAGTGTAATAACGGACTGAAACAGAAGATGGCAGCACTGCATGTACAAGGATGCCAGCTGCCGTTAAACCCCGAAGAAGAAGAAGTAGCTCTGTCCCAGAATTCATAGCGCAGCCCAGCTCAGTTTCCAACAATGGCGGCAGCTAGTTAGTTTTAATATTGCTCTTATTATTCTTTCTGGGTCACAAAATAAACGTTTAACATATTTTCAGGCGAGAATGTAGCTGTGTAAACCTCAAATATCTGCTCAGTTTATCAAGACACCACATATTTTCAAAAGCGCTCCGACATTTTCGGAGACGTCTGTTACCCACTAGCTCGATAGCGAGCCGGGGGCAAGGCTCACTAGAGCCGTGAGAACACCGGACTCCCAGCAAATCGTTTTCAAACCCACCGCTGTCTTTCGCTACTCAGGTTAAACATATATAAGTCACTTAGATAACTTAAAAATGTTATTGTTTGGCTTTTTTAGTATTTTATTTGTTCCTGAGTGAATCGGTTTGGCTGAGATCAAAGTTATAGTTTTTGCATAGCTGAATAAACGTCAAGCAGACAGCTGATTATCAGAAGTGTGAGATGCTCGAGAATTTACTCCGGTCTCCTGTTATATTTTAGATAGCAAGGAGTTTATTAAACTTCACCGAACAATCTGCAAATTTCATTAAAATTTAATAAACTATCATCTTGTCTTTATTTTTAGTTATCACATAGCTTAAACACTTAAAGCTGTAAGCTAATGATAGTTATATAAGAGCAGCTGCTGCTGGTGCAACAAGCTGTACGTTTTACGTCCAATGGATGATGATCTGATTAGCCGACTAATCGCAAAAATAATCGGTGACTAGTCGACTATCAAAATAATCATTTGTGGCAGCCCTACTGTTATGTTATTCCAACAGCATTATTTGGGGATATACTCACTCCTCCCTCTGACCCAGCCAGAGCCAGCCCCCTCTCAGCCAACCTGTGTGCCAGAGACAAAAGCACAGAGAATAATTCAGCTGCACCACAAAACACAGAAGATGATGAAGGAGAAAAGCACAAAGGTAGCAGGGAAGGGAGGGAAATGAGACACAGCGCTCTCAGAATGACATTGTTTACCTCCTGAGTGTCTGAGCCTCCTCCCTCGTCACCACGCCGTCTGTGACAGCACGGCCACACTTCTGAGGGGTGCATCCTGAGGAGAGGACGGCCAGGAGAGGTTTTCAAAAACAACAGGAGCATAAAAATAATTGTCAGTAGACAGGGAAAGTGGGTAATAATAAAAGCAGTACTGCCAAAACATGTCCAGTCTTACTTCCAGATTCTTGACTGGTATAATTTCTTGCTTAAAGCTTCTCACTTCATTATCTTTAGGCACTGGAGAGGCACAGTTTGAGCTGTGGGCAGCCCTCATGTTTAAGAGAGAACAAATACAGATGCAAGCCTCGATCAATTATCCATGACTTCTGGGAATGCAGATTATTAACAGTTCTTCAAAAGTGGCACATGATATGCTCAACTTCTGTTCTACAACACACCAGTACAGTACCACTTTAGTACACAACTGGACAGGACAGCAGGCTCTGTATCTCCCAGTTTGAGTGTACATCATTAAGACAGTAATATATATCACAAAGAAACCTGAACCTGGACTATGACTGCTAAACCCTTAGTGATAGAACGGAGCACTGCCTAATGAGGTTAGATGGACTTTTGTCATTTTATTTAATACTGTTTGTTTAAAAAAATGCAAATGTATAGAAAGTCTTTGAACTTATACTCTTGGAATAACAGACAGAATTATTTGCCGTCAAGATATTTGATTTGCTGAAATGCTTAGCAGCTAGATTGACTATTTTGCTAGAATAGATTAAACATTATCAGGCTCCTCCTCCTCATCCCTACGAAGAATAATCATTTTTTTAAAAACAATACTGAAACTAATAATAAAACCTAAACTAAAACTTAACACTAAACTAACACTTAAAATCATAAAAAATACTAGCAACTGCCAGTACTACCCCTCAAAACTTGACCTCTGACCTTGAGGTCGCTGAGATTCGAACTTGGTATCGATTTGAAGCTCTTCCGTCACCTCGTTCTCCAGCTATCCCCTTCACAAACTTAGGTGTCCTCTGCCTGCCCAAGCAGCAGGGTTACAACAATAAATACTGAAGTGAAACTAGAAAATCCACTCTAGAAGCTAAACTGAATTAAAAAGAAAGTCAAAATAAAAACTAGAATAGGTCAGATTTCCACTGACATCATACAAAGAAAAATGTAAAAGAAAACAAAAAAAACTTTCTAAAACTGAGCATTTCGAGTTTTCGCTTACAGGGATTACTTACATGTTGACAAAAGGTTTTAACTTCATCATATAACAGTAGATATATGCCAGAAAATAAAGAAAAAGCATAATAGATTCTTTTTTAATAGAGTGATCAGTGCTATAAGTAATAAAAGAAATCACTTATTGCCACATTACTCACAATCCAAGCAGCAGATTTCCAAAAAGTCTGCCACTCATTCCAAAACAGGGGGATGTTGACTCTTAGCTGTATTCTTTTTACCGTGATAAAGGCCTGAGCACAGATGCAGCGATACAAACCACAAACACACCGATGGCCGCAATTAGCATATTTGGGTACAAGTACATAAATTTGGGGTTTCACCTTAAGCACTGTAGCTTTGTAGAGCCTTGTAAAGAGATGTGCAAGAGGTACTGTACTATGCTGCCATCTAGTGGATGAAACTTATGCTGTTTTAAAATCAAACCATTTGAGAAATTTTAAAAAAGCAATTATGAAAAACTAATAATAACAGTTCCAGTTTGATTTTAAAGCCAAAAATGTGCTGCTGGATTAAAATGTTATTCATTAACTAGACAGAGCCTCAACCCTGCCATGTTTACTCAGCACAGGAGTGTCAGCTGATTAGCTGACATTATGCAGTAAGAACAGGAGCCTTACCTGGGTAGCGTTTGTAGTTGTCATAGTCTTCAGAGCACTGGACGCTGTAGACTCTGGGCTGAGGTGCGACCAGCTCCCCTTGGCTGACCAGAGTTTCTGTGACGTCACTGTCCAAAGAGGTCATGTACAGCCACGTTGCCGCCCCACATGCAGACAAAGCGACCAGCAGCAAGGCCACAAGCAAACGGGACCCCCGCCATGACGATCCCTGCCTCAGCGCATTACCTCTGACCAAGACAGAGAAAAGCTCCAGATAATTAGCTGAAGTTGAATTCTGAGAGAACTTCCATAACATGTTTAGATGAACTAAAGCCATTTCTCTCTCAGGTAACAGTTAGAGGGATGTACTGAGTAATTATTTGACTTCTAAAAAGATTCCCACATTTGTGTGTATGATAGGAAAATCCAAGATTGTATTGTTTCATACTTGTTTCCATTTCTAATGCACAGAAACTGCATAGCAAATTCAAAACAAATGACATTCTTCATTAAATGTCATGGCTAAAGAAATATTAGCTTGAAATAACAGTGAAATACATAATTATGTGGCTATAAATGAAAAACCGCCTTAAATTGATGAACAAATAGTTGAAGTAGTGAAATCTATCAGTGGAAACTAAATAACACTAATAACATCAAAATTCTGGGATATTGAACAGTTAATTAGTTACAACTGGTTCATTAGAGGAACCACAGGTTTTACAGGTAGAGGCCGCTGACATTTTCCCCCATCTTATCTGTCTTATCCCATCTATTTCTGGCTGTTTTTTTCTTTTTTTACTAGTTTTGCATTCTACACAGCTTCAAGAGCATGAAGGAAATTGCATGGAGACAGGTAGGAACTCTAGACAGAGCCATAGAAGGTCCTTAACCCACAGATGAGAGCAGGTTCCCCCAGAGCCCATGTGACATGCGTGAAAGACTCTGGTGAAGCCGTGGAAAACATTACGCTGCCTGTAACGTTTTTCAGAATGACCGGTGGGTCAGTGACAGTCTGAGGAGGAAAATCCATGGAGGGATTTAGGTCTATTGATCTAAATCCAGTAGAACACCTCTGGGACGTTATCTTCGGTCCAAACCTTGCTGCCAGTTCACACCTCAGATTGTGCAGGAGCTCAGCGATGCCCTGGTCCAGATGTGGAACGAGATCTCCCAGGTTACAATTCATCATGTCATTAGGACCATGTCAGGCATGCATACAAGCGCATAGGGGGGCCACACAAACTACTGAGTACTATTTTGTGTTCCTGCAATGAAATTTTGTCAAAGTGAACTAGCCTGCTGCGTTTTTTCCCCACTTAGATTTTTTGGGGTTTCTTTGATCTCTGTAGGCTGATCATTTTCATTTCTATCAAACAGCTGGCATCCTTTCACTCCTAACACATTACCCAGTCCATATCAGTGTTATGACATGATTTTTTTCCCCCCAGTGAGTTGTGATGTGTTTTCAAAGTGTTCCTTAATTTATTTTTTAAGCAGTATATATGCAGTGTACATATACATATAATACATGCTTAATGACGAAGTTTTTAGTTGGGGCTGGATCATTGCTGAACCGGGCATTAATACTCAGTCAATATATGTCACTGCATAATTATGTGAAATGCAAATATTATGTGCATATTATTGATTCACTTGTAAGAAAACTGTTTACAGGAAAGCGCAACTTATAAGTATTTGGTTCACCTGAACACTCTATACCTGTGTTATTTTAACATTAGCTTAGCATTTAGCCAGCTGACGTTTCATCGCGGTCAAACACGGTGACAGCACCTGAGTGGCACACACTCCCCTTTCACACCGTACAGCTGTGCACAGGTGAGCACATTAGCACGTTTTTTTGTTTGGTTTTTTTAAGCTCACCTTTTAATTTTCTTCTCTATCTCGGCTGCATTCGCACCCTTCGCGTTTCTTTGCCGTACTGGAGCCATTCCACCTTAAAACATCTACTACGTAGCATTTAGAAACGCATACAGTCACACACGGCCGCAGTCTCTTGCCTTCTTCCACTAAACCATACCGCTCACCCCGCCAACAGCTTGTACAAGCTCCTGAAACTCTCTACTTCCTGCTTGCCCCGTATAATCCAATCCTATTGGCTCCGGGGAAGGGAAAGCCTTTTTTCTATTGGACCACGTTCGGGTCTCTTTGAGTTGCACTTACAGAGCATAGCTGCGAAAACAACATAGCTAGGCTACAGTGTAGGTAGCTCGGCTGTTATCATCATTTTGATAGTAAACAGTAAGAGAACGGGCTTACGCCACAATATTAACATTTCATCTGTGATTAAAGTGTACAAGTGAGTGGGGCTCTGTGTATGCATGCAGAATGAGCTGTCCACCTTGGCCTAAAGGGAAGAAAGTGGTGCACCTGGACTTAAAAGGTGCTCCTCCACGAGTTGAATACCTGCACAGGGTAAGCTTCCACTCGGGTCTTGCTGCAACATGAACAGTATTTACAGCTCTGTCACTTTTTAGTTCCCCATGTGTGCTAACATCCTCAGCTGATCGAGCTCTTCTCTGAGCTGGGAGTGGATGGCCTGCTGGTGGAGTATGAGGATGTGTTTCCTTATGATGTTGAGCTGAAGCTGCTCCAGGCAACAGCACAACCTGCTTACAGGTGCAGTTTGGGGATCTAGTGCTTCTTAAATAGTTTTTACTGTGTGTGGATTTTTAATCTCTTTTCACAATAAAAGATCCTCTAATAAAATCATAACCCTCCCTGTGTTTGATAGAGATATTTTAAGTGCAGACTTGCTGTAGAAATGCTTTGGTTTATCAGACTGTCTGATTTTTGCGTGCTGTACTTTCAGCCGAGATGAGGTGCTGTCTATGCAGGAATTCGCCAGATCCAAGGGGATGGAGGTGATCCCACTCGTGCAGACATTTGGTCACATGGAGGTGAGGTGTGTCGCATGTGGCTCAATTTTAAGATGGGAGTTCTGTGTCGCCCCTGCGCTCATCTCATCTCTGTCATAGTTTGTGTTAAAACACCGATCCATGTGGCACCTAAGAGAGGTGGCACACTGCGTGGGAACCCTGAACCCCCACAGAGAGGAGGGGGTGAAGGTGGTGATGGAGATGCTGAGGCAGGTAGTGGAGTTGCATCCGGGGATCAGCACGCTCCACATTGGAGCAGATGAGGTGAGGGGTCGGTCTTCAGGGGGGAACTAGTTGTTTTTGTATAACTGAATCTCTTACATTCGTCTTTGCGTCCTCAAGGTGTACATGCTGGGTGAGGGCGAGGAGTCCAAGTTGTGGCTGGCTTCACCTGGGCGTACAGTGGAGCAACTGTTCTTAAGTCATGTGACCAAGGTTGCCAGGGCTGTCAAGGAGGCGTGGCCTCATATGACCATCATAATGTGGGATGATATGATGAGAGGCATGAGCCTGGACACACTGAAAGGTGAGGTGATATTCAGGGTAGTTTGAAGTTCTTGTACGTGTACGGGTCTAAATACTGTCTAAAACCACTTTGCAATAAAGTTAGTACAAAAAAACATTTCAGACTCTTGTGCTAAAACTGTACAGTATAAATGATTTGTATTTATTTATGATAAAATATTCTTAATTACTGTTTTTTTAATCCATATGGAAGCCAGTGGTTTAGTGGGACTCGTCCAGCCTATGTTGTGGGACTACACCCCAAACCTGGATGTGTCCCAAACTGGTAGGTAAAGTACACAGATGTACATTATCAAACAGTGCACTGCAAAACTATTGACTTCAGGCTAATAATTCACCTTCTGTAAGTTTTCTTTTTGCTAGTACAGAATGTTTTCAAATGCAGAAGCTTTAAGAACTTGATATCAATGAGGGGTAAAAATGAACAGAGTAAATACAACCAAAAATATGTGACCTAATGATGATTCAACATGTTATCTTAAATTGACTGAGCTTGTTTTGCTAATTTAAGTTGAAATTCTGAATGGCCATTTTTACATTTTAAAGACTTGGGAAAAACTCAACCTATATATCCGCTTTATTCATTAAGTTACATTTGTAAGTAGAATAAACACTGAATATTCTCAAACTATGTTTTTCAGTGTCTCTGCTGGAGAAGTACTGTAGTGCCGGTATGGCAGATCTTTGGGCAGCCAGCTCCTTTAAAGGCTCCACCAGTGTTTACACCTGTGTGACCAGCACGCAGAGACACCTGGATAATCACCTGCAGTGGCTGAAGGTGGCTGCTTCTTTGTCTCCTGCTGTAAATATAAAGGGTATTGCCATCACAGGCTGGCAAAGGTAAGAAGCAGAGGACGTTCTCCACGGAGTAAAAGGAAAATAAGATGTTTATGTGGGCCATCATTTACCCTTCATCAGGTATGACCATCTGTCAGTGCTGTGTGAGCTGATCCCAGTGGCTATTCCATCACTAGCAGTCTGTCTCCAGACTCTCCTTCACGGACAGTTCAGTGCTGAGGCCCAGAGCAAAGTAACCGGGAAGCTGGGGATCTCATCAGTGGAGGTGGAGACCATGGGAATGTGAGATTTAACACCGTTGTAATAAACAACACCATCACTGTATCTATGTATGCATCTCCAAGCTAACAGGATTTTATTCCCCACGGCCCTCAGGACATGTGTAGCTGACACAGTGTTCCCAGGAAGGAGGCTGGCTGAGTTAATCGTGGAGCTCAATGCACTCCTCAATTCAGAAGATATAAGATTTTTTGAAAACAGCATGTAAGTTATGGGAAATGATCATAACATTTCATTTTAAATGGAATTAAATGGAATTGAATGCCAATTCAGCCTCACGTCTGTACGCTAGCATCTATGATTTGTGCACAGTGTACCACTTTATTAAGGATATTTGTGTGCTGCGAACATGAACTAAAATTTAGTCAGTCATGTCGTTATTGAACAACAGTTTCAGTGAGATGTGGGAATGGATTAAGTCTATGGACAGATTTTAAAACATTCTAAAAATGTTATTAAAAATATTTATATGTGTTGCTACTTTGGCAATTACTACAAGACAGCCAGATATGTTAGGTATAGTGTTTGGTATAGTGCACGGGCTACCTGTTAGCAGTGATGTAAGCTATGCTGCTAAGTTTATAAAATGAAGTCTAAATATGAAGCCATCGTAAAACAAATTTCATTTTTACATTTTAGGTTTTGGACAATTAGCTTTAAAGGTTATACTACAATTTTTTGATTCTTCGTTTGATCTTTTTTTTATTTAACTTTAGTTAGAGCCCGCTTTTAGCTAACAAGCTAACATTAGCGCTATGTATAACTTAGAAATGTGAAGCTAACAGGTGCCAAATAAATTTTTATTAGAGATTTGTCGAGAGTTATTTTTTTCCAGTGTAGAGATTTAACTGTATGCTTGTGTTTCTGCAGGTTTGTGAGAGGATGGTTTAGCCCATACCAGCGGCAGAGGAAAACTGTTACCCCGCTAATCACCATGCAGATTCACAACCAAGCATCCCTGTGAGCACACCTTCCTTATGTTTTACCAAAATGTGGAAAATTAAAAATACACAGAATATGCAGTCATAGTAAAAAGAAAGTACAGCATGTACAGGATATATTTTAAAATCCTTAAAATTAGGCAACTAGAACCTCAATTAAACTATATGATATATGTGTCATGATATTTAACAAAAGCTAAGCCAAAATGAAGAAGCGGTGTGACCCTGTTTGGCCAACAAGCACTTTGTAATCCTACATGTATGCTGAGGTCAGAGCCAAGAGCGATTTTTCGTAGACTCTGTGCAGCTAATGGGATCGCTCCATGGTGACCAATGAGAAGAATTCAGGTTTAGGGCACTTCACAATAGCTTCACTTTTCAGACCCAGAAGTTTGGAGCATCTTTTATGCTGTCAATAAACCATAGAGGGATCATGTCTGACAAGATTTCGTGTGACAGTGGTAGCAACACACCTTTCTAGGTAACTAGTTACCAGAGCCAGTCTACAGAGAATGTCTTTATTTCCTGAAATTCTCAAAGGGATGCTCAGAAGATATGAAGTGACGCAATTCTAATGTCCTTATGATGCTCTTTTACCCATAAAATCTAACAGGACTGGCTTAATGGCACCAGTTTCCTGATAATAAATGCAACAGATGTTGGGAAAAACATGTACAAAAAGGAGCTTGCTGAGGTGCCAGATAGGCTTGAAGTCCTTAATGCAAGAACGAATATGTTTTACAGCAGTTATAGCTCTGTGAGAAAAACCTAGAGATGAAACTACATCTGCTTTACTGATATCTTCTTCAGAAATCACAAAGGAAACAGACAGAAAATTTGTTTTACCTCTACAAGTTACTTGTTTTTGGGCCATAGTTAAAAAGGGCCCCTGTAAGTAAGTGCTGCCATGAAACTCATATTTTGTGGTTCCATTTATATGTGCTAAGCATGTGCAGAATAGAACAGTTATTTAAATCGTTTTAGCACTTAGCTCAGCCTGTGAGCTAGCATCGTGATAAGTCTTAACCTTAGTTTGTATGGCTTTAAACTCTCTTCCGGTCACGTTGCAGGTATTTGGCTACATTACAGCAGAAGGTGGAGGCAGTGAGAGAGGAGATGGCCAGTCTCTACCCAGATTCAACAGTCCAGGAGTGGATAGAGGAACACGTCAGCCCTGTAACAGCTCCTCTTCAGAGGATAACAGAGGATATTGCAGCCTGTTTGAAGGAGATGGTGCCATAGAATCACTTTTCCGTCTTTGACATTGCTGATTAATTCACATAAAGCCTTCCTAATTTCTGCCACACACTGGCACTAAAGTTCAAAGGAGTGATTTTATATAGGGTTCTACGCTTATGTGAGAGTAAACTGCTATATGTAAATGGAGCTACATGTAACAATGACAATAAAAATCAAACCCTAGTTTAAAAAAAACAAAGTGTTTATTCCCTTAAAGCAGCACACATTTGAACTTGGAATGAGACAAAGTTTGACAAAAGCACAAAAGTCTTTTCCTGAGATACAGTCTTTGGTTCACTTAAAAAACAACAACAACAGGTAAAGGTTACAAGATAGACAAGCATGACGTCAAAGCATTTGACACATAATTCACTCTTGACTAAGCTCAGAAGATCCTTCATGCTCAATTACAGTTTACACATGCATTCATCTGGATTGTCTACTGGGTTCAAATAAACACGCAAAAAGACAATTATGAGCGGGGTGGTCCAGAAAACTGTGGGAAAAGCACTTTCCTGAGGCTCACATACACAAGCACTCAAATTCAGTAGGAAGGCACGGGAAATCTGTAATCTGGAGTGTGCTCTCAAACAGTAATTAGCTCAAAGATGATGAAATAATACTCGCTTAAAGAAGACTCCACTTAGAATGTAACAAAAGGGAAATAAAAAGGTCTGTTCCAAGATTTCCTAAATTGTGAACATTTGCAGGACAACATATAACTGAATGGTTGTATTACCAGTAAAAATACAAACAAGGAAGACTGTAAGTAGAAACTAAGGGTTATTTTCCCTGCTGTTCCACATGCATGCACATGCTTAGAGTTTGCTATATATTAAGGGCCTTGCACAAACCTCACCCTCTGTAATGCCTCTGCATTGCTGCAATGCCCCTAATTAAATCTCCCTTACATTAGAGTAACACTACACTTCAGACAGATCACAGCTTGTCTGCTTCATCTGAGTCGGTGTTATTGTCTAGAGAATCTTCATCCTCTACGTCCCCGTACTCAGCCTCATACTCCTGCTGCCGACGTTTCTGCAGTTCCTCCAGTGCCAGGAAGCGCTTGAGCAGAGCAGCCACTGCCTCCACATCACTGAGGAGTAACCGGAGTGCAGAAAACAGATCCAAATAAATCCAAATATTAATACAGTGTATTCATGAATAAATGTTCATCTCAAATCGTAGTAATCAAAGTGCTGTGGTACTTTTTGTGCAGGGTATTATTAGCCATCACATCTCGATAGCTAATTAGCATGCAACAATAATTCCTGTTAGCAATCTTAAAGTGAACACCAGAAAGCAAACAGTGTGTCTTTTCTGTCCTGTCTCCCACACCTCACCACCAACCGGACGTGGCAGATGGCTGAGCCTGGTTCTGCTGCAGGTTTCTTTCTGTTAAAAAGGAGTTTTTCCTTCCCAATGTCGTCAAGTGCCTGCTCATAGGGGGTCATATGATTGTTGGGGTTTTCTCAGTGTCATTATAGGGTCTTTACTTTAAAATATAAAGCGCCTTGAGGCGACCATTGTTGTGATTTGGCGCTGTAGAGATATAATTGATTTGAACTGATTTAAACGGTGAAGACAGGCGACTCATTTAATGTTTATATAACACTTGGCACACACATCTACTTGGTGGTTTCTTAGCTAAAATAATTAAAATCTAACAGAACTGTTTTGGAGTCAATTCTGTGTTCTTTGGTTTTTGTTTGAACTGTGTAAGAGAGCTATTGATTGATTTATTGATGAGGGCAGGCTGAATAACAAACATCTATCTGTAGAAGTCAGCACAGTTTAACAGCAACATAAATTCTAGCCTCTAGATTGGCCACAAAATAAATCAATGCAGGAAGGATCTCTTATACAGTTGTTGTGTTTTAGCTGCGAGCCCTCTAATAAACTGGTAGCTAAACATGTATTAACTGCAAGTTTTAATTTTATGGGGTTAATATACTGAAAAACTAAACATCAAACCTCTATTTTATCTTTCATCTAGCAACAACTTCATACTAAATCAGATCCTGTGCTGAACTGTCAACTGCCGGGGACCTACCTGCGTCCCCCGAGCGTGGCACTCTGAGTGAGGGGGTAGGAGAAGCCTGCAGCCAGCTTCAGCATCAGCAGATAACCTTTTCCCAAATAACGCACCCTTTCCTCCTGTACGCAGATATCGCACAGCTGGTCCAGATCCAGCACAACTGGGAGATGGAGAGAAAAAACACAATGGTAAGATCCATTATTGTGGCCTCTCAGCTCACTAATGGAGCTGTAGTGACCAGCCCCCTCTGTGGTTTTACTCACCTTTTTCTTGGCCCTTCCTCCACAGAGTCAGGACTAAAGTGTATAAACTGAAGGTCTTAAGCTCAATCAGGTTCTTGGTTTTATCAAACACAGCCTCCTCCCATTCCTCCATGTTCTGCATGGCCACAAACAGACAGCCGGCCACGTAGAAGAGCTTCCACGGGATGCTGTCTGCGGGATCGACGCAACACAAGGAAAGAAAAGAAAGCTGTACTCAAGTGTTGGAAGTTAAGATGACATATCATATAAATTTTAGCTTGCATACCTGAGCTGTAATATGCAGCTGTTAAGCCAACAGATGCTATACCTGCAGTGTAAATAAGAGGCTTATGGTTTTGGAGCAGTTCAAGGGAATATTCCATCACTGAAGTGTGAAAGCGCATGTCATATTTGAGTATGGGAACAACATTTGCACAAAAAACAAACTTACCAACAAGAAGAGACCACGAACGGATCCCCGGGGATCTCTTTAGGTGGAGCAGGGTGGAGCTCTGGTCTTCTACTGTCATGTATCCCATCTAAACAAAGACAAGAACCCAGCAGTTTAGAAACACTAAAACCTTTGATTTCTTACAGTAGGAAAAGTGCAAAAATTTGCAAAACCTGCTTTACTCCATAATTTCACAGACCTTTCCTTTAAAGGAAGTGACTGTTTTAAGTGAACTCAATTTAAAGAGCCACTGTAAAACATTCACGTCTGTGTTCATTTTCAAATTGCCATTATAATAAATCTGACAGGGCCAGAGCTCAGTGAAATGTAAACAACTAGTGAATCACCCTATGTATTTTCTGTACTTTTTTCAGTTTCAGCTTTTATATTTCGTATCTTTAAGTTAAAATTAATCAAATCAAAACCCCAAAAGGAGCTATACCAGACCTGTGCTCTGCTTCAATACAATGCCCAGACAGCAAAGTAACAGCTGTTCAATAGGGACCAAGTCTTCACTTTTTTTACCCCAGAGCCTCCCTTGCAAATCAGACAAGCTTGGATTACTTCAAAATAAACCAAGATGGTTTCTCAAAAATAATCCAGACAAGTTGCTGTAAGCAGTGGATCTTTTGTTTGTTTGTTTGTTTGTTTGTTTTCTAACTGAAGAAATATCAAAGATGAAATGTGTTTCATGGTCACACATTGATGTTTTAACATGTTTCAGTCCTCTGAGTGGCATAGACCTACCTGCTGCTGTACTGCTGTACAGGGGTGATGGCAAAATAAAACTCAAACTGTTCTCGTGGCTTGATCTACATTTTTGTTCCATATATGTTTCTGATCAGACATACGGTTTTTTTTTTTAACTGGATCTGAAAACACGAGACAAGAAAGATGCCCCTGCTGCTGCTGCTGACCACGATCACTCAGCGTGACGTATACCAAGAACCTCTGCAGAACAGGTAAAGACACAGTAATATGAAATCTGTATTGCTTACCTTAAAATCGCCTTTTTTTCTTATAAATTTTTGCCTTGTAGATTTAGGAAAGAAGAATGCGTACAAGGGAACGCAACCGCTGAAATTATAAGGAAGTTCTATTCATATTATTGCAACAAAACAGTCCCATAGGGGAAACACTTCCTTCCAGGAACAGGGCGAGCTTTACTTCATCACGCCTTCAAAATAAAAGCTTAAGAAAGAAAAAAGTAAGTAAGAAAGAAAGGAAGGTTTTTTTACTTTAAATTTTACATTTAAACATTACATTTGCCTGCATACGCCTACCATAAGCAAGCAAGTAGTATATATGATTGTGTACTTAAATGTTTCAAACATAGTAACAATTTGAAAAGGCGTTCATAACTCGATAATAACCACACAGGTTTTCTTTTCAGAAATACCTAAACTGAGTTTTTATCAAAGCTGTTTCTATCACATTTGAATTTAGTGTGAAGTGAGGTAAGAAGACGTCTTTCTACACACGAGCTTCCGGAGCAACTCGTACCCAGTTTGCGCATGCGCTCAGAGGTCGCCGGGGTACACAATGGAGTCGGACGACTGGCTTGGACACTAGAGGAGTCTCGTCGCTTTTGTAAGCGGCAGTTAGAGTATTATGAAATAACCGCAGAGGTTCAAGCCTGGCGGCCAACAGTGGCGGTGACGCCGTCCACAGACGAGTTGACCGGAAAACGAAGGGTGCTGAGTAACTGTCGAGTTCACCTGTATGTAGTCTTCTTTAGCACTGGCTGCTCTTCTACATTTTTCCCATGTCTTTGTCCGAAAGAGCAGTGAAATAAACCGTCCGGTGAGTTACCTTAAAATTCGACCTTGCAGCGTTAACACTGCGTCTGCCGCGCCGTTAAACCAGCATACACGCTTCGGTCCCACACAGGAATTAATGTAGAAACCCCAAAAAAGGCCTGGACCGAAATGGCGTGTTTTCAAGTGGTATATTTAAGGGCAGCAAAACTAAAATACCAGGTAGCTTGTTAACGTGAGGCATGCTTAAGGATTTGGCTACTCTTATTTAAAGATAAATATATTCACCCCAAACTAGATTTTTTTTTAAAAGTGTTTTTGTATCATATGAAAGTAAGACTGTTTCTATACAACAAGCTAACTCTCTATAGGTTTTAATAGCACGGTAGCTTCCAGCCCATACTTCTCGCGCTTCCCCTCACGCGCACGCAATCTGACGTAATGGACTTCGTGGCGGTTTCTGTTGACTCTGTTTATATAATTAACCCGAGCAATTTGGGATGTAATGACAGAAGACTAGCTTGTGCTTGCACTCAGTTTCCCACCATTATAAAGCTGTTTTGTTTATGATAAAAACGCCCGCCTGTGATAGGACGCTGGAAGCAGTCAGTGGAAGGTGGAGTTAATTAAACAGCAAAGAGTAGTCGCCTCTGCCTTCATTACAGGAAACCTTAGGCTGTGTGGAGCTGGGATGTTAATCTCTGTGTGTATCTCTTAATTTAAAGATATAACTGCTGAAGAAAATGTCAGTGGTCAACATAGCCAAGCGCAAGGAGAAGTGCGAGAACTGCACCAAACAGGTATGATGATGGCTCTGTAGCACTACGCTGTCTCATAAATGGGTTGGTTGACTGCCTCTTTCTTGCTCTCAGTTCTGAGCTGAGTTTATCGATCTTTCTACACACAGTGCAATAAGAAGCAAAGCGAAGATGGGGCCAACTCAAACCAGGAAAGCGAAGAAGTCAATGGGCAGGTAGTATCTGCTTACCCAGTGCACTCTAGTCATTAATTGCTCTACATGAATCAGTCCTCATCATGTTCCCATGTTAAGCAGTGTTCATGCATGTGCATTTCATGCATCCTTTCAGACTGTTTGGAGTTCACAGGGAGGATAAAGTCTAAAAAGTTACAGTTCTTTATTTCAGCATGATTCAGATTAAGATGCTTTTAGCAGATAGTAGGCTTAAGGCAGGTAATAACCAGTACAGGAAGATGAAACGTAGCCCACTTCAAAGGTTATCGGGGTGAAAAAAATCTAATTTTTTCAGGGGAATGAAGGCTCCCAGCTTTTGTTGAGCGCATGCCTGTCCTGTGACGGCTGTCTGTCAGACGAGGACACCTTGAAGATTTCTCAGCAGGGTCTGGAGGAAGTGGAGCGAGTTCTGGCGCTGAATAAGGTACACTTCCTCTGAAACCAGGGAGTGTTTCTGCGCTGCCTTGTTGCGCTTGCTAAACAACACCTTCCTCTGTCCCTGTCAGAAGTGTGATGCGTCGAAGCACAAGGTGCTGGTGGCGTCGGTGTGTCCGCAGTCTCTGCCTTTCTTTGCTGTCAAGTTCGGTGTGGACATCACTGAAGCGGCCCACAAGCTCTGCGGCTTCCTCAAGCACATCGGTGATTTGAGTTTTTTTTCTTTTATGAAATACGAAGTAGACTTTACCATAAGTTTCCTACTCTCTCCATTTTGTTTCTTTCTGTTGTTAGCTTGTTTTGTTATTTAAAAAAAGCTACTTCCTTTTTTTTTTTTTTTTTTTTTTTTGGCCTTACTTCCCACTTTTCTGCTAAACAGACTTAAGTTTACCTTTCTGCAAGCAGGTGTGCACGGATTACCCGTACGCCCTGGTATTTATCATACATGTTCAACATTTCCCTGTTTGTTGTGTGCATTCTGCTTCGTCACTCTGGGTTTTCCCTGCAGGAGTGCAATATGTGTTTGACACCACTCTGGCAGCTGGCTTCAGCATCCTAGAGAGTCAAAAGGAGTTTATTCAGCGATATCGCAGGAGGCACCATGACTCCCACGCCCTGCCCATGTTCACCTCCTCCTGTCCAGGTAAACAGTCCTCTCTTCTTTGCCTTCCTCATACTCCCCCCACTCTTTACTGCTGCTTCTTCTTCTCCTCTTTTTTTCAAACCCCCACCCCGTTGTACTGGTTTGTCAGTGTGATTATCATCTGTGCTGGTGTTTGCCTCAGTTTTAAGATTTCTTTGTTCTGCAAGTCCCCGGGCTCTTTCTTGAGTGAATTTTTGTGCGTGTGCTGAACCTGGGGTTTTAGAGGTGCAGATAGCAGAGAGCTGCTGGGGAAAGATAGGAAGCTCTTCCTGCACCACTCCCTTTATCAGAGATAGGACGCTAGAACTTTTTTGGTCTTTAATTGCGGCTATACACGTGCATGCAGACACCCAGGTATTCATCCTGTGGGGTTTAACACTGGCCATGGAGGAGGGCTTTGCTCGCCTCCAGGTGAGGAACGACCAGTAATTAAATAGCAAGCTGGCTTATCATCATGAAAGAAATGTATTGGACTATGTGGATTTTTTTCCTCTTATCTCTTGGTGTGTGTTTTTAAAATAAACAACTTCAATTCATGCACAGTAGGCTAAGGGTTATTTTAACATTGTGTGTTTACAGGGTGGATCCGCTATTCAGAGCGTGTTCTGGGCAGCCTGGTCACTCCTCATATCTGCGCAGCCAGGTCTCCCCAACAGATCATGGGGTGTCTGATCAAAGACTACTTCTCTAAACAGCAGGTAAGCATTGATCCACTGTGACAACTCACAGTCAAAGGTCTCAGGGTAATTGGAGGTCTTTCTACCACTTGTTTAAGTGTCTGTCGACAAATAAGGAAGGGTAAATAAATGAAAACTAATCTGTTGTATAGGCGTAAGAGTTAAATATAATGGAGGTAAGAGGTGATCAGCCTGATGGGGACTGATGGCTAACATTTATTGGCTAAAAGGTCTTCATGCTGCTCTAAATCTTTTTTCTATTAGAAAAGTCTCTAATAGGTTAAGACCGGGAACTTTGCTCACCCAACATGTGGTTCTAGGACTTGTTGTAGTTCAGGAAGTGCTTTACCAAAACAAGTTTCACCACTTCTGAGGCCCTGTGTTAAATTACCTCTAATTTAAGCTGTCACAAAATGCAGAAAAATAATGCATCAAATGAACTAATGTTAATGAACCGCTCCTAAAATCTTAACAGCAGCTCAGCCAAAATATCCTGCAACAGAAATGAAGCCCGACAAATGTGTAACACCTCGTGTTAAAGCTCTTTTATTAAACTGTCATTGAGGAAAAAGCAGAAGGTTAAAAAGAACATGCGTAGTTATTCATGATTGCTAGCTGGGATGTTTTGTTGGCATATTCAGTAGTGCCAGTAGCACTTGTAAATACAACCAGATATAACTTCATTTATACATACAAAGATCATCCTTTTAAATGACTTGCGACCCACTAAAATAAGCCATAACAATGCAGGCAGATGACCCTGGCACTTGTCTCCATTGCTACATTTTCTTGTTATTTTGCTGTGGTCAACATGTTCCTGGGCTTCAACCTTTGGGCAGTGGGTGTGTGGCATCCAGCCAATAGTAGTGCCAAGGGTATCAGATTTCACCACTCTCAGGTGCAGTGAGAACACAGAGTGGATCTATGCCATTACGATTTTTTTTTTTTTTTTATTCTGTTTAATGATAACTGTCATTTTAAATTATACTAAAAAGAATACTTAAAATCCTTCAAAATAACTGTTGTGGGTTGTTTTTTGTTTTTTTAAAATGATGTTTAAAAATGTAGCCAAAGTTTAAAATAATGTAAAATTAAAGAGGTAAATTTACCAAACGTGTAAAAATCACTGTGAGCCAAAAGGCTGTTCTAAATGTTCAGTATTTGATCACCTGATGTAGTCACGTCGTCCCAAACCACACGTTCCATCTGAGTCAGAGTGTTTGTACTGTCTCAAACCTGAACAATCCAAGGCTAATGTCAGACTGAGTTCTGTATTTTATGAGAGAGAATCTCTCTTATTATGTCTTTGTCGTGTTTTCTGTACTAGCAGAAGTTGAGTCCAGAGAAACTCTACCATGTGGTGGTGGCTCCCTGCTTTGATAAAAAGCTAGAAGCTGTCAGAGAAGAGTTCTACAACAGTATGCTGGAGACCAGGGATGTAGACTGTGTACTTACCTCAGGTAAGATTTTTAAAAAGACCATATTTGCAACCATATTAGAGTTTGTTAGACCCCTCTCTCTGGTTTCAGCAGAACACATTTACTGTCTAGAGGTGTATCTGAAACCTGAGGATTGTTTGTGCAGTGGAAAGGCTGAATTACTTGATATCCTTAAAAGGTTTCCTCCAAGAGTCTCGTCAAGTTGCTTTAAACAGCTATAATGTTCTTCAGAAAGGTCATAATGGATACTCGAATATAATCACTGTAATTATGCCAGCAGGATGCTGATCTGGTTTCTTTTGTTTTCTTGAGATTCAGCCATTTGTCTCTAGATCCATTTAAGATTAAGAGCAGCTGACCCCAGTATGACAGAGCATGTCAGAGTGAGCAACTGTGGGAGAGCTGCAGCTGTGGCTAAAAAAGAAATCTGCACTCGCACTCATTTGATGCACCTGCATGTACCAACCAACCAACCAACCATGTTTCCTCTTCTTCACTTTCTTTGTTTCAACCAGAGTATCACTGCATGTATCACTGTAAAATGTACACTCACTGGCCACTTTATTAGGTATACCTTGCTAATACTTGGTTGAACCCCACTTACCTTCAGAAAAGCCTTAGTGGCATAGATGGACAGATTCAACAAAGTGCTGGAGGCATTCCTCCGAGGTTTCAGTTCATACTACTATGATACACAGCTGCTGCACATCTATGATGTACCACATCATCAGGTGCTCTGCTGGATTAAGATCTGATGACTGTTGAGGTCATTTGAGTACAGTGAACTCATTGTTATGTTCAAGAAACCAGTTTGACATCAGTGCAACTGTGTGCATTATCCTGCTGGAAACAGCCATCAGAAGATGGGTACACTGTGGTCATAAAGGCATGGATATGATGAGCAACTGTACTGTGGTTTTTAAACAGTGCTCAGCTGCAGTCCAAAGTGTGCCAAGAAAATATCACCAGTAACAGTTCATACTAGGCAGCATGTTGTTTATGCCAAACCACCTGAATGTCACAGCAGAAAATGACATATTCGAGTTACTGTTGCCTTCTTGTCAGCTCATAATATTCCGTTCATTTTCCTCTCGCATGAACAAGCCATTGTGTTTTCTTTTTTACAAATACAAATTTTATTTGTCACATACACAGTTCAACATATAGTGAACATGCAGTGAAATGCTTGTGTCCTGAACTGCGAACAGGCTGCAGACATAGCCGTGCCGTGACAGGACCCTTACTGGATACCGGGTGGGAATTGAACTTGCGACCACCACTCTAGAAGAGTGTAGTCTTACCACTACACTATCCAGCTTTTAAAACCTAGAGATGGTTGGGTGGAAAAACTTTAATCTGCAGTTTCTGAAATACTCAGATGAACAAAAATGCTGTTAAATTACTTAAAGAACCTTTCTCCCACATTCAGATGCTCACTTTGAAGTTCAGCAGGTCGTCTTGACCATCTGTACATAAGCCTTTAAACAGGTGTAGCTAATAAAGTGGCCAGTGAGTGTTGTAGTTGATAATGAAAGAGAGCACTGTCAAAGTAAGAGTCATGTTTCATGTTCCAGGGCAGATTTATTACCTGATGGAGCAGAGGAAGGTGTCGGTGGAGGAGCTGGACTCAGTTCCACTGGACCAAGTGTGAGTAGCTGGGATCATTGTTTTTAATAATGTAAACGATGACGTCAGTGCTATGTAGTTGGAGTGTTAATAAATTGTACTTTGATGTGTAATGTTTACGTGACTGGATACAACCTCTGAGCCTGTGTCAATGCAGCTTTGACTGTGACTGTAGGCTGGGAGACGGTGGAGACGTGGCGCTGGTGAGACATGACGGCAGAGGCTCTGAAGGTTTCCTGGAACACGTGTTCAAACACGCTGCTAAAGAACTCTTTGGTGTGGACGTCCAGGAGATCACATATAAGACCCTCAGGTGAGAGACGGCCCAGTCGGCATAGTTGTGTTCTAATACCTCACGGTTGTGTCATTCTGGAGATGGTGTTAGGGTTTTAATCCATTTGTCCATCTGTTAATGTGAAATTATGACATTACTGTGGTTGTTTGTACGTTTGGCGCATCAACAGATGCGCGGAAGGTGTTTTTTCCTTCTTCATTGTCAACTTTATGCACATCTGCTGCTTTTAAATTCCTTTCAATTCAATTATTAACAATGAGCAATACAAAATTTGTTGTCACACCAACTTCACCAACTTTGAACTAAGACTGACCCTGTGATCCTACACTCCCCACATTGCTGTGTCAGCCTGTACTTAAGAGCTGCTAGTTTGTCTGTGTAAAGGTGAAAAACCAGTTTAATCAGCTTAGCAGTGTGATGTGGGTTTTTAAAACACGGCAGTGGATGGATCAGTTAAAGATCACTTTTCTTTGATTATCTGTGTATAATCCCTTTGCTGGTGACTTTACAGGAATCGGGACTTCCAGGAAGTGACACTAGAGCGGGATGGTGAAACACTTCTGCAGTTTGCTGCTGTCTATGGTTTCAGGAACATCCAGACTCTGGTTCACCGTATGAGAAAGGGACGTGTGCCTTATCAGCTGGTGGAGGTGCTGTCCTGCCCCGGAGGTAACGCCCATCACGGCCCATGAGCTCAGACATGCTGCTGCCAGCTCTTTAAGATTTATGACCCTTAACATTCCTCCTATGTTTCCTTTCAGGGTGCTTGAGCGGCCGCGGTCAGGCTGAGAGTGAGGGAGGTGCAGGCCGGCTGGACAAAGCCTTGGTCAACCAGATGGAGGAGATCTACAGCAGCCTTCCAGTCCGGCTCCCAGAATTCAACCCTACCCTGCACACCCTCTATCAGGACTGGCTGGAGGGTCAGGACTCGTCACAGGCCAGAAAGTTGCTGCACACAGAGTACAGAGATCAGAGTCACGGCCACGCACAGCCCCCACACATGCAGTGGTGAGAAGAAAGGGAACGTCTTCCTTTAAAGACATGAATGGACAGCTATTCGATTGTGCTTCTGCCTGGACCATCACATATTCTAAAAAAACTGTGGATGACGCAGAATGACGGACCAGTGACTGACGTCTCAATAGATCATTCTTCCATTTAACCACGGGGGGGGGGCCTGCCTCTTTTGTGCCGAGCCTGATGATATGTGAGGGGCAGAAAAACAAACACTTAGAAATGATACCAAGTGAATCAGTGAATGCAGTGAGGTGTTCTTAAACTGGCAAAAAACAAGATCACCTGCTGTGCCAGCTGTTCTAATAAGTGACATCTGTAGCAAGTGTGAACCATCAGTCTGTCGAGTCACAGAGCAATAACCCCTTGAGAAAACAGAAGCTTTTATCACAACTGGAACTCATGAACCGAACCTGTGGATGCTGAATGTATATTTGATGAGTTTGAATCTTAGCTGTCCAGTATGAATCATGCAGTTTTCCATGCTAAAGTCATCTCCACTGTTCCTAGCTGAAAGACTGCGTGCTCTCTAACACGGTGATAACTATGCAACAGTGTCTTATTGAATCAGTCACAGTAAGTCTGATGCATTATTCAGATTATCCGTCCCAGAGGAAGGACAGTCCTTCTGTTTAAGGCTGCAAGAGGGTTTCATTTGTATCACTGCTCCAGTTTCACAAACTAGTATTTTTATTAAGTTATGCATATTGTTTTACAAGATCAAACATTCATGTCCTATGTAAAGCACAAAAAGAAAAATGCTTCTCACAAATAAGTGACTTGTCTCATTCTGATGCTGATGGTTTTTTGTTTTGGTCGGGGGACCTGGTCATAACATAAAGAGACGTCACTCCGGAAACTTTTAAAAAAAAAAAAATTATTATTTTTTTGGGTCCTTTGAGAACCAAAAGATGCTGATCTCTCCAAACCAGGCTGATCACCAAATAATCTAGATAGAAAAACAGTACTACAGGTCACAGGAGAAATGTGTATAGTCTTAGTGGAAGCATAGAAGAACTAGAGAACAAGAAGGGACCAAAATTTGAGCCTTAGGAGCACCACAGACGCATCACTGATGATTGATGGCTGAAAATATTTAGATTTTCTGTGCTGTCATTAAGCGAACAAATGGATTAATCTTTGAATTTCTTCAAAAGAAATATTAAAACTGGCAATTTAAAGAAAAAGGTTATGACACTGTTGAAATAACATGCATATTCACACTTATTATTGCTTATTATTTAGATCCAGGTTGTCTCTGAGTCAAAGGGAAATGGCTCATCTGATGTTTTCTCACCAACACCTGCCAAGTTGTTCAGTCTGTGGTCGCATCAAATTAAAGCAAAATATGAGATTTATTGTTTTCTTGGATGGAGAAAAACACATTTGGTGGACATGTTTTTGATTTATACAAGGAAACAAATCCGTTTTCACTCAGTCAAAAAGTCAATATTGCAAGCTTCAAAGAAGGAAAGACATTAACATAGTTAATTATCACAACAAAAAACCAAACGTGCCTTTGATTTTAAATCCCCCTTGTTTTCAGTCAGCATCAGTAGCATAATTCAGATGAATACCATTTCTTAAAATCATCTAAAAAACACTTGTGGGGTGTTTTTAATCTTCAAAAAGTTTGTAAGAGTTTAACATCAGCACCATGTTTCTCCGGCAGCGCTGGTGTGTGGTTAAAAAAAAAAAAAAAAGAGAAAAAAAAAGCGGCATTTATAATCGGTGGTGTTACTCTGAGTTGTCCCCAGATGCTCTTAAAGCAACAAGCTCTCTAACAGGTGCGTGCTGCTGCTGCTTCATATTTTAACAAATGATAGACATGCGTGAGGGTAACTGAGACCTGCTGATCCAAATTTACAAAAGCAAAACGTTGAGTCTAAAAAGTGAAATTGGTTATTACGTCAAGCTTTTTCCTTTCAGCCAGCCTATTTAAATCCTATTTGAATTACTTTGATCTGACTGTTTAGACCATTATTGACTCCTGTTGGATTTTAATATGGACTTAAGTTATTCCATAACTTTCTCAGGATTTGATCATTTTTCCATTTTATTTTTCTTTCTTTTTTTTGGCTTGCTGTGTCAGCCACAGGAAACCATAACTCCCAGTGACTCAAAATTATAAAACCAGTGAGTGTGTTTGTGTATTTATGGGACATCTTAATCTATTAGTTTGTTGTGCATGTATCACAGTCCACATCCTTAAAGGGCAATGCTGAACAAGAAAGGTTGTTATACATCTGAACCGCCCATAGCATTTTTCATTAGCTGCTGTTATGAGCATGTTAACGCAGCAGTTATCACACACTGTACAATTTACCAGTTCAACATTACAGATGTGATCACTTTGAGTACATGCCTCATCAACTCATACACCTACTTATATTGAGTCATTCTACTTTAATGTGTGTGTAAATGTAAGTGAATGGACACATGACAACAGTTCATGATCTACATGAAGTATTCTCACAAAGTTAACACTGTCTTTAGTACAGTAAGGACTTGGAGATGAAGATAAGCAGAGACACAGAAATGGCATCTGTAATCTGTCTTGTGGGTTTTTCATTTAGTTTCTGTTAAGCAATAAACTCAGAGATCTGCTGATATGAATCTGTACCTCCCTTTTTTAAACTACTCACCATATCAACACTCACCGCTTGACAGATTTGTCACCCTTATAACTGCTTGTATTACCTCAGAAAACGTATGATTGGTGTAACCGTACAATACAGCGTGGCATGTAGTGGCATGGTTCTGTATAATCTTGCCGTGACATCACACGATATCACAAGTATTTGTCACCAATTGTGACAACTACAGTTGAGGTGTAGAAACAATACACACAGCAGCTTTAAACTCAGAAAACACATAAAGATGAAATAGTTCAATGAAATCCAGAGAAATCCTCAAGCATTCAGGTCTGGTTAGTCAACTCCATGACCTTAATGTGCTTCTTCTTTAGTCACTCCTTTGTTGCCTTGGTGGTATGTTTTAGGTCATTGTCATGCTGGAGGTCGTCCCCTACCCTTGGCAGAAAAACAGCCCCATAGCATAATGTTTCCACCATGCTTAACTGTGGCGATGGTGTTCTTTGGGTCATACGCCTCGATTTAGGTTTTATCTGAGCAGCAGTTTCTCTACAGTCTCGTCCTTGATGTCCTTTGACAGCTCTTTGTTGAAATGCAGGTTTTAATAACAGCTTCTTCTCAAACCTTGATGTGACTATAATTTATGAACAAAACAGTAGGAGGGGACGATGGGGTGGGTTGTGCCATGTTTTACTTAAAACCATGACTGTAATGCTTCCAAATAAAATATGTAAATATATTTCAGGATGTCGTGCGTCCCTGGGAACAATCACACATATAGTATTTAAGAAATATAGCTTTCTGAAAAAAAAGTGGTCTTGTGGCACAACTTGCCCCTGGTGCAGGGTAAGTTGTGCCTTTGGAGAGAATACCTTGGGTGCCATTGATTATGAAAGTAAAACAGTAGACTTTGATCTCAGAAACTGTAATGTTATATAACAGCTACACAAATTTAACACAAAATTAATTGTCTAAGGTTAATTTAAACTTGTTTAAAACCTCAAAGGCCAATTTTACATAAGTCAATTCTGCCACATGAGCACATCAAAAGTCAGTTTTCTTAAACGCGGCGTAACAACACTTGAACTCATTGATGCTACCCACTGCTCTCTTCTGGCAGTATCACCAAGTTTGTGTGGTGTGGATGGCTGTTTTTATGCACATCTACTCTAGGGATGACTCCGTCATCATTTTCCTTGAAAGTGAAGAAGGCAAGGCAAGGCAAGTTTATTTGTATAGCACAATTCAACAACAAGGTGATTCAAAGTGCTTTACAGAGACATTAGAAACAAGAACAAATAAAAAGCATGATTTAGAATTGATTAAAACAAGCAAATAAACTAACTAACTAATTAACAAACAAACAAACAAACAAACAAACAAACAAAACAGTATATAAAATCAAAACAGATAAAATCAGAACAACAGATAAAATCAGTAGTTAAATGTAAGTTTTGAAATTTAAGCTTAAAAGTGTGGATTTGGTGCTTTATTCAAATGCAGCTGAGAACAGGTGAGTCTTCAACCTGGATTTAAATAAACTGAGTGTTTCAGCTGATCTGAGGCTTTCTGGGAGTTTGTTCCAGATATAAGGAGCATAAAAGCTGAATGCAGCTTCTCCGTGTCTGGTTCTGACTCTGGGAACTGATAAAAGACCAGATCCAGATGACCTGAGGGATCTGGAAGGTTCATACTGGGTCAGGAGGTCACTGATGTATTTTGGTCCTAAACCATTCAGAGCTTTATAGACCAGCATCAGAACTTTAAAGTCTATCCTCTGACGGACAGGCAGCCAGTGTAAAGACCTCAGAGCTGGACTGATGTGGTCCACTTTTTTGGTCTTAGTGAGGACTCGAGCAGCAGAGTTCTGAATGAGCTGTAGTTGTCTGACTGATTTTTTAGGTAGACCTGTAAAGATGCTGTTACAGTAATCAAGCCTACTAAAGATGAATGCATGGACTAGTTTTTCCAGGTCCTGTTGAGACATCAGATCTTTTATCCTTGAAATATTCTTGAGGTGATAGTAAGCTGACTTTGTAATTGTCTTAATGTGTTTTTCTAAGTTTAGGTCTGCATCCATCACTACACCCAAATTTCTCGCCTGGTTTGTGGTTTTTAGATGTATAGATTGAAGTTCTCTGGTGACCTGTAATCGTTTTTCTTTGGCGCCAAAGACTATTACCTCAGTTTTGTTTTTGTTTAGCTGGAGAAAATTGTGGCACAACCAGTCATTGATTTCCTCAATGCATTTACCAAGAGCCTGTACAGGGCCTCGGTCTCCTGGTGACATTGTGATATATATTTGTGTGTCATCTGCATAGCTGTGGTAGTTTATTTTGTTGTTCTTTATAATCTGTGCCAGTGGGAGCATGTAGATGTTAAACAGAAGGGGTCCCAAGATGGAACCTTGGGGAACTCCACATGTGATACTTGTCTGCTCAGATGTGAAGTTACCTATTGATACAAAGTATTTCCTGTTTTCTAAGTATGTTTTGAACCAGTTTAGTACAGTTCCTGAAAGACCTGTCCAGTTCTCCAGTCGTTTGAGTAATATGTTGTGGTCAACTGTATCAAATGCTGCACTGAGATCCAGTAAAACTAAGACTGACATTTTTCCACTGTCTGTATTCAGACATATGTCATTAAACACTTTGGTCAGAGCGGTTTCAGTGCTGTGGTTCTGTCTAAAACCTGACTGGAAGGCATCGTAGCAATTATTCTGTTTTAAGAAGTAACTGAGCTGTTGAGAAACTGCTTTTTCAATGATCTTACTTAAAAATGGGAGATTTGAGATCGGCCTGTAGTTGTTCATTTGTGTCTTGTCAAGATTGTCCTTTTTCAGTATAGGTTTGATTACAGCAGTTTTTAGTGATTCTGGAAACACACCTGATAATAAAGAAAAGTTGACGATTTGTAACAGGTCTGACTCTAAAGTCTTTGAGACCTTTTTGAAAAAACTTGTTGGCAGGAAGAAGGGCTTTAAATTCACAGACCTATTACTACTTCACCTTAAAAACTTTGCACCAGTGTCAGCACCATCAACCAATCCAATGTAAGTGTAGGATTTGGTTTTGATACGAACTTCACAATGACAATCACAACTACTTTCAGATTTACATCTTCAAAAATCAAAAATGTCCGGTCTCATGACCAATTTCTTCTATGGTTCACTAGAAACAAGGGGCGGCACAACTTACCCGCTGGCACAAATCACTGCACTTTCCCCTGCTGAAATTAAACGCTAGGTTTCAATAAACCAACCAGTATGTTTCTTCATTTTTTTTAAAGATGCTCTCAGAATGATCCTCATATCTTTTCTTCTTTCCTCTAGTTTCCAAACACAGTGAAGCTTCCAGCATGTTCCATCTGTGGGCATGTCTGAGTCTGTTCTATGCACTACAAAGCAGTGTCTCATCAGGTCAAGGTATGTCTATACTGCTTGTAATAATTACTGTTAAACTGGTCACTGCAAACACATTAGGGAGAGTAACAAATTGAATAATATCATATGTTGATGTTTTGTCTTTCAGCTGTGTCACTGAACTGCAACAAGACTGCAGGAGTTAGACAAAGTGTGACTCTATATTGTACAATAAATTGGAAAGATGGCTCAAACTGTAGAATTCAAAATTATACCTGGGAGAACACAAATGGAGCCATAACACGTAGCAGCAACTTGATTAAAGACTAAGATCGTTTAACATTGTGAATGTTGTGTTAGTCAGTGTACAGGTGGATGTGTGTGTGTATATGTGCTGTGCGTCACACTGCTTTCTTCTGAATTATCACACAAACATTTTTTAAATATATTTTTAAAACTTCTTGGTGTCTTTATAAAGATCAAGCCATGTAAATATGACGATGTAAGTAAATTTTACTGCCGACCTTTTCGCTCCACCTTCTCTGGCTTTTTGTGGAATCTGAATTAAATTTTCTTGCATCTGGATTAAAACCTGAAAGTCTGCTATGACTCTCTCGTATCTTTATATTTCACATCTAGAATTTGTATTACCCACAGTGCAACCTGGCTAGTGTGTAAAGATATATGTCCATGTCACTATGGTTGTATCCCAATTCAGGGTCTGCAGCCTTAAAGTACGCATTTCAAGGCCGATTACGTCACAGCGGCGCGCCGAAGGCTGTCCCAATTCAAAGGCTGCTCGAAATGCGGCCCTGAAATGCGTCCTTCATTTCCCTGAATTTTAAGGCTGTGGCAGTGTAGACTTCGTGGCGGCTCAGCTGGTTAATAAAGAGGGACAACTACTTACTTACAACGACTTTATTGCACTATATAATTTTCCAATCAGTGTTCAGGAATTCTCAATGGTGCTTGGTGCCATACCCTCAGCGACTTTAATGTTATATAAAAACACTGACAGCTCAATATCTGCCTCAGTCACTCTCCCTGATCCAGCTGAGTCACCAATAGGGAAAATCTGCTTTTCACAGGAACTTGGTAACAGCAATAAGAGAATACGCAGTTTATTCCAAGAAGATATCGTCTCTCTCCCATATATAACATCTTATTGGAACCGATATGTTCCAGATATCAAGTGGAAGACAGTCTGGATGGTCCCCCATAAATATTTGATTGTAAATAAGGTGAAAGAAGTCTCATTTAAAATTCTACATAAATGTTATCCAGCCAGTCACTACATGGTAAAATTTAAAAGGGACATTAATACTAATTGTACTTTCTGTGGGGATCATCCAGAAACTGTGACACATCTTTTTTGGTACTGTTCTTTTACACAGAGATTCTGGAAGGAATTTAGCAGGTTTGTTATTGTCCATATTTTAAGGGAGTTTTCTTTACGATGGGAAAATGTTTTATTCTGTTTCTTTAAGTTCCCCAAGAAGTATGATAAATGTTTTGTTATGATAAATTTGTTAATACTTTTAGCTAAATTTTTTATCCATAAATGTAAGTTTACTAACAAAACACCATATTTCTGTCATTATTTTAAGGATGTGGAAATGTACATACAATCAATATCAGACTCCACCAACAAAAAGGCTCTCAAAACAATATATGTATGTGAATTTTTGCGTGTATTCTTATAATTGTTACCTTTTTCTTTTACCCTTGGCTTTTTGTGTTAATGTTCTGTTGTTTTGTATACTTCATCTGTTCATATGTTGTATACTCATTGTTTGTTAAATAAAGTTAAAAAATAAATAAATAAATAAATTAAAAAATTAAAAAAAAAAAAAGTGTAGACTTCGTGGCCCAACATATCCCAGAATGCATAGCGCGGCGGTGGGTGTGGATAATTTTGCCGAAAAAAACGGCGGATGAGGGGCGGCCGAAGAGTAAACTTTAAGTAAGTACTGAATATAATGTCACCTATTTATGTGCAAATGTTTAATAACGAAGAACATTAAAACATTACTGTTGGCCACATGTCGGCAAAGTTATGTGACATTAGTGACGTTTGTACTAACTTGGTTTTAAAGCCTTTACTTTAAAATATACGCCGTTCAATAGCTGAGCTTAATCCTACAGAGAATGATCAAAGCTCATGTAGAAAGAAACAAACAAATGAACAAAAGATGTTCTCCTTCATTTCTGTCAAACACAGCTGTATGACACGTTTCCAGCTGTCAGTATCATGGTTGCTAGGCAACCTGGGCAGCGCAACGGAGGCTAGACCGTCCCATTTCACAAGCCTCGCACTTCCGGCCTTAGCAGTCTTTGAGTACGCGGCCCTTGAGGATCGTTGAGGCTGCGTACTTTAAGGCTGCAGACCCTGAATTGGGATACAGCCTATGTCACTGTAAAGCCTTAGCAATCTTTGCCATGGTTATATAAACCTGACAGGCATTCATCAAACAGGAGAGAATTATGGGAACTTCTAATTTCCCATCTCCAACTGGGCATCATCACGCTTCCTAAACCTTCACTGGTTTACGGAGAGTATCATTAAAGGGGGATGGACACAGGGGGGACACACACGTACAAGTATGCTTAATGACTTGCCCTGTTAAACAAAAGTGCCAAATGTTCTTTGGCACAAATTGTTATTACTGCGCAGTTTTAACCAGCTGATATCTGTTTAAGACACTCTGGCTAGCTCGGCCACACCCCACAGCTTACGTATAAAACAGCTGTGCAGACATGAAACTGGTGATTGTTTGCTCTCCACTGTCTCGGCAGCCTCCCTGCACACTACCTATCCCCTAGCCCCTATGTCACTTAAAAAGCAAAAGGCAATAAGAAGCTGCTGTGCTCGAGTGGCTGTTGTGGGCTGTGTTCCCCTGGCGTATTGCCCACGTTTCCCCGGCTTACGTGTCAGTTGGACCTCGCTGCGGCGAGTGAGAGTTCTCCAGCCTACATAACCAGGTTCCTGTCTGGTGTATTGTCCACCTTTCGCTGATTTATGCGGCCAGCAACCCCCCACTCGATCACTTGGGAGTTAAGCTCCTCACTCCTGTATTGCTCTTTTTGCCTACTGTTCTAAGCGCTGCACACACCAGAGAGAGAGAGAAAAAAAACCCAAATGTGTAAATAAACAGTGACGAGGGGAAAAGGTGGCAGCTGGTAGCCTGCTTATCTGACAGTAGAGGGTTTTCCCTGCATTGATGGTTCCCCGCCTGGAGATGGTTTGCTGCCATGCATGGCTGGGAGCAAATTGCCTATGGCCCACTTCCTCGCGATGGAGCCAAACCTGGCCCAGCTGTACGCTCCTTGGGTTCCCTTCTGAGGAGAGCCATGGGCCCTGGCAGGGACGCTAGGGTGTTGGACCACCTGTTGGGCTGCACAGGTCCATGGCTTCCCAGGCCTGTCTGTCTAACTCGACAGCCATTTGTTGCTTCATTTGCGGTACCTGGCCCGCCAGTTGCAGGCATGTTCCATGGAACCGGACGGTGCTGAAGGGGTGCTGGCTGCCTCCGCCAGCATGGAGGAGCATGCCATAGCTAAGCCTCAATCTGGATGTCGCACCACCACCTCTGGCTGTCCTAGTCCCAGCTCCGGCAAGATGACCAGGCGTACCTGATGAGGCTGCCGGTTGACCCTGCAGCCCTGTCGGCCTGAAGGCAGCCTGGCTCCTGCAGTGAGCTGGAGACAATCGATGTATTGCTCAGGAGATGTCACGGGGCCTGCTCAGGCTTTCGGCAACTGAACAACTGAGTGGGGAGACCCAGAACTTCTGTGTGTGGAGCCAAGACTCAGCCATCGTCCAGCCGCACATCTCCCTCCTCCCTCCTGACTTCCTTTTGAGTCAGGTTCAGTGGCCAAGCTGCTGCAGGCTGTGTTCCCCTGGTGTGTGGGACGCGGTTCACTGGTTTACACGCCAATCAAACCTTGCTGTGTCTGATACGTCAAGTGAAAGTTCTCCAACCAGCAACAGAGCCCTGTCTAGCATATTGCCAGTGTGTCGCGTGTTTACGCAGCCAGCAGGGGTCTGCTTAGTGAACTGAGCTTCCTAGCTGCACCAGTGTCTCATTCGAGTTCACTCTTGCTGCTGCCCCGTCTGCAAACAGCGTGGAGTGGCTGCTAGGCTCTGTGGACAGACCTTCGGTTGCCATCCCTAGCTCGGCCCTCCACTTTCAGCCGCCAAGCTGCTGCTGCAGGCTGTGTTTCCGGGGTGTAATGCCCGCATGTCCTGGGTTTACTTGGCCAGTGGGGCCCCAGTTGGTACCTCATTGAGCTACGCTTCCTGGCGTCGGGCTAGCAGGTTAACCGTGAGCGGCTGCTCAGTTGCAGTCCTTGCGTCTTCCGGGACTCATCCAAGGTTTTGGTTGCACTGTCTCACGGTGTGTCTTAAAGACTTAACCCTTACATATGTAATACGTAATGGAGTGGAGAGATAGCCTCGATATGATAGCCCGTACATGCAGAATATGTAACACAGTGGCTTCACTCACAGAACTAAGGTTAAATGTAACCATACGGTCTGCCTTTAAAGCTCCTGACTACTCGGGTAATCAGAAAATTAAATTTTTACCAACTAAAGATTATACTGTGCTGAGGTAGGGAATCAGTTGAGTCATACAGGCTTTAAGTTATGATCCTGCATTAAGATTAAATTTAAAGTAATCTAAAGATTACTTTAGATGAGTACAGAGTTCTGTAATACTAAATGTCCTTTAACCAGTCATTTAGACTTAGAGTCATTTGAGTGGTTTGGCACCCCGCTGGGTCAGAATAAGTTTATATCTGAGGAGGAGTTTGAGAAACAAGCTGATGCTTACACTACAACTTACACAACTTACACTTTCAATGGTCAAAGTAATGGATAGAAATGGACGTTTTACATTTAATCATCCCCCTCACAAGAGATATTCAGTTGTTTAAACTTGCACTTTTTCATCTACTGGATGTATAATCTGCAGTGTATATTATGGCATCAAATGAGGAATTGTTGTGGTCCTGTTATTTTATGTTTATTTTATGTTTAATATACGTGGTGCATAGACACGTCTGTAGTTCTTACCAGAGGTTCAATCATGTCTATATAATTAACTGATTTATGTCATTCTATGTAATGATATTTGAACATGAACATCGTTCTGGGTGGTACTTTATGCAGGATCATGATCACAGGTATCAGAAACACAAAGAAAAGCCACGAGCTGAAATATGTTACATACTGAATTGTGATTACTAGAGATCTTCGTAATAGTATCTTCACTCTAGACTGTTTAGTTGTTTCTTTAGTTAACTGTTTAGTTAGCAGTTTTTGTATAATTTTTGTATAATATGTTGCATACATCAGGGTATTGTTGGCCCTTTGATCTAAATACAGTTAGCATTAAAAAGTCTGATTTAATAACCTTTAAATTTAAAGACTTTAACTAAAGTAAAAATGTCTCTATTGAAATTCTAAAAAGCAAAATCCTGAGTCTAAAACGTTTAAAAGCTTTTTTCTTGCTATACACTCAGGGCGAAACACCAGATTACAGTGGGGCAAAAAAGTATTTAGTCAGCCACCGACTGTGCAAGTTCCCCCACCTAAAATGATGACAGAGGTCAGTAATTTGCACCAGAGGTACACTTCAACTGTGAGAGACAGAATGTGAAAAAAAAAAAAAATCCATGAATCCACATGGTAGGATTTGTAAAGAATTTATTCGTAAATTAGGGTGGAAAATAAGTATTTGGTCAATAACAAAAATACAACTCAATACTTTGTAACATAACCTTTGTTGGCAATAACAGGTCAAACGTTTACTATAGGTCTTTACCAGGTTTGCACACACAGTAGCTGGTATTTTGGCCCATTCCTCCATGCAGATCTTCTCGAGAGCAGTGATGTTTTGGGGCTGTCGCCGAGCAACACGGACTTTCAACTCCCGCCACAGATTTTCTATGGGGTTGAGGTCTGGAGACTGGCTAGGCCACTCCAGGACTTTCAAATGCTTCTTACGGAGCCACTCCTTTGTTGCCCGGGCGGTGTGTTTTGGATCATTGTCATGTTGGAAGACCCAGCCTCGTTTCATCTTCAAAGTTCTCACTGATGGAAGGAGGTTTTGGCTCAAAATCTCACGATACATGGCCCCATTCATTCTGTCCTTAACACGGATCAGTCGTCCTGTCCCCTTGGCAGAAAAACAGCCCCATAGCATGATGTTTCCACCCCCATGCTTCACAGTAGGTATGGTGTTCTTGGGATGCAACTCAGTATTCTTCTTCCTCCAAACACGACGAGTTGAGTTTATACCAAAAAGTTCTACTTTGGTTTCATCTGACCACATGACATTCTCCCAATCCTCTGCTGTATCATCCATGTGCTCTCTGGCAAACTTCAGACGGGCCTGGACATGCACTGGCTTCAGCAGCGGAACACGTCTGGCACTGCGGGATTTGATTCCCTGCCGTTGTAGTGTGTTACTGATGGTGACCTTTGTTACTTTGGTCCCAGCTCTCTGCAGGTCATTCACCAGGTCCCCCCGTGTGGTTCTGGGATCTTTGCTCACCGTTCTCATGATCATTTTGACCCCACGGGATGAGATCTTGCGTGGAGCCCCAGATCGAGGGAGATTATCAGTGGTCTTGTATGTCTTCCATTTTCTGATGATTGCTCCCACAGTTGATTTTTTCACACCAAGCTGCTTGCCTATTGTAGATTCACTCTTCCCAGTCTGGTGCAGGTCTACAATACTTTTCCTGGTGTCCTTCGAAAGCTCTTTGGTCTTGGCCATGGCGGAGTTTAGAGTCTGACTGTTTGAGGCTGTGGACAGGTGTCTTTTATACAGATGATGAGTTCAAACAGGTGCCATTCATACAGGTAACGAGTGGGGGACAGAAAAGCTTCTTACAGAAGACGTTACAGGTCTGTGAGAGCCAGAGATTTTCCTTGTTTGAGGTGACCAAATACTTATTTTCCACCCTGATTTACGAATAAATTCTTTACAAATCCTACCATGTGAATTCATGGATTTTTCTTTCACATTCTGTCTCTCACAGTTGAAGTGTACCTCTGGTGCAAATTACTGACCTCTGTCATCATTTTAAGTGGGGGAACTTGCACAGTCGGTGGCTGACTAAATACTTTTTTGCCCCACTGTATGTCTCAGATTGTGGCATGGCTACCAAGTGCTATTTATAAAAGAATACTGCGGCAAACAGCACTGGAGATTTCAAACACCAGAACAGTTTCAACATGAGGCCAGCCACAACAAGCCTGATACTCACAGCTTAAAAATCTTGATGATCTTGAAAAATTAATGAAAGTAAGAACAGGACA
This sequence comes from Simochromis diagramma, assembly GCF_900408965.1. Taxonomy (NCBI): domain Eukaryota; kingdom Metazoa; phylum Chordata; class Actinopteri; order Cichliformes; family Cichlidae; genus Simochromis; species Simochromis diagramma. The sequence goes on along the minus strand of NW_024386920.1, from coordinate 578,590 downwards.
CCACAGTGACAAACATGACACACTTGGATGTGAACCACTGAATCACACCCTGGGAGATTCTCCAGGGTCCTTTCTTTTGGCCCACTCAAAAGAAAGGACACTTTCACACTGATTGAACCCATAAAATTTCTGGTTGGAGAAAGTGCGTTTATTTGCACTTAAAAAGTATCAAACAGTGCCAACAATCCACAGCGTGTGCGTTCCCAATCCCGGTGCCGTGATTCGGTGCTGTGTTAGTTCTCTTTTGAGCCAGAGAACTAACTGAAGTCCTGGAGTCCTGGTCTAAAGAACGCAAGCCAACTGCCGCTCCACTGCTCTCTTAAGTAGGATTTCGTGACTATGCAGATCAGCAACAGGTGAGTGACGATCCTCAGCTAAGTCTGGCTCAAAGGCGGGAGACTCTCCAGGCCTGATGTGGCATAAAAACTCTCACACCACATCTCACACAAACACGCACACACACACGGGGGACAAAGAGCAGATCACACCAATGAACAGCCCTACAAAGCAATCCAGAAAGACCAAAAAATTTATAATATTCGTTACCCGAAAAACAACACATGAGCCCTGGGTCCCCTGAAAGGTATCTGCTGTGTTTCAGTGGTACATTGTGTTAACTACTGTCAGTTTCTCATGTGAAATCCTGAACTTGTCAGTCAAGACATAAGCATAGACCAAAATCATTGTGCAGATTCAAAACACAGCAAATCTGCAACGTTCATGTCAGATCATCCCATTTTCACTTTGTAACCTGATTAAACCAAGTTTGAGCTTTTCTATAACAACAGTGGCACACCCAGATGTTCAACACCTTCAACTGTTTTTTTCACTTTTATGTATAGAATAATTTTCATTTCCTATAATCATATTTCATCAAACCAAATCTTAAAAAAGTTTTTTCTTTCGTTCACTTTCAGACTGATTGAACCCATAAAGTTGAATTTCCAGACCCCAACTAACCAAATTTAGTGTTTTTTAAGCTGCAGAGTAGTTTTCAGCTCTGCTTGTCAGTAAGATGATTCCAATCATATATTAACCATCTGACCTGATACATTTGCATTAAGTACCACCATGTGACCTGTAAATACAGGAGTCATTGTTACTGAAAAGTGGGCCCCTGTATTACTGTGTAGAGATTTTCTAAAACAACATAACTGATTTATGTAAAAAACAACATCTGTGCAAACATTCCTGTTAAACCTCATGTAATATTACATGTAAACCAATGGAAATTTGTCTTTTAAACAAGGACTTTTCAAACTGTTGAGCAGTAGTGTGTATTGTATGCATGTATCTGTCTGCATCTGATCAGGATTTTCTCCTCACTTCCAATCCAAGGCTACATTTTTAAACTGTGTCCTTCTTTAAAAGTTGACTTCAAGTGTTTCAAGGCTGATGGGAAACAAGTCCACTTTACTGCGTGCTCATTTATTCTCTCCCATAAGTGGCTCATAGGTGCTAGTCCACTTTATGCATGCTTCCAAAAGCCCCGAGAGAATTAACGTTTCTCTTGTCAGAAGTGTTTTTGTGTCGAGTCCTAGTTATAGGTTCTTTTTTAAATCATAGACCTAAGATATCTAACTTCATAGTTCACACTTCTAATTTCTTGTTTCCTTTTGGATTCTTAGTTCATAGTCTTGACTTTTTGCATTATTGTGTTTAGTTGTAAATAAAGCTTTGCAAACCATGCAGTCCTGTGCTTCCATGTGAGTTCTGCTCTGAGTCAACCTGTGTTGTGCGGCCTCGGCCGTGACAGTAGCAATTGGCCAGTATATAGACTCAGCGGACCCCACAAAGATAGCAATCGCAGGGTACCAATTTAGGAGCACACGAACAGTCCATTCAATATTTGCTAAGTTGGGTCCATACTCTCTCTAGTCAGCAAGTGACAATGCAAGCCACTGCCCAACCCTTGTCTTCTATAACAAGTCCGATGCTGACGCCGGTTTTCCGTGACGCGGTCTCCTTGGAGCCAGAGCCTTATTTTGGCAACCCCGGGAGCTGTAGCGACTTTTTTGTTTCAATACGCTCACCAGACACCTTTGTTAAAGATTCCACTCGGATTTCGTATTTGGTGGGGAAGCTGCATGATCAGGCATTACGGTGGGTGCACTTGTATTTGTTACGTAATTCTCTGTCTACCTGCCGCTATGATGTATTTCTGGGTGAATTTAAGAAGACTTTCTCTCACCCAGTTTCTGAGGGAAGTACAGCACAGAGGTTACTGAATCTGTGCCAGGAGCAAAGAAGTGTGGCTGATTATCTGATTGACTTCCATACTGCCGCCGCTGAGGCAGAGTGGTCGGATCAAGCGTTGCAGGGGATTTTCCTGCAGCCAAATAGAAAACTGCTTTTAATATGCCCCTTGGACACTTTGAATACCTGGTAATGCCGTTGGAATAGCAATCTTTCAGGGCCTAGTTAATGACGTCCTGCAGGACTTTCTAGATCATTTTGTTTATGTATATCTAGACAATATCCTCATTTTTTCCAACACAGTAGAGGAACACACAACTCATGTCCATGCAGTGCTGCAGTGCATTCTTGAGAATAAATTGTTTGTGAAGGCTGAAAAATGTAAGTTCCATGCACATACCGTCTCTTTCTTGGGTTTTATATTGTCGGGAGGGCAGGTGAAGACAGATCCCACTAAGATAAGAGCAGTTATGGAATGGCCAGTTCCAAAGACACGCAAACTCCTACAGAGATTTTTAGGATTTGCTAACTTTTATAGACGTTTAAGAATGACCACTCGGTAGCTTTCCTTAAAACGTTGCTTTATTGAACGAGCACCAAGCATCCATCAGTTATAGCACTCTACAACAGGTACGACAGCTAGGTATATACTGCCACCAGGCAGCCCTGCTGCAAAGGCACATCAGATGGCGTAAAGCCGCAATACACCAGTACTCAGCGTAGGCACAAACATAATCTATTATATGACATCTTTCCCCTTTTCCTGTTATTTCCAATAACAAAACCGTATTTAACAGCAACAAGATAATGACAACATGTCACTATCTAATAGCCACTGGGAGGTTCTTTTAAGGATTTGGGTATAATTATCTCGCTGTAGGCCTGAAGGTCAGTGTCCTCAAAACAGGACTTATTAAACAGGTTAAACCGTTATGGTAATTACATCAACCAGGTAACAGTGGCATTGGTTGTGTCTCAAACCATAAAGTGAAAGAACAGTAAAAATACATTCTGACAACACCCCAATCCTTCCAGTCCTCCCATTACCCCAGTCCAAATGGTAGACACCCCAGTGTCTACAGATCCAGTCTCATGACTGGCTTGCATACCCGGCTGTACCTGGTGCGTACCTGAACCAGTGCGTCTGTATGGACAGGTGTAAGTGTTGGGGCAAAAGCCCACTGGGATGGCAACCCCTCAGTATCCTCGGTGGGTGGTGGAAGGGGTTTTGGTGTCGGCTGTGGAGATGGTCTGAGTCGGAGATGGCGGTGATTCCGTCGCAGCACCACACCTTGAGGTGTGATGACGAGATAAGACCTTGGGGTGATGCTCTCCTTGGAGACAACGGCAGGTGTCGCCCAAACCTTCTCCCGGTCCAGCTTGGACTGCATCCCCTGGTCGGAGTGGAGGAAGGGGCTTGGTTCCATGGCGGCCATTGTCGTAGAATGCGTGTTTGGCCTTCTGAAAAGCATCCCTGTTATAAGTGCGAAATCGCGAAGTTCTGAAACTCAGACCACGAGAACTGAGGGACTTTGCTAGGTTTGGGATCTCTGATGAGGTGGTGAGTGACAAAGGATCGCTTCAGTTTCTGAATAAACTAAGCACTGGCCATGGACGGTAGACGCACTATTTCCAAGAAACATGAGTAGTAATCCCATATAACAAGGTAGTTATGCCGGTTATGTTCACAGAGGTCAAGAGCTATTCTTTTCAATGGACGATCCGGCAAAGGTGTGGAGATAAGCAGCTCCCTTGTCTGTGTTGGCCTCTTACCAGACAGGCATGGCACTGCAGCACTACATCCTTTATCTCGGTGGAGAGTCCCGGCCACCAAACAGATGAATTAACCCTTTCCCTGCACTTGGTGAGGCCTTGGTGCCCGTCGTGTAGTTTGTCTAGAATGGCTGTTCTCTGTGACTTTGGAATAAAAAGCCTGCCTCGTATGACCAGGCCTTCGGCCTCCTATAGCTCATTCTTCACCTTCGTGTATGCTTTGATGTTCGGCGGCAGACTACCTCCATATACGGCCATTGCTTTTGTATGTATTTAATGACAGTCTGTAGTTCACCATCCGGTGCAGTGGCCGCTTTATTGCTTTCCATTCGGCTTGGAGACACTGGAATGGCCTGTATCACAGTGGCTATGTAGTAGTCCACCTTGCTGTAAGTGCTAGTCTCATCCTCTGCACGAGTCTGTGGGCTCCTGCAACAACGTATCGGTAGATGCAAGCTTTTTGCCAGGTGACGTAGAAGGCCTCCGGTTTATACCTCATGAGCTGCACTTGGAGGTGTTGACACCTCAATGGAACATTGTCCTAAGCCCGTAGCTACTGACGTTGGCGGATACCGCTGTGGGTTTGTTGACGTCATAAAAGGCAAGAACAGGTGCTATTGTAAGCGCTCGCTTAATTTTCTCAAAAGCTGCCCGCTGTGGGTGGCCCCAGGTCCAAATGTTTTTGCTTTTGACTAACTCATACAATGGTTGGCATATTGTGGCAAGAACAGGAATATATCTGCTGAGGTAACTGGCCATGCCTAGGACTTGTATAAGTGCTTGCACGTTTTCTGGCGCTGGCAGCTGAAGAATAGCTTTCACTTTCTCAGGGTCTGGCTTGACCCCACAGTGGTCGATCAGGTGCCCCGTGGGAGAGGTCCTTGGATGTTTTCCTCTTTACATGCATCAAATTCACAGTACTCTGAGAGGTCAAACAGGACTCATGTAAAACTCTCTGCCTTCTCGCCTGGACGCTGGACACGTCAGTGAAAACATGATTTCTCGTGTACAATATTCCTCTGCAGGGAAAAAATACTCGTCAAACTTCCTCATTACGATGGTGAAGTCGTCATGATTTTCATCAGCGGCAAAGGTGAGTGACTTATAAATGTTCTCTCCTTTGTTGCCCATCTTTGGTGCAAGATGCCATAGCTGAGACTGCTAAGCTTTTAGTTGAGAATGTTTTTAGGCTGCACGGCATCCCCGTCGAGATTGTCTCCGAAAGGGGGCCCCAATTCACCTCGCAAGTATGAAAAGTGTTCTGTATTGCCCTATGAGCTAAGCTTTGCTTAAGCTCGGGTTACCATCTACAAACTAACAGGCAAACAGAACGGCTCAACCAAGAATTTGAAATCACTCTCCGTTGTGTTTCCGCTCACAATCCGACGACTTGATCCACTTACCTCTCTGACTTCGTCCACCACAGGTATCTCGCCGTTCGAGGCTTCACTTAAGTACCAGACTGCCTCCTTTATTCACTCCTCCCTCTTTACTGACCTCCATTTGTCAACTATCCCTTACACTCTCTCTTCCTCCTTCTCTCCCTAATTCACTCACTCATCATTATTGCTCACTCAGGCCCTTGTATCCCACTTCCGTCATTGAGCACCCCCTTCTTAACTCCCTCTCTTAGTTACTTATCCCTCACTCTTTTACTCACCTAGTTGCACACAAACACACACACTCTTACACCCACATTCACTAACTGACTTACTCATTCCCTCACCCATACACAAACTTACTAATTTCTTCACTCACTTATCACTCACTCATTCACTCCGTTGCTAACTCACTCCCTTGCTTACTGCCTCCCTCATTTAATCCTCCATCTTTATCGACCTCCCTTAGTCCTTTATCCCTCACACACTCTCTCCCTCCTTCTCTCCCTCACTCATTTCATCACTCACTGAGTCCCCTGCATCCTACATCCCTCATCTATTCCACTCTTCCTAGATCCCTCCCTTAGTCAATTATCACTTCCTCACTCATTCGATGGCACTCACTCGATGGCACACAACCACACATGCTCACATAACCCTTCCTTAGTCACTCATCCATCACTCACTAACTCACTTACTCATTCACTCAGTCACTCTCTTTCTCCTTCTTTCTCCCTCTCCCTACCTCACTCACTCATTCCATCACTCACTCACTCACTCACTCACTCACTCACTAACTGATTCCCTGTCCACACCCTCCCTTACTCTCTTTTGCTTCCTAGCTCCGTCACTCATTACATCCCTCCTTGTCTCCCTGTCTCCATACTTCACTCACTCATGACATCACTCAATAGCTCTCTTTTCCTCAGTCAGATGGAGTCTGGGTGTCTAAATCAGACCTCACCTGGACTGTTAACACCTCAACCCAGCACAAAGGACCATTAACAGCTACTGCTTCTTGAGCTGCCTCCAAAGGCCACCAGAGGAGCCTTTTTCACTACCAGTCGACCAGCAGCTATTATATTTAAGTTTAAATTTAATAACTTTTATCTTGTTTCAAAATCAATGTTAATACAAAAACAATACTCTTTCATTATATGCTTTCTTTATTAAATAATATATATGCTGGTACAATTTGTTTGGAAGAACTGAGGGTTTCTCCCCTCCCCTTCTCTCTCAGACAGTTACAACAGCAGCTGTAATTGACTGACAGACAAAGCAGCAACATTCTTTTGTGGAAAGATCAACCCTCACCTGACTGTCATGTATAATTAGAGCAGAGTCGTTTACCATATTTATTGACTCTTAAAGGAACAGAAAGTAAATGAACAGGGAGCCTTCTTCTCTGACCTGAGATGGGAGATGTGGATTAAAACAAAAACAGTAGAAATCAGTCCTCAAAGCAGACCGTTGCCTTACAAATCTACTGCAGTGGAATATTTATTCTTTCTTTAAACTGTCAGCATTTTTTAAATGCTTTTTGATATTATTTCAGATCAAGTGTTGAAGTTAAATGGTACAGCATCCGAAATAGAAGAGAGGTTTAATTCTGGCGTCTTAAACTGTTTGTATTGTTGCATTTGATTTTGAGTGTCTGAAGAGGAAAATAAGAGACTGGATATATTGTGCACATTAATTTAATCAGAAGACACTACATTGACATTACATTATTACATTGTTTTTCTGAATTGCTAAAACAAATTTCCTAAAATCTCATCTCTTTGTGTCAAAACACTAAACACAAACTGTACAATTCAAGCTACACTCACATAACCATTAACTTGTCTTGCAAAACCAAACATTTGACCCAAAACTATTTTAACTTTACTCAAAATCAACCACTACTGTCAAAAGCCACACAAAACCAGCCAATGTGCAACAACTTAGCAACGATTACACACTACAAAAATAAATACAAAACACTGTGAGATAGCTGGAAAATAATATTTATCTATTCATTCATTTATTCTTGCACTCACATTTTAACAAAACAAAAAGAACTGCAGTAAAAAAAAAAGTTATATATACATTAAAGAATTATATATTTTTACAACATATTCAGATAATTGATCCTGCCTCAGCATCACGCCTCTGTGCTGGGTCAGGCCACAGGACTTCATCCACATTACATGCTATGGTCTCCCTTGCAATGCAACGAGGAAAGAATTGTTTAGGATGCGGAATCCAGCTCTGGCAAGATTCCACTCCTATCTCACCACATGCTCCATTCAATGCTTGAAGTAGATTTTCCTGTGTTTAAAGGTTTCGGTTAAATACTTTACATCTCCATGCTGAGAAAAACTCCCCAATAGGGTTCAAAAAGGGAGAGTATGGTGGAAGAAACAAATTCATAAAATGCTTCTCATTGTGAAACCAATTGTGTATTCTTGGACCACGGTGAAAGCTCACATTGGCCCAAATGATATGGGATGCTCTGCCTGCTCGCGATCTCTCTACTCAAGCAAAGCATCCCGTAGACCATCCAGGAATGTTGCTTTAAGTTTGTTGTTGTATGGCCCAACAGTAACATGACTGTGGAGAACCCCATAGCTGCTGATGGCAGCAGAGAAGAGTTACATTTCCACCACGCTGGCCAGGCAGTTCAATAATGGCACGCTGACCTATGACATTGCAAGCTTTTCTTCTCCTTTTTGTTAGATTCAAAATGTATGGTGTCTTCTATATTCCCTTGCTGCATTTCATGCAGTCAAATTGCATTTTTCTGACGGACCATGATAAATAAAATGGTAAATGGTCTGTATATCCACAATAAGTGTCTCCTGGTGTTGTGAGTGCATGCGTGTTCTTCCACCCTCATGTGGCCGTCTTTAAATTCTAAACAAAATACCATTTAGTTATAAGTATACTTGTATACATAGCGCATGTATAGATTATACTATTTCATTTACAGAACTAAAATTAGTTTGTTGTGTACAGAGAATCTTTGAGCTTGACTCAATGGTTAGGCCTTATGAATACATCTTCGTGGATGAAGCTGTATTCAATCTAGCAAAAAGCAGAAGAAGAGGTTGTAACATTACAATTTTGAGTGGTAGTGTGTTAATGATGAAAACAGTGTGTTAGTTGTGTTTAACTTCTGTAGCCTGTGTGCACAATTCTGGGTACAAGTGTTTGAGAATATGTTTAAAGTTCTGGTAAATGGGAGATTCAGATTGGCAAATGGTGTCCTAACCAGATGAATAGTGTTTAAGATTTTGGCAACTGTGGGATTGATTTGATGAAAGAGTTTTCATAGTTGACAGTTTAGTTTTTACATTGGGGTTTAGTGTATTAGCAATTCAGAAAAACTGTAATGTAAACGCCATGGGTTTAGAACTGAACTTAATTGGTTAAAGTTTTTACATTGACAGGAGTAAACAATATATTGACAGACTTCAGATTATATGGGATCATTGTAGTTCCTGAATTAATTTAATGGGGAAAACAAAACAAAAATCACTCTGTCTGTTTTTGTTACAAGTCACGTCCTTGTTATAAGACTAATACATAACATTTTACCAGATGGAGATAAAGAAATAAATAAGAGCCCTGACGGAGCACAACTTCTTCTGAACGACAAGTGCTGAACTAAAACTTTGATGCTTTTATTACAACATACTGACCTCAGCCTGGTTTAATACAACACTGATGTCAGCCTGCTGAATGTAAAAATGTAATGTTTATGACTCAGGCCCTGTAGGCGAACATGCACACAGACAGAAATGATTAAAATAAAAAATTCCCTGCCTTCACTGTGGTAACAATAAGCAACAACAGATTGATGCAGTTTAAAAATTAATTATTAAACTCAATTTTCCACACATGAATACTATGATAGCTTTAGTTTTAATAGATCATCTTGCTGATGTCAGCATGACAATATCAGCAATATTTTATAGATCATTGGGCTGACGTCAGCAAGATGACATCAGCAGTTTATATAGGTCATTTATGCTGATGTCAGCACTGGTAATATGGAAATCTATTGTAGTGTATTAATCTTTTTGTGTCATTATGAAGTCATATAATGTCTTGAAAAAATGTTTTAAAGAGCTAAAACAAAGAAAGTTCTTATGTCAACCAATGACTAACAGTATTTCTTTAAAGTTTGGAAATCAAAGCAATTTCAAATTGCTTTTTATGTTGAAGTTTTTTAACGCAATTGTGCTTCTCCGCATGTTTTCCAGTAGGGGGCGGTAATGTCCCTACAAACGGAGGGATCAGTAATCTTTAAATTGGACCCAGAAGAAGACGCATTTGACCTTTTATTATTACTATTATTAGGTAGCTAAGAGGACGGTGTTTCGGGGAAAAGACGCTCGTAGAAATTTCTCCTAACTATAAGTTATAGCTTTTGATAAGTTGGGTTTTAGCTGAAGTAGTTTCTTATTATTGTTGAATTCTGCTGGATTTTACATCTTCTGCGTCGTTGGGCTGGACAGTGTTAGGAAAGGCGGACTCTGAATCCTCTCCCAGGGTGTTATGTCTTTCCAGAGTAGCTGGGGGATGGTCATGGAAAAGTTCTGGGATTCAGGGATTCCTTGTTTACATCCTCCCGGAGTACGTCTCGGGGGCGGGCTTGGCTCCGCCCTCATTCTTTAGCCCTGACGTCATTGTCGCTTGTGTTTTTTATGAATGAAAGAATCCAACCTCAGAGAGCAGCGGAGTAATTCCGGGAAAAGGCGGACTGACATTTTGTCGCCGGAGTTGCGTCGAGCCATCAGGTAAACCATTACTTTTTTATAAAAATACTAAACATTAAAATGTTTAGCCGGTATTCGTGGTAACAGCTGAGCACTAGAGGAATGGTATCTGCCGGGGGACGTGCCAACCAGGGTAACCAACCAAGGACAAATGAGCAGTCAGCAGCTGGCTTTAATCTCCTTTAGCCTGTCACTAACCGTTTATGCTAGTTGCTAACAGTTCATACTAGCATGTTTAAGATGATACGAATAATTTGGCCCCGCTTTGCATATTTCTGTCTGTATTTCGGCTAGACTGACACCCAGAAGGGGTTATCACTTCCTTATTTCATAAGTGTGCTTAAATACAATTTAAATGGATTAAAGGCTAGATGTCGGAAGAGGCTCTAATGATAGCTGTTTACTATAGCGCACATTTGCCCTACGGTGTCCAGCCCCGCTCTTTAAGGGTAAGGCTAGATGCTAACTGCAGCTAGATAAATAAATAAATAAATAAATATAGGTCCCAGGCCTGGCTTGTATTTTCCACTCGGTATTTAATCGTTGTATATTAAGTATTGAAGATAGACGGGAGTGGAATTTCTGAAATCGTGCTATAGCTTGCGTTTAGCAGTGTTGCGTTGACTTGTTGCTTTCCACTTAAGACAAAAAAACAAAAACTACTATGTCCTCCAACTGGGTATTTATAGTATGGCACAAATGTGGATATCCTGTGTTGTTTGGACTGACCGAGAAAGACGCGGTCACCCCTGGTTTTCCTATATTTGTACTGACCGGCAGTCTTGGTGGAGCTGAGCAAGAGCTTTATTGCTGAATCACCCTGACTTTACGAAACGGCGGTCTCCTCGGTTTACAGCCGGAGTCCGACGGCTGGTTGGACAACCGCTGTTGCTGCAACCTCTACTTCCTACGCATTTCGGGAAATGCTGTTTATTGTCCGGCCATAACAGCCTTTTTTATTTAGCTTATTTAGTTTTACCATCCAGTGTGCCTGAGTTGGAGGCCCATGCAGCAAGTTATTGTTTTATTTATTATGACTACGCATTCATAGAAAATGGGATTCCCCCCAGAGTGAAAGAGATCAAACGTGACATTTTAACTCGAATGACCCTTTTTGGTTATGTTTTGTTTGTGGTTCACTTGTTGGAAATGTAAGTCGTCTCCTGTAAAGTCTAAGCACATCAGCAGTCTTCTTTTTATAGTCATTAAGGCACCAGGTCTGTATCTTTTATGCCTAATTTATAGATGAAAAGTTACAATATAACTGGGGTTTCTAAAATTGTTGTGACACAATTTAAATAAAGCTGTGAATGTCTTTTAAATAATTAAAATGAACACTGCTTTTTTGTGATTTGCGATTTTCAAGAGAAAAAAGGCTAAAAGGTTGTTAGGGATCAGTCTGGGTCTCAGGAAGAAAGAAAAAGAGATGACTGCACTCATCTCTTAGCTCATCAGAGACGCTGCCAAAAGGTCAACCTTAAAGTAAGCGGTGAGCGCTCTGTCATGACATGCAGCTTTCTGTGTTTACTGTGTTTTTTCTCAACCCTTCTGGACTACAGCATGAGAGCAGCACAGGGAAAGAACATTCGCCATAAGGAGAAAATCCAGTGTTGCAATAAATGAGAAAGTTAACAGAGTGAATTTGCAGAAGTAAGATGGGAAAATCCCCATGGTTTGCATGATGTCAGAGTGAAATTTGGTGGTCTTCATTAAACATTATCATACAAAAAGTTTTAGCAGTATAGCTGGCCCAGAGTACCTTCATGTCAACAGACCACTTGGCCATTTGTATCCTTTACTTTCACATTAGGATCTGGGTGAAGGAAAGACAAAAAAAAAAAAAGATGTCTCCAGCTGAAGTGCTGAGTGAGTTTTTTTTGTTTTGTTTTTTAAATAAGCAACCGAGGAGTGACTAAGGTGGGGGAAGAAGTTGAAGTTGGCCCATTTAGGTTAGACTTTAATCCCACGCTGTGGCATTTGAGAGGCGTGTAGCAGTCCTGATAAGAGTCTGTGTGAAACCTGTGCTTCTTAGGTAGACTCTTTAAGACATTTTATTACATATTTATTTTTAAATCAAGTATTGTAATTTTTCAAGTTTAACTGTTTAAAAAGTGTCCCTTTTAAAAACCACGTATTCAAGTTTTTGGGTTGTTTTTTTTTTTTTTTTTTTTAAGCCAAGGGCCTCGAACCGTTGGTGTTGTGCTGACAAGAGGAAGTGCTCAGGGAATTGGTTAGGACACCTGCTTTGAGCAACCAAAGGGCAGCCACATGATAACTTCCTCCTGATAATTCCAGCTAACAGAGAAAGGCATGTCACTTTCAAAACCTCCCCTGTCTTTCACATGAAACCACAAATTATAATGAGACGGCGTGCTTTGGAGAAGCACGAAAGATCTGCAGGTTCTCCTTTTTCTTCAGTAGTGCATGACTGCATGTCTTGTGAGCGGATGGTGAATGTCAGGCAGGCTATGAACCAAAAATGCACAGTGTCCCACATTTCATGTGATGTTGTTTGTGTTTGTTTCTTCAGATTGTGTGTATCTGGTTTTACTGGTGCTTGGGGAGGGGAAAAAAACAAAGACAACTGGACCATGACGACAGAAAGAAACAGCAAAGCTCTGAAGGTAAAACACAGCCAGACATAAAACAGAGTCATGGGGAGGGGGGGGTTGTTTTGTTTTTCAAGAGAGAAAACTGTCATTTTGAAAAAAGGAAGAAGAAAAGAAAGTATGTTTTTCTTTCTCATTCTTCCTTCTTTAAATGCTTCCTCTCTTCCTGTTTCCTCCTGTTTTTACTTCAGGTGAAGCAGGAATGCGGCGAGAACGTGCCCTTCCTGTCGGACAGCGAACTAATGTCCCTGTCGGTGCGAGAGCTGAATCTCCACCTGCGTGGCCTCTCCCGCGACGATATTCAGAAGCTGAAGCAGCGGCGTCGCACCTTAAAGAACAGGGGATATGCCGCCAGCTGCCGGGTCAAACGGGTGTCTCAGCGAGAGGCCCTGGAGCAGCAGAAGATGGAGCTGCAGAGAGAGGTGGAGAGGCTCGGAGCCGAGAACGCCGGCATGAGGAAGGAGCTGGAGGGGCTCAGCGCACGCCTGGCTGCGCTTCAGAGATTCGCCAGGGGTCTGGAAGCGGGAGGAGGCAGCCTGCTGGCGACGGCCCCTCGCCTCAACACCGCCTCGGTCATCACCATCGTCAAGAGTCCGCAGCAGCCTCAGCCACAGAGGGAGCACGAGCTATCCTAGAAGGAGATGCTGAAACCAGACTGGGGTTTGGGATTCGGGGTGGGGACGGGGAAGCCTGCAATGCAAACACGCACACATCTGCGGGCCTTAATACTCACGCAGGCAGGAGAGCAGGATGACTTGTAATAATAGGAAAATACTAAGCGCCTTGTTCACATTACAATTGACAGAAATCCGATCACAGCTATGATCACCTTTCTAACAAACAAGAAAACAGAAACGGGTTCAGTACTGTAGTTTTGATAGAGATGTCCTCTGATGATCCTCCATGAAACAGCAGTCTGGTCAAGTAAGATTTACTCAGTGATCTTTTTTTTTTTTTTTTTTTTTTTTTTTCTTGAAGCACTCAAAGTTTCAAATTCTGTTTAATGTGAACAAGGCGTCGCACATATTTATGCACAAAAAACCCTCACAGTCTTTCCCTTGAGCTACACGGGGACTCCGACTGAAGCCCAACCAAGCCAAACAGGGTTGCTGAGCACCTTTAGTCCTCAGCAAACCCCCACAGCGAGGCTGGTGTAGCCTGATTATGCTACTTAAAGGCTGGGGTGCCTTTCTGCTTCCGTTTATGGCACCTGACCAACAGCAAAATGCTAGGGTGGAGCTTCCTCGGTCTCCATAATGCCGTCTAGTCTGAAATCACTAGCTTGGCTCAGCCTCGTGTTCCCACCCCCCCTGTATTTTTTATTTTTTTTCCTTTTCTTCCCTCTCAATGCAGTTTCTCACCCTTTATGTCACTTTATGTGCCGGTGGGATAATCGAATCTGTTTTCGCCTCCTTCCATTGATGGCTCTCTAGCTGCTTTAGTCATGAGACTTTTGGGAGCAGAAACGGTCAGAGAAATGCTGCCTGAGTGCATTGTGAATTTCTCTAAGTTGTGCGATTCACTAAGATTTTCCAGGTTTTTGTTTTTTTTGGGGGGGGGGGGTCTCACCAGTCCAAAAAGACAATTCTGTATTATATGTGTGCTCATTTTTCACATTAATGCAGTGCCTTCAGTGTATGAAGGAGCTCACCAGTCCTCCTGATTGTCTGAAACGACTCACTTCTTATTTCTCATTGTGATTTCTGTGGATTTCCATCTCTTTCTAAGCTTTAATCCCAAATTTCTCGTTTCATAAAAACTGCCGTGCAGCAGTTTGGCCAAGTCCAACGTCAGTGGCTTCTTCTTTCTGACGAAAGATGTTGGTCATTTTAAATAAATAACTGAATAAACGAATGTGTGGAAATAGAATCACGTCTGGTAGGAATTGCGCTCAAGTCGATGCAAATCCTCTGCAAACATTCCCGTTGTTGTGTTGTTTGTAATGTCTGAGAGACGCAAATGTTCAGTGACATTTATATATTCTAAATTTTATTTGTATTTAAAAGTAGATATTATGACAAGACAAGCTAACGAGTGCTGTGATGTTCTGTATGTTTTCAAAAAGTACTTATGACTAGTCTGAGGATATTCTCACGTCTAATTATTGTGCTGCGTGGCGACGATGATTACTTTACAAAACGTTTGATTATTAGCTGTGTAGAAATATGCTCAAAGCCAATGGCCATATTGATGTATGACGATTTGTGTGTGTGTGTGTGCGTGTGTGCGTGCGTGCGTGTATATGTGTGTTTTACGTATATTTTTGCAATGTTTGTACTAGCTCGTCGTCGTGGATATCTTGGAGGGACATTATTTTTCTAAGATGAATCGTATGTTGTTTGTGCGGAGAAAAAAAAATTGAGGTCATTTCTGAATGGGCGGGGCAGACAGAGACACAGGAGGTTAAAGAGAGAGAGAAGACTGATGGAGACGAGGGTGAGAGTGGAGGGTTGAGAAGAAGACTGATGATGGAGAAAGAAAGTAGGCACAGCAGACTGGAAAAGAAGGTGCATAGAGATGGTGTTTTATTCACTTGAAAAGCCTCCGTCTGACGTAGGCCTGTTTCACTCAGCAGGCTTAAATTTCATGGGAGTTTAGGCCACTGAATAGTGCTAGCAATATAATATATTAAGTAGGCATGGTAACACATGAAACTGTGTTGACAAATAACTCCTAAAGATATGAGGCATATATTTAGCTATATATGAGTATTAGTGTGGCAAAGCATTTATTCTCTATATTTTAACGTCTCACATCTGTCAAACCCTGCTGGATGTTTTATAATACCTGCAAAACAGAAATGGTCTTTCTATTTATTACTTGTATTTTTTCTATTGTGAAAATTTAAGTACATTGTCTATTTTATATATTAATTATAATAAATGTTGTACATATTGTACATAAAACTGTGGTCTCGGTTGTTTTGTTTTTTGGAACGTGTGCGGTCCATGAGAGGAAGTGGATCTGCAGGATGTGTTGCACAACTTATTGGTCTGGATGCAAAGATAAAGTCGAGTTACATGTGTGAGTGGTTAGCAGAACCGTGGGGAAATGAACTTAGCCTCCAGTTTTTGATGTATTTATAGCAATTTACTCTTATAGGACAACTCATTAGGTATACTTTACTACTACCAGGTTGGACTGCCTTTTGCCTTCAGATCTGCTTTCATTCTTCATGACAGATTCAAAAAGGTCCTGGAAACATTCCTTGCAGATTTTGGTCCATATTGACACAACAGCATCACACAGTTGCTACTGTTTGGTTTTGTTTTTTGACTGCACGTCCATCCTGTTCCATCACATCCCAGAGATCCTCTATTGGATTGAGATGTGGTGACTGGAGGTTATTTGAGTACTTCTCAAGTTAAAAAATCAGTTTCAGATGATTTAAGCTTTGTGATACTGTGCATTATCATGCTGGAAGCAGTCATCAGAAGATGGGTACACTGTGAGTGATCCACTGATACAAGGTGGGATGAATCCATGCTTTCATGTTGTTTACCCGATGTGGTCTTCTGCTGCTGTAGACCATCTGGTTTGCATTTTACTTTCAGAGAGGCTCTTCTGCATGCCTTGCCATGTAACAAGTGATTATTTGAGCTACAGTTGTCTTCCTATCAGCTCAACAGAGTCTGGCCATTCTCTGACCTCTGTCACCAAAGAGCCATTGTCCAGAGAAGTGCTGCTCACTGAATACTTTCTCTTTTTAGACCATTTTCTATAAACCCTAGAGGTGACTGTGTGGGGAAATCCCAGCAGATCAGCAGTTTCTAAAATACTCAGACCTGCCCATCTGGCACCAACAAACATGCAACATTTAAGGTCACTTAAATCGCCTTTCTTCTCCATCCTGGTGCTCAGTTTGAACTTCAGCATGTCATCTTGATCATGAATTACTACCATCTGATTTGCTGATTAGATATTTGCGTCAATAGGCAGTTGAACAGGTGTACCTAATGAAGTGGCTGTTGAATGTATATTCTGAGTCAGTCTTGATAAACCTTAAATATATAGTCTCTATAGAAAAAAGTGCTTATGTTATTATTTCAGCTCTTCTGATAAATCCCTGACTGTGACTCGCAGGGCTATTTCTCCTGGTGTTTGGAGGCTGTTTTTAATATAAATGACATCTAGTACTCCGTGGTAAGTGTGGAGATGTTTTCTATCAGTCTGCTGGCTTACTTGTGTTTCCTAAAGTCTCTAGAAATATAATGGGAGGCAGAGCTTTCAGGATCCTGTCCATGTATGAAATATCTTCCAGTTTAGGTCAAAGACCACAAGACCTTGTCTACCTCTGAGGTAAGGTGGAAAAGTTTTCTTTATGACAATGATGATAGAGTGGATCATGTGACCCAATGTCGTCCCTTAGTTATGCAGCTGCACATAAGTGCAAAGAACAAGCTTTATCTATCACTCCCAATATATTTTTATGCAATTACTACATAAGGGGAGGGAGTAGCATACAAAGGTGGATCATCGGGTAGGTGGCGTTCTCTGATATTGTAAAGTCTTAATTGTTACAGGAAGCAGTGATCTAAAAAGAAAAGTGAATTGAAGATGGAGGTCATCTATGTGTAATATATGTTTGTTGCCAAAGACCATTTACTTTGTTGTCCTAGCTCATTTTATTTTAAGACAATTAGCATCGCAGGGCAAATAGCTTCCTTTCTAGCAGATGACTAGTTAGCACATTAACTAGTTTTAACGTGTTAATCTCCAAAAACACAATTTCATAACATGCAACTCATTAACATTTTCATTATCCCTTCCTTGGCAACATATTTGAAACATACATGTCATTTTAATGCACATTAGAGGAAAATAATGTGAATTAGACAAAAAACAACAGTAAATATCTTTATTTTTGTCTTCATGGTTTTCCATCTAACGTGACACAGAAGCATTGTGAGCAGCATTATACATTATACAAAGAACTAGAAACAAAAAACATATTGAAACAAAAGTTGTAAAAAAAATAGGCCTTTGTTTCTCCTGTGATCAATCTATACAGTATATATGATTATTTAGACATACATTTACTCCTGTAGATAGCACTTAATATTTTCATGTACTTTATGTGCAACATTAGTCTACAACAAACATTTTTTTCCCACATAAGAACAACTCACACTGCAGCAAACAGCATGGCTGCAGACAAAGATGAGGAGTACAAGGGTGAATTATGACACTGAGAGTGCAAATCAGTATACTGTCTGCTTTGCTTTTAAACTGAGAGTTAATTCAATGCCACGCAAGCAACCTGTCAGTAGGAGCTGCAGTGCGACCTCAGTTTCATCATCGCTAAAAATAACCCCGTTTTTAAAGTGTCTATAAATAAGAGGCTGCTCCTGCACGCACACGTGGCTTCTCTCCTATTTAGAACTAATAACGTCTCAGGCAGAAGCACAAAATAAGAAAAAGAAGGGAAAAAAACGTAAGCACTGTCTGAACATGGGACACATTTCTGCTTTTCAATGAAAATAGAAGACAGTCCTAAGAAGACATTAAAAAAAGTGACAAACATTTTCTTGGTGCATTTAAAATTTTTAAATATGCTTCAAGCTCTGACTGTATGTTTATGACCTACAACTGGCTCCAAACGCGCTCCCTGTGGCCCCCTGGTGTTGAGACAGAGCTACAGCAAAGCAGTGAAAGTAGAACTAAAAAAATGTTGGCAGGTTCTTGTGAGTCATTCAGATGACTCAAGAAATCCAGTTACAAATAAATTAAAAAAAAAAAAAAAAAAAACAGCTTAGACTGCGGTAAACTTACACCAAAAAATTAAAAAAAGACTGACTGGAAGAATAAAAGCGAATCCAACTCAAAGAAACTCAGTAATGTCAACAACAACAACGTTTACGACCTACGACCCACATGTGGTCAAGCTGAAGAAAGAAACTAATCACAATACTGATATCTGATGAGATGAGAGTTGTAGGTTGGCTCAATAATGCTTCAGCTGGAGGCATGATGTCCATTAAGGTTTTGACAGCACTCAGAATGATGTACTGTCATTTAACAGCTGTGTAGGCACACGCTAAAATGTTTTATTAAATCCCTGCAAAAATAACTGCCACACAGGCAGCTGCCCACACACTCCTTTGCCTTAGTTTCCAGATCTTTTTTATCAAATTCAAACTTATCCTGTTTTCAAAAATCAAAGCACAACACCTAACTAAGAGTAGAATTGAAACTTCTGTTCACCTCTGAACGTGAACTACAGCACGCCCAGCTTCGACAAAGCTCCAGTAACGAGAAAAGGCATCTAAAGTTAGCTTTAGCCTAAATTCCTCTTCTGTTTTCTCCTCATTTAACCTACATTGTGGCCTGGAGAGGTCTTACTATCAGAGTGAAACACAAGCTTTAATCCGGGCCATTCAAATAACGCCCCAATTACACAAGTGTAATCCCGACCGGCTCTCCTGCCCCGGCCGCAGATGCACTCTGTAATCTATGAGCTGCTCTGCCTCCCCCTCTGCAATATCAATAACAACATTGATCCATGTGTTGTGTTTACTAACTCCTGTTTTTGACATGCTTTCCCTTTAAATGCATCACCAACTGCTGCCCAGGGTCTCTCACCCCCACTACTAAGACCTCCACAACACTGAAAACTGCTTTAAAGCGCTTTGACCAACCAGTCAATGTCTTGACTAAATATTCTTTCAAGTTTATGAATCATGTCCAAAGAAGAAACCTTGGTAAACACTGCCAAAGATCAGAATGTGAATCTGAACAAATAAATAGCAACACCTATAAAGTTTACAGCTCCGCTGCTAAACACAAGGAAGGGGAAACAGGACTGTGCATAAAAAAAAGAGAGAGGGAGAAAAAAAAGAAATTCAGCTTTTTTTCAGTTTTTGTTCCAAAGCTATGAGTCATTATCTGAAAGTATGACTCACACCTCAACCGTGTTCCCACTTGTGACCCTTGGGAAAGGCGGGCCCCTGCATTTTTTGATCAGTCGCAAAACAGGGGAAACAAAAACAAACAAGCAACTACTGATTCGTACACTGAGGGGGATCGGCTGCAGAGAGCAGAGTACCATCAGCTGTTTTGACATCAGACTGATGTCAAGTTTTGCCCGCTTTTGACTTGTTCCGCTCTAAAATTCATCGTCTGAGCTGAGCAGCAGCGTTTTCTCTGTGTCCCCGCGGCCGCTGACAGCACTGTGGGCGCGGGAGACTGGCGGTGGCGCCCCCTGCTCCAGCGTGGACTGCTGGGTGTACTGCTGGTAGGCCGGGGAGAAGTTGTGGATGGCGTCCTGGACCATGTCACCCGGGTTCATTGTCTCCTTCAGGCTGCTGGAGATGCTCTTCATGGGGGCGCAGCGGCCTGCGGGAGAGCCATAAAAAAGGAGGGTTAGAGGCCAAAAGCTGGGGTGAAAAATAGAGAGACTGGATGCAAGTGGAAAAAAAGAAAAGGAAGGACAGTGGGAGGATAAACATCAAAAGAAAGTGGATTTATAATGTTTAAGCACAGGGAGAGAGAGAGAAGGGAAAGGAAGAGAGATAAAAGAGTCAAAAACAGAAAGAGATTTAAGACAAGGGGATAGTCTCAGAGAAAAAGGAAAAGGGCATCAGTGATTTAAAGGATGTAAAAAGAAGGAATGAGTGGGGGAAAAGGGGGGGGGAGCAATTGTACAAGGGCAGTGGATGAGATTTAGAGAGGAGGCAAGAAAAGGGGGTTCAGAGTGATTTAAAGGGAAGTAAAACAGGGAGAACTGCATAAAGGGAGAAAGGTTGGGGGGTTGCTTTAGGAAATGTCAGCACAAGAACCAAAACTGAATTGAAATATGAGATTTTAAAAATAAAAGAGAGAGAGAACAGAAACTGCTGGCTTAATGCAGCTTAATAAATCAAAATAGAAATAGCAGCAGTGTGAAAACGCACAAGGGCGGTGTTCAACCTACCAAACTGTCCATATGTAGGAACAGGTCCTTTAGAGTGCAGCAGAGAGGAGAAGATAAAAAAAGAAGATAGATATGTAGAAACAGGCAAGTAGAAAACAACAAATGGGATACCAGGAGGTGAAAAATAAAGGCGAAGACAAAAACTTAAGGAAGTAGTAAAAAAAAAGAAAAAAAGTTGGGGCATGAATGAGGAAATATGCATTGAAACGAATGGAAATGAGATGGAGGACAGACACGAAGTGAAAGACTTTTTGAATTCTTTTTTAAGACGGTAAACATTGTACGACAGATGTGTTAAACCCCGCTGTTTCCTTCCTCCCTTCTTCCCTCGCCTTCCTTCTCACCTGTTAAATCGAGACTTTTGTCCTTGTACACGCTGTATGTGAAAGCGTGCCGCAGAGCCAGTGCCGCGAAAAACATCTCGATGCATATGATGAAGTTCTGGTAACCGGCGGCGACCGTACCCTCACCGACGGACACTTCCACTGAGTTGATCTGAGGGATGGCACCGCATTTCTCCAGGATGGCCAGCAGCATGCCTGACCACAAATAAATAAGCACAGGAAGCTCTCACTCCACCTGTTTTCATAACAAACGTCGTGTGGCGTCTTTTGCCGCGCTGACCTACCCTGCCAGAAGGAGAGGAAGATGACCGACTTGACCATGAAAAACTTGAGCATGGGGCTGTAAGGGCTCAGCAGCTCCCTGGTGGCGAAGTAGAACAGGAAGAGGGCGTACAGCGACAAGCTGACGGAGATATTGTAGATGATGGTCACGTACAGGTAACCGCTGGCAACACTGCAGAGTGAAGGTCAGATAAAACTGCATTAATGGTGCTGGTTTGTGTTTGGGGTTAGTTCTGACTACCTTTTGTGATTATTGGAAGCTCCCATTAGAGATGAAAGTCTGAAGCGTTCAATTAATCTAGAAATTAAAGTGGTAATCCTCATTTTGTGGAAGCTGTGAAACGTGTGAAAACGCCTGGATTCTCACAGATATACACCACCAAGTACACCACCGGCAACCTTCCTGTCTGCAGCACTTACTTAAAGTCTCCATCCTTGTATTTGCCGTAGGCCTGCAGGATGACGGTGATGACAGCCATGAGCGGTTTGACCACACAGAATTGCAAAGTGGCCTGCTTGCAAAATCGCAAGAAGCCAATGGAGTAGGCCTTTCCCCTCAGACAGCAGGTACCATACATACAGCTGGACCTGATGGAACCAAACATCAGGAAAAAGGAAAACATGTTGAGCAATAGTTTGTATTTTTTACAAAGAGTCCATGCCATGAAAACAAATACTGTTTAAAGCGGACTTATTATGGCTACACCATGGGTGGCTCAGTGGTTAGCACTGTCGCCTCACAGGAAGACGAGGTTCTGCTAAAGCCTTTCTGTGTGCAGACTGCATGTTCTCACCAGTTTCACTTCCTGGTTAAATTAAAGTTAATCCATTAAATATTTTTTTTGAAAGGTGTTTTTCAGCTGCATAATTTCATTCTTGGACTTGACTAGAGCAGCCTCGGTGGGGCCCGTCTGTTACCGGTAACTGTCTGGCTGAACAAGCTGTTTCAGGACAACTTTCTGCTGATTGGCTGCTCCTCATACACAGCAGTAAAAAAACAACAACATCTGAAATACAGCATTTAGAGTCTGAAGCCTGAGCTTTTAGGGACTTAAAGGGATTATTTGTAAAAACAGACCTGATTATTTTAAACTTTGCCCATGTTTAATACAAGTTCACACCAGCAGAACAAAAGGAAAGCATAACGAGTTCAATTTAAAGGCCTTTTAGGCTGAACTTACTCTATCGGTTTTCCTCTGATCTCAGCCATGATGGCGCTTTCTCCTCCCAAGTATTCGTAACACAGACTCAGGAAGTTGTAAATAACAAATGCTGAAGAGACACAGGGGGAGAAAAAGAGCTGATTTGATTATAATCGCTACATATGTGATAGTTTTGGTTTGTTATTTGATCGTTGCTTACAGTAAATGGTGTTTCTGGAAAAGCTCTTTTCAGACCACTGTAGGAAACTTGAAATAAATGATGGCTTCATTGACACATTCAAGTCTCCCAGAAGCCATGACAGCGTGACAGTGAACCAACATGCACCATACCAGGAATTCTAAGGACCGCAGCTAAATGGAAATGAGCCATCATTCAATCAATTTTACAATTGATTTTCTAAGTCTGTGTTGTCCTCTGTGACTGGAGCCTGTTCACTGAAACTGTTAATGTTACAACAAACATATTAAGACTTTCTAAACATGTTTGGTTACAGAATTGTCTCCATTTGTTTTACATGTATATAAACAACTAAACATTTCACAACACTGGGTTCAAATTGTCAGAAAATAGCCCATATTTTTATAGCAGACTGAAAAAAAATACAGCAGTAACTCACTCGATTACTCACAGACCTCCCAGCAGTCACACAATAACAAACACATCACTTCCTGTCACATTTGTTTTATCATGCGAACAGAAATATACAGCACAATTCAAACTGAGGCGCAGCTCAAAAACAACAGCTGACCACACATGATGTAATTATATGAAATAATTTTTATACTGTCATAGGGACATAAGGCATAATAATATTTCACTGTAACAAAAGGGAAACCAGCTGTTTATAAATCTGTACTAAAGCATGACCTTCACACACAATCACAAACATGCTTATATTTAGTATTAGAAAGCAACAGCTACTTGTGTCCAAATCAAATCTAGTGCTGCTCTACTCAATGAAAAAAAATACATGGACATAATTCACGTAGTCTGACAAGACTTGACCTTCAATTTTAATATCCAAAGAATTAACTAAAGTTGTATTTCTTTCATTAGCTAATAAATGTTCAGCCATCTATTTTCTCTCCTCTGTGCTGCTTCAGTGAGAAGATGTTCCAGATCAGGAGGCTCATAAAAAACATAACAGTGCTAATCCCGTTAACCCCCGAGGACCTTCCAGTCCTGCGTGCATACGCGCACACTCTGGCAGGGGTGTGTTTGAATGCATGCAAGGTAAATCCGCTCTTGGATAACTTTTGTGAACTAAATGCATAAGATAAAAATGAATTAAACAGAATCCAAATAAAGACGAGGGTAGTGACTGTGCATCAGTTCATTGTAAAGTGTGAAAATGTAACATATCCTGGGTGTGTGCCATGTTTGTGCATGGGAGGTTCACAAAAGCACAGTGCACGTGCAAGCATCGTGGCATAGCACAGAAGTCTCTGTACTGCTGACAGTGACTATAGTTCATCAGCTCTTTGCAGCTGTGTTATTTCTGCATATTTTCTTGCTCTGTTTTTAAACTCCACCCAAACCCTCTCTACAACTTTCCCACTGCCTTCTATCTGACGTCAGATGTCTGTCAGACAGTACTCAGGTAATAAGATGCCACACATGCCAAACACAAAAAGCTCGTCCACAGAGCTGAGTGATGAGAACTGGTTCATCTGCTTCCAGCAGCTCTCCTTGTGTCTTGGCTGTTTACCATTATGTTCTTTCACTTTTCCCCCAAGGACTCCCGCCTGCAAGCGCCAGTTGCCACGGTGATACAGTAGGCCTACATACAGTGAGAACAGTAGGAGCAAGTTTGCAGCAAGTTTGGTTGAGGTAAACTCATTATCTGATGCAGCCAATCTGGTTGATGAGGGAGATTTGTGAGCGTGGTCGCCATGCAACAAGTCGGTCCTCGCCGAGGAAAAGGACTCAGCGGCATTATAGGAAGATGACGGCTGATGAGAGGATGAAGAGAAATGAAAAAGGGAGTGAAGACTTGGGCAAGAGCGCGGAGACGGAGGAGGTGAGCCATATGTATGACAAAGCAATATGACGAACATAACGCTTCCTGCCAAAAGCAGAACCAAACATAGCGATTCCCTTCAGCTCACATTCAAAAGCATGTGACGTCATCGGTTCGCCAACACAGGACACAACACGTGAGCCAAGCGTCACAATAAGAAGATCATTTTTAGCTTTATCGTGACAACTAAACTCAGAGACTGAGGGGTGGAGGCAGTCGACTTCCTTTCACCATCTTCTGCCAATTCCTGACTTTAATAGCGCGGGATACAACATGTCGGTTGGAATGTGTTTTGTTTGAGTCACCATTGGCCGAGAAGCCGCCAACCCACCATCTCCGTTAACCAAAAAAAACAAAAAGAGCCCAGATTTTTTATTAAATCCATTTTTAGTGATTAAACTCATCCTGTCTCTACTGAGATTGGAGTCGTGTTTCCTCTCAGAGCCAGTTTTCTAAATCCAACCAGAGAATTATGCCCAAATCAAAATGGCTGAGACAGAGCCAAAATATAATGCAGAAAAGGCAAGAATCTAATAAGTGTGAGAGGGTCCTTTACAAAATAAGTATTGACTTGTAGTGGTAGATAATCTGTTAAGGATGACAGAGCAGACTATTCATTTCCACTCTAATCGGACCACAATGTGTTTCAGCAACTCAACTGGAAAAGCTGCCTGCAAAGACGTGAAAAGGATTTAAATCAGAGAGTTCTGTTAATGGGATACAAATGACCTAGTGGGTCATGAGAGCTCAGAGTTTTAGCTTGACATTGATGAGATAAAATCAACAGCACGTCCTCACCTTCATAGCAGTCTCTGACGGTATCAAAGTAAACATAGTACTGGTCATTGGTGAAGAACAGGAGGCTGAGCCAGGAGTCAAAGGCATAGATGGGAACGATGAAGAGGATCCGTACGATATGGCGCTGCTCCCTGGGCGAGCTGTAGAAACGCAGGTGCATGTAGATCTAGGAGAGAAGGAAGAGACTTTCTGAACACTGGCAGGTTTTTACAATGACTCACAAGTCTACTTTAATGGGCATGGATGATTTCACAGGAAGTGAGCACAGAGTCCTTACAACTCAGGATGGAGCAGAGGTTTTATGAGCATCATCTGCCGTTGTGTTGATCCGCCATTCAGATTTTTTTATTATAAGTCATTTATGCCTTTTTTTCTATCTTGTGAGTTGGTCCATGTCACTGACCTCACTAATCAATACATCCCCTGAGCTCAACTCACAGGAATGTGATTTTATAAACCCCTTTCAACGTTTTAAAGTATCTGTGTGTGTGTATTCATGCTCTGTGTCACAAAACACCTGCCGCGGGATGTTGCCCGGCAACTTCTCTCGGCCTGAGCATGTTTGCTGGATCACATCACCTGCGCATTAAACAAACACACCTGTCTGTCTTTTTCATGAGCACATCCATCACAACAGACCGTCTGCTCGGTCAAACACCAACACATGCACTTCCAGCAGAGCACAATATATTATAGTAAAAGTAGAACTGAACAGCACACATATCTCTTGATGCTACTGGGAAACAAGCAGGAGCCCATAGAGATAAGTGCTGAGCCAATGTGCAAGTGCCAAAAGCTGCAGTCCCCATAATGGCCACCTGTGATTGGATCCCAACTTTGCACCATTAAGGACCTGCTCACAACCTGGTGCAATAACGGTCTTCATCTCTATAGACAATTAACATTCTTATAAAAAGTACTGAGATATTTTTTGTTATATAACTCACCTTTTTAAACTTTATTAAGGCTTCAACTATTGTGGTCAATTTGGAAGCTGACACATGCAGCTGGTGTCTTATATCTTGCTAGCTCTCAAAGTCATAACTGTTTTTGTATAAATAATATTGAATACTTGATATCCAAGATGTCTGTTCTCCTTTTTTTGTAAATGAAACTTTAACATTATTAGTCTGTTACTTAGCACTAATTATTAGCTAACTGAGTATCTGCAAAGTATCTCTACAGTGTCTGGGTGCAGCTTACTGATCTAAGCCTGCTATTGCTAGCTTAGGTGATAAATAAGCACTCCACCCTCACGTGAAATCAAAATATGGCCCCTGCAAGTTCCAGAAATCAAATATGACAGGTAAAATTTAAAACCTGAGGTGGTCATCTTTTATATAAAGTCTACACCAGGAGGCTGTTACCTGGTGACAGGTGAGGATTAGTGCAGTCCAGACGAAGAAGCCAGACACAGCCTGCGTCGCTGGAGTCATCAGAAAGATAGGTGGATCCGAGCTGAGAAGAGGGGCATCAGGAAGCCATGAAATATTGGGGCCCATCGGAGCTGCCGTGGGTGGGGGGCCAGGTGCCGGAACAAGCGGAGAGTCCTCCCCCAGCCTCTCTGAGAGCGGCACGTCTCGCCTCCACAGTTTTAACATCTGGAAGTGACGTAGACACTGGTAAAACATTCACATCACAAACTGAAAAGGATAAAAGGCACATCAGAGATGTCAAAACACTTCTCCAACAGTGATCACACTGTGATCTAATCCATGAAGTATGAAGAGTCACCAGTAATCATCAACCTGAAATGTCGATGTCGTGTTATCAGTGTAATGTGTAATCTGTGATAAGAGGAGATTTCAGAATAAATGCAGACAAACTCTAGGTCAAGATACCTTCACTCTGAGTAAAGAATGTGTGTGGACTGTTTGCTCATGGGCACCCACATTCAACTCAATGTAAAACAATGTCTAACAGCAACATTTTAACTCTGGTTTTTAAGCTAACAGACAGCAAAGCCGTCAGCTATCATCCATTCAGGCCTTTCACGGCTCAAAATGTAAGAAGATGCTTTTTGAACAGAAAGACTAGCAGCAAAACATGACGTTTAAAGACAATTGTTTTTAGTTTCTGCATTTCTCTGCAATGTAACTGCACACTCAGAATAAAATACTGATGATGTGGACCCTGGACATAATAACAACACCGAATGGGCCTAAAATAATTTGTTAAAGTTTATAATGTCACACCTTAGGGTGCATTTTCTTCATGTATGATCAGTGAGCTGAACAAGAACCACTTTCAGCCAGAGGAAATTTAGATAGAGACAAAAGATTTTAAGTCAAGCGGCCCTATCAACAGCTCCTGATGATGGGGACAGCTGCTCGCTGACTGTGACGAACAATGGGAATGTTCTCGGGGTGTCCGTGTTCTTGCTCACTGACAGACAGTTGTCACGTCACTGTTGACAGAACCAGGGGCAATAAATAAAAAGAGCAGGCGTGAGTGCTATAAGTGGAAACTGATTGTGAGTGAAAGATGGTAACCTTCAGTCTCACTAATCATGCTGTCTGTCAGAGCAGCACATGAAACAAACAGCACACAAGCTGACATAATGACACCCCCTCCTCCCACACACACACACATCAGCAGTCCTCCCATTTACTTTCTTAAAATAAATGACATTAAAGTGTAACAACTGAATTTAGTGGGTTGATAAAATTAGGCTACTTATAGGAGTTTCTTTGGTGGCTAATATCTGTGTGTGTGTGTGTGACAGCAGGCCATTTGTATTGGCTTGCAGGGGATCAGCATATGTCAACAAGAAGAAGTGAAGGCATCAGCAGCCACACATATAATACCAGGCACAGTGAAAAGATGCTCTGCTGAAGCAGAGGGCCATCTTTGTGTCTCATTTGAAAGGGGGGAAATAAATAAAAGGTCAGTCTATGCAGTCTCACACGCACAAGGGAATAATATAGGGAGAGGCAGGCGGTCAGGAAAACAAAGTAACAGATGGAAAGGGGCAATGGGGGGCAGACGGGGTGGGCTTATCATTAATGGTAGCCAGACTGGATCAGCAGGCGTACAAGCAACAACAACACAAACAGTTCAAAAACAAAAAGACGCTAAAACTCTGTGTGTGTATGCCTTTCAGTTACTCCAGTAATCATTTATTATGTTGCTGTGATTTATTCAAAGTGAATGAATTATAAAGTTGAAATAAGAAAAATATTCATTTCAACAAGCTTTTATTTAAAAAGACTCACCTTTGCTAAATGTTAGCTACAACAATCCACAGCTGAACTTGAACTGTAAGCGTGAAACAGACACAGACTTTTATTATGCTAGCAATGAAGTATCAATTGAAGTTTTCTAGTTTGTTTTAAAGTCTAGACTCACCCGCTTATTTAAAACCGTCCTCAGCTCCGTCACACACACACAAAAAAAAATCTTCGGCTAGAAATAACCCACAAACGGCCTTAATTCCTTCTCAAAGCAGCACCGTTGCTCCCCGGACATCCATGTTGAGTCGTCGGTGGACCGCGCCGTTAACCCCTCAGCGTCTCACCCCAAAAACTCACCTCTAAAGTTTGTCTGTCATGTTACACAACTTCTACTCTATCTTTCTGTTGCTCCTATCTATTTATAACACCTAGCGTCCACCTAGTTTTGTCGGTGTTTCAGAAGTTAATGCAGCAAAACCTGTCACTCTCCTCCGATCCCCTGTCTGCGCTCAAGCTCCAGTCCAATCCCTGTCGGATTAACTGCAGATCACACAGCCCCGCCTACTCCGCGAGGACGAGCCAACGCAGCCAATCACCTACCTTTTAATTACCCGGAAAGGGGCGCGGTCTGCCTACTTAACACTGAGCTTGCGCGGTTCTATTCTTGGTCCAGAGACCAGCAGCAGTGAGAGTGTGGGTGCTGCACAAACAAAGGTGCTCCCGCAAATTCATTGAATGATTCATTATTCGTTTACAACTTCCTGTCCAAACTGTGTAGTCGATGTGTGGGAAACGGATACTGTGTAACGCCTTTATTTTACTTTTTCAGACCTTTGTCGTCTTTTCATAGCAGAAAAAGCACACGTCTAACTAACTGCATTAGTAATGGCTAGTGAGTTACCATTTAAGTGCACCAGTTAGCAGTTATTAAAAAACACTTTCATGGCAGTACCATTAATATAATCTAAAAAAAAAAGTTCAATAAATAAACAAATATTTTCAAAATGGCACCCTACAGGTTATTATTTCCACATTTGACACCCCGTCATAGACCTTCATTATCAAGGCCTGGGAATTTGGGAATTTTAACAACATTCATTTGG
The DNA here is from genome assembly GCF_900408965.1 of Simochromis diagramma. Classification (NCBI taxonomy): domain Eukaryota; kingdom Metazoa; phylum Chordata; class Actinopteri; order Cichliformes; family Cichlidae; genus Simochromis; species Simochromis diagramma. The sequence goes on along the minus strand of NW_024386920.1, from coordinate 549,074 downwards.
TAACACAGAAGGTCTGGCTGAAGTCCTCAAGTTTATTTTGACTGCCAATATTACTTTTCATCTACAGTAATTCCTGTCTTCTTTATTACGAAATGAGTACAAAAGCTAAGAATTAGACCTGGAAGTAGAGCAAAAAGAAGGGGCCAGTAAGTGTTGGTGTGGGGCTAGCATGCTTAATTTTCACGCAAGCTTGACATTTAGACAGAGCTACACAAACATGGAAATACATGACAGACTGGGGAGACAATTAAGGATGAAACACAGAGAGAAGAGCATGGAAACAAGTAAGGGAGACATAACTGAGATGAGGAAGACTTCCACAGGAAACACTAAGGACAAGACACAAAAAAGGAAAAGCTAAAAACCCTCAAAACATTAAACAAGCAAGATGCACAGGTCCAAAACAATCAAAGACCCAGAACTAGAGAGGCCCAGAACTCTGTACCATGCCTCTCTCCAAGTGACAGCTGGAATAGGCTCCAGCTCTGAATCATTTTATAAGAGACAATATAAACAGTGTTGTTCAAACGTCTAAGACCATAGGGGACATCTGTCATGTTGAATAGAAACGAGTGATAATATTAGCTACAAAAAAACGTGATATTTATTGTCTGGTACACTTTCCTTTTGTTTTAATAATAACTTTATGTAGAAGCTGACAACCCGTGTTATCCCAACATGATTCGACAGTGTTCCAAAGAGCCTCTGGTGATGTCATGGGTGCTTAACTTTTACAGCCTTCACCTCCAAAAAAATGACCAGGTGGATATGGAGGAGAGTCCACGAAACTCAGCACTCTGTGGATTATTTTGGTCTTTTGTAAACGTGGAAGCCCGGTAGGATGTTAGCTGGGCACAAGCGGTGCCGAAAGGTCTTATAAGAGACAGGGCTTAGATGGATAAGAAGTACAACAAGATGTCCAAAACTGAGCCACTAGAAATGAAGCTCAATATAGCTCTGGCTCTATGAAAAATAAATCAGAGAAGCAGAGCCCAAAAGAATAAATGTCCTGTTCTCCAAAGACACATCCAGGGTGTAGTCCCAGCTGGAAGGACAGAACCCCCTAGAGTAGTAGTGTCCAACTCCAGGCCTCAAGGGCCGGTGTCCTGCAGGTTTTAGATGTGTCCTTGATCCAACGCAGCTGATTTAAATGGCTAAATTACCTCCTCAACATGTCTTGAAGTTCTCCTGTTATGAACTAATCATTTGATTCAGGTGTGTAGACCCAGGGTGAGATCTAAAAAATGTAGGACACCGGCCCTTGAGGCCTGGAGTTGGACACCCCTGCCCTAGAGTAATATCGAAAGGGCATCTCAAAGAAAGACGCATCAAATAAATAAATAATTGGCCCTGAGAGCAGACCACAACAAAAAAGAGCCAGTCAACATCACAAAAGCAGACATTCAAAGACGAGTCACAGAGCTGGACAGCACCCAGACCTGACATGATCCAGGCTTACTAGCTAATGATGCTAACTGCACTCCATGAGGACCTGGTGAAGCAAATAACAACAGGTCCCCACCCAGATGGCAGGACAACTTTAAACTTACCAGCCTCTCCAAAACTGGGATTTTCCTCTCAGGCATTGTAGCAACCAACCCGAGTAGCTACAAATCATCACATTCAAAGCTGTTCTTTGGATGATGTTGGCTGTCTTTTGTTCTGGTTCCACACTGTTTGGCAGACCTGTTGCCACTGATTTTCATTCCAATTTTTGTGCAATTCGGAATAACAGTCTTTTTCTCCCTGTTTCTCTTGCTTAAGAGCAACTTCTCGACACCCACCCTTCCACTGAGACCATTTCTGATGAGGCTTCAGTGAACAGCAGATGGATCAACTGAAGGGCCAGATGGATCTCTCAGGTTCTGTGTCAAGTCTTTGCTATATTCTTTCCTATTTCTTAAAAAGATGGCATTTAAATATTGTCCACCACACACAGGTTTTCTGAAATCACTTTATTCGTGCAGAAATACTATTTTATGCCTATCAAACTGTGTTATCTTTGGCATGCTTTGAGTATTCTTCAAGTTCAAATTCCAGTTTCAAATTGGTTCAAGTCTTGTGCCTAATTTATACTTAAATGATTCACATATCAGCATTAAGTAGCTTAAAAACAGATAACACTTCTCTGGTCAGATAAAGGAACTACTGGAAGTAAATTTTAAAGAAATCTTTAGACTTTTGTACAGCATTTGTATTCCGAGATCAGTTATGAATATGAATATTTAAGTATGTTTCCATCAAGAGAAAGATATCATTAGAAGTTTGTATAAGGTGTGTATATTTTTTTTATTGAATCAGAAAATATACACAAATATCATATTAATAAAGTTGAAGCATGGTAAAGAAATGTACAGGACATCAATCATCCTCTAATCAGAGACCTCCATCCATCCTGACAGGCCTGGGTTAAAATACAGATGAGTACATTTTATATTATAACAAGAACCTTTCTGTCATTGCCTGCCTCAGTGCAAACCAAAACAAACGCGAGGCAGACTCTAAAGGTTTCCAGTAAAGTTTCACTTTCTGTCCCAGGTGTGTCAGGAGGTACTCTTCTCTCCAGCTCCGTCTTTAAACAATCTGTCACATTCTGGCAAAAGTATGTACACATTTTACATGTCATATAAAATGGGACAAAAGCAAAAGTAAAGAAAAATACAAATGTAACACCAGACTTGCTCACCACCAAGATCTTACAACTTTCTCGAGTCTCTTCATGCCTGGAGTTGCAAGCTGGACTAAGGCTTCATCATATCATACAATCCACGTTATATCCCGATCTCTGCTCGTGGCAGTCTTTTTGCGCTTTTCACATTCAGTAATGTTTTCAGTCTTCCTTAGGTAAGACTGTAACAAATGTGCTGAAAAATAGGAACTCCTAACAGGTTTTACAGTCTCCCTCTTCCTCACAACTAGCTTTCCTTTCTTCTGGCTCTCTAAAGCAAAGCTGAAGGCAAAACGAACGATTAGGACAATAACACAGACAGACACGTTTACTGACAAAAAGCAGCCTCGCTCCCATTTATCCCCTTCCTCTGTTCCTCTCGGTGGTCCACGTTAAAGCAATCGCCTGGCTCGCCTCTCGTAGGCCTGGATACACTTTTGTTTTGCATTTGTCTCCATGTTTCCTTTTTTTTTTTTTTTTTTAAAGATATCTATTAATAATAAAGAATACCACAAGCAGCAGATGTAGCTCGCAAACATTAGCAGATTGATAGTTGTTGATTTTATCACAGGTGTAAACCACAAAATAATTGACTTAGTCCATTTTGTGCACTTTGATGGTTTATTTTATGCGAGTTGAGTTGAGCCTCTGAATTGACCGAGTCGACCCCCGTCCGGCTCTCTGAAAAGCAGTATCAAACGGTTCCAGGCTAGAGTTCGTCTGTCCCACTGGTTTTCCATCATCTCAGCAAGCTTTAACACTGGGCATGCTCACACCGCATACTGACAGACACACGGACGATCGATCCCCCTTTAAGGGCCTGTAATGCTTTCTCCTCCTGCAGTCACTCATGTTTTCATTCATCCATTTGAAAAGTAAGGGGTATTTGATACCCTGCAGCTGCTGAACCACAAGAGGAAAAAAGAAGAACAAAACAGGAAAATGTTAGTCTTTAAAAGATGAAGATTTTCAGCTGATCACTCTGTGCTGCTTCTGTTTTGTAGCCTTAGTCAAATTGTAGTCCACCCGTTTATATGCCTGCTAAGTGCTGTTGTACTGCGCTACTGCTACCATTAATACTACTTAAATTCTGTTTAGAGTAAATATATTAAGTCTGCTTTTGCAGCATTTTCATTTTAAAAGAAATTTAATGATAAATGTCTTATGTTACCCTTTCCTGCATTTATAAAGTCAACTGGGATGTCATAGAGCAGTGCCATAAAACAAGTCATCAAATTTATTTGTGTCATCTGTGTGCATTTTTCCCTCTGAGCAGTTTTACTACTTCCCTCGCACCCTGCTGCACCCATACACTGTATATAAAAGATGGATCTGGTTTACAGGACTGAAAACTGGAGTTAGTTAAAAAAAACACAGCTGCAATCTTTTTAATTGACCAGAAGGTGGCCGACTCCATCCATCCACCCATTTATGCTCGCCGTTCACCCCGTAGCATGGTGCTGTGTGATGAATCTGTGACGAAACTGATGTCACATTGTCTGTGCTGATTCTGGTTGGTCATGCATCTTTCAATTTTTAACTTGGAGTGCACAGCTGTGTCTGTTTTTACTGCTATTTTAATGCCAAATCAGTGCAGAAGCTCATTGACAGATTCCACAGGGGTAGAAAACAACAGACTGTGCAATGTCTTTGACTCCAGGTTTGACTTCTTCTCTTCCTATATCAGCGCTGATGTTTTGTTGATAGTGTCTTAGTGGTGACACCTATTGCTCGGGAGAATACTGCAGCACCTGCCTGTATCTTAATGAAGACCAGAAAACCAGGGTACGTTTTACAGTGTGGCTGCACTCTTTTGACAAGTTGGTACCGTGTGAGCGTGTAGGGTGACTCGTGACAATCTATTTTCAAACTACACTATCCCTATGATGGGGATGGGAGCTTGTACAGCTCAAAAGCAAGGATTTTTTTTTTTTTTTTTAAATAAAAGAAACGCTGTCTGTGTGAGTATGTGTCAGACATGTCCTCACCTGCCACTGACTTGCAGGCCAGGGAGAAGGAACTCACTTTGCCAGATGTTCAAATGGCACACTGACCTGAGTAAGGAGGGAAAACGAGATGATTAAAACAAGGCAAAAGCTAAAAAATAAAGAAAAGAGCCTTTCTACGCCTAAACTACGCGAGCCGTCTTCGAGTTTAATTTAAGCAGACGGCCTTCATAGAGTTTGGATCATTTTATTCACTGCAGCAAACAAAGGACAGACACTGAAAAAAACCTGAAGTGCCTAATTATTACCTGTCAAGATCATAGGATAGTCTGGACAATTAAGTTCCTTGTTTTATATACAAGTACATTATAAAATATTCAGTCAGTGAACAATGTAAAGTCATATTTTATCCATTTGAATTTCAGGTTTGGTTCATGTAAGAATCTTTAAAGAGCTCAGAGTGGTCATTCAGGTTGTCTGCTGTCACTGCTACAGGATGTAGGCACTGAAGGAAGGCCTTGGAGAATTAGTCTGCCTTCATATCATATTTGACTTTAAGCTCCACAGTAACAAAAACTCTTCGTATGCATGTTTTGGTGGTAATTATAAGTAGATTAATGATGACTATTTTCCTGCTTCCAGTATTTCAGATATGCATCACTAGTTAGAGCAGAGTGCCAAGTATAATGAGAAAATGCAGTAATCTAAGTTAGTGCAAACTCTTCTCATCCACTTTCTCCACCAAAAAGAAGAAATAAGGAAAAAAAATTGTTTCAAAAGAGCAAAGAGTGACACCTGCTGCAGATTATTTGTGGTCAAGTTTCATAAAGTTCCCTGTAGTTCCTGTGTGCTAAACATGCCTGCATAACATGTAAGGTTCTCTGTCTTAGTTTACTGTATTAAGTTATATTTATATAGCACCAAATCACAACAACAGCCAGCTCAAAGCACTTTAGATGACGAGGTATAAACCCTACAATAATACAGAGAAAACCCCAACAATCAGACCGCCCCTTATGAGAAAGCACTTTGGTGACAGTGGGAATGAAAAACTCCCTTTTAACAGGAAGAAACCTCCAGCAGAACCAGGCTCGAGGAGGGGCGGCCATCTGCTGCATGTGAGGTGATGTCTGAATATCCATCACCAGTCCTGAGTGTATAGAACGACACAGTGCTAATCTTCCTACCTGTGATGTGGTGATGCGTGATTGGTCGAGGCGTGCAGTGAGATCGGAGGAGGAGACATTAGCCGGGGCCCCGCGATGAAGCCTCATGGCCACCTTCCTCTCTCGCTCAGCTCGCTCTGCTCTCCCAGCCTGAGGAGAGCGATTACCTGTGTGAGCACACAGAAACACACACTTAAAATGAAAACCTGAACTCTGCTGCTGCCCTCCAACACCCAGAAGAAAGCAACACCCTAACCTGACTGCTGGACCCCACGCGTAGCTGGGTTAGGAGGAGCAGCGTCTGCCTCGTTCCTCACTCTGTTGGCTGCAGAAGGGTTTGGACCCGGCGGCAAAGCTCGACCTCCCGCTCCTCTTTGGCCTCCTCCTGGTCTTTCCTCTCCATCTTTCCCCTCTCTCCTCTCCCTTTCGCCATCGTCTGTTGTCCTGCTGGCCCCCTGAGACACAAAGGAATAGCATAGATGAGAAAGTCTGCTAGAAAAGGGATAAATCTTCCAAGTCCAAGTGCGACACGCACAAACTTCAGCATGTTCCAGTCAAAGACATAGTCGTAGGAGAAGCCTTGTCGGTGGAAAAGGTTCCTGAAGAGCTGCCTTAGATAAGAGTAGTCTGGCTTGTCATCAAACCGTAGGGAGCGACACAGGTTCAGATACGTGGAGAACTCAGCTGGGAAACATAGGAGACAGAAGATTTAGAGCAAAGTCAGATGAACAGTCTGACAGAAAAACTGCAAAAACCTCTTTACTGCACTCAAGAACACCACTCTAACAGCTACTCACATGGGTAACCTTTGCACAGCACCTCAATAGGGGTGGACATTTTCTTCTCACTGATACGTTCATACTTCTGCCGCTTGGTGGCAGCCTTGAGTCCTTGCCATGGCAGAGAGCCCAGGTTGAAGTACATGAGAACATAGCCCAGAGACTCCAGGTCATCACGTCTCGACTGCTCTGTGGAGAAAAAGACGGAGCAAAGGGACGAAAAGAGAGAAGAGAATGAAACAGCAGGAAATGTAGGGAAAGAAAGGAAAAAGCTACAGCTCTGAGAATCATGACACAATTAATAAAAAGGAATCAGAAAAATCACATTGAGGTTCGCAGAACACACACAACAAGACAGATACGCAGGCCATCTCCGCTGCCTTACCGATGCCCAGATGGGTGTTAATGGAGGCGTAGCGGGCGGTGCCGGTTAGGTTTTTATTCTCACGATAAGGGATGTGCTGGTGTGTCCGGGCGTCACGGTATTTCTTGGCCAGGCCAAAATCGATGATGTAGACCAGGTTTCCCTTCTTCCCGAGCCCCATCAGGAAGTTATCGGGCTTCACGTCTCTGTGGATAAAGTTCTTGGAGTGGATGTACTCGATTCTGCTGATCTGAAGACAGACAAAGGGGGTCACTAGTTATCTTGTATGCTGAGGCACAGTTAACAAAAATTTCCTTTCATGAAGGTAAACAGACGAGTCTCAGTCTTGAGGAAGTGTTTTAAAAATGGTATGAAATTCTGACAAAGTACACAGAAGCTCTCATTTGAGCTCTTAACGTGATTAGTTACTACAGATGATAGGGTGCAAGGTGGAAAAAAAGAAGCCCTGATGAGCTGTTAGGCTTTTTGTGGCCAGTCGGTCTCACCATCTGGTCTGCCAGCAGCAGGACTGTCTTCAGGCTGAACTTGCGGGAGCAGAAGTTGAACAGGTCCTCCAGACTGGGACCCAGCAGCTCCATCACCATGACGTTGTAGTCGCCTTCCGCTCCACACCACTTGATAGCCGGGATTCCCACTGTGGTGTGAGAAGGAGCAGAAATGTTAGGAAACCGAATCATTTGGAGTAAAGATTCTCACTCATATATCAACCTCTGCACATAAATAAAGCTTCAAGTTATTTATCTTATGTCCGTCACTGTGTTATCACCAGCTTAGTGCAGCAGGATGATCATTACTCCCAGTGACCATAAAGACACTCAAATGCTCATTAATTGCATTTCAGTCAAAGATAGCTTGAGTTTCAATGCCTTTGTGTGCCCTGAAATGTCTTTCAAATTCACCATAATCTCTTTGCAATCATTGTTGATAGCTCTCAGCAGCCCTAAATACTCCTTAGTGACCCTAAAACTATTTACTACATCTCAGCAGACCGGTAGTAAAGCTTTCAAAGAGACCCTGAAATATTTCTCTGTACCTCCACCCTGCATCATTTTGTAGAATTTGCTCTCGATGTGGAGCTGTGGATGTTTGGTCTTCACACATTCCAGTTTAATGGCTACTTCCTCTCCTGTAGCAATGTTTGACCCTGATGAGAGAAACAGAGGTTAGATCAGAAGAACTTTAAGTCTACAAACCCCCAAAACTGATGGCAATTGGCACTACTTGCTTAGATACTCACCGAGATAAATATCTCCAAAGGATCCACTCCCTATCTTCCTCCCAAGGCGGTACTTGTTCCCCACCCTCAACTCCATGGCTCCTGAGCTCTTCAACTTGCTGGAACAGTTCGACAGAATCACACAGACACACACACGCACAAAGCTGTCATCAGTCACCGGTGATCAATAGAGTGAAAGGACACTGGTGAAAAGACTGCAGACTTTAGAGTACAAGCGGTTAGGCCTTAGGCTGCTGTATCAGTGAAGGGAAACAGAACTGTAAGCCTGAGCAAAGTACAATGACGTAGTGCAGCCCGAGTTGAATCTCTGGAGCCAGGAGGGAAACTGTGGCACACATGTGGCCAAAGCGTCAAAGAGACACGACCTAATGAAACACCCCTGCTCCTGACGTGTGCCGAGGATGGTTGACAGTAAATTCCAGGCAACAATGTAGGCCAATAAAGTATTTATAAACTGCATGGAGCAAAGAAAAAGGTGAGAGTGAAGAAGAACAGAGCCTGTAGTTGTGTAACATGATTTATTAAGAACTGCAGGGGGTGGGGGGGAAATCTCACACACACACACACACACACTCTTCCCAAAGCACTTTAAAGGAGTCTTGATCCTGTGTACAAGTGATTTGCATAAACTTGCAATTTCTCACCGGGGTCCCCTCACAAAATTTGAATGAGTCATGTTTTCCTCATCCTGGCCCTAACTGTGTGCACAGCCCTGAAATAAGGACATAAAAGTGTGAGATGATGGAGGGGGCTTTTCGACAAAGGTTACGCTTTTACAAGCCAGCCTGACATCGCATTAATCGCTGACTAAGTCGCCCCCCCTTCCCCTTTCAGTCTTGACTGCATTGTAGACGAACCTCCACATACACACCGTGCACTGCTGCACACCGCCAAACCCTTTCCAGCAGGTTTCTCATGCTCGTTTTCTCTCTCAGCCTTCCAGGAGCTGCTGCTGCTGCTGTGCTGCCAGCGTTACAAAACTGGGACCCACTATTGCAGCAAGAGACTGCAAAAACAGGCGAGACGTGGTATTTTCACCCAGCGTGCTGTTGCCCCAGATATCACAAAGCAAATGAGGAAGGCCGTGCATGCACAAAAACCCCAAAAACCCCACAAACCCAAACAAACAAATAAATAAACAACAACATACCGTTCATGTCTGGATGGCCATCAGATATGGTAATAATTCCCCATAACCGCACCCTCCACACAGGACCTCTGATCGAGCGCACCCCCTCGCCCACCCCAACACGACTATCTGGACTCTGTTTGGCTAACCCAAGCCCTCCCCCCTCCACGTCTCTCTCGCTCTCTCTCACACACACAGACATCTTCGCCAGCCAACATACACCCACCCCCCGAAAACCCTCACCACCATCCCTGCACCTTCTCACCGGCTTCGTGGTCGTCCGTCGTCTCACTCAGGACCCTGGACAGCGACGTACCGATGCGGCTTCGGACGGCTCATAGCCTCGGAGATGCGTGACCCAAACCCGAAGTGTCGACCAAAAAATTACCAGCTAATCCGAGACGACCCGAAGGTGGAGATGCGACTAGAGGAAGCTCCGTAGAGTCACGTTTATTTAATGGAAAAAAAATCTGAAACTAGACACCGAGGTCCTCCTCTTCCTCTCTCCTTTGGCTGCTCCTCTCCGTCTCCCCCTCACACCCAGCCCTCCCTCACTCTACACCATTGACAATATCAATGATGTCATGCACAGGCTTGCAGAGATGCCCGGATTGTCTTAAAGCAGCAGGGCTGCTGAGAGCTGCTGCTTGCAGGCATGAATGAAGCGCCCTGATGCCACCAGCTGCACTCTGATCTCCCCTCGCTCTCAGCAGACTCTAAAATTAAAGCACAATAGAGAAGTATAAGATGATCACCGCCCTGCGTCTGCTGGAGTAAGCTATGTGCCTGTGTATGGAGGACCGAAGCTGCCAGGATTAAAAAATAAATAAATAAATAAAAAAATTAAAATATTAAAACTTAATAATAAAATATATTTTCCGTTACTTCTAATATTCAGTTTTCTATTAATTATCCTATTTATTTATTTATTTGTGTTCCCATTAAATGTTTTTGCATATTAAGTTGCTCATTCGCTCTGTGATCCCACAATTTTACCCGCCCAAATAAAAGGTAAATAATTAATGATTGAAAGTCAGATGTGTACTTTATTAGGTACACCTGTCAGTTAGCACAAATAACTAATAATGACAGCAGGTCAATGCATTTAGTCATGAAGACATGCTGAATTTTAAACTGAGGATTAGGATGGAGGTTAAAGTGACTTTGGTGCAAGATGGTCAGAGCGTTTCAGAAACTGCTGATCTCTAGGGTTTACAGAGCATGGTCTGAAAAAAAGAAAATATCCAGTGAGCAGCAGTTCTCTAGATGACAATGTTGTGTTGATGTCAGGGTAGAATGGCTAGACTTTGAGCTCAAAGGTAGGCAGAAAGATTTCAAATAACCATATGCTATGCATGCATCTCTGAATGCGCAATACACATACACACAAAAGACCACGCCAGGTACCACTCCTGTCAGTTAGGAACAGGAAGACTAGGGGATCGATCAGAGCTGGACAACTAAAGACTGGAAAACAGCTGGTGTTGTGAGTCTCAATTTCTGCTTCAACATTCAGACATGAGAGTCAGAATTTAGTGTAAACAACATGAAAGAATCAACCCATTTTGGCTTGTATCAGTGGATCACACTGGTGTGGTGTCCATCTACAGTGTACCCATCTTCTGATGGCTACTTCCAGCAGGATAAGGCACCACATCAGATCACCTCTAACCAATTTGGTTGACTGTACTCCACTCACCAGATTTCAATCCAACGGAGCATCTTTGGGAGGTGACGGGAAATCATGGATATGCAGCTGACAAATCTTAAGCAGCTGTGCTATCATGATAATATGGACCAAAATCTGTGGAATGCTTCCAGCACCTTGTTGAATTTGTGCCATGAAGAATTACGGCAGTTATGAAGGTAAAAGTGGATCCAACACAGTAGTAGGGAGATCTAACAAATAAAGTGTCTATTCCAGTGTTTTCAGTTTTTATCATTTAGATTTTATTTACTACATTAAAAAAAAATAAAAGTATCAGGCTGACATTCCTGTTTAGCTCTACAATTACTTAAGATTCATTTTATCAATTGAGTATCTAGCTAAATAAAAAAATAGCTAAAATCTAATTGTTTTGATTACAGGGTTGACTAATGACCCAACATTTTGATGCCATCTGACATTTCACCCCTGGAAATGTCAACACTTCATTTTATCCTATTAAGACATTTGATAGTGAGATCATAACTGGCGTATGATTTAAGTCAAAAGATGTTTTGTGAGTTCAGTGATCATGACCTTTTTTTTTTTCTTTAAATGTTCCTTCCTATGTCAGAGAAAATCAATTTAGTTCATCAAATCTTAGACAAAAGTTCTTAGAAAAACAAAATCCTGAAAGCACAAATAACAGTCTATGCCACCCTCGACTTCTCAAGAAAACTACTCAGAGGCACAAAGTGAAAAAAAGACAGTGCTTCAATTCAACCTTTATTATCTTGTTCTTTTCTGCTTTAAATTAATTTCCTCTCCTTTTATGTAACATCTGAAACAAAGGAAAACATCCTGAACAGGAGTGATAATAAAGACTGACTTAATTTAAACTGATACATAATAAAAAGAAACACAGTAAAACATAAAATGTCTTTAACGTGTCTGTAAAACACTGTTTCCAGCTCAGCTTGGTATGGTAAGATGTGGCATCTTAATAAAAATGCCTTCGGTTGGTTGCTTCGTCTTAAAAACAAAATATTCTCTTATTGCATTTAAAAGAAAAAAAAAATATATATAAACGGAAACAAAAAGCGACTAAAAACACAACTTAGGAGACAAATGCAATAGTGCCAATGTTTTTGAACTTTTTAGCTATCACAACATACAGTCAAGCACGCAAAAATGTGTACACACACACACACAGTCTTTCTCTCAAATGTAAGCTGTCAGATTTACATCTATTCACTTCCCTGACTGGAGAAGATCAGTGTTCAAAGGCAAGCACGCACGCACACACACTCATGAATCTCTCATGGACAAGAAAAAAGAAAAAAAGGAAAATAAACATTCAATGTTGCAGCAATAACACAGACACTCCCGATATAATTGTCATCATAATCACATCCTTCTCCATTCGGTCGTAACTGTCAACACTCAGTTCATGCACACACAGGCAGGCAGGAGGGCACCTTGTACAGCGAGTAAATATGTGATCATAGTCACCATTACATCATGACAATATATAATAACCAACTTGATTTCTTGAGTAAGAAAAAATACAATAGCGAGGTCAGTGTTTGAAGGGCAAATAAGAGGACATCTCTGGATTTCCACTGTTTTTTTCCACACATTTCTCATTTCTTCTAAAACAGAAAACAAACTGATAAACAACCAACGCACATCGACAAGGAGATACAATTTTGCTTGTCAAATATAAGAGCAGTGTGTAACTGATGAAAAGGTGTGATGACGCCGTTGACATGGAGGGTGGGTGGCCGCTGGGTGTTAGCCAAGGCCACTGCTGCTGTAACATTTAATTGTTCTTTAAGGTCTATGTAGTTGTGTTGTAGCTCTGTTTCAAACATGGAGGGATTTGTGGAAGGATGCGTCAACAACAAACCCAGAGGCATATAGTGCAAGTTTGGCTAATGTTGTTTTTTTTGTTTTGTGTTTTTTCCACCCTGGGTCCCATAGTGATGGCATATTCCCACCAATGTAGACGTGTCGGTACCTACTAAAAAGACTCTTTCCTTTTGCGCATCTCAAACGTTGCTGATCGTCCATTTGACTCAGTAGTGTGGCGCTGTCCCAGATTTTTTATAAAGTCCCGATCCTTCCCACTCTTAAGCTTCCAAAAGTGGGAACTCCGAAGTACGCCAGCCAGGTCTAAGAGGGCTCAGTCTGCATGTCTGACTTTTGAGATTTGACCATTAAATAGCAATATAAAATTAAAAAAAGTGGCACACTAAAAACAGCAATAGCTAAACTTGTTGACGTGTAGGACTCTGGCTGAGCCTGTCTACAGTGCATGCCTGAGTGATTGGGTCTCTGAATGCAGGTGTGTGGTCTGAAGTACAAAGACAAAGAGCTATCCAGTTACGTCCTAAAGAGTTTAATGGATTTCACCTTTTTCCCCCGGTTCAAGTTTTACTGTTGTCTTCATTTAAAGTTAGGCGGTTTAATGTCTGTGTGAAAGTAATGTGTGCATGTAGCTTGTGTGTAGTATGACTGTTGAGTGTCTATGTTGGATGACCAGTGTAGCTTTTTTTTTTCTCCACGTCAATGCAGAGCATGATGTGTTTCACCTTAGGTGTAAAACGTGTGTGTCAGCTGGCCCCTCAGATGGAGTCGGCCCCCCCGCCCAGGAGGTCCCCTGGAAGCAGCGAGGCGGGGCTGCCCATCTGGTGACGATCCTCAAGCGCCGGAGAAGCCCAGAGACTACTGCTGGGATACCCTGTCCCCCCCATCCCACCCACACTTCCCCACAGACCCTGCCTTCCGGCCTCCACACCTCCGGCCCCACCTATCCCGGTGCCGTTGGTGCTCCATTGGGTGAAAATGCCCAATCCGGGCCCCTGGGTGGCAGACTGGTCCGACGAGCTGCCTGTGCTTTCTAGACTTTGCCATGCAGAACTGGAAGACCCAGCTCCTCCATTTCCTGCCCCTCCGACTGTGGAAGCTCCATCTACTCCTCCTACCCCACCGTTTCCTCCTGCTCCACCTCTTTCACAGCTTCCTCCATTACTGTTAGCCCCAACTATGGAGGTTGCTGTAGGCCCGGAGCCTTGGGAGCCGGCTGCAGCTCCTCCGCTTCCTGCTCCTCCAGCCTGGGAATGTGCAATGTAGCGAGCCACATCTTCCTCACTCATAAACTCCGCTAAGATGGTTGTGTTACCCAAAACACACCTGCGGTAAACAGAAAGTCCGTCATACACTTATAATGAATGAAGGGCCTCAAAAGGCTTTTCAGCCTCAAAATGAACTGCAAACAAAAGTTTAACACTCAGTTTGTGATGTATAGTCTACACAACTGTAAAAAGTGAAACTATACCAGAATATGGTTTGCTACACATGTTTGTGAGCAAGTGAAAATAACTAGGCTTGTTCTTTCTGCAGGATCCAGATCACCTCTAAACTTCAGAACTTTATTGTAAAAACAACACTTAATGGTTTAACACTTTTCCAGGGATCAGTAACAGGGATCTTTGCAACTCTTGAAAGTCAAGCGTTATGATATTTTACAGAGAAAATGCTCAATTATGAAACAAACTAGGACAATATAATGCTGACCTTTAGATTTACTGGTAGATGGTTTTTGTTGACGGTGGATAAAGGCAAGCTAGCCATTTGCTACCACTTCTAGTGAACATATTAAGCTAAGCCAAGATGCTACTTTAGTTTCTTTTACTTTAAGATTTACTTTAAAACAATGTTATCAAAATAATTCCTTACATGTGAAGTGCACTCTGAGCCTTGGCTGCCTCTTGTCTGGAGCTGTAGCGAATCAGAGCAGTGCCCTGGGTCAGGCCAAGGTGAAAGGTCAACAACGGCCCGTGCTGCATGCAGATGGTTCTCAGAGTGGATCCATCAATCTGTAGTAAAAAAAACAAAAAAACAAGCAGACGAAAGAGATCTTAAAAGGACAGTAATAGGTTAAGATGTCAAACAGACTGGGATTTTTTTTAAATGTGCTATGTTTCAAACACTGAAACACAGCACTGCCAAAATCAGGGGCAACCATGATGGACCTTCACTGCAGTTTCAGGCTGTCTAAGTAGATTCTGTTGGGCTGGCTATAGAGATAGGTGGTGATTTCTGCAGTTTATAGAGAATCATGTAAGTCTGGATAATAATCACAGGTCTGTTTGGTGTGTCACAAGCATTTAGCTCCAGCTAAGATAGCTTTGGGGATCACTAGACCTTACAAGGTGTGCTTCCACAACAGCACCACACCAAGAATTAAGGAAGGCAACAGAGATGGTGATCATGAGGCCTTTATAAATAAATAAATAAATAAATAAATAAAATATTTGTTTAAAGATGCTTTCGGTGGTCAATACTGGACTCCATGTTCAGCAGAGAAATTTAGTTCAATTTTATTTATGCAGCGCCAAATCACAACTGTTGCCTCAAAGCACTTTAAGTTAAAGACTCTACAACAATACAGATTATTTAGAGGACTCAGTTCTACTTGTTCAGGCACATGATCAGGATTGGACGAGAGACATCTCTGATCTGGCCTGGGAGTGGGAGTGCTAGAGATACCCCAAGAGGAGGTGGAGGAGGCTGCTTTAGCCTCAGCTCCCACTGCCGCTAATACAAATGTGAAATGGACTAATCAGTTTGAATTAATTAATAAATAGTTTTATTTGTTTTCTTCTCTGCATTTTGAGAAATTCTTTTTCTGCAAACCTGCCTGCATGTGTGTGTTTGTGTACCTGTGGCGTGAGGTTGCTGAGCACCAACCAGCAGGTTTCTCGAGAGCTGCCGTCACTCCAGGTCGAGCCTGCACAGAAAAGAAACAGAGGAGAAAAGTGGTCTTAGTAACAGGAGTCATCCATGGAGTGTCACTTTATTTTTCCTCCCAGTTTCTCAAAATAAATGATGAATAACTTTCCCACTGCATGAACTGAGCCTCACTTAATCTTCCAAATGAAATATAAATGGATTCTTTAGCTCAAAATAACACTTTCAGTAATCAAAGACATTTTTTTTTTTAATCTCCCGACTAAACATTTTTAAAAAATTACTGCGTTCAAAGACAAAAACAAAAACAACATGAAAAATTAGTCACAGCGTTACCAGTGCTGTTCGAGCCACTACTCCAGCTGCGGGCAGCCAATCGAGGGGCTCCTCCTGACCAAGGGGAAGGCGATGGCTGCTTTTGACTGGCTAGGCCTGGAGGTGGGCGGGATAACTGGGTCTGGCTGCTGCCACGACTGGCTTTCCAAGACTTAGGTCCAATGGGCTCTGGGGGCCAGCTGGTCTTGTATTCTGTGTACTTTGCTGTAGGAGACAAAAGGACACAGGCAAGACGGAGACTTTAAAATATCTGCAGACAGTGGATTAATGTAAGGAGCAACACATATATTCCATATTCTTTTAACTGGTTCATTACAAAGCTACTCCCTGATGTCCATGGTTTTCCAGGACTAGAATTTTCTAACATATTTAAGTGCCGTCCAGATTTCACTGCAAATTATCCAAGTATCTGCAGAATAACATTTAAACCTGAATCTGTTAAAATTGTGACCTTCAAAGCAATCAAATCCAATTCAAATGTATATTGGAAATTCTTTCACTGCTTCATTTACTTTCTCTTCTTGTAGAGTTTATTAAAAACCCGACAATTCCCTATTACCAGAAATTATGAAGTTAAAAATACAAACGTAGATAAATTAACCAAAAGCCTAGAAGGAAGATGGTATATATTCATGTGTATGGTTACCTGAGTTGTGTGCGTTGTTGAGAGGACTGTCTGAGGCACTGTAGGGCCAGGCACCAGGTGAAGGCAGCAAGGTGTTGAGAGGAGGGGTGGAATCTGCATACAAAGATAGTGAGAACCATAAAATGAATGATCATAAACGATGCAAAAACAGCCTCCATGGGTAACATATGTAGAGCTAAAGTTGCACCTTTCCAATGTCAAACTGCTTTTTATACATGCCAAGTGAACATCAGCAAAATTTGGAAAACAACATATGAATCCAATGAAGATAAATTTTCTATTTCATGTCATAAAGCGCTGAATCACCACAAAAGTGACACTCATGACACTTTTTATACCAAAGTTACAACAACATTACAACATCCTGGAAAAAACCCAGTGACTCTCTCAGACTATGAAATCAATCACAGTGGAGGAAAACAAACCCTTCCTTTTAAACCTTTAGGAAGGCCATTAGTTTCAGTTTTAAGCACTTGTTTCCAATTAGTCAGGTAAGGGAAAACACAAGAGGGAAAAATCTGTGTCAGCAGGCTGCGACCAAGTTTACTGTGAAAACAAACCCACTTGCACTGGCAGTAAAAACACTGATCTATGTGAAAAAACTAAATTGAACGTTCTCATACCTGCTCAGTAATGCAGATGAGATGAAAAATATAATTTTGGACTGCACCATTGTGCAAAAAGGAGCCACAACTCCCTGTTTATATCTTTACTTGGTAGCAAAATATGAGGAGTGGTATCCATAAGAGTATCGGGTGTCAACACGCAAATGCTAACCAGTATTGTCTTGTAACAATTGGTGCTCTGTATCATTGAGAGTGGGTGGCACTGTGTTTCCCATCATGCTCCCTGGGGTCATGTAGGGGTCAGACTCAGGGTCAACACGGTCAATTCCTTTCCATGGCACACCAGGCTGGAACTCTAAAGAAAAAACAAACATGTGGTCCGTTAAAGCCTGAAAAGCCTAAACTTTAACCCTACAGGCTTAAAGAGGACATGAAACAGCACAATTTAGTTGGTTTTACACGAAATTAAGAGTTGTTCTTTTTTTCTGTTCATAGTAAATTACAAGTGGTTAGCTTATTACAGAGGGGAAGAAAGACAAATTAACAGGTAGTTGGCAGAAGATGGCGCTAACAGATGATTTGACAAGTTACCTTTGACACCTTATGGTTTATGTTTTCAAGCCAGTAAGCATGAAAGACATTTATGACAAAAAATTGCTCAAATAACAATTGGTGCTATACGGAGGTGTAGAGAGGTTGAGAAACACCACCTTATACAGGTATGGTAACTGCACAGGGATGCCACCCTAGCTCTACCCACCCTTACCAGATACTCTGCTGTGAGAGGGACATTTTGGGAAAAGCAACATGCTCGCTTTGTGAAGTCTGTGTGGAGACAGCCAACAGCAGGTACACTTATGCTAACAATAGCTTGGCTTTAGTTGAAGATGTCGAACTAAACTGACATTTTTTTAAAAGTTGCTCATTTTAAGCTGAAAATCACATCCACAGATGTTGTTTCAAGTGTTCAAAACTAGTATACCTGCTAGTTAGTAAGCTACTTTGCAAACTTGCAGTAATTGGCAATTAAGTCAGGAGCACAGACTCTAAAGTGACCATTGGGTAACCGCTATTAGTTAAACGGCTAAAGTCACATAAAAGACTATTTTAAGACTTCAATTTTGTTGAAACAGAAGCTTTACTGTTCTCCTGAAATGTTGTTTAGTGTTGTGAATGTCATCTACTTTTCATGTGGACACCTGGCAGTGACAGTGATGAAAATAAAATGTAACAAAATTAAGCATTGTGGTTATTCTTTTCACAATCATTTACTGAGTGTAGTCTATTAGAATCATGCTGAGTACAATGATCAAACTTATTTTTTTGGCTTTTATTAATACTAATTAATTACTGTTTATAGCACTACCCGGCCATCTCCTTGCAGCGCACAGCTAATTCTTGTGTTAGCTGGCCAGGTGGGACAATCTGTATACCTAACAAGGCAAAATTAAACAGAGGGGCCAGCCTCAGACTTCAGCTTGTTAGTCTGAGCCACCCTTTTCTGCACACAGTCCTCATTTATAAAGTGCTCTATAAACTCTAGCATGATGGCTAATGGGTAGATTCTCCCATTTCAGCTCAGCTGGCATCAACAAAGAACCACTTAAGAGAAAAGAGAAAAACTCATTGCTGTACTGAAGTGACCCCCTTAAAGTACTTTTTAGTTTTGGTTTCCTTGTTTTCCACTGGGTTAATGGTTCTGTCACTGTTTAGCTGACATAAACCAATGGTGGGCTATTAACAGCAACCAACCAACACAGTGATGTCACTGATGTCAAGATTTGCTCTAACAACTAACTTAAAACACTGAATTTTTAAATCTAGTTTCATAGACTGATAATGTATGACAGCTTTTTTTTAAAGCAGGTGTCTATGATTAAAATTAGAGGTAATACATGTTGTGTTTCACGTCCTCGTTACATATAGTGCACAAATTTGATAATCATCATCTTGATTTAAGGTAGTCACTAACCAGGGGGCCAGCTTGGTGTGGAGGCAGGCTTGGCACACATCTTGTTGCCAGGGGTGCGGTGCCAACTGTCACTCAGCCCTTCTCCAACCATCATGTCATACTGCGAATATGGTGAGCCCCCTGGCATCTTTATGGGGGTGACAGGACCTGGTAGGTAGAAAGAGAGCGATCACTTTAAGATGCGACTTCACAGCTAATCTTAACCCTTTCTGCCTGCACTATGAAATTATTTTCAAAAAAGTTATAATCTCACCATTTTTATGAAACGCATTCTCAGATGAGGAAGTGTCTGGAGAACAGTTCCCCTCCATCATCCACTTGAAACGGGACTGCTGACCCCCTAGGTCCTTCATGGCTCCAGGCCCCCCCACCACAGAGCCACCCAGGTCCAGACCTGTAAGGTTCACCCCAGATCCAAACCCTGAAGAGAAATATTACAAAGGTTATTTTGTTTTAACACATATGTAGTAAAGTGAATCCACAGCTGCCATAAAACAAAACAAAAACAACCTACACTACATTCAGTTAATTTCAAAATGAAAAAATGTTTCAGTTTCATTGTTGAAACAACAGTTTTAGGACATTTTTTTATTTAAAAAGTAATTGTTTACCAGAGTATGGTCCTAGATTTTTTTGGTGCAGGTCAGCCACAGATGGTGCCAGGCCTGGGTGGGACATGGGATCAGCCCCAGGCAGTTTAGGACCCCCTCCTCCACCTCCACCATGGTGGGAGGGGGATAGTTTGGAGCTGCTGCTTAACCCCCCGACCTGCCTCTGCTGCTGGAGCACCGCCATAATCCTGGCCAGCTGAGATGATATAACAAAAAACAAGAACAATCATTGAAGAGGTGGAAGTAAAAAACAAAAACAAAACAAAACAAAACAAAAAAAACAAAAAAAAAAACAAGAAGAGAGGAGTCTGTGTGTGTGTGTGTATACCTGCTGAGGGTCAGTCTGCTGACGTGTGTTTGGTGTGAACTTCCTCTGGTTTTGCAGTAGCTGCTGCTGCTGCTGCTGCTGTTGTTGTTGCGGCTGCTGCTGCTGTTGGAGGAGGAGCTGACAAGCCTGAATGGACATTAAAAAAGATGCAAAAGGACGTGAGATCGCAACATAAAGAAAAAATAATTAAGAGCAATATTTTTGGAAGTTCACTGTACAAGCCAGAAAAAAAGAGAAAAAGTTTGCTTCAAGACCAGTTTTAGGTCACATTTTGTTTTGCATCCTTCACACTGCAAAAGTATTTGAATGGATTTTACGGTTTCAGTGTTATAACAAAAAAAATTAATTTCCTTCTAGCTATTTGGCTACATAATTTCATATATATGCTGACTGTGTCACACAAATTATGCATGAAAATTAGTCACACATATGAGAAAGTAACAATCAGAGGGAATGACGCCTTGGTAACGGTGGTGTACGAAAAGTACAGATCAGATTCTCCAGTGGCTGCGTACAGCCTTGCCTATGCCCTTAGCAGATGTATGCTGGAGCCCTGCAGTAGCCTTCAGAGACATATAATGCTGCTTCTCACCAGCTGAAACTGGATGTGGGGTGGGTAGATGCTGCTGAGCATTGCAATATGCTGGGGGGACAGCTGCGGAGGGAACACACCTCCCCCAACTCCTGCCACCCCTCCCACACCACCAACTCCCCCCATGTTTCCACTGGGAGGGGGCATCTGCTTCAGCACAGAGCCTGGCACCTAGAGACAGACAGCAGACGGGCACACCTGTTACCAAAGAAACATTTTGCTTTCCTGTAACTATAAGCAAGTACATTAGCTTCTTCCTGATCAACATTCAATCCCTTACATGGTCTCATCAGTTGGTGACAGAGATGCACTGACTGAAAGCTTCATGAAATCTTTTCCAGTCTGAAACACTGATTTTTTTTTTTTGGTAAAAACTAAAACTGACTACATACATAATATTTCTAACTTTTAATAGAAATTGTAATGTATGGCCATATTAAAACATTAACCATTTACTAACTCTTATAGTCTCGCTAAGTGCAGGGGGTTACAAGGCTTTTGATCGCTTTCACTTAAATGAGAACGTTAAGCAAGAGTTGCTTATTGTAAAAAAATGAGAGATGACTGGACACCAACCAAGTCTACAGATTTTGTTACATAACACCAGCTGGCTTACAAAGAAAAGTACAGCCTTTACAGTTTCCAAGTTGAAATCATTCTGCATTTGTATCAGCTACATCCGATATAAACAATAAAAACAACATGGCACAAAATGAGAATGGTTTAATGTATGACGCAGATGTCAAACTAAATTTACACCACATAGCCCACTTTGATCTTCAAGTGGGCTAGATCAGTTACTCTCCCCTTTCTAATAGAGTAAAGACATTTAAGTAAACATTTAGTGCCTGAAATGTCTTAATATAAGAAGATGAAGTACAATTTCAAAAACAGGTCTCAGTTTTTCTAAATAATAAATGTGAAAACTTACAGAATAAGTTCTGGTAGCTCATTGCCAAGACTATCCAATATTTAAAACAATAATAATAAACTTATCGTAGGTAGTGGAAAAACAGGAACTTTTCTGTCATTAAAATTTAAATCTATTAGCTATTTACTTTGGTTTCAATGCCAAAGAGGGAGGTCTTTATCAGAAAGAAAAGTTGGAAAACCTTTCCAGTGAGCTGAAATGGAGTCTTCAGGGGGCTGATTCTGGTCCCAAGCCCATATGTTTGGCACCCATAATCTATGAAGTTTCTGCAAAAACTATCAACAAAGAAAAGAAAAAAATTTTAATACCTGAGGTGACAGGAACTGATGAGGCACTTGCGCTCGTATCCCTGGTGACTGGTTTATCTGCGGGATACTTGGCTGATGTCTGGACTGAGCCATTCCTCCACTACTGCCAAAGATATTGTGACCAGCCTGCGATCAAACACAGAAAATTAAATGTCAGATGACCTACAGTGGAGGATGGAGTATGTGAAAATCTTAAAAAATTAAGCCGAATGTGACAGAAGGTGGATGTAAAACTTTTCATATTTATGAACATCTAATGAAAACAGAAGATTTATACAAGGACTTTAAAGACATTAGGGCAGAAACAAAAGGAGTGATTATCTTACTTGTCTAAAGGGGATAGAGTGGTTGAAGAGGGAATGGGGCTTGTAGACAGAGGGTGGAGAGTACAGAGAGCAAGGACCCTCCTCCCCAAGGCACCCATCCTGATTGATCAAAGGCAATGTCTGTCACAGTGACAGCCAGTGGAAGACCAGTTTTGGTGGTATATTATGGTGTAGGGGAAGTTTGAGGAAAGGAGAAATGAGGCAAATGGAACAGGCAGGAAGAAAAGGTAGAATCACAAGAGGAAAAAATTATGATAAAAGACAACATGTTATCTAGACATGAAAGACATGAGATACAAAGACATGGTAATGAGGCATCACCTTGTCATAATAAGCCCCAGCATCCCCAGGTGCTGCCTCTTTGGAACCAGGAGGACGATAAGACACCCCCACACCTCCTCCTCTTCCTCCCTTCCTCATGTCTCCATTGTAATCAGTCATTCCCATGCCTCTTTT
This sequence comes from Simochromis diagramma, assembly GCF_900408965.1. Taxonomy (NCBI): domain Eukaryota; kingdom Metazoa; phylum Chordata; class Actinopteri; order Cichliformes; family Cichlidae; genus Simochromis; species Simochromis diagramma. The sequence goes on along the minus strand of NW_024386920.1, from coordinate 526,292 downwards.
ATCCATCTCTATTTTCTTCTCCTGGATAGAACCTGAAGTTGGGTCAATGTTTGGACCACTGGGATCATCATTCTGTCCAACAAAGAAACCCAATTTCACCATCATGAGCACTGCTTTTAACACTCACTGCACAGAACACTATAACGTGTCAAATGTAATTTATGTTAATTTTTAGTATGAATTCCTACCACAACAAGAAGTAAGAACGTTTCTATCTTACCAGCAACCCCATGTTAGAGAACTGTCTGTTAATGGGGCCCATCCATGACTCTCCTCCACCAGCTTTCAATGGGCCCTAAGAGACAAATACAAGGAGAGCAAAGGAAATGACTTTAAAAATTTTTTTGTTATAAGAATTCACAATAAAAGCATTCCAATTGTGGGACTAATTCACGTAAGTATGTTTACTCGCCTCTGTCAGTGCGCCCCAGGGCAGCTGTGGCTACAATGTAGCTTGCCATCACCAGTGTGTGAATGGGTGGATGACTGAATGTAGTGTAAAGTGCTTTGTGGTCCATAAGGACTAAGTAAAGGGCTATACAAATACAGGCCATTTACCATTTATTTTAACTCTCCTAAGGAATGTTGACAAGACTAAATGATGGCTAAATAAATGTATTTTTAAAAAAAAATAAAAAAATCATGAAATTACTTCAAATAATTTAATTTTTTTTTTATAAAACAGAACCTGTTAAGGACATCTGTCCTTCCACTTAATAATTGATTTTTCCTTTACAGAGATCAATTTTCCCCAACAGTAACCCACCTTACTGCTGGGCTTCTTCCCACTGTGGCTCTGACCCCAGCCACCATTGCTTCCCTGTCCCCAAGATGACCCACTTCCCTGGGAGCCAGTACTATTCCACATGCCGCCACCTTCCTCCTCATCCTCCCAGCTTGGGTTACGTGATGCTGCCACAGGGCTCTCTTTGTTCCCCCAGCCATCTTGCATAGTCTTTGAACCTGCAGCATAAAAGTTACAAGCCATTATCAGATTATGATTAAAGCCATTAGAAAATGACATTTATATAAATACAAACACTTTAGTTGTGTGTCTACTGCATCATGCATCATAACAAAACCCGGTACAACCAATGCAAACCTCAAAATCAGACTGTATGACTAACACTTGCGATTCATTTCAAAGACGTGGTTTCGTTTAAAACTGATTTTCTGACCAGATTTGATGGGATTTGAAGAAGGGTTTCCCCAGCATGTTGTCTTTCCTCCAGCATCATCAGGGTCTCCCCAACCAGTCGGAGCATCACTAGGCTTCCCCCAAGCTGCTGTGCCATTGTCTACTGTAGGACTAGTTGGGGAAGTGCTCCCCCAGCCTGATGGACCTGCAGATACACATGGGCATGGTTATGGTGAGAAACAAGAAAGAGGCTTCTTTTAATCAATGTTTATTTGTTTGTTTTTACAGGGGAAGTAAAAAAAAATAAGAGTCTACACAAAGGACACTTCTTTGAACAGTTCATGGCTTCATGTGGTCTGGCTCACTGATCCAAAAATCAAAGTGTTTTGTCTGCAACCATACTGGCTTCCGCTATCAGTCAGCAATGACGCTTCACTGCTACTGTGGTTCCACAGTCACGACTGCAAAAACGTCAAGCTGCTGCTTGGTTGACTACTTTCCCATGGCTGAGCTGCTATCTTATAACACTAAACTTCAGTGATGACCTATATAACAGTTGCTCTAGCTGTCCCATTAAAACTGCACATTCAACAGTGGATTTCTGATTTGTTCACTTCATTCAAACAGTGATTTTTGGTGGCAAACTTCAGCTTCTTCAAATTGCTGTTTAAGCAATGAACAAATATCAATTTATACAAAGCAATTATACAGAAAACTGTTTTGTTTTGATTTCAGTACATTTAATATAATTTCCTTGTGTTTAACCACAAGAAAATCTTACTAACCAATGGGATCACTTTTATTCCAAAAAAGATAAAAAATAAATCATAGCACAAATCAGACCTTTCTCATTTTCACATTACAATGTGTAACAATGTATAAGGTGTGAACGAGTTCAGCAACTCTGGCTATAAAAAAGACAACAAAAAAAAACCAAAACAAAAAACAAAACAAAAAACAACCAACTATGCTTTCAAAGGAAGAAATGTTTCATCACTCATCTAAAGTGAAAACAATGCATTCAGGTTAACTGTATCGGCTTTATCTGATCTAAAGCGGTCTGACCTCCACTTCAAGACTTCGCTGCAACAAGGCAACACTTCCTGCACAGAAACCCTGCTTGTGAACCACTTGAGAGTTTAAACTCCTCCAGTGTATACAAAATGGTCACCATTCAATTTAAATTTGGGGAAAGATAAAAAGTCAAAGGGAACAAAAATCTGCTGAGTCGAGTGGGTGGTGATCAACAATGATGACTGGTATGCACGTGTGCCAGTGTACAAAGACACAAACTAAAGTTAAAGTGGTTTGTGCCAAATGCATTTCCTCAGATTAAAGGCTTTTTCACACCGGGTGCGTAAAATCTATATGAATATTTTTCTGCATTAAAAATATTTTTCAGGCTCGCCCATTCTTAATGCAGCCAGTCACACCAATAGTTTTCACTGATATGGAAATAATAAAATGATACCATTTTACCTCAGACACACAGCTAAACACACTCGGCTCTCTGAAATTGTGTTCCCAACTCTGCCAAGAAGTGTTCAAACTCGCCTATGACATCCTTTCATACGTAAGAAAGCCGTGATACAGCTTCAACTCCTGGATCAAACCATGAAATTCTCCCTACTCCTGCCTTCCTGTGAGAACTGGATGAACCAAGAATTTGTTTCTTCATTTTCTTGTTTATAAACATCAGGACCAGCTCTTCATCACTTCATGTCAACCTCATTTTTTATTTCAGTCTTTAAAAAAAAGAATTCTACAAAAATGCAACACGCTTGGTGTGTATACAGGTTATTTGGCTGGTTCTGATCCGTAGAATTCTGAATTTCGCATTGTTTTTTGCGCAGCACGTTCAGTGAGTAATGTCTTTACGCAGACTTGAGTCTGACCCTGAGGGAGACTAATTCAAAATGCACAAATAATAAACAGTGACAGAAATGATAAGCATGCGGCAGGTTGCATTCAGGTTTGAAAACTATAACTATACCACTAAAAAGTCCTGTTTGGAATCTGAGGCAAGCTATGATTACCAGCAATGATTCTCAATATCTAGGACAGATCAGTTTCCTCCATAAGTTTATCACTGCTCTTTGAGAACATTTTGACATGATGGTGGAAATGCAAACAGTCAGATAAAAGAAATTAACAGAGGTGAACAAGGAGACGAACTGGAACAAGAAATTGATAAAAAAATTTTTATCAGGTATTGTTGTGGATTTGTATGGGTTGAGTTATGGAACTTATGATTACACCCTGGTTAGTTAAATTAAATTCCTAATAACTTACCCATAGCGGAAGACTTCCCAGGTCCAGTGTTGAAGTCTCTGTTACCTCCAAGTGCTGCAGTCTGCCTGCTGGGCTGCTGCTGCACTGGAGGTCCCTGCTGTTGTTGCTGCTGCTGCTGTTGCTGCTGCTGCTGCTGCTGCTGCTGGGCCGGGCCCTGGGCCTGGCCCTGGACTGCATGACCACTGTTCTTATCCCACAGGTTGACCGGTTTGTAATGATCTGGGTCTCCCCATGCTGATGTTCCATCATCTACTTCATTCTTCCGGCTTATGGACTGCGGCGAGGGTTCCTCCCAGCCGCTTGGTTCAGATCCACTTCCATCTCCTCCAGGGACACCAGGGATGGGCCCTGAAGTCCAGCCTGAGCTTTGGTTCTGATTCTGGGCTTGAGAGATGAGTTTCCTCCCCCCACCCCCTTGCATAGCCCCTTGGTCCATTGCTTGGTGCAGCTGTGGATGCTGTGATTGTTGCTGTTGCAGTTGTGCCTGTGGGCCTGTGATGGAGCCCGACTGGCTGTTTGGCATCTGGTGCATTTTGTTTCCTCCACTCCAACTTTGTTGGGGTTTGGACCCCATGCCTCCAACAACACCAATACCCCCTCCTCCACTTCCTCCACCACCTGTACCCCCTGCCCCCCAGGTCCTCCGGGGAGCACTTTCACCCCAGTCTCCCCACCCACCCACACCTAAATCCCCACCTGAGTGCCCTCCTCCATTCTTCCTCTCATCTCCCCACCCTCCTCCACCACTGTTTAATTTGGAGTCTTGCTCTCCCCAATTCTTACCTACCCCAGCCTTCTGTTCTGATCCCCACCCACCCCCTCCATTCCCACCCATGTCTTTCCACCCTCCTGTCCCTTTTTCATCCTGACTTCTTCCCCAGCATCCAGTCACAGAGTCACTTTGTTTCCCAAGATCACCCCATCCTCCTTTTTCTCCTCTACTATTGCCTTTGTATTCATCACTACCCCAACCTGTGGCTTCCTGGCAATCCCCAGCCCCCATCCCTCCTCCACCCCAGCCTGTAGCTTTCCCCTGTTGGCTAGGGCCTGGCACTACCCCTGACCCTATAACAGGTCCAGTTGGAGTCACTGGCCCAGATTGTGATACGCCAATATTTCTCATGTTGGGGCCGATAGGTGGTGGGGCTCTCCCAGACAAAGAAGCCCCACTACTGCTACTGTTGCTGCTGCTCTCCCAGCCCTCACCAGAGGACCCAGTGGATGGAACCAGGGAAGGGCTGACCCCTGGAGTCACAGAATCAGTGCTTAAGGTCCTAGGTCCACTAGAATATTGAGAAGGACCACCGAGAGAAGGTGGATGTTTTGATGTAGCTGATGAGGATCCACCTTTACTCTGTCCTGCATGTTTATCAATGTTCCATTCTGTGTTTTGGCGGATCTGTGTCTGGCCCCAGCCTGTGTTAGACAGGACCCGAGGATCCAGATCAGAGCGATTTAGCAGGCTCTGTAAGGCAGCTTCTGCATCAACTGCCTGCCGACGTGGTCGGCTGCTATTAGGCGCGCCCCCACTTCTAGAATTTCCACCACTGGACGACGATCCTCCTTGTCCTCCTACACCCTCACCCCATTCTCCCGTTTCACTCTCTCCTTTCTGATTGTCCCAGGCTCTGGTAGTAGTGGTGGCTGTTGAGGAAGAGGAGGAAGCAGTGGGCGGGTTCCCTGCTGTGCTGCCTCCACTACTGCTGCTGTTACTGCTGCAGGCTCCACTCATTCCCTCACCTCCTGGATTCGGTCCACCAACCCCACCAGAGTTTCCACCCCACTCACTACCAGAAATCCCTCTTTCACCACCATCTCCCGATAACCCCCACCCTCCCTGAGATACCCCAGAGGTTTGAGTCATGTTGCCCCCATTTCCAGCACTACCCCAAACATTAACCCCACTTGTGGAACTTGGATAACCCCAACCTGAAGTCCCATTATCCCCTTCTGCAGCTCCAAATACCCCCGTGCAAGTTCCTCCACTCTCCCAACCATCAGTCCTTGAGGCACCCTTTTTGGAGTTAGCTGCAGGGTAAGAAGGCTGGCCTCTCCATGAGGAGACAAGGCTGTGCTCTTCACTCATCCCACTTCCTCCCGCACCATGGTCCATTCCTCCCCCTATCCCTTCTCCCCCTGCAATTTTTGGTCCCGCTGATTTACTATCCCAATTCCCTCCACCCATTTCTCTGTCTCTGGATGGCATTTGGTGAAGTTGGTGCTGATGGGTGTTTGATTGATTCACAGATAAAGATGGGTGACCCCCCAGGACACCGGCTGCCCCTAGGGAAGCAGAGTTGTTGGCAGACCCGCCAGGGCCCTGATGGTGAAAGGAAGACTGACCTCCTTCACCTACAGCAGCGGGGCCATCCTGCTGCACCAGTGCAGGCCAGGCTGAAGGGTTGGCATTTGGATTGAAGTTGGCACCTGGAATCCCACTGCTGCCATCAACGGAGCCACTGGCATCATGGCTCCCTGGCACAGCGGGGGCTTTGGAAAGTGAGGAGGACTGTTGTAGCAGAGGCCCAGCTGCAGTTACTGCAATACCTCCTCCAAGATGACCCTGGGAGGCAGCCGTCACCCACGCTGAACTGCTGGACGACTGCATACATTCATTGGGCAAAGAGAACGAGGAAGTGGGTGAGGATTGGTTGCCAGAGGCACTAATGCTATTCACAGGCATTCCGTTGTTGCCGCTGCTCCCTCCATCACTGCCAGCAATACTAGGCCACTCCTCTAGGTCATTGCCATCAACAATCACCTTCTCCCTGCCCTGAGAGGAGGCCTGGCTGCCTGAGCTTGCCCCCCACATGGAATTTGCATAATTAGAAGTAGTAGTAGAAGCAGCAACTGATGATGAGGTGAGAGCCAATGAGGAGGCTGCTGTGCCGGAATCTGTAAAAGTAAATCCCACAAAAGAGCAACTTTAGACTCTTCATCAGTTAAAAAAAAAAACCCCACAAAAAACATTAAATAATGCAGTAAATGACCTGTGCTTTGACAGAGCTATGTAACGTTTGCGGATCAGACAGTGCTTTACAACAGCTGTTTCCAAACATGCAGAGACACACCAGGTGGAGCTTCAAATGTTTACATTTGCTCCAAATGTTTGAGTCAGTCACATCAGACAGGAAACAATTCTGAGAATTCACAGTGAGGAAGCAGACATCTTCTCTGCTCTGTTCACACATGGCCAAGGTAGCACCCTTGACTAATAATAATACTACTAATAATACAAACAATACTGGTTTAATCACCCATCTCCTGTTTTCTGCTATGTGAGAAAACCATCTAGATTATGCATTAACTTGATTTTCCTGACATTTCCCAGAATTAATGTGTGACAATAGCCTCTATTTCACAAACACATCACAGGTTGCAGGCCTTCAATGCTTGCCTGCCATCGTGAGTAACTCCTTTTTCAAATGACTCTTTAGCAAGCAGACAGGAGACTCTACACCAAAAACACCACCCTGTGATTAGTTGACAAACCCGCTTTAATACTTGTGACCAACAGCATTGTTAACACTTACCTGAAACAGCAGCCATGTTTGCATTGGGGCCATCTCCTCCCACCCCCCCTCCCAGCAGCATGGAGGACAGTGGCGGCTGACCCCTCTTCAGTAGCACTTTATGGTCCTGCTGGCAGCGGAATCGTGGCGGCACTTCTCTCGGCATGTAGCGCGGTGGCTGCTGAGGCGCCTGAGCTCCGCCTCCGCTACTTGCACTGCTGTTTCCAGCAACACTGGAGCCGCCAGCGGTGGAGGAAGAACTGGTGGTGGAGGTGGGCTGTCCGTTGGCCACTGCCAGGCGCTTGGCATTGTTGCCGCCCTGTGATGGGGTGGCAGCACTGCCAGGGCCTGAGGTGGCTGGAGATGGGGAGGCAGAGGGGGTGGGTCCAGGGCTGGGGGAGGCAGAGCTGCTCTGGGTAGCAGAAGACTGGGCAGAAGCTGGCTTAGTCAAGTCTGGCACTACAAGAAGAGCAAGGAGGTGAGAGAGATATTTGTTTAAGCAGGTGCATTTTAAGAATGCAAGTTTTATTTACTTCAAATGTAACCTCTAATCAAGCATTTGCCAGAAATGGATAACAAACTGGACTATAAAACAAAGAAATCGCTGATGCAGATGAATGTGCTCTTGTTTAAAAATTAAAAAATGCATCAAGTGTTGTCCAACACATTATTAAGCTAGAGAAATAATAATGTTACTGTGACTGTGATGCCATCACAATCTTTTCAGACATAAAAATATTGAGGAGCAAACTAATATTTATATCAAACTCCATAAAAATACATCACTGTGCTGCTTACCTTTGTTTTTTTGCTCTGCAACCTAAAATGAAGAGAAGCAGAAAGTCGTGTTAAAATTTAGTTTGTTTTTTGTTTCTTTTTGAGCCAGACAAAGAAAGGAAACTGTTGTTGTTTTTTTTAATATTATTTCACTATTCACATAATCTGTCAACATTTAGTCCTCACAAAATTAATGTAACATCTAAGGACATTTAAGGACAAGAGATTTCATTGCAACAAGTTCAACAGCTGCAGTGTTGACTGCAACTCCATAGCTTCAGGAAGCCCAAATTAGCCAAGATCATGAATCAGGTATCTTGTCAAACATAGTTAAATTGTATATACGTGTATACCAAAAATCTGAAATGGCATAATGTAAGATCAAAAATTCAAAATCCAAACTAAATGCTGTTGTTGAACCCACTGACTTAATGTGACAGTTCAAATGTGTCCACCTGAGATAAGAGAGCGCACTGAAGTCACTTTAATAGAACCATACATATATCCATGCAGAACTGCCATTTTAAATGATATGGGTGAATGTGCACATATTTTACTGCCTGCATACTGTGTCAAGATACAAACGTTCATTTGAATTTGAGAATATCTGTCCTAGAGGACATGGAATCTGGTAATACAAACACACTCACCTTCTGAGAGGCTTCCCTTTTCCTTTTTTCGTCTTTTTTCCTTTTCTTGTCTTCCATGAACTACTGCTCCTGTCCTGATGCTCCTTTCTTCTGTAGAAAAAATAGCAGGCTATTCAAAATTGTAATTTTGTATCAACTATATTAGAACAAGCAACAGTTTGTTTTCATATTTTCTAGATTTTTCCTGTAAACCAAATTTATTCCTCAAGGGAAAAAAAAAGAAAACATTTAATTCTAACTCCATATCAGACACAATTTCTGTCACTACACTTCCACTGGACAATTGGATAAACGGACCTTTAGGTCCTGTAGGTCCAATCAGTTAAGCTTGATTGACTGGACCTACATATCCAGGAACCCATAACAGATAAACTGAAAGTTTGAAATCTAGATTTGTTTTTGAGACAGTGTGCTGGCAGTTACAAATCCAGAATCATACTCTTTACTGGCTTTAAATAAATAAAATAAGAATAATAAAAAAAGCAGATTTCAGCTACAGGAAAGAGTGCATTGTCATTAGGATTCCCCATAGCTCCTCTATGATCCCTAGAGCAGGATGTCAGGGACAAGCTAAACATGGTATTGTTAGATTTTTCAGTTTGAAGATGGAACAGCTGAGCTATACTACGATTTTTAAAAGAAACGAATGGTTTATACTGTTTATTTAACAGGGTGATAGAAATGTCATTCATTTCTATTAGAGCGGAACCAGGGAAGCGCCCGTGAATGCGCAAAATGTAAATCATGTATGCATTACAATATGGCAATAACCGCAACATTAGCATGTCTGGGTTCATGTTAGCACGTTAAAACACAAGTCGTTAGTTTTCTCCTTTAAAGGGGCTCGTGTAAAGCAAAACCCAAGCAATCTGGTATGCTCCGGCTGCCTCGGTCTTATGTTGGTTTCGTTTTTGCTTCGTGTCGTTAACACTTCCATAAAGCAGGATTCCTACATTTGGGGACAGCGACCTGTCATCGTCCCTGAAGCATTTATGATCTCAGGCCAGAAGTATCAGAAAGCCAGACATCATCACGATGTTATTTCAATCTGTCAGATCTGCAGTATAGTAAACCTTATCCAGCAGCTTATGCGTGACATACCTGTCAACGTTATTCCAAGCTCACCAGCATTCGGCAGCTAGCCCCACAGCACAAAAAGGTTTGAGTTTTGAGCTTAAATGGAAAGGCATATTCAAAAACCGAAGACACGGGTGAATAAATCCGCTTTAGCTGAAATAGTCAGACACATTCATCCTCGCCCCTTCAGGTTTACACAAGCGGCAAGTTCAGCAGCTGCTGCTAATAAAATATTTCGTCGAGGCTAACGTTAAGGAGGGGTTCAGACTAAAATACGTGGACACGGTGCACAGCAGGCATTAACGAGTTCAAACCAACGCAAGTTCAGTAACTGCTCTATTAAGTGTACACAACGTTCTTGAACAGCAAACACATAAGAGGGCCAAATACCCAGCTCAGCTAACGCAGTGCCAAAAATACTGCTAAAACGGCGCTAATGCTACCGAACATTAGCCAGATAAGCTAAGGTAGCATTATCCAGTGACAGCAGCAATTACAAGTAGCCAGGTTAATGGCGCTAGCTTGGTTTGCAAGCGCCGTGGCATGGCATTCCATTAAGATGCAGCCCACTCGCATGCATTCAAACAACGTCCCAGTGCAACGCCGAGAAATGTAAAAAATTCACCCACTTACCTCGGGAATCACATATGAAGATACGCTAGCGTGCTAGCTAGCTTAGCTAAAGTGCTTCAGTGCGATTTTTTTCTAGCTTTTTGAGGCATTCGTCGAGGCTACAAGAACAGCGACGCCTGAGCGGAGAATCAAGTAAAGTGTCAGAAAATGAAAATACACGCGTAATAACGTACTGGTTCGTGAGCACTACCGTTATAATAGTGTAAACCCTAATGTGCAGAAGAATTTAAATTCAAAGCGCTGTGGAGTCAGTCGGGTGACGGGCGGCCATTTTGCTGCTCAGCATGAAGCGTCTCCAATGACCAGCCTGTAGCAGCTGCGTGGAAGCCCTCTGACTGGCTGGCTTCTGCCTGGAGGGATGCATAAAACAGGCTATTTGACCTCCATAAACTTCTGACAGTCAACTTATTGCTTATTTCGTAAGGGCTGCTTACAACTTTCTCTTCATAGCATGAGTCAGAGAAAAAGGGGAACGAGGAAAAGGAAAAACGAGGATGCTTCTGCAGGAGTAAAGGAGGGCGAGGACACCGAGGAGAGAGGACACAGGAAGAACATCCGCGCAACTAAGAAGTACATTGGAGCTCATGTTGGCATTCAAGGTAGGGCCTAATGTCGTCTTCTTGGAACCCTTTAAGATAAACACACTTACTTACACTTGTGTGACGTCACGTCCACAGGTGGGATATGGAAAGCCGTGGAGTCCTGTACAGAGATGGGTGGCAGCAGTTTCGCCCTGTTCCTGGGCTCCCAGCGATCGTGGAAGAGGCCTGCATTGGACCATACAGCTGCAGCAAAGTTTCAGGAGCTGTGTTCCCAACAGGGGTTTGACCCAGCTCATATCTTGCCTCATGGTTCCTACCTGATGAACTGTGGATCTCCTAAAGAGGGTCCGTCAGACACTGATTATTGTCTACCATTCCTTTCATGCCTAGTTATCTCTTATCATTCTTTGCAGAATTATTCTCCGTTTTGGTCTAACCTGCATACCATGTTTTCAACTAGATGTGTTTGAAAAGAGCCAGGCCATGCTAGTGGACGAGCTCAGCCGCTGCAACCTCCTGGGTCTCAGCCTCTATAACTTCCACCCCGGCTCCTCCCTGGGTACCATCACCACTGAGCAGTGTGTGGACAAGATTGCAAGCGCCATCAATTATGCTCACCAGCAAACACCATCAGTGGTTACAGGTACAGAGGGCCGCCAGAGCACCTGAAACAACCAGCAGTGTGTATCTACCTTGCAGGCATTGCCTTTTTGATGAAACCCATATGCAGAGACACTGCCAGCGTTATTAATAAAACTCATAGACTCCATCTAAAAGATGGGCATAGGTTCCCAGTCTGAAAAGTGAAGCCAGTGCATTCTTTCTAATAACCAACAGGGGGCAGCAACTCTGGTTGCAGAAATTGTGGTTTCATGAATAAGACAACAACTGAAAATTCCAAGTTCCCAGTCGAAACTTTTTTGTGGAACGCCCTTCAGCTCTGATTTCCCACTTGGAAAATTGAAGCAGACCAGCATGCCCTGAGTTAGCAATCCAAGATGGCGGCACTGAACATAAAAAGCAATAAAACTATATAAACGTTTAATCTGTACTGCCACTGTACAGAGCACTGATCAGGCTAAAGAAAAGTAAGTATTAGCCATTATTGTCAGTGAAACCTGAATGGCTCCACCTGGCAAAGAACCAAAACAAATCCTGTTTTTCCCAGCTTTTTCTGGATCTCACTCTGATCTCTGACCTCAGCAGGCACTATACCAGTGGGTTTATAGCTGGTTTGAAGTCTTATTTAAATACAGCATGAAGTTCATATTATAGAAAATGCATATGAAGGAGCACAAAATTGGGTAGACCTTAGTGTGGGCCTGTGGCAAGTAACTACCGTATGAACTTGCTCACCTGGTTTTCAAAACAGAAAGAACCCAATAGCAACAAAGCTCAGCCAGAGGTTTCATAACAAGACTTTACTAATTAATGACGCCATAGTGATTGTATCCATCTTTTATAAACCATATGTCATAAAGCACTTCTTTATTGTATTTGGTTCTAAATCCTGTGTTGTCCAGCAGAGGACTATAAATCATTGCCGTAAAGGTCAGTAGCTGCTCTGGCATACTGTAAACCAATTAGCAGTGCATGTCAATCTTACTAAATGTCCTATCCTCCCCGTTTCTAAAAGATGAGTTTTTAAGCCAAAGTACAAAAGGGAGATAAACAATGTAGCAAAGAACCAGTTGTCAAAAACTCAGTGATTTATGCCTTAATACACAAAAGTGCTCCATCAAGCCTGTGTGGGTGGGCAGGGTATGTACGTTTTTGTGTACACTCCAGTTATACATCTGGTCTCTGGTGAATACATATTACCGAAAGGCTTGACTAAACAGATATGCCTTTAGCAGACTTTTTAAAAGGAATCTACTGAATCTGCAAACCTTTAGAGTGGAGGCAGCACATTCCACACCAGCAAAGCCTAAAAAAACGTGATCACCCAGAGGACTGTTTGTGGCGGCGCTTGTAGCATAGAGGTAGTAGAGTCAGGTCGGAGTTTTTCTAACACAAGAATCCAAAGAATCCCTACACAAAATATAACTTCATGTTGTTAAGCTTTCTGTTAGTGGACGAAATCTCTTTATATATAGTTATTATATACACTCAGTAAAACCTTTATTAGATAATCCATGCTACTGTGGGGCTGGACCCACTTTTGCCTTCAGAACTGCCTTAAGTTTTTGTAGCACAGTTTCATCAAGGTGCTGGAAACATTATGGTCTATACTGGCATGATAGCATCACACAGTTGCTGCAGATTTGTCAGAGTCACATGGGAATCTCTTGTTCTACCAAAGGTACCTCTTTTAGATTGACATCTGGTGACTGTGAATACCATTTGAGTACAGTACCAACAATAAAAAAAAAAAAAAAAAAAAAAAAAATTCAGACCCTACCTCCAAACTCATCAGACAAAGTAATGTTTCTCCACTCTCCTGTTGTGTAGTTTTGGTGAGCTGATTTTAACCGTAGCCTCAGTTTTCTACTCTTAGCTCAGAGGAGTGGGACTCATTCTGGTCTTCTGCTGTTGTAGCCCATCTACTTCAAGATTTGATGTGTTTTGTGTTTGTGCTCTTCTGCATATCATGGTTGTAACAAGTGGTTATTTAAATTACCTTTGCATGTCTATCCTCTCAGAGCAGTCTTACCATTTTCCTCTGACTTCTGGCATCAACAAGGAATTGACACCCAATTGATATTTTTTCTTTTTTGGATGGTTCGCTGTAAACGATAGAAGCGGGAAAATCCTAGAAAATCATCAGTTTCTATAATATTTAGACCAGCCCAACCATGTGACATTCCAGGTCACTTAAATTTTTTTTATTCTCCCTGCATTGAGTTGCTGCCATGTGACTAATTAGATGCATATCTAATGAAGTGCCTGATGACTGGATTTTGATGCCTATCAACAGGAATTATGTTTGCATGGCACGTCTGTTAAATACAAAGCCATTTGAACTTTGCCTGACATTTTAATGTTAACGAAAGTTTGACATAAATGCCAGTGCAACTTTCAGTGGTTGGAGCTGTCACCTCCCATCAAGAAAGTCTGGGGTTCGACCCTGCTGATTGACTGGGTGCTCTCGCTCTCCAACTTTCTCCCACAGTACAAAGGTATGATGTCATGTTAGCTGTTCTGCGTTTGATAGGTTTAGATGTGAGCATAGGTAGCACATTGTGTGGCGTGATGGACGCAACCAAGAGTGTACCTGGGCCTTTTACTTGTTGACACCTGGGGTAAACCGTACAGCAGAATACAACAGCAAAAGCTGCGTTCAGACTCTGTTTGAAGAGATAACGACAGAGAAATATTACAAATGTATGAGAGAGTCATATTAAAAACCTTTTTTATTCTTTCTTTGTCTCTCGCTCTCCGGGCTTTCTGTGTGGTCAGTGTTAGAGAACATGAGTGGCCAAGGCAGTACGGTGGGCGGCAAGTTTTGTGAGCTAAAGAGCATCATAGACAGAGTGAGAGACCAGACCAGAGTAGGAGTATGTCTGGATACCTGCCATGCATTTGCAGCAGGTGAGTGAAACCTGATAGCAGCCTGTTAACCTCAAATTTGTTTTCTGTCCAACAGGGCTGTGATACCTTAAAATATTCAACCTGGCATAAGACCTGAGAGTTTCTTTCTGTGCTCAATTGTTGTTTTATGTCTCGTCTTGGGAGGATACGACCTTGCTGCAGAGGGAGGCGTGAAGGCCATGCTGGATGAGTTTGACCAAGAAGTGGGGCTCCACTACCTCAAGGCCATTCATCTTAATGACTCCAAAGGTATAGCCAGGGCATAGAGACAGAAAAATCACACATGCAAGTCTCTAGTTGTCTTTCCTTATTCTTTCTGTGTAACCTGAAGGTAAACTTGGCTGTAACCTGGATCGGCATGAAGATATCGGTAAAGGTCACATTGGAATCTCTGCATTTCAAGAAATTGTCAATGAGCCCAGGCTGGACAACGTCCCTCTGATCCTGGAGACACCCGGACGGTGAGATGGTTGTAGAAACTGTGGGTTTGTTTGTTGTACATGGTAATGTATTTTATTCATTTCCAAAACAGGAGCTGCTAGCTCATCCTGTTTTCAGGTTCCTCTTTAACATGGCTGCTATGTTCTTCCCCACAGGCCTGGATTTGAATACGCTGAGCAGATTGATCTTCTCCATTCCCTGTGTGAGAAAAAGTGAGAAAAGCACTACTGATGAGTCGGCACTGATAAACTGAACTCTGCAAACGCACTGTTAGCTGTGAAGAGAAGAATTGTTTTTTTGTCTAGTACCAAAGTGGAGGAGTGACCTGTTGTGTTATCTCTAAACACGGTCATATTATTAGTCGTTCACCACATGAACAGTTTCTCCAAATTACAAACTTCGTCTTTGAATGCGAGTTAAATAAAGGTGATGTTGGAAGTTTTTATATGGCGTGGGGAGGAGTCTTGTTCCGAGTGAGCCTTTAGGGGGCAGCAGAAACACACAAATGTAACCCAAACCTAACGAGACTTTGGTTTCAAAGGGTGCGGGTAGAATAAGTGTGAGGAAATGGTTTGCACATTTGTATTGTTTTATAGTACACAAGAGGTTTGTTTTTAACTTTACGCAAAAAGAATTGAAAAAATTGCTGATAAGTGAAACAAACTGAATTAAACGGAGGAAACAAATTATTGATCAAAAGGTAAATAAACCTTTTTGGATGACATATTTCCAATGGCAACACAAACACAGGCATACAGATAGAATGATACGTATACCTCACTGAAGTTTCAAACAACACTTTTGTTAAATACTAATTACATTTTGTTACTATTACTAAATTGCTGTAAGTTCTATACTTTTTAATCTGTCATATATTACTCAATTTTCTTTTAAATGCAGGCCTGCATGACAAAATTAGAAAGCAGTTTTATTTTCCTACAACGTTCAATTCTGTTTGCTTTAACTCAGTGCCTCATCAATGGGACCTGCTCCAGATTTACCAGTCAAATTCTGTATGCAACTATTACAGACCCTAACACATGACAATCGGCCATTTTTGAGATGGGGCCAATGACTGGAGTTTTAAAAACTGCTCATATCACATTACAAATTATATTCCATCGCCATTTGTAAAGAAGGGATAAATAATTACATTTACTTGACAGCTGTCACAAACAAACACACCACACTCGCAACCACAAAGAACCCCCGTCTTCCTTCTCTGAATGCCTCCAGCTCTCAAATAGCAACACTCTGGAGCAGCTGTTGAGCCATAGGAGGTCATTAGTTAATTTTTTCACACCTACTCTATTTAACACCCTGTGGTGTGCATGCACACACACACACACACACGCGCGCGCAAAGGAAAACATTTGCAAGCAGTGAAGGCTTAGAAATGTACAACAGCTTTCTATCTAAGCTGGGTGGGGGGGAGCATGAGAGAGTAAACAGACTGGGGGATAGGATCTAATGATATCTCTTGGCTCCATGGCTGTGCTGTGACTCATTACACTTAAAATAGTGCAAACAATACCAGATGCAAGTTTGATCATGAAGTTGAGTGTCTCATTGTCTATCTTAACTTTTTCCCACAGCTGAAATTTGAATTTCAGATAAAAGATATGATATGGAAGTCTGCCTGTGGGAGGTAAAGTGGAATGGGATACAGTAGTAATGAGAAGGATGGGGAATGTGATAGCTGACTTTAAACCTCATGAATGAAATCATAAAAATGTATTGGTTCAAATTCTTCATTTAGCTTTTATGTTCCAGCATTGCATCCTTATCTTATGGTTTGCAGTTTTCTGTCTCGCATCATTTAGTTGTGTTCACAGCAATGTTGTGCTCTCTCCACGTTCTCTACGACTGTGAGCTTGCACGTCTCACTCTTGTTTACGTTCAACATCGGTGATATTGCAATTTAAAGCCAATCTGCTTTTGTGCTCTATTTAACCGCCTCAAATAAAGTGTAAAATAAGCACAGGTCCAGACAGTTTGTCTTTCAGTGCAGCGTTAACAGAGACAGGAAGTGGAGGTGCCTGGCTCAAGAATGTCTCTGCTCTCAGGTCCCACCCAGAGGAAATGCCTGTCCGGCCTGTTAGAGTCTGCACGGGTGAAAAAGAAGTCTCCTGTTAGTGGAGTTCTGGTTAAGGATGGAAGGAGATTGAATGATGAGGAGAGCGTCCCTTGGCGAGGGATAGTTTAGATAAGCAGATGCTTGATGGTTTTCAGAGGCGTTCTAGTGATCTGGTTGGGTCAGGGGTTACAATCCGGAGAGGCTGAAGACTAAACAGTGAACACACATTCCTGAATTCTAAATTAATCATTTTATGGAGGAGGTGTGAGAAGGAAAACACTGATGGGACCATTAAGTGCCTTTCCATTATCTAATTATCTTAAGCTGTGTGGTTGCGTTCAGTTCTGGCTTACTGTGCGCCTGTTTTATGAGTGCTCGTCCAGCCGTTCCTTCTCCTCTTTGTCTGTCATTACACTGTGCTGCAAATATTTTCCACTGCAGCCTAAAGCCACTGATCTAATTATACAACTTTTTAAAGACTACCAGATATTTTTGTTTCTCTCAGTATCTTTCCCAAATCATATGTAAGTGCTTCTGAAAAGCCAATTGAAGAGCTCTCCCTGGACTAAGTTTTCATCAGCTTGCCAAAGTAAAGTTGGAAAGAAGTGTCAAACAGTTACAATGAAGACATTGTTTTTGTGTTAGACGTCAGTGACTCGGAGGGAAAATCAGTGGAGCAGCAGCATGTACGCAGAATACTTTGCATGAATTTTCTATGTTATATTTTGTGGTGGATTTTTAAAAAGAAAAGACTTCTTCAGGTTCGTATACCTGCAGATAATCTGAGGAAGGTTTCCTGTCTTTGATTTTTGTTCTGTACCTGCTAACCCACAAATAGAAATCTTGTGCCTTTTTTGCATTTGCTCCGTTATTTTATTCTCCTTAAATTTACCCAGCAGGCATTGGATATGCTCTGTAAAACCAAGCTCCCTCAGTGAATAGCTCCTTTCGCCCAGGTGCATGGGTTTGGGGGCAACTTTC
Organism: Simochromis diagramma; assembly: GCF_900408965.1. Lineage (NCBI taxonomy): Eukaryota > Metazoa > Chordata > Actinopteri > Cichliformes > Cichlidae > Simochromis > Simochromis diagramma. The sequence goes on along the minus strand of NW_024386920.1, from coordinate 508,641 downwards.
ATGTCATAAAACCAATCCAGTAAAATTTATGCTACTGATTTAAAAAGGTTCAAGAATATGACAAATGTCATAATAATGATTACATAATATACCAAGGTACTATGCAATATACACATTGATTTCATAGCTTGCAGTAGAACAACCTTTAGCATCAATAAGTTGAAAGTTGAAGCTTGTGATAGTTTTCTGTGTCACATTTATCAGTTTCACATTGTTGTGGAAGAATTTTAGTCTGTTCTTCTTGAGAAGTTCATTGTGTTTGGTGGACGTTCGGTTAAACACACCTCTCATAAGGTAACTCCACAGCATTTCAGTCAGGTTATGCTCTGGGCTCTCACTCGGCCATGGCAACAACTTGACTCTTTGGGACAGATACCTTCACATTTGACTCTAGGAGGAGATCATGGTTGGCTCAGTGAATGCAAGGTGCTCAGGTCCTGTAGCTGCAAAGTCCAAATTATCACCTCTTCACCACCGTGCTTGACAGTTGGCATGAAGTGTTTATGGTAGACAGTTGCAGCTGTGTTGAGTTTTCATGCATTAAGGCCAAATATATCCATTTTGGTCTCATCTATATAAAGGACATTGTGGAAACCTAAGCTATGCTGCCATGTTCGTCTCAGAGAGGAACACATCTGAATCCTACAGACCAGCAAACTGGCACAATGTCTTCCTTTAAAGAGGTCCTGCTTTCCATGAGCAACTGCATCAAAGCATCAATTGCATCTGGATTTAAAATAAAGAAAATAACTATGGGATGCAAATGACACAGGGTCTATGGTCTGTCTGGGGACGCCACAAACCTCCAGACTTCAGATTCTGTGGTGATGGTACTCTATTCTCACTGTCTACAACAAAGAGTCCTGACTTATCATAGGAATCGAGATATTAAGTCCTATTAGATTCTTTTGAGTATTGCAGTCACAGTATTTTATTTCACACACTTTAGCTGCAAGGGCTTGGATTGTTTTGTGTTTTCTTCAGTGTGTGATTTTTATTACTTTAAAAAGGGGTTTCAGTGGGATCACAGGAAGGAATGCATTGACTGCAGTGTGCCGAGACAGAAGGCGATCCACGCTGAGGAATACCAGTACAGAGGAAGGACAAATAAAGTGAAAACACTGGGAGAGAGAAATGAAAGCGAGAGGACTGTATGCGTGGCTCTTCTGTTGCAGTGTGGCTTGGGTTGCAGGCTGTGCCAAGCTCTCTATCCATCTCTCTATGCCCACAGTCTTACTCCATCTGCCAGTAGTTCCCAAAGAACTTGCCACACACATACACACACTACACACACACACAAAATCCTCTGTACTGCCGTGCACACAAGTTCCTACAAGTTTTAGAACTCACACAAACACACACACAGAAGAAATAAGAGCTGAAGGGCAGGGTGGAGTCCAGTCTGCTTTCTCAGCAAATCCTTTATTTTTGCACCTCAGCAGCAGCACAGGCATCATAAGTTACCTTCAAGATATGGCATTTCATTCCCCACTGTGAAAAAAAAGAAAGTAACCCTATGGGTCCTTGCATGCTATGTGTATTTTAGTAGATCCCTGCATGGTCAAACTGTGTGGGTTTCTTGTGGCATGAGTGAGAGTGTTGTAATGTGTGTGGATGTGACTATAAACAGAAGAGCTGAAGAGGAAGGTTTATGACCTGTGGGCGCTGTGAAAACTCTGGAAAGAGCAGAAAAAATTGCTCCTCGCCTCTTCAGCGAGGTCACAGATATATAACGTAGTAGAAGACCTACTGTGGTTCTTCCCCTCATTCCTTGGATTTGTCCTTCTCCTCTCCCCCCCTTCGACCCCTTTCTTCCAGTTGGCTCAGGGTGAGGAATGCTACCCAGTGGTGGCTGGGCAGTGGGCCATGAGGAGACAGGCAATCACACAAGCAGGGTAAGAAAACGATGCGAAAAAGAAAAGGGCCCCAAACCAGAGCTGAGCTGGGAAAAGACTGAAAGTCACTGTAACAGTCGTACTTCTTCTTATCCGCTGTTGTTTCTGCGAGCTGATTAAGAAATGTAGTCCTAACTAAAATATCAGCGGCAACTGTCTACCATTCTTCACAGTCATCCCACAACTACGCTTGGCCCCATCTTTAAAACGGTGGAGACCGGCTCTTTGACCTCTTTACGGACCTCTTTTTAACTTGTTCAGTACAGCAGTGCAACACTGGTAACAGTCACCTTCACCTACAGAAAATCCTCCTGGCTCACAAATGCCCTTTTACTCAATGCTTGCAAGTACTAGCTTGACCTTTTAATGCAACAGCTGCTGTGCTCAGTGTTATAGCGTCATGCATTATCCCTAGTGGCAACAAATTACATTTAAGGGCATATGTGAAGAATTCAAGTGGCAGCCACCAGAGCTTAAAAATGAAGTCATAAGAGAAAATCGGCAGTTCCACTTGAAGCAGGCTCTGAATCCTCACACACTCCCATGATGACTCTACAGTACAAAAATACATGTTTACTGCCTTACACCAAAACTGCTTTGCTTGTGAGATCTTGTTTCTGTCTCCTTCCTAATATTTAAGGTTGTTGAAAGGAACAAGTAAGGGCTGCTAGCTTAATTGGTCAGCTGACCAGTTTTACCTTGCAGCTACTGTCAACCTCCAGCAAATGGTCCGAGAATGCACATTTTCCCCTAGTGCCACTGGGTCGCTGTTCAGTCTCTAGGCCCTCTAGATTTTATTTTTTGCAGTCAGTGAAATGTAAATATTTTTCATATGAGCTCTACAGTCTGTGGATGTACCTTGCTAATCAGGCTAGTTAGCATTAGCTGTTAACTTAGGGGTCTACGCTTCCTGCTTGTCCAAAGAAAAACAACAAGTCAAAATGCCAGAACAGCAGACTTCAGAAAGATAGCGTATAAATCAATGGGTCATGCTGTGGTGGTTACATAAACCCTTTAAAAACAGTCTCTGGGAGAATCCCTGACTTTAGCACTAATCAGCTGTGGTATCAAATTAGACCGACAACTGTCATCATCACGTCAACGCAGCTATTTGTACTAATTTTGAAGCAACAGGCTTTTCCACTTGTTAGCTTGAAAACATCACATACTGTTATTTTTCACATTTAAATCCAAGCAATAACCATCACCCCCAATGTGACAAAATACAGCTCCCACTCTTACTCACACGAAAGCAGTAAAACCCCTTTCTTCCTCATCACATTGAAATAGAAATCTCAATCAACAGCTATTTTCACACTTGCAACCTGACCACTTGCATTTACACGTTGTCATTTAAATGCCACCAGGGCAAACATACTGAGAAATAATTACAGTGAGTTGCAGACAGACGCCGGCACCCGGTGCAGTCCAGCTTAGATAACCACTTAGCAATCTGTCCAAACACTCCTGGAGCATGTTTTTGGTTAGCATGACTGGGATTTTGTTCATGCTTTAGATCAGAGGCACGCCTGATGTGTTTGTGTGTGAGTGAAGGCAGCGCACACAGGTTCAGTCTTCTAGGTCAATCATCCATATGCAAAGACCACAGAGGTCACACACTGACATTTCTCACAGCACAAAGACATATGAGCCTTTGTTCTGATCTCCTATCAGGGCCTTGTACATCACTGACCAGTGGATTAACTGAGTAAACATTTAGTACAGTTTATATAAGCGTCTGTGTTGTCACACCTTTAGATTCACAGGCTTTGACAAAAGAATCCACACTCAACTGCATGTACACACACACACATGCACACATGCACAGAAAACTGCGTTACTCTGGCACGTATTTGTAGTCTGTAAATAGCCGCCCTTCTCCTGTATCTTCCCCTTCCTTTGACTCTTTTGAGAGTCTGTGTGAAGCCATACATCATCCAGCTTCAGGGCTCGGCTCTCCCCGATAACCTGAAAGGTGACATTGCTGTGGTCACAGCCTGACATTTGGACATGGCAGTCAGAAAAACCCATCTGTGTGTATGTCTGTGACTGAGCAGAATAAAGGAAGATGTGTGGAAAGTTTAAAACAATGTATTATCAGCACTATTTCCCTGGTTTGAAGAGGAGACAAGAGTACTGGGAGGCTCGGTGTATGGTAAACACAGAGGTGGCAAAGGCAAAGAAAAAGTTTTGTAGTGAGTTTTCTGTGAGGACATTAGAAGGGCATAAAGACTTGAATCATTGCCTAGACCCAAAGAATGAGCTGGGAAGGATGTGCAGCAGGTTGGAGGATGGAAACATAGTAACAACTAAAGGGAGTCTGTTGAAAAAGTGGAAGGAGTACTCTGGGTAGCTCATGAATGGAGACAATGAAAGCAAGAAGGGGACATGTAGAGGAAAGTTAGTGAACCAGGAAGTGCAGAGGACTAGTGAGGAAGAAGTGAGGGCAGTTATGAAGTGAATGAAGAGTGGAAAGGTTGTTGGTCAACTTAATATACCTGTGGAGGTATGGTAAAGCTAACTGGCCATAACATAGAACAATACAATTACTGGAACAAGTTGTAGGTTAAGAAATGATGATCAGTGAGCAGCAGCGTGGCTCCATGCTGAGAAAAGGCATGATTGATGTGAGATTGAGAGTGTTGATGGAGAAGTATAGAAAAGGTAAGGAGAAGTTTCACTGTCTTTGTGGATCTAGAAAAAACAGATAATAGGTTACCGAAAGAGGAACTGTGGAGGCTGGCAGAGAAGTATTTGAGGGTTGTGTAGGACACGTACGAGGACAGGGAGGCAGAGATGGAGGGTGGGACTATATCAGGGATCGGCTCTGAGTCACTTCTTGTTTACAGTGGTGATGGACAAACTGTCAGACAAGGTCAGGACTATAATGTTTTCAGATGACATTGTGATTAGTAGTGAGAGTAAGGAGCAGGTGGAAGAGTCTGAAGGGTTGGCGGTATGGTGGAGAGAAGAGGGATGAAAATCAGCAAAAGCAAGATTGAACACATGTGCGTGAAGGAGAGGAGCAGCCAGGCAGGAGGAAAAGTGGAAAACCACAGAGAAGATTCATGGATGTAGTGAAGGAGGGGATGTAGGGTGAGCTGGAGATAGATGATCCACTATAGGCTCCACAGTGACAACCTCTAAAAGGATCGGCCAAAAGAAAATGAACAGTAAAGACTCCTCTTTCATGTGGAGTAATGTATCGGTCCATCATGTTTAGACCTTCGTCCATAATGTAGTCATGTCAGACACACTCTTTCTGTGATCACGGGGGTCTCACCCACCTGCTGTTCAAATCTTTTGTTTGCATGAGACAGCCAACCAGAAGAGGAGGGTGGCCTTAAAGATCAGCCTGTTTCAAACAGTAAATGAGCTGAGGCTCCGCAACAATAAAGTCTACAATAAGTTACGGTTCTATCTGTTGTTATTTTGTATTTTTGGTTGTCTTCTTTTTTTTAAAGATTGATGTAGCTTCTGTTTTTTCTGGTTCAGAAACAGGAAGATAACATTTTGAACCCTGCCTTCGTGGCACCGTTCACTTAATTGTTTCTCCAGCTGGCTAAACAGAATTACTACAAAGATGTGACGCTCCAACATGCAGTGTTCAAAGGTCAGCAACCAAGCTATGAATGAAGATTAGGCTTGACCATAGAGACATAAAAAATAGCTTTTAGTTACATAGCCACGTCTAAAAAGAATATAAGAGAGCCTCCCACATCAAAGGTGAAGTATACCAGTATGTATGGTTCATATATACTCGTATATATTCGTTGTTAGCTTGAAATTCCTTATTAAGAGGTAGCTGTTTGGTTGAGGCTTAGGTTTGGTTCAGAATGCAGGTGAAATTTGAAATTACTTAAAGACTCAAAGATTGTTACATCTTCAGAAAATATTCTGTCCCCGCTTAAAAACTGGACATGGAACATGACAGTCTTTGTGAGGGCAACTTTGAGTTTGTGTATGCATGCGTACGTCTTAGTGTGGTTTCCTGTTTTAGACTGTACTGACATAAAGCGTGGTCTCACAATAGCCCATTGTCCCGTCTCCCCTCCACGCTTCCTGTCAGCGCAGAATTCACGGAAATAAGGACACAGTGCAAACAAACAGCAGCGGCTACAGATCTCCACCCACTCTAGGGCCCTCCAGGAGGAACCCGTCCTCGACTCAGGGGGTGGGTGGTAGCGTTCCTGCCAGGAAGCTAATCAGCGTCGCATCCCACTTTGACGAATGCAAGAGAGCCACATTTACAGTGTGCATATGTGCGCGCTTGGATACGTGTGAATGTTGACTGATGAGGAATGGAGCAGGAGGTGGTGAAGGGTGGAGGGTGGAGTAGAGAAAGAAGAGTTGGGGTATGAAAAATGAAACCAGGAATTGTGGGGATTTCCAACAGAGGCCTCTATGGTTTGTAGTATATCAAACAGTGTGATTACACTTAGAGCGAGCTGGTTTTCTTTGGTGGGAAAGTAGACTTTGCACATTTTTGGGGGTTTGGGTGCATTGTGAAGACATGACTGCTCTCTTTTTCAAAAAGTAAATGTCAGTTTTTTATTAGACGTCTGAGAAAATCATTATGTTGCGGCTCAGTTTCACAGTCATGGATTATGGGTAAATTCTTTGGTCATCTTCACTGTCTTTTCCTTGAAGTCTGGGACTAGGATTCATCTGTGAGGCTGAGTTTCACAAAAAGTGCAAGTTAAATGATAATAATACCACCACAGCCTGCTAGCTTAACTACCTTGGCTCTGGCTGCATTCAACATATCAGCCTGCCAGCTCACTTCATGCTCAGCAATTTAAATTTTATATCTGATTTCATACACACAAAAGCCGCAGTGTTAAAATTACAAATTTAAATGTGCCTTACTATTTCTTGGCCACTGTGTTTAGGTGTTTGTATAGATTAAACAAGAATGCTGATGTTAATGTTAGTCAGCTCCAGGATAGTGAGGTCAGCCGTGGCTGATTTTGTTAAACGGTGCGGTCGGTCTTACCTTCATTTAAACACAACCAAGGCAAAATATATAATCACTGATTACAAGAAAATGTATTCAAATGAGGACAAAAGAAGAAAAAGATTTTCACACGACATTAGCCGAGAAATAGTGGGATTGCTAAAGAAACTTTCTATGGTATATATCTACGGTTAGAGAGACATATTATAAGGTTAGAGATAAAGTATAGAAAATGGGGAGAATATCTAGACCTCATAATATCATATCACACCAACAGGGCACTTCACTCTCAGACTGGAGGCTTAATTGTGGTACCTAGGATATTTAAAAGTAGAATCGGAGGATCTCTTCTGTAGAACCAGCTCCCTGTTTGGATTCAGGAGACCGACACTCTCTCTACTTTCAAGATTAGTCTAAAAACTCTATTTTTGATAAAGCTAGGGCTGGATCAGGTAATCTTGAACCCTCCCTTAGTTACAGTGCAATGAGCTTGGCTGGAGCAGTCTAGGCCTGAATCACTGTTTGGGTGTCATTCACATCTTTTCGCTCTGTGTTTATGCACCACTCTGCATTTAGTCATTACTTATTATTAAACTCAGGCTCTCTTTCACAGTTTCGCCCTGTCTTCCGTCCAAATCCAACCAGATATGGCACACGGCTGCATCTCCCTGAGCCTGATCACGCTGGAGGTTTCTTCCTGTTAAATGGGAGTTTTTCCTTCCCACTTTTGCCAAGTGCTTGCTCATAAGGGTTTATCTGATTGTTGGAGTTTTTTCTCTATTATTGTCAGAAGAATGTTTTGATGTAATGCTACAAAATAAAATAAATTTTCTGTAAATACTCAAAGCAGGAGCTTGGATCACATCTGCTCTTCTACAGTGTATCTCGTATATTTGTGGGTATCTATGCCTTAATGTGTATATAATGTACATGAGGATATATGTATATAATACTTTAATTTCTTCTATTTGCTTTTGTTTTATTATGGCTGAATTCTAATTTAAGTTAAAAAAAATTAATAGTGATGAAGCTTGTCTGACTGCTGCCAAGGAAGATTGCTGATGACTTGTTGGGCTGTTGAAAGGAGCTGTCTTCTGTTCTGATGTCCTGTATTTGGCTTAAAAAAATACTAAAAATTCTTAACACAGAAAATGAAATCTACACAGACAGAGTAGATCATGACCATTAAGGGACAGACAGTCGATGGTATTCAGCCTTATAAATATGGAACATTTATTGATTCAAATCTGACCTTTGCAGCAAACTGTCTATCATGGATATGTGTCTGTAAAGAACAGATACTCACTAACTCAGTCTATTTGTTAAATGGTCTAATAGACTGATTGTTGAGCCACAGCTGAACCCATCATCCCTGTACGCCAGACAGTCACACTGGCTGGCTGCTTTGATTTTACTTGACAGCTCGGTTCTAGTCCCAAAGTGCACAACAACAAGGCTTAAAAATAGCTTTGTTCCAGCAGTCATTAGTCAAAAGAGTCAGATTGTTATTTATCTCTTCATTATGATGCATTGTGTTTATCTGTTGTCTGTGTTTGTTTAGAAAATGCGAGCGTCAGGATGGACGACCCACTTAGCGCAGAACAAATCTACCTCTGGGTACAAATATAGTAACTTTAACCTGAACTTTATTGATCTTATTCTGTTCCACAGGGCAGCAGCTCAGTTCACTCACAGTCTGAAAAAAGCCATTTAGAGCAGTCTGAATGCCCCCCGGCTCACGGGGTTACTTTTAAACATCCTGACCTCATTATATAAAACATTGTGAGCATCAACCATTGTAACAGCACATGCATGACAGAAAAGCATAACAGCTGATAGGTATTTATAAGTCTTTTGTGAGCTGATGTTTTCTTGCATAATCTGAAAAGGTGTTAAGTGCCAGACTGGCCCCACACACACATGTATACAAAACATAGACTCACAACCACATGAGCGCACAGGGAAAAACACACTCGTGCTGCCAAATCCACAGACACGCCAGCGAGTATAGAGATCCAATCAGGAAACAGTCTTGATGAAAACAAGACATTTGGGATTGTTTCCACTAAAATAGCAAGAAGGTCCCTGAACACATCATTCAGACAGAGAAAGAGAGAAAGGGAGAGAGAGAGAGCACCTGTGTCCACTGCAGACTCCCCAGACAGACGTTTGGTTCCAGACTCCTGAAAAACACAGTAGCTGCTGTTATTCTAAGAGTCAAATTAGCGGACTGGACGCTAAAAGTTGGAGAGCCCTAATTTAAACCAGTCTGGCTGCTGTGGAGTAGAGAAAGGATTTACTAACTAGTGCTCAATGCCGATTGCAAAGTGCACCAGTGCAACAAAAAGAGTTATTGCTTAGACTGAGAATTTAAAGCGAATTAAGTTCGGCTTTGATTGAAAGTGAGAGTTCGGATCATAGCGAGCAGTGTCTTCTGGCAACAGGCCACTCAAAAAGCAGGGTTAAGCTTTACTTTCTTTCTACGTTAGCAGTGTCCAGATGCTTTTTTGAGGTCTACCTTTATGGGTCAAGCAGCGGCAAAGTAATAAGATGACCCAAAACAAAGCCATTCCTGTAAGCACACTCATTATAAAAGCAGTACATATTTCTGTAATGTTGCGGCACATTTTGGGAGGGAGACCTTTTTTACTTTCCAAACCATTACTTATAATTTCAGAGGGCTGTTGTTCATTACCTGAAAATGTCTCTGGTCTCAAATGCAAATATGTTACAGTTCATGGCTGGCTTGAAAATGACTTTGGAAATTGGTCAGGTTTCTTGGGCTTTTGCTGCTGGAAATGGTTTCAGCGTTTCTGGCAGGCTTTTGCACTGTGTGAAAGTTGCTTCCTGGAAAGTCTTCCCAACTTTTTAGTCTGTGAATTATTCATCCTGCTTCAACTCACTCCACTCACACCTTCCTCCTTAAGCCCCCCGTATTCCCTCTTCTGAATGCTTTTTTTTTTTTTTTTTTTGCAACTTGACATCATTTCCACACATTGATGCCCTTTTCTTACTTTACTGTATGCTTTTTAAATGTCATTATGCCATAGGGTGTTTTGAATCTACAGTCTGCATAGCCCTGCTCCACTTAGATGCAGTTCTTGTACAAAACATGCATTTTACAATCATGGCAGATTTATCACCGAAATCCACATTTAGTTCGGATAGACCAAGAAAAAGATTGACAGTTCATTTCACACCTGTGTGCTTGAAGCAACTAAACTGAGTTTATCGGTTCATGTTAGCTTGCTAATCAAACTAACAGTACATCACGAGCTGACTGGGGCTAAGGTTTTGAGAGTAACAAGTCAGCATCCTAACACCTGTTAATTCAAATGCATGACTAACATTAAATTCGTATTGCTGTATGAGCTGGAAGCGTAGTTTGGGGGGTTTACACTTTTGACTGCTAAGGGAACTCATGGACAAGCAAGATGGACAGCTTAGGCTTTCAGGATGAAGATGACACTCAACCTTAATTTCCCCAAATTTTCCATAATATCCACTCTTTTATTGGACTCCAGAAAAAAATCCCTGGTCAGCCAAGATCTCTTTTGCTTTCGTTTCCTATCGTTACATTATATCACATTACAAGTTCTATGCTTATGCGGTGCAACATTATATAAAGCACTGGATAACATGATGTGGGATTCCAATAAATACAGCAGAGCTAGCATTAAGCGAGAAAGAATTGCACTTAATTGCATGAATCATAGAGCTGGTTAACTAATGCAACAATGCTGTAAAGCTTCACTCATCTTATAGTACTGGGTTGGGCATCCTTTTTGCCTTCAGAACTGCCTCTTTGTGGAAAAGATTTAAAGTGTGCCAGGAAAATATCCTCCACATTATCACATCACTGCCAGCCTGAACTGTTGATATACGGCATGATGGATCCATGCTGTCATGTTGTTTTTGCCAAATTCTGACACTGCCATCAGATGTTGCAACAAACACAGAGATTCATTGCAAAAGGCAGTGTTCAATCTTCTGTTGTCCGAGTTTTTTACTGAGCACGTATGAATTTACAGCCTTAGTTTCCTGTTCTGAGCTGGCAGGAGCAGCATCCAGTGTGGTCTTCTGCTGCTGTAGTCCATCTGCTTCAATGTGTTGAACATGTTGTATGTTCAGAAATCCTCTTCTGTGTAGCTTGGCTGTGATTAGTGGTTAATTGAGCTACCGTCACCTTCCTATCAGCTCAAGCCAGTCTAGAGATTCTCCTCTGACCTCTGGCATCATTGAGGCATTCATTTTTTCTCTTTTTCTGAACATTTTCTGTAAACCCTAGAGATAGCTGTGTAGATCAACAGTGTCTGAAATACTCAGACCAGTCCATCTGGCACCAGCAACATCCCACATTTAAAATTTCTTAAATCATCTTTCTTCCCTATTCTAATGCTCAGTTTGATCTTTAGCAGGTCAGTTTGACCATGTCTACATGCTTGAACTGCTACATGTGATTGGCTCAGTAGATAATTATAAGAACGAGCATTTGAACACTTTACATTCATCTGAAACATATTGATACCTGTGTAACTAAAGAAGAAAATCTTACTTACTCTGATAAGTCAAGTTTGGGAAGAGGTGCATTAAAGTGTTATTAGTGCATTAACAGTGTATCATAAAAGGAAGCCTGCAATATATACAGTAAAATATATACTGTAGTGATATTTTTCAGAATGGTTATTTAATCCAAACCCACGACAAACTATTTTTCTGTGATTGCTGATTCTTTCACCAGATGCTTCAAATGCCATCATTTGCACACTCCAACTGACAAAGATCGCAGTCGAATATTTTCTTTTCCAGTCAGCACTTGGAAGGACTCACTGAAGAAACAAGCCACAGGTAAATTAATTGAAGCCAGACAAGCGACTCTGACACTCTCTGACACCAAGTAAATCGTAGTAGGCAGTTAACAAGCGCGTCATGTGCTGATGTTTGCCGTCACACACCTACTTATGAGGCAGGAGGGTGGTTTGGTTGTGCATTTTTGAGTACGACACAGACATAAATATATATTTTTCACCCTCACTGCTGCCACTGGTGCTCGCAGGGGAAATATTTAGCTATAAAAACAATGAGAGGTTCACTCTGGTTCACGAGGGGAAAGGCTGCCGTCCCTCCCTCTGTCTTCTGGACTGCTTGTGCGGCGATACCCAACTTTCCCCGATCTTGCTGTCTTCTGTTTCCTCTTTGGATGGTTATAATTACCCTGTCGTCATGCTGAGGAAAAAGCAAAACAGTGATCTGTATCTACATCAAGGACTGGTGGCGATAGTTTAAATACAGGGCCCTTCATGCTGTACATATTTGTGTGTGTGTCATGTACACAAAGAGGATCTCAGCATGTGAGTGCAGCAGGTTACATAATGTGTACTTGTATGTATTTTCACAGAATAAAGTGTGTGTTTGTCACATTCTGGAATCCCCTAAATCCCCAAAAGACCTAAACTCACACGTTTGCATGCATTCATTGGAGAAATGTACACTTCAGGTCATTACTCCAAAAAAGCTTTTCCAAACAAGGCAGCGATAAGCAAGTGCCAAATTGGGAATGTTTGGCCACGGAGTCACTGAAGTGTGTGTTTGCGTGTGACTCTCAAAGGGACTCGACACAAGCTGCCCAGAGCCGTGATAAGTCGTGTTCTCATGTCAGTTTCTCGCCCCATGTGTTAATCAGAGGAGACATCACATAAATCACCATTTGATAAACCAGAAGGTTTAAAGACTGTACTGCCAGACCGAGCGGGACAGGAGGAGCGGGAGGTTAAAAATAAAAGCGGTAAGGTATCAAAACTCTTAAATCCAGGGATTGCGAGTTTTGAGAGGCGTACAAGCCGTGAGAGAGTTGGAAGGGGGGAGGGGAGGGGAGGGGAGGGGGCAGTGCAGCTTAGACCAAGAAAAATGAAAACCAGAGGGAGAGATTGTGAAAAAGCACTAAATTTGTAATCTTGCCTCCTTTCGGGGACATGGTCCTGAACGGCATCCAAAAACTTGTGAGCTTTTTTGAACAAATAGCTGAGATGCCTCAGAACAGGGGTTGTTTATCTTGGGATGGGGTGAAGGAGGGAGACAGACGAGAGATGTAAGGGAAGCCTAGAAGAGAGGGAGGGTGGCAAAAACATAGGGATGAACAGGAGGATCTGAGACTGTGTAAGAAAAAAAGATTAAAAATTGATACAGAAGAGAGATGAGATGCTTGGGAAAGTGGTCTTTACAAAATAATAATAATAATACTCGGGCAAATCTACAGGAATAATATTTGGTATCTCGACCTCCAGCAACAATGAAGCGAGCAGTCTTTAAATCTAGACAACCAGCAAGCCCAAACAAAAATTTATTGGAAAAACAAATCTAGAAAACAGCCTCCACATGAGTCTGCAGATGAACAAAATACAATTTTTACTTGTAACATCTCAACAAGCTTTGCAAACCGAAGTGCTGACTTAATGCTGATAGTGTATCAACCGAGATAACTGCAGTTAAAAGTCCAAATCTATTAATGCTTTCTAACATGATTTCATCAGGCCAGTGCAGGGTGATAGCAGCAAGATACTGATTAATTACATTACAATACACAAAGGACATGGCTGTGGTGTTTAAACTGTGCTCAGTTTGTTATGAGGGACCAAAAATATGCCAAGAAAATATCTCCCATCACCACCTGCAGCATGAACTGTTCATACAAGGAAGGATGGATGTTGTGAGCCTGTGTGAACTGTAGCCCCAGTTTTCACAGACAGTGTGGTCTTCTGCTCCTGGGCTGTAGTCCATCTGGTGTAGCCCATTCATTGTTGTGAGGGAAAACCCTAATAGATCAGCAGTGTCGGGGTGCTAAAAAACAGTTTGCACAGGTGTATTATGAATGGAAAAAGCTTTGTTTAGAATATGAACTTTTTACTTAATGAAAAGAACAAGTTTTAGGATCAAAATATATGTAAATGGTTGACTGGTTCTTGTGTAGCCCTTATCTAGTCTACCTCAAGTGTTTAATAGAACATGCCTCGTTCAGCCATTCACACAAGCACCTGTTTTCCTACAATCAACTACTTTTTAAAAAAATGTAACATTCATACACATTTACACTCTGAATCCATCGGAGAGCAACTTGGAGTTTAGTATCTTGCGTTGGCATACAGAATGGAGTGGCCCAGGCTCAAACCACAGACTTCTGATTAGGTAGGTGATCTGCACTACCTCCTGAGCTAAAGCCTCCCCTATGTAAACATATAAGAACATAAATCATACTAGTGAACAACTAGTTACAACTTATAATGAAAACTTAAAATATTTTTAATGCAGGTCTGAGTGTCTCAAACTATAAAAATGTATTGCAAATTAAAATTAATTACATTTTGTCCATCCATCCATCTTCATCCGCTTTATCTGTGGCCGGGTCGCGGGGGCAGCAGCCTAAGCAGAGAAGCCCAGACCTCCCTCTCCCCATCCACCTCCTCCAGCTTATCCGGGGGAACACCAAGGCGTTCCCAGGCCAACCGAGAGATATAATCTCTCCAGCGTGTCCTGGGTCTGCCCCGGGGCCTCCTCCCAGTGGGACATGCCCGGAAAACCTCACCCAGGAGGCATCCTTGTCAGATGCCCGAACCACCTCAGCTGGCTCCTTTCGATGTGGAGCAGCAGCGGCTCTACTCTGAGCCCCTCCCGGATGGCTGAACTTCTCACCCTATCTCTAAGGGAGAGGCCAGCCACCTTTCGGAGGAAGCTCATTTCCGCCGCTTGTATCCGCGATCTCGTTCTTTCGGTCACTACCCGCAGCTCGTGGCCATAGGTGAGGGTAGGGACGTAGATCGACCGGTAAATTGAGAGCTTCGCTTTTACACTCAGCTCCCTCTTCACCATGACGGACCGGTGCAGCGTCCGCATCGCTGCAGCCGCAGCACCAATCCGTCTGTTGATCTCCGGTTCCCATCACTTGCGAACAAGACCCCGAGATACTTGAACTCCTCCACTTGGGGCAGGAACTCATCCACGACCTGGAGTGGGCACTCCACCCTTTTCCAGCTGAGGACCATGGCCTCAGATTTGGAGGTGCTGATCCTCATTCCTGCTGCTTCACACTCGGCTGCAAACCGCTCCAGTGCGAGCTGGAGGCCATCACCCAATGAAGCCAACAGAACCACATGATCCGCGAAAAGCAGAGATGAGATTCTGAGGCCACCGAAGTGAAAGCCCTCCGCCACTTGGCTGCGCCTAGAAATCCTGTCCATAAAAATTATGAACAGAACCGGTGACAAAGGGCAGCCCTGGCGGAGCCCATCACCCACCAGGAACAAGTCCGACTTATTGCTGGCAATGCGGACCAAGCTCTTGCAACGGTTGTATAGGGATCGAATGGCCTGTAGCAATGGGCCAGACACCCCATACTCCCGCAGCACCTCCCACAGGACACCCCGAGGGACACGGTCGAATGCCTTCTCCAAGTCCACAAATCACATGTAGACTGGTTGGGCAAACTCCCATGCACCCTCAAGTATCTTTGAGAGGATAAAGAGCTGGTCCAGTGTCCCGCGACCAGGACGAAAACCGCATTGTTCCTCCTGTATCCGAGGTTCGACTAGCGGACAAATTCTCCTTTCCAGCACCCTGGCATAGACTTTCCCAGGGAGGCTGAGGAGTGTGATCCTCCTGTAGTTGGAATCTCGCCTCCGGAAATTGGCGGGTCATTCCCCTCATCCCCAGACTCTGCTTCCTCCTCGGAAGACGTGTCAGTGGGATTAAGGAAGTCCTCGAAGTATTCCTTCTACCGCCCGACAATTTTCTCAGTCAAAGTCAGCAGCGCTCCGCCAGCACTATACACAGTGCAGGTAGAGCACCGCTTTCCCCTCCTGAGACGCCTGACGGTTTGCCAGAATCTCTTCGAGTCTTTTTCCATGGCCTCTCCGAACTCCTCCTACACCCGAGTTTTTGCCTCAGCCACTGCCCTCTCCGGGAATTGCTACCTTATCGTGGTAGAGGGGTTTGTGTGTCCCAGGGATCCCAGGGGCTATGTTGTCTGGGGGCATTTGCCCCCTGGTCAACACGCCCTGGTAGGGTCTCCCATGGCAAATTGGTCCTGGGTGAGGGACCAGACAAAGAGCGATTCAGAAGACCCTTATGAGAAAAACATCGAGGGAACAGTTTACCCTGCCCGGGATAGGGTTACTGGGGCCCCGCCCTGGAGCCAGGCCCGGGGAGGGTGCCCGAGGGCGAGTGTCTGGTGGCCGGGCCTTAGTCCATGGGGCCCGGCTGGGCACAGCCCGAAAAGGGGACATGGGCCCATCCTCCCGCAGGCCCATCACCCGCAGGAGGCACCATAGGGGTCGGGTGCATTGTGTGCCGGGTGAAGGCCCTGGCGAAGGCCCTGGCAGACTGATCCGCGGCTGCCAAGACTGGCAATTGGGACAATTACATTTTGTGTTATTTTTATTCATCCAAATCAAAAAAGCACTATATATAAGTTAGTTACACTACACTGCTCAAACTAAAAGCAAAGTTTTAAAATAGCATATTATTATTTGTGAGATAAATAAAACAACACTTTGAAACAAAACACATCATAAACAACAAACAATGCAGTACAGTCTGGTTTGTTAATAAACTAAAGACCAAAGAAGAAAATCAAAACTACTGAACCCTAAACTCAATATATATTTAATTTAAAGTACAAATACTTTGTTTTTAATTAAAGAAAACATACATTCTCCCCTTCAGCAGGAAGTGGTGGTGCAGTCCAATTATCCCTCTTTGTATTTAACAGCTTCAAACCCTGGCCACCAGCTTCTGTCTGACAATGCCCAGGGATCATGGCAGGTGAGAAGTAAAAGAAACAAAGGTTAGTCAAAAATCCAACAAAGTAATGAACTGGTATGAAGACATAAGTAAACTAAATGTGTGCGCTTACAAATAGAACAAATGTATCCAAACCAATCAGTAAACTTATTGGAAACTACATGTGTTATTGTGTTCAAATGAAGAAATGAAAATACATAGGAGTTACCGACTTTTGGAGTGTGGCCATGGGTTTGGCCATCACACAGCCAATGACCAAAAGAGGAAGTATTTGGCACTTCCAATGCATTTTAAACTGTAACTGAAAGTAAATGTCACCAAACAAATTCATTCTGTATTTTCCATGTTCAGACACACTTAATTCTATTTACACCACTGGGACAACAAATCACAGACATCCATGTTCAAAGTAATAACAAAAGAAAAGTGTAACATTTCTCAGTAGCATCAGTTCATTGTTAAGGCTATTTTTCATTGGGTCTGCTGAATGGAGAAACTTAATATTATTCAGTGATCTGTCAGTGTTTTAAGTGATGGTTTGCATTCCTACGCGCTAACTAAATATAATAAACTGTAATTTTTCCAAAATTTGTCACATTTTTAAAAAATGCGATTCTCCGTAAGAAACGCCAGTTTGACCACATAAACCAAAAGCATTCAAGTGAATATTTGCGAATGAATCTGCTGCCTGTTCGCTCATCTGAGCAAATCTCTGTTGAGGCTGGCGTGAAGGCAGCAGCAGCATAAACAACACTTCATGCCTGGGAAGTGTTGGCAAAGGCAGCAGGTGACAACACAGACCAAACACAGCCATGCAGTCACTCATTCTCACACACACACACACAAATCCTTGAATACCCCCGGGTACTGTTTAGACAGATTAGAGGTGTGTATTAAACAGTGTCTGTGCTTAAAGAGCTCAGCCCTTTGTCACCAAACACACTGTAAATCAGCTAATGTACTAATCATAGACCAATCAGCAACAAGTAACCAAATTTCATCCATTTGGTTTTCTCTGCTCATCTCGAAGCTCCTGAAACGGACCAAGACTGCAAATGTGAGACAGTATTCAGATCAGAATGGCCGACAGATGAACAACGTCTGTCATATTGACATGTTCAACTATGTGCTAATGAACATCAGCAACTCATCAGTCCCTTGAAATCTGGTAAAAAAAACCAAAAACAAAAACCCCAACGTGGATATTTGAGAGCAGATTTGCAGCATTAAGCAACTTTTATATTCAACAGAATGTGTAAGGCCAACTTAAGCCTTTGGGAATGTGAGGACAGTGTTTTCTGAAACTTTGAATGATGGCAGTTTTCCAAGTTGCGATACTTCCTCTTATGTGTGTAAGTGTGTGTGTGCCCCTGTGTGTGAATAGTACCTGGGGTTTGGAAATGTTTTAGCTCACTCGCGAGTGGAATGTGGCTGTGGTGTCGTCAGCTGAAGTGCCAGAGCTGGCAGAGCTGCAGGCCACCCCTGAGCTTAACGACAGACGGGCCTTTTACTGGCCTTTGAGGACGGGATGGGGACTCTGTTCCTGTTGATAAGGCCCTGTTTCCTGTTGGACAGGTCAGCCTGGGACCATTGTCATGTGCGCTTAATGGGGCTGGACTCCCAAAGGCTGTTGCCTAAGCCCTGCACTTAGGGCGTAGTTAATTTAATTGGAGTTTAAAGCTGAACATGCTGAGACATTTATGGAGAACTCGACTCACCTCAGAGTGCATTAGAGTAAAACCAACTTATCCCTATGATGGGAATGCTATGCTGTAGAGTTAAGAGACTTAAACGTAAAAAACATTTGTGTTATAAATAGCAGGCACTTATCCTACGACCAACAAACCTCCACTCCCCTTTTCTCACTGTTGAGTAATCACAGAAATGAGAATGACGGGAGTCATGTTTCAGGATTTCAGTTCAAACTGTTTTCTGGAAACACCGCTGAAATACAAAACTACCCTTAGTGCGATTAAATGTCTCACGTGTAAGAAATTTAACTGAAGGCGAGTTAAAGGAATAAAAATATCTCTAGACCCCTATAGCGAGGCAATCTAGGGGCTCTATGATGCTGTGGAGAAACTTAGCATAAATTTGGTTCACTTATCCCCTTACAGAAAAGGATCACTGCAAATCAGTACTAGCTTTTGTTACTGATCACCTGAAAACGGCATGAATCATATCCTGCGATCTTCACACTCAGCAGTTCTGATTCCAGTTGGAAGCCTAGGACAGAATTTGGACCAATACGTTAGGCATCATCCTTCACAACCAACAAAAAAATCACTAAATACGGAAATATTTTTGAGAGAAAATGTCCTGGCACCACCTTAGTGAGACATTTTATGTT
Source organism: Simochromis diagramma (assembly GCF_900408965.1). NCBI lineage: Eukaryota > Metazoa > Chordata > Actinopteri > Cichliformes > Cichlidae > Simochromis > Simochromis diagramma. Next base: position 489,647 of record NW_024386920.1, on the reverse strand, counting down.
GCTTTTTTCCTTTCTATTTGTCACTCGTCTGTGCTTTTGTCAGTGTGCAGCTGTATCAACAGAACATTTATGGCCCTGTATGACTTTATTCAAAATTTAACCCCACAGTTATGTTGCCAATAGTTAAAGGAGAACACCAGTCTAACGCCGGTTGATTGCATGCACTTTTTTCCCCACTTTATTAGGTATAAATGTCAACTAATCTATAACACAAACATCTAACCAGCCAATCACATGGCAGCAACTCATTTAGGCATGTGATCATGGCTGAGACGACCTGCTGAAGTTCAAACTGAGCAGCAGAATAGGGAGGAAAGATGATTTAAGTGACTTTGAACATGGTTGTGGGTGCCAGATGGCCTGGTCTGAGTAGAAACTGCTGCTCTGCTGGAATTTTCCCACACAACCATCTGTATTTCTCACAGAGAATGGCCCAAAAAGGAGAAAATATCCAGTGAAGTAGTCCTCTGTGTGAAAATGCCTCATATTAAAGGTCAGAGGAGAATGGTCAGACTGCTTCAGAAGACAACAGTAACTCAGATAACCACTCGTTACGACTAAGTCATGCAGAAGAGCATCTCTGAACACTCAACTCTGAAGCAGATGAGCTAAAGCAGCAGAAGACCACACTGGGTGTTGTTCCTGTCAGCTCCTCAGGCTAATGACTCACACAGCCTAACAACTGCCTTCTATCAGTTGTTCAGGATGGTAATGGTGTGAGGAACACTTTCTTGGTGTACTTTGGGGTCCCCGGTAGCAAGTAAGCATACCACAGCTTACAGGAGTCCCGCTGCTGACCATGTCCGTCCCTTTATGACCACATCTTCTTCATGGCTGACACGATATTGTTAGCAAAATTAGCAGCCACAACTCAAGTTGTAAATTTTAAGGAGTCTGCAACCCATAGCAACCAAGGGCTCCTCTGGAATAGTTTGCTATAAATTATAAAACTGTGCTGCATCATTAAAGTGCATATAGACAGGTTAAAACATAAACACTGTGTCCGTGGTACCATCCCCACGTTGTAGACGCTCTGATATGTGACACATACTGTGACACATCAAGTCCATCTGTCATGTTACTCAATCATTACTGGTGCTGTGAGGGGTGGTGTCAGGATGATGAAGGGTTTACTGAAAAATGTTCTAACTCTGCGAAAACCCCTGGTTTAAAATTCAATGAAGCTCACTGGGCTTAGTTTGACGTATATTAATCACTTATTAAGACAAAGTCATTGCTAAACAATTTCATAATTAGGAGGTTACTTCCTCCTAGCAAAGTCAGCAGATACTCAGCTGATAAAGTCTGATGATTCCCAGTTGACCAGAGTTTGCGGGTAGTTTCTTTAAAAAATATATATATTATATTACATATATATATTTATGTCATGATGGAGTAGGCTTCACATTTGTCAGAAAGCCTCAGTCTGGCTCTAAAATCACGGCGTCATTTCTTATCGTTTCAAAACCTGCACACAAACCCACTTTGTGGAGAGACAGAGAAGCGGAGCATGAGGCAATGTTGGAGCTCCCGTCGCGGCTCTCTAATGGTTTCGCTGGTATTTGAACCTCAGCCCGCCCCTTTCCTCATCCTCCGCGCTGCCCCGCTCCTCACACCCGGCGCACCAGCGGGACAGTCCGGCTGCACCAGCGGCTCGCTCAGACCACCCCAACCTACACAGCACTGCCCACTGAAAAATAATTAAACCTGAGGGAAGCGGTCACTGTTTCTGCGCTTTAAAGTTTGCTGAGGTGAGTTTATATTCTCTTTGGACGTTTAGCCATTATATGTTATTGTGAAGAAATGAATACGACCAAGTAAGAGCTCCGCAGTGGTAAGTTACTGGGAACACGATATGACTTTATTTTAGATAACCACGCAGAGACTTTAAGCGTGCGTTTGGAGTAAGTGCACTGACTTTGTAGTGATTTCTGTTGTATATTACAGCAGTTATGTCATATGAATATATAAACTCAATGTGAGAAATGCATTACAATCTTATGAGGGACTTGAATTCGCCTCTATCTGGATACGTTACCTGCTCGGTGAGGACATGAATCAAAAGAACTTACTAACCGCCTGCTGACATTATTGTTGTGGTTTGATGTGATTAATTATCAGCACCTTTAAAAAACTAAATATACTGTTTAATTAACTTTATAACAAAAAAGTCTTCTAGTGGTGAGAGAAGGGAAGTAAATCCAGGTTCAGTTACGGCTGAGGCAGTTCATTTAAGACGTGTAATAATGTTGACTGAAACCCAGCTGTTAGTGGTCACACTGTACAGCATAAGGGCTTTTGTTGTGCGTCTGACATGAAACTCAGTCTTTTCAGCAGCATATTTATATCCAGCAGCAGCTGTATATCATTTCACCACTGCAGCCGTGGTCAAAATAAAATCTGGCATGTGCTTTGATTTTGATCACGCTACTTTGTAATTACAGCAGTTACACGACGTAACCTATCAATTTTTGTACATGTCAGGGATGTGCACTGATTCAGTGGAACTTGACTTGGTGAAGTTAAGGCGAGTGGCCTTCTGACCCTACGCCCTGCAGGAGAGCCCCTGAGGGAGCCCACCCTGTTAAATAACACAAACAGACTCACACTAACACGTATGCAGTGATAAAACAGACTGCAGTAGGCAAACGTGCTCTGAGGTGGTCGATAATCATCCAGCCGTGTCACTGGCGATGATAACTTAAAATCCAATAAAGCACATGCTGTTATGGATTCAGCCTTCCTTTCTGAGGACCTGTCTGTACCATGTTTGACCTTTTCATGTTTAACTGGCTCTGTAATTCCCTCAATTAATCTCCCCACGGTAGCCATACAGTATATCTTCCTTGAGTACTTGCCTTGATATTGTCATCCTGTAGTACTGTACGCAGCAGCAGATGGTTAACACATGCAGTGTAATGAGTTTTCTGTACACCCCCCCCCACATGATTTGCACTAATGACATAGTTCTTGAAAACATACTTGATTAAGTAAACATGTACATACATTCCTCATTGCTTTCATCTCTTCATGTTTCTTTCTTTTTTTTTACCTGAGTCCTACATTCCTCTGAGGGAAACTCTGTGACCTTTAGGTGTCATTGATGCAACTAACCAGGAAAGGGTCAGTTACTAAGGTGTGAATGTAGTTGCCGTATTTTCTTTCACACCACGCAACAAGTTTCAACCCACTGGTTAAAGTCTACACCAAATCTTTAAGAGGCTGAAAATGGCAAACCTATTCATCAACAGCTGCCTGGCCACTGCTGGCTGCTGTTGGCTCATGGAAAGATAAACCATCTGCAGCCTAAAAGGTCTGAGGTTCAGCCAGCATCGATTAATATAATGTAAGCATCAAACATAGAAGTGAAGGATCCATCTGTGCACGTTGTGGTTATTGTATGTGTAGCCACCAAACCTATATTTGAGACAGTTTTTAATAAGATTTTTAAGAGTCACCGCCACACATAAAAAATCTAAAATTAAGTGTTTCCAACAATGATGAAAAAATTTCCTGTTTGAGACAACTTCTTAATTCATCTTAATTCATAACTTTGTATTTTAGGCCTAGTGAACAGACCTAGAGACTGGTTGGTGACCCTCTGGTAGCCTCTGGTCAGTAGGGAAACATTTGTATTCCCGACTACTTAGCGAGTAGTTGCTGACAGATTTTGTGGTTGTTGTACCACAAAAATCTCCTTGTGGTTCCTTTCCTCACTCACAAATTATCACAGTTAACCATATTTTGCATGGAAGATGCTGCCTTGTCTGCAAAAATTCTCTAACTAGCCACTCACTGAGCACTTTCAAAGTAAAAGTTGTGTCTGAAACCAACAAGTTTTAAAAGTAGCAACTTTTACTTTGTAGGTAAATGGACTAACTGTACAGTTTGCAATGCTGTCTTTGGTTTTACAACCACTTAGCAAGTAGTTAACAACTGTTTGAAAACAAGCCAGAGTCTATGTTCCCTAACGATAGATAGTTATCATGGGGTCACTGGCTGGTCTTTTGTCCTGTGTGACTTAGCTGTCAATTTCACACCAACCACTCACAACTCATTGGGAAATATTCATTTCCCCCCAGGAACCAGTGGTTGCTACTCGGTGACCAACTGGTTATGTGCCTGTGTGACTAAGTTATTTACTGTAGTATTAAACTCTGACTACAACTATCTGACTCAATGTGGGGATCATGAGCAAACCTGCAGCTCACTGCACCTGTGGTGTCACAGCTTAGCTAATCTAACACAACCTGAACTGCTGAACTAGAAACACAAATGATATTTAACATAACATGTAAGAAGATTGCTAAAGAACTTCCCCAATGTGATACTGGGTGTCTGTACACCATAACAGATGGCCTGAAAATAGATGTTTGTTGTGTGTATTTATCCAGAAGACTTTAATGATCACTCGCATTGGGAGTAAAATATTACAGAAATTTCAGATTCTCTCCTCTTCAGAATTTAATTGAAACACATTTAATTTAAGGAAGTTATTTTTTAACAAGATTACTTAATACATTTTGTTAAGTAAAAAACTTTTTTCAGCTGATTTAATTTTGCTATAGGCTACATTATATATGTGCAGATATGTTTTGATTAGCGAACCAGCTTGTGCAGCTAATGTTAGCTTAATTATTGAGCTAGCTGCAGCTTTAGAATAGGAAAACTGCCTGCAGCAAACTAAAACTGAGACTTTTTGGAGTATAACAGCCACCGTTAACACTGTTAATGATGTACGTGTTGTGAAGAACAAAAAACTTGGCAATGTCAGCGGGAGTAAGAAACAGGGTTAGGCTTAGCAAACAAACCAAAAGGAAAAAGCCACCCGCTAAAAGGTGACACTAGCTAATTTCAATACTGCAATGTCTTGTTCTTGTTAATTCATATATACTGTACAGTGAATATTAGTTATGTGTGGTTTGTAGTGTTTGTGTATTCTTTTATGCTCATAAAGAAAGTAAATTGACTATTTCAAAACTTGAAATATTCCAAAAATAGTGCAGGAGCAGTAAAGAAAAAACTGCATGTATGAGTATGAAAGAGATAAAAACAGAAAATATCCAACAAAGTAGGCAAATTAGGTCTGCCAGATCCAGCAGATGGAGGAACCAGAGAGGCTCGGACAGTATGGATATTTATTGAAGCATGAAAATGTTTTCTTGACTGAGGAGGAAGTGTAGCAGTGTTTTGCTTGGATTCAAACTGAGTATGGTTGGTGAAAATAGGACGGTAATTGAAAGCCAAAGACTGACCCTGAAAAATGTGGCCTTATCTTGTATGTTTGTTCACCTGGTTAGCGGGGTTAGTGAGTGGAGGACATGAGAAGGGAGAGAGAGAGCAGGGAGGGGAAAAGCCACGATAAAACGCAAAGTCTGCCGCTGATTTTACTCAAGACAAACTGTAGCAGAGTAAACATTTTGAGTTACAGTCATGAAAAGAAGTGTGTGTGTGGCCTGACGGCTGTTATATTTAAGCTTTTACATCCTTCATAAGTCAGTCAAGACGTTCAAGGAGTAGGAAAACAAAGAAGGAGCAATTAGAGGTAAAGAAAGCTAAAATGGAAACAAAACTAACAAAGGAACGAGGCAGAATGAAGAAAGAAACAAAGTTTAAAAAGGAAAGACAAATTAAAGGAAAGAAATGAAAAGAAAAGAAAAAAATGGAGATTAGGACGTAAACATGGTTTGAATCAGAGGAGAGGTTGAAGAGACGGATGTTTGATAGTAGTAAAGACTCCACCGACTGATGCTATGTTCAGGAATGTGTTCGTGCACACACAACAACCAACACACACGGCTCCTATTAGACTGTGGTTACTCTGGTTTATATCCAGCAAAGCCACCTCAGGAAAATACTGTACACAGTGACATGGAAATGTTGTTCTGAGAATCCCCTGAACAGCAACTTCGCCAGAAAAGCAGCTTAAAACTGAATATAAAAGTGTGATTAGGTACGACTTTTAGTGCTGTGATGCTCGATTTTCATCATTGGGCCACATAAAATGATACTCACATTAACACTTAATAGGTCTCAGACACTGGATCACCAAAGTCGCTGAGATTCACTGTCTGGGAACAGCGAATGTCCTGTGCTAACCCTGTCCACAATAAAGGGATCTCTCCCACAAGTGGAATCCAGCCATCTTTAATAAACCTGTGCTTTCAACTGCTCTGACAAGTCAGAGTTTCTGCTGTGAGACGAGTCTATCCATAAAACAGCTGTTGAAAGAGTGATTATATTAATAAGGTTGTGGACCAATCCCACTGTTTTTCCCTTATGTCACAGCCTGCGTTCCTTCTTTTCTCCTCATAAACATCCATCAGCGTGCCATCATCCTCTCACATCTTGTTCCCTTTGCTTTCTCCTCAGCTGACCTTTTCGCTTCCTTTCATTCCTCCTACCACCTATCCCTTTCATCCTCTTTTCTGCCTGCATTTGCCATCCTCTCCCTTCACTCCTCCTTCTTACCCTACTTCACTTTAAACTCACTCTTTCCTTCCCTCCGACTCATTTGTATTGTATTTCAACTCTTGCAGAAATCAGAACCAGTGGTTCCAAGCTGAAGCAGCCAGGCTCTGCCCAGACAGAGGTGCCATACCGAGGATAATGGAGGAGATGAAGGATTAGGGGATAATCCAGGGTATGTCCAAGTCCCTGCTGTCAAGTGCTCCCCTATTTTTCTGATATCTAAGACGAATGCACAAAGACTGCTCCCTGGATTATAGCATTAGACTTATTACCATTTAATGTGTTTTTGATGCTTGTTTTAAATTCATGCTGTTTATATAATTCACTGGAGTGTGCAGAAAACAGCAAGCGCACATGAATAAGTTTCTCAGTGAGGAAAGAAGGACAGTGGATGGGTTGTTGAGCTTTGCCCGGAGGCTTCAAGTACATGACATGAGTCAGAGGGACCGACCCCCTCTGAGCTGTGGTCAAAGGTTTTTTTTAACAGGATTACAGGCAGAAACAAAAGAGCAGAGCTTTCCGTAAGTACACAGCCAGAGTAATTAATGCCTTCATGTGTGCAGTATTCCGGTAATGCTGCAGGTTATCAATTAGGATGGGGTTTTTCTCTCTAACTTAAGATGAATATTTCCCCCTTATTTGGAATTACTCCCTTATTGTCTCTAACGACACGCACGTTATTTTAATCAAGGAGGTAGCCTGTTGCTTCAGCTCCGCTCATGGGAGCATCTACCAGGTTCTTGCAGGCCTGCACGCTGTCTCAGATTTAAGATCGCACCTCGGTATAGCGGTCCTTCTGTGTCCCTTTGCAAGCCTTGATATGGCTTTACTCGGCGCTGGTATGTGGTATATTTCCTCCCCCTCCACACCCAGATGCCCCTCTTAAAACGGCAGCCAGGGGAAGTGGAGCGGAGGGCCTGGGACTGCGGTCAGGAGCAAATTAGAAAGGCTGCCTTGGACCTGACGCAATCTCCATTTCATGAACCATAGCCAGTCATTAATGAAGCCAGACGGGGCCTGTGCACGCGTGGGAGGCCCACTGATATTTAGACGCTGCATCTGGAAAGTGGAGAGAACGAGAAGTCCATGTCAGGGTTGGCTCATGCTATTAAAATATTTTAAAATTGAATATCAATTACTCTGCTGGCAACGAACACATGACAAAGGGCCAAGACAGACTTAGAGAAGTGGGGAACTCCAGGACTGAAAAAAGGCAGCAAAGGATTATCAGTTATGTTACATAATTAAAATGGAGTACAAAAAGTTAGTTGCTAGCTGTTGTTAATTACTGATGATCTGGCATCAGATTGGGCTATGTTTTGTTTTTATTTTTTATTCATAAAGAGTCCAATGTATGCTGAAGCTTGTCAGAGCAGATGACAAAAACAGCCAGAATTAAATCTCCCTTCTGCTTAATGCTATTTGTCTAGCTGTGCCAATATTTAACAGGAAATCATCTCAAATTTCAGCAACACAAAGCTGAAAAAAAGAATAAATAAATATTCCACTGCAGAATATTTACAAGAAGACATTCTGCTTTGATGATGGGTTTTTCTGCTTTCCTGCTGCATTTCATCTGCAGCCTGCTGCTCTTTTACCCTCATCTTCAATTCTCCGTACTACAAAGGAGGCAAAATCTGCTACTGTCTCATTTAGTGAGTAGTTTAAGAGTCCCCGTGATGTGTTTTACAGCATCATGGAGTGCAGGTTCTAACTTGTGAATAGGTTAGAGTTGATCCTCTCTGTCAGCCCATCACAGCAGCAGTGCCATGACTTGCAAAGCCTACAAACCATGAGGGTAACATTTATTTAGAGACACATGTCATCCACGCGTTTCTCTTTTATGTAGTTAACAGTAGTTTTCACTGTCAAAAAGTGTCTTTTTCCAGCGTCATGAAAAGTTGGAACAGATCAGCATCCAGATCATGTCTTCAATGCCGTGTCATCTACGGCCACAGATACCAGAGGCTGAAAGTGAAAGTCAGTTTCTTGCAATGTAGATAATTCATTCGTCTGTTGTTGATAATGTAGCAGAAGCAGGGATCTGTAGAGCAGAGGTGCAGCATGCTGCTATAGAGATAGAAATGTGGTGCTTGAGAAAGGCAAATTTATGTTAAAATATTTCAGCTTCTCCTACAAAAGGTTACATAATGCCATCCTGCTACATTCTAAAGAAAAATAAAACATCTGATTAATATTACCTGAATAAAAATTAAAAGCAACAGCACAAGGCTTAAACCCTAACTCTTCAGATAAATTTGACAAATCTTGTTAATTTCCTGATGTTGAAACGAAGCAGACATTGAAAACATGGAAAAGAAATATAATTATAAGCTTCTTTTCCCTCAGCCACAAGGGGTTGCCTTCCTCACACAACCTTCCCAGGGATTTGCGTCTTCTCCTGGAATCTCAAGCAAATGTGTTAACCACTACACTGTGGAGCCACTGGAAAAAATATAAAAGAAGGAAAGAGATAAATGATTAAACTTGGACTAATACCAAAATTCAGAGAAAGTACAACTAAAGAGCTAAGGGGAAAAGGTAGGATAGTGAAAGATGTATTTTTTTTAAAAAAAGAGTATAATAACTAACATTTTAACATATTACTTTTTCCCCCTACTGTACAAAGCACATCGCCTGTACTTAGAATTGCTGGGAGCTCTATACAGCAGTAATCTGGTGTTAGAGCCAGATAGCAACAGTAATTTTCTTATCAGGATATTTTCATTATCTCTTCCTATCTCCATGAGAATATTTTGCTTGTTTATAAACAAATGTGAGCTTGCTGAATGAGGCCTGCTGCTCCTGCTTTGAAAGCTTTTTTGAGAGTCATTTTTCCAGGGAAGTGTAAAATGAAATTTGTGTAACCTGCTCTCCAGACAAAGCAGGACAAAATGGAAGCAGGAATTCCCTGGAAGTACACCCATCTCATGGATAAGAAGCAGACTTTGGTTTGCTTCACGGAGCAGTAACTGTGGTCTAAATTTAGATGGTTCCAGACCAGCGGACACTTGGAACGCAGAATCTTAAAAAACCTGCGGAAAGAAAGAAAAGTTACTGTACTTTACAACGCCGTGTAGCATCCAGAAACAGAAAGCACCAGGGTCTCTCTCTGAATCTCAGCTTACACATTACAAACTGCAAGTGTGATCCATTTCTTTCAATATACCTTAAAAACAAGCACATCCCTGTCTACATTTTAAAGATAGATGTTTTTTCCCTGTTTTTACTTTCAATAGATGGCTCCATGGTGTGACCGCAGAACCGTTTGCAGCTGGATTTGGACCTATTTCTGAGCTGATGTTGACAAAGCCAAAGCCCAAAGCGAGCCATTCCACCTGACCACACTCCAACTGGATCGGCTGCCTCCAGGAACACAACTGCATAGTGTTCTCCTCAATTTGTGCCTGTTTAATTCAGCCAGCTATGCATGTCAACAAGCTACAAAGACTGGGACAGAACTTGGCCTGTACATAATAAACAGACATGTTATTCTAGTGAACTATTTGGCACTGTAGGCCTGGAGTTTTACGTTTCAGCCTCAAAAACGACACAGCTTCAGATCTCGGAATAACCATTGAGAGCTATTTTCCAGGTCCATACTTTGGACTGACGAACTGTCAGTGACTTTGGTAAAACTCTAAAAGGAGAGAAGTTGAAATTTATTGTTAAGTTTGACCTTTCTGTGGGACTAAAGGCAATTCCAGAAATTGTTTCGAGTTGATTCCCAAGAAGATCCGAGCCATTCTTGATTTCTGATCATGAATCTTCAGGAAAAGCTGTCAGGTCTGAAGGGTCTGGTCTCACATTCCCACAGCAAGCGTCGCCATAAAGGAGACCTAACGGTGGACATGATTAGCCCTCCTCTGGGAGACTTCCGTCACACCATGCACGTGGGCCGCGGTGGCGATGTATTTGGGGACACATCCTTCCTCAGCAATCACGGCGGGACTGCCAACGGGAACAATGGGGAAACTGATTCTGTTTCCAGTCCCGACAACAAGATCGGAGCTTTCTTCTCCAGGACCCTCCGTCAAATTAGGAGGGGCTCTGATAGTCGACCCAGAGAGGCATCCAAGGATTTCTCTCCACCGCCTCCTGCCATTTCTCCCATCATCAAAAATGCCATCTCCCTGCCCAGGCTGGATGTGGATATGCCTAATGGAAGCCCCACCACCAAGGTGCTCTTCCCCAGTTCTCAAAACACGCCTGAGGAGAAGAAAAGCTCTTATGGTGAGTGGGAGATATGGTTTTTATGGATCAAATGATTATGCGTGGCATAATTTGATTCACTTTTATCACTCTTATTAGCCCTTACCAGCCTACACCAAACATCAGGAAGGAAAACTAGAAATTAGCGGGTAAAGAGACGGATTTTCCATTCAGTAGGTGATCGGAAGGACAGAAACACTAAATGAATGCTGATTTTCTCCAAGGTACTGCCATGGTACTTTGCTTGTAATGAATATTGTAAATACACTGAACAAAATGGTCATTAGTACCCTGGAGTATACCGGCTAGCAGAGTCGTATTCAAGCTAAATTTATGGATATTGTCACCACGAGCAGTGCGCTGTTGGTGCTTTATAGTCGTGCACACAAGTCTGTTTCTGTAGCCTCTGCATGGGTTGATTTCACATAATTACTCTCCCAACATGGGACCATAAATGCCACAAATCAGGTTTGCTATATAAGCTAATGTTACACTAGTTGAGTCCGGTTTACTGTGGGAAACTAATTGGATAATTCGTGGACTTCTCAGGCTTAGGCCCTAGTCCCTACGCTCTTAGGCTCACCTTTGCCCAGTCCTTCAGGAATCCTTTAACGACCAAATCACTAAGCTGTCCCTAAGTGCCTTCCTTTCTATTAAATGACATCACTGGTAAACAATGTCTCATGTGGGCGAAAGTCAAATAGGTTAAGTTCCAGCACAGTGTTCCAGCGTTAACTAGGAACTGTAGGAATGTGGGGATCATCTGTTGAAGTGCAGTGAAATGAATCCATCATGTACCCAGAGATCTAGAGGCAGACTGCCCCAGATGTCCTTATGAATCACCTTGGCTCGTAATCAGCAGCGTTTTCATTGATAACACACCTAGATCCAGACAGAGCTGGCAGCGAGCTGTCTGGGAGGCTGTTTGAATGTTTGAATGACCCCTGTTAACACCACACTCATGGCTGATGCAGTCTGGCCTGCTTTGTGTGTGTGTGTGTGTGTGTGTGTGTGTGTGTGTGTGTGTGTGTGTGTGTGTGTGTGTGTGTGTGTGAAGGGTTTGGTGAATATAAAAACAGCCTACAGGAAAATCTTTTTTTTAAAAACCTTTCTAAATTTTCACTTTATCATTAACTTATTTGTCTAATGATTCAGTGACTTCATGATCTTCAAATTTAAAGAAACAGATTTACATTTTTAGATATTGTTAGAAACAATAAGGACCAGAAAAAAGCTTAAAGGACGCCTCATTGTTCTTAATAAATGAGATTTGAAGCTTAAGCCTAACTTTAAACAGAGTCAGGGGGGCAGTTTGCCCATGTTTACAGTCTTTTTGCTAAGCTAAGCTAACCATCATCTGTTTGCAGCTTCATATTTAGCATATTGACATCAAATCTTATAGTTAAGTGAAAGGAATCCAGTTTCTTTCATATCTGTTCCTTTAAATGATGAGTGAGTGATCAGATTGTATTTGAGTTCCTGACCTCTTTAATCCCTGAAATGTGATCAGATCACCAGTGAAAGTGAAAGAAAACAGGTTTTAAATAACTATATATAGGTATGTGTGATGTTTTTATCTGGATATGAGTTGATGTCTGCAAACATTTTTATTTATCTAAAGCCTTTAAAATAATAAGTGTCTTACATTTGTAGACAGAACTGAAGCTACTTAAGTTTCCAGTTATGTTGCGTTATGACAGATTGCACGTTTTCTTGAAACAAATCCTCCATAAACTGGTTTAATTCTTTCTCTCTCTTTGGTTAAAATGTGCAAACTGTAAAATCCGTAACTGTTTTCGTTGGTTGAAATGAAAACCTCCCGACTCTTGGCTCGATACAGCTGGCACTGAGAAGTGCTGTAATTTACCCATTTCGTCCTGCAGGCAGCATTTTGTGAGTGCGTGACTTATTCTGTGATCCGGCAGCATCGGGCCGATGATTCACTGTTCACAGAACGGGACAAGTCAGCACTTTGGATGCTGAAGTGGTTTTTTGCCAGGTTTTAATCGTGAAGCAATATGAATACACACTGCCCCCTGCTGGAATGGAATGTAAAGTCATGCAACTGCATCAATCTACTTAAAAGAGCTGCATATGCAAACTCTTCAGTGCAGAGTTAACTTGTTTGTATTCATCTTGTTTTTTTGGTATTCTGTGGTTGAGCTTGTTACTGCTTTAGAGGTTTCTTTGTAACCTCTGGATTGAGTTGATTTTTATTGATATATGGATTTCATGTGTCTCCTGCTCAGGTCTGGAGTCTGGTTTTGTCACCTTGCCTCGCCTTTCGCGCTCCGAGCGTCAGCAGCCGTCCATCTCCATCCCCACCTCCTGCTCCACCAACATTCATCGCGGCTCTCTGACCGACCCCTCTGACATCATCTTGTCCACCTGCTCCGCCTCTGTTGAAACTTCCGACCCCTGTCGCACCACTGCCTTTTCCGACTCCCTTCCTTCCCTCACCTCCCTGGATACCTTCACTTTTGACCTTGGCCCCTCCCTCATGAGCGAGGTATTTAGCCTCATCGATGGCCACCCGGAGGAGCGCAGCCACACCTGGGAGGGAGAGGAGATAGGGTCAGCATGCGGGCTGACCGCTGAAGGTTCAGAAATGGACTCCTTGGCCACAATCTCATACGTGGATTCATTGCTGAAGGAAGACTGTGGGGGTGGAAAGATCCCACATGGGGCCCAGTGGGAAGAGGAGGAGGGGAGCGCAATGGAGTCGAATGGAGTCGGGCTTTCTGTTAAAGTTCCTGATGTAGTGATGGGGTCTTCTGAGAGGGGAATGATGGGAGTAAGGATGGAGAGCAAACGATTTCAGAGTGCTACAGACGTGCTCGCTCGTCACTATGGTGCCGGCCTCTTAAAGGGACAGAACAGGGCTGAGACCGGAGATTCAGAGTTCATGAGCCAGCCAAGGAAGAAAATATCCTACAGTTATATGGATGACGAGGACGAAATTAAAGTCTGAGCTCAGAAAATCAAACGTGTTGGAAAAAATTGTTTAAAAAAATGTGATGTGTAATTCCTCTGAAAGTCCAATCAAACCAATCATGTAAAATCATCATGTGGTTGACAAAAGGCTGGTTCTGCTGACAGAACGAGCATGGAAACTTAACACCCTTCGCCCTTAATACAGAATTCCTTCTATGCAATCGTGCTCCGAGGATATAAAATTTTGATTCAAACCTGCTGCTGAATGTACCTAAAAGGAGTGAAAGACTTGGCTGCTGCACGTTTCCTGCTCTGCACAGGAAAATAACTGAAGCAATGGAGGGTATGGAAAGTGCGGATGTACTAGCGAATGTAGTTACAATCAAAGGAAAGCCCAGCGTTACTCAACGCGGAAGTTGCAACGCCTGACGTTCACTTTATCCTTTTTTACACTTCCTCATATACGAGGGGGAAAGGCTTCCGGTGCAAGACCAGATTACTAATGAGAACACAGAAAGGAAGTCGGGGGGGTTGGAAAAATATATTTGGTCTTAACACAAACTTTTGCTATCACTACAATCTCTTTTTACTCAGGAATATACTAGCAGGGGAGAAAAAAGGGAAGAACAGAAGAAAAGGGGAAATCCCAGAACTTACAGTATAAAGTCTCATCAGATAATCAGAGATCTCATTTATTACACTACACGGACCAATGTAATACTACACGTAATACTGGTATTTGCTAGATGCAACTAAAGCCTGAATTATATATTGTGCATTGTATGCTGCAGACCTTCTATATAGATAATCTGTGCACCTTTTTTATGATTATGAAGTCCGACCCGTGTATTGCTTTTTTTTTTAATAGAGGAAACATCATGCATATGTTACTTTATACAGCTGCACATGAAGATATCTGCTGACCTCCTATGAATATGTACATACAGTATGAGCACCTGCAGTAAGTACATAGTGCAATTCACATCCATATGCTGCAGCCAGTACCAGCAATTATACTACAAAAATATAAAATGACAATAAAGGTGTTTTTAATGAGTTCTGCATTCATTTCAAGTTGGTTTAAAGGAATATTCCAGACACACTCTATAAACCCCAAAAAACTGCTGTAAAAAGTTTGAATTTTCGAGGACTGTTCAAAGTGAGCACAGCCACTATCGGTTTATGGGTGGGGTATCGTTTAATAAGTGAAATGCCAAAACCAGAGAAAAAAAAAAGTTTTCCCACACTAAAATAGCTTACACAAATACAATTGTTTTGTACATTTATGGACAATTCCACAGGAAAACAGGAAAATATTTTTGCTGTGAATTCATTTATCATAGGTCTATTTTTTTTTCTCTGACCGTAAAACCATCAGAATAAATAAAATTACTAGGCTGGTTACGGGGGAAAAAAATCTGCAACACTTAAAATCAACTTACTGAACAATCTAAACGTACCCAGCACTCTTTGTCTTTTTTTTTTTTAATGACAAAATATGAAAGTGTTTCAGCGGCTGTTCTGCTCGACTCAATAACAGAACTTTGAGGGACATTTGTTTCTCACTGTGCCATAGAAGGAACCTCTTTTGCCTGTGATGGTGGGGGAAGAGGTGGAGGGCAGTTTGGAGCTTTGAGTCCAGGCTTTTTCGGAGGAGGCTTTTTCATGCTGGCCTGCTGTCCTCGGGGTGCAGGCATCGGATGGGGCCTAGTGTCTGGAACCGTCGCAGGTGCGATCGGGGGTGGAGGGGCATGTGACTTGAGAGGTGGCGGCAGTTTTGGTTTGGAGAACTGAACCGTGACCTGCTCGTTTGGCTGGTTAGACTTGCTCAGGGGGAAAGTTCTCCTTGCTGTAAGAAAGATAGCAGGGGGGGGGGAATGACAGCACTGAGCGCACGAGTACAAGAAGTCATGCACTTCTGAAAGCGAAAATCACAAACCTTAAACAACTGAATTATATCTGTGATATACACTGTAAATAAAAGACAGATTTAGCCGCATTTTTAATGCCTGAGCTGAATCACCAGACACGATGTGATATTACAATAATTCACATACTGCAATTTATCACCTCTTTTGCAATTTATGTCCTCATATTTAAAAGATGTCATTATCTGTGTTATCCAGTAAGATAAAGTTATCTCACTTCTCGGTTTTTCTGCTGTAAAATGAGATTTTTGAGCAACACTGTCACTAAAACCTGCCCCAAATGTTGACATGTTGAGTCAGTCTTATATCAGTCTGCAACTGAAAGGCATTAAAATGGCAATTATATGCAATCTGTTTTTCCTAATACAGCAGTTAACACCAAATAAATCACATGTCTGTTACAATCTGCTCTAGAGGTTAACACACTCTACATGTTACATAGACTATAAACCTATCACTATATACATGTGTCAGGTTTAGCTACGGTTTCAGTGCTCGTACAGTCTATGTTTAGCCGATATGTACAGATATGTAATTTCTCATTCAACTATATTTGATTTATGTGTTTAGTTTACTTCATTGACAGAGTTTCATTTAAATTCTAGTATCAAATTTTGACATCTGGTGGAAGTATATGACTACCCAGTTGCTTTACATTGTATAAGCTATTATACAAATGCACTGCATTTAAGGAAAAATGGTTTGGTAGATAGATGAACAGCATGATACTTATAAGGCAACATCTTTCAGCCAGCGAGGCAGTTACAAAAGTGTAAGAGATGACGCATGAACCTAAAGATTGATACTCTGGTCAGCGGTGTGAGACTTCCTGTGTACATCCTGATTGTTAAAATAACAGCGGTAGATGTATTTTTCCTCATATTAAAATACATCGAATTACCAAGCCACTATTTTGACTAACGAGTCTGTACTGAGCTTTCTACAATGGAAAAGAAACAGTAAGTGCTGATAGAGATACGCTCAGTCCAAAAATAGCTCCTTTGGTAGGGATATTTATAATATGGTAAAAATTACCCTGATGAGCTCATCTTTATGTACTGAGATCATGATCTTTAAAATTTGAAAGATAATGCGTAATAGGATATCCCAGCTTCACCTGCGTCAGCTTATATTAGAGTAATGTAATGTCTCGTGTGTACGTATGAAAAACTAAAGTGCTGAAAGTGCTTCTGGAGAGGCCCAGCTCGACCTGTTTGACTGAACCTTTGACTTACGTTTAAACGGTGACGCGATCTTCACTAATGCCCTGGGAGAATCTGGCGGTGCTTCCAAAATTGGCTCGAGTTGGTTCTGTTCTGAGATCTGCCTCTGGGTGGGACTCCAGGCCTGGCCTGAGTTTGTCGCAGATCCCGCTGCTCTGGGAAGCGGAGTCGGGTTCTGGTTTGCTGTTGAGCTGGACGCGGCTGTAGAGTCAGAGGCCGGAGACGGGCCGGGATCGGTCAAGGATGAGCTGCTGGGCGTCCTGTTTGGTTGAGCAGGTGCTGCCGTCTCCGCTTCAGGGCTGCCCCACGTGGAGGTGCCACTACGGCCGCTCACAGAGCCAGATTTCACCAGGAAGGAGACGCCGCTGTCCTGAGAGGCTGTGCTGCAGGTTCAAGTATTTTAAAGAGTTTCCACTTTTTAGCATTTGTAGCCACTGAATATTTAACATCATATCATAACATATCTTAAAATATAAATATCTTTGATATGATTACTGCACTTATTACGCAGTACCTGTTTGTCTTGGAAAGAGGGAAGTGATATGCAGACGAGGAGGCTGTGGAGGAAGAGGAGGAAACAGTTCTGCTCAGTTTCCCCTTTTCTGGGACAACGGGAGAGGGCAGAGACGCATCCAGGACCTCGGGAAGTTCTGGGATCTCGAACGAGAGAGCTGATCAAAACAAATAAATAAAAAGAGTCTTACTCATTGCACTCAGCTGATGTACACGTTCATCCCCGTTCACATCATCTACATTCATCTTTGACCTGCTCCACTTGCCACGTGCACAGTTTCCTGTGCAAGGGTGCATCTAAGTGTGTACTAAGTTTCTGAGCGGGTGTTGCAGAGAGGTGAAAAATAACACAGGCTTTATTCATTTCCATGTTTTTGTCCCGTATTCTTGACAGAACAAAGCAACATTCATATTAACTGCAACTCGTGTTTTTAGCAAGATATAAAAATACAATAAAATAATTGTGGTTATTGCAAACACGAAAAGAAAAAAATATGTTACATTAAAACCACCCACACATGAACAGTGGTTAACAGCAGACTCAGTCAGAGCAACTGATACTGTGTAAAAGTGATTCTGTGAAGATCTGTATTGTTTGCGATCTGGCTTTCTTACCAGATAAGTAAGTCACATACATGCCTAAGGGCCCAGTTCTTCATTTTTCTGTATCATATCATATCCCCGCATCAGTGTATGTATCTTTTAGCCATGCTGAACAACAAGTCTTCAAAGAACAACTTTCAGTTTACATTAAGAGTGCATTTACCTTCGGGGAAGAGATCAGAGCTGTACTGAATAAGAGGCTCAATGACTGTCACCACCTGGACTGAAGAAGCTGAAGCCATGTCAAAGAGAGCAGCTTCCCTAACGAGGCAAAGTGATTGAGAGAGCAGAGAAGGACTCACATAAAGCACAAATATTGTTAACAGTGTAAGAACAGGAATAACTTGGAATATGATTAAACACACGTACCCCTCAGCTCGCGGCCAGAGCAGGTTTGGTCCCAGGACGATGGCGATGTTACTTGGTGTCATTTTGTTTATAGCCTGCTGCTCAGATAACAGAGACAGGAACTGGACCAGGTACCTGATAAGCAAGAAAAGAAGATGGAAAGAAAAAAATGAAGAAGACTTATAGACATATTAACACAAGATATATGAAGATTGAAATAAATATAAGACTTGTTGATTCCCTCTGCCATGTTAGCAACACTGAGGCTGTGCTTTGAAATAAGGGTAGTATGAGCCAAATGTTAAGCCTTTTAAGGTGGGCAGATATATCTGAGTGGTATCAGATCAAAACTTTGTTTCTCTGCTTTAAGTTCACTGCGTAGCCCACTCAGTGGTGTTACTTTTATACCTCCAACATGCACAATGAAATAATAGAAGCTGACTCTAAGTAACTGAGGGACAGGTACGTTTATATTCCAGGTCTAAAAAGTACACACAGTGATTTCACGATCACTAAAATGTGTTCAGAATTTGCAATGTGATGATGAGTCATCCCATAAGTCACGACACACTGCTCTCCCTAAACATAAAATGCCTTAAAAGTATCACCATTTGTATCGGTATTAGCAATACTGGCCCTGTATTGACTCGGTATCAGATTGATACCTAAATTTGCAGTATTGCACAGCACTATTAAGCCACACATAATGATAACATGTTGATGCATAGTTCACTGACTTAGTTGATGAGGTATGGTGGTCCTTAAAGGTCAAAAACAAGAAAACAGCAGCAAATAGAGAAATTCTGCAAAAGCATGCAAAACACAAAGGAAGTAAAATAAAACACAAAGGAAGTAAAATAAAACACAAAGGAAGTAAAATAAAACACAAAGGAAAGAGGAAAAATGGCAGCAAAAGCTCCAAAATAACGTGACAGCACGCTGCAGAAGTGAGACGCTAACAGTAAAGGGCTAACAGCAGGCATGTGTCCACAGTTACATGAATCATGTGATTAAAACACACATTACACAAAACATCAGGGTTGTTTTTTTTTTCACTTCTATTGTGTTTTACTAAAATTCCTTTGTTGTTTATTGGGTGTGTCTTGTGTTTTTGTGTGTTTTTGCAGTGTTTTTTCTATTTGCTGGTGTTTTCTTAAGTTGCAGTGCATTTGACCTCTCAGGTCCACCATACACAGGACCAACAGAAGCTAATTCAAGACACATTAAAAACTAACTAGACATCTGAGCAGAAACACAAGGGCCAAAACTGAAGCCAATACATCTTTTTTATATTGTCTTAACCACACATACTATATATATACAAAACAAAGAGCCATCATGACTCATGAGCCAACAATACTGCTGAAATATTTCAGTTAGGTAAATTTAAAAAACAACAACAACTTCTTCGTCAGAACATTTGATCGTGTGAGTGCAAAAAAAGAAAAAAGCTATTCACAGACTACACACCTGAGGTTGTTGTAGTTTTCAGGTGGCAGTTTCTTTAGAAGTATCTTGAATTGTTCCAGCTTCTCTGACAGCTCTTTCTCCCTATGGGGTCAGAGGCCAGAGTTAAGGAACACACCACAGTCAAAATGAGAAATGTAGAAATCGATTTTGTACAGACCCTGCTGCTTTAAACCAGTCGTTGTAGAGGTCAAACGTCATTAGAGGTTCGGGAAGTTCTCGGAGGTAACACTTCAAAGCTCCTGTCGACACATTCAGAAGTAAATCCCACCGTTAGATAAAAACACATATATTTATTAACCCAAAATATTGCACTTTGAATTTAACCTTCTTGCTGTTTTCTCAACATTAATAAACGCTTTTATATTGCACTGCTATAAATAATTCTAGCGCACTGAAATGGTGTTTTTGATGTTCACAGGAAGCTGTGCTTGGAGCAAACAGAAGAGGAACTGGGTTGTTAAAATGAGCTGTGAAAGTCACATTGGCTGGCCAGATGAGGAAGAGCCCTCATGACGGGAAATGGAAGAGGGCACAGCCTCACCTGCCACGGCGTGAGGGTCCATGCTGAACTCGCTGTGGTCCACCGTCCCTTGATTCAGACACATCTTCAGCCTCTTCATCACCGAGGCTGCGGCGGCCAAGCGAAACAGACCCTGAGGAAAGACGACGGTTCATGAAAAACGGGAGAGAAAAAAGAGCGTTCGAGCGGTAGAAGTCGCAACCAGCCAGCAGTCAGTCAGTTCAAATCAACATAACCAGGGAAAGCCCCCACGGCTCAGAAAGAAAGTGTTAACACCCTCTTTACTGATTATATATGTTTAGACACTGATTTTTTTCCACCCTTTCAGTTTGTCCATACAGTTTGTGCTTAACATGCAAAACTGATTACTTTCCCATCAATCTTAACTGTACTTTGTAGTTACTGCAAATGAACAAACATTAACACACCAATGCTCTAAACTTCTTTTTAATTTTAGTGAGTAAATCTGACTCCAGTTTTGCAGAGCTGCTGGCCCGTACACGTTGATTTAAATAGGACCTGTGATGTTAATTTGGAGCTCTTTTCTTTGTTCCTGTGATGCTACACTAGCTTTGGTTCAAAAGAATCACTATTCATATAACACTGGGCCTTTGTGCAGCTCCTCAATTCAGCCGATAGCTGAGCCGTGAGCCTGAGAAGACCATGTGATGCATTATAGTGATCCAAGAGTATACAAAGTGTCTAAATTAGTGCTTAGAGCAGCATAAATCCTGAGAGTTACATAACAGTAATAACCTCAGAAAGCAATATGATGTGCACTCAGGCGTGGACGGTGCACAGCAATTTAAGTGGGCAATGAAAGCACTTTTAATTTGCATATTTCTGGGTCTGAGTGTTATGACTGCGAACACTGCGGTACCTCCTCTCTCATGCCTGTTCTCAGCAGCATGTGAATACACTCCTGGATGGGCGCCGCGATTTCTCTGTTGCTTTGAGACAAATGTGAGAGCAGAGGCTCCCCGTAGACCTTCTGGTTGGAGAGGCTTTGTGACGACTCTGCAAAACACACAGCAGGCATGATGACACGTATCGCAATATTACATCAGTGCAGCGGATGAAACGCACGGACCTGAGAACACTCGGGTTACCTTTTTGACTGTGATCCTCTTTGAGTTCACTGATGTTTTTATCCAGGAACATGTGAGAATTCTTGTGGTATTCTGCCTGCAGCTCGAGAAGCTATTTTTTGACCAAGAGAGAAGCAGAGGCGGTGGATATAAAAAGAAACAAAAGTCAAAGTTAAGAAAAAGGTCACACCATTACCGTAACGGTGACTCACACGAATAAAGTAATTTGCGTAGTCATCCTCCTTAGTTGCAAAGTGATACAGGTCTGCAGAGTACTGGTCCTACGGAGACAACAGCAAAAGGTCAGAGATCAAGATGACGCCATTGATTCCAAACAGGTGGAAGACAGACACTTAAACACTTGTACCTTGATGCTCTCCAGCTTCCTCCAAGCTTCTTCCATTTCTTCCCTAAGCCCATCCTGCTTTGCCTGAGGTCCAGTGCTAGCCTGACTCCTGACCACACACACACACACACGCCGACACATATAAAAATTTGAAAAATTGTGGGGTGGGGTGTGTGGTTAAAGTGCAGGATGTTTAAAAACCTCACCTCATTCTTGCATTGTTCCAATCTGTTGTGAGCTTTGCAAACTGCTTTTTGTTCCTTAGAATTTCAGGTAAATCATCCTAAATGGACACAAAAAGGGAAAAAAAAAAGATTTTATGTGATCATTTAGTTACATCTAGAGGATTGTGCATGAGTGTAGTCTATATTTCTAAATAATCACATACAGGGGATGGGCAGAATATAGCAAAGGCTTAACAATGACGTTCAAGTGGCTACAAAAGCACAAGTAGTTAACTCATCTAGCATTTAACGACCTCCTCTGTACCTATAATGACGAGTTTTGACACCTCAGTGTACATCAGTAAAGTTGTGGTTTGATGACCATTTGAACAGTTTGGGGGGGGGGGGGGGGTTCCAGTTAATGTTTGATGTAAACTGAGTCATTTTGTTCAACGGGAAAGGGAACTATGAGAGAAACCCTTCTGTTCATGAATATTAATGAAGGAGCTTCACGGGTTAAAAAGTTAAAAAGCACTTTTAGCCTAAATTATATCAGAACATATTCTTGGTTTTGCTCATCACTGATCTTCTGTTCAGCAACATGAACATTAAGCTGTTGTCACCTCGCTAAGCTTGTTTAGTGGCTCCAGGACCTCCTTCTCCACTTTCATCTCAAAGTCTGCCAGCATGTTGGCCAGCATCTTCTCCATGAAACAGCACATTTCCAGCACCCTCCTGTCACACACACACACGACCAAATCATGATAAATATCCACCTCAAATCTGATATACTGTTTTGGAAATATATCAGAAGACATGCTATAAATTTCATTTAAAAGTGCAAATAATCAGATAAAGCATGTTCCTTCAGATTTAAACTAGATAAATCAATATACAAAGCAAATGGCATGGATGCAACCCATCAGGCTAACCTATTATAGCGCTAAACTCTAAATAAAGCAGATGCACAGAGCTCTGGTAGCAAGTCATAGACAGCATCCTCTTTCTTTTTTCACCCAGAACTGAAAACTCGAAAACCTCCACACTACAGTCATGAGGTTTTTGCATGACTCTAGTGTCAGTAAGAGCATTGGAGTTCAAGTACAGAACACAGATGGGTCAATGGAGGGGTGGATGGGTAACCGCAGAAGATCAAACCTGTCACCTGATTGAGGACTCTGCATCGAAGTCTTTCAGACTTTCTGCCATGCTGACAGACAGAAGCATCAGAGGAAGTTTTTTCTGTAGAGAGAGGAGGACATGTGACATTTTTCAGTAACTAACAGAGCATTTCCATAAACCACGCAGATGCATTAACACTGCTACCATTCGTTTTTCGGCCTCCAGCCCCGGTTGACTCTGCATGCAGCTCTGCAGCTTTTTATGGAGGACCTGAGCTGCCTTCCTGGCTGGTTCAATCCTCTGCTCCACCTTTGGTCAAACACACATACGGTGAACCTTAGAGCGTCTAATGATGGTATTTAATTTATTATTTTACTGCTATAAATGATGTGTGCAAACGAAAAATGCTATTGTTGCATAAATTTACATGAAATAGAACGTGGGTGGTAAGTGAATGTGTCCTCTAGTAGAGCTAGTAGAGCATCGCTGTGGTAACCATTGACAATATACAGCTATGGCTATAAACCACACTGTATCTTGAATAATACGTTATTCATAACAGTATAAGTTATGAAGAATATAAGTATAATAAAAAGAAATCTGTAAGGGTAAAGCAGATTATTTTTCTCACCATAACCAGGTCTTCATGTAGAAGGTCGGTAGCATCTTGTGACCTGCAAAAAAAATGATATTAATTTAGAAAAGATCTGCTGTTTAATGTATTGTTCTAGCATGATATTTAATGCAGCGGTCCCCAACCGCCGGGCCACGGACCAGTACCCGTCCATGAGTCGTTTGGTACCAGGCTGCAAGAGTTGAGGCTCGGGGTTAATCATTTTCATCGATAACTCGGTTTCCTTGGGTCTTTCCCGTGTGTTATTTTTTTTGGGACTGGCACTGGTGTTACTTACCGTGACACCTTAAAGGGCAGTCTGTGAAAATATTGTCGGACATAAACCGGTCCGTGGCGCAAAAAAGGTTGGGGACCGCTGATTTAATACATATAATTAAGCTAAGGATAACACGTGTCTGTTGATATTCAGGGTTTTCTAAATTTATTTAAATCAACTGAATTCAAACATGCAACCTTGGACTGTGATATTGTGCTGCTGTTTTTATATTCTGTGGTCTAAAAATTGTTACTCGGCTAATCAAAATGTGAAAAAATTCTGTTAGCTGTAGCTAAAAAGAAATAAATGTCAAAAAAGGGGGGGGGGGGCTTGAAATGTACATTTTGACTTAAAAATCGTATCGGTCTCAATGTTTGAAACCAACCTGTAACCTGTGCTTAAAACGGAAACTTGAAAAATGCTAGCATTAGCATGCTAACGTGCTCACAATGAACATAGCCAACATGACATCACACACTGGTTTTGAAGTTTAAAGTTTACTATTTCAGTCATTGCTATCTTTTTTTTACATATATATTATTACTTTTAAACTAGACATAACAAACCAGACCTGGACTTTAAGGCTGGTAAAAATGTAAATACACCATTACTGCTTCCATAGGAATTCAGAGGATAAGTAGCAGAGAAACTGTTAAAAACCGCAAGAGCTACATTTAAATTAGTATCTACAGATTACACAAACTGTGTAATCTTTTCATCTTCATGGCAGTACAGCTATAAAAAGATCGAACAAGTGTGGCTTGTTTGGAAAGGTTCTTAGCAGAAAGGCTCTACAAAAAGAACATTTCAGCTCAGCACGGTGGCCGTGCCTGAAAAAAGTACAAATCTTCTGGAGCAATGTCACAGCTCCATGTTTGACCAAAAGCCCCAGAGAATCAAACCCAGAGCTATACCCAGAGTATCGACACAAATGTCTCATGTATTAAGCACGATGGTGGAGGGGTGATGATTTGGGCTTGTTTTGCAGCCACAGGATCTGTGAACCATGCAACCACTGAATCAACCTTGAACTCCTCTGTGCACCAAAGTGCTCTAGAGTCAAACGTGAGGCAATCTGTCCGTCAGCTAAAGCTTAGGTCAGAAAGGACATGCAACAGAACATGATCCTAAACGCTGCAGCAAACCTACAAGAGAATGACTGGAAAAGAATCAAGGTGTTGTAGTGACCACGTCAAAGTCCAGACATCAACTTGAATGAAATGCACGACATGTGAGAGAAGAGTGGGTCAAAATAATTCCGTAACGATACGAGAAACTGATAAAGTCATACAGAAAATGAGTACTTCACACTACTACTTCTACAAACTGTTGAATCATGGGATGTACAGTTAAATCTAGTTTTCTAGTTCATTAATCGGGTAAAATACAGTTTCAGCCATTATTACTCATTTGTGAGACTAGATAGTGGGACTATCCAAAAGTTGTCCAGTTATAAATAGAGACCCAAACATCAAGTAATACACATGAAACACCAATATAACCTAACATAACCGAAATATCATGAATATATTCATGAATCTTTCTCATATATATGTAGACTTGGACGATGCATCACACCCTGCTGACCATCAGAAAGAATGCCACTTTAAGGCACTTCTGCACTGGCATCAGTCTTTTATATACAGTCATTTAGCAGGTAAGTGATGTTTACCATGTTGACTATCTCAGTTTAGCATGTTGCTGTGCTAATTAATATGTGCTGATTAGTCACAAACATAAAGTACAGCCCCAGTTGACTAGACTTGCTTTCAGTAACAAATCAAATGAAACTTTCACCAAGAAGTCATCGCAATTTTTTGGTGTATTTGAGCACACCACGTGATAAAGTTATTTCTGTACCGGGTAACTGACTTTCCTACTGTTTCAGTGCAGTGGCCTCGCAGTTTGCGCCTCTTCTGCATGGGGGACATAAATATATCTAAATGTGGGGGTGGTAAAAGATAAAGGACATTTTAGGCCTGAATAACATGCGACAACCATGACAACAGCCTAAGCATGGGCGTGTAGGGTAGTGCTGTGGTTTATTTAGCACCAGGTGGGGAGGACTGCAACACCACAAGTTTCTCTGCTGTCACAAGAAGAGGCAAAGCAATGTACAGAGAGCCGATAAAAGTCACTGCAGCCATTATGTTTGTGCTAAGCTGAAAGGAAACCAAGCCCAGTTCACAAAGAGTTCAGTTATGCTTCAGTACTTCTAAGGTATAGTTTTAATTCCTCTCGTGAATCTAAAATCTGGCCTTTCACAACACAAGGAGAAGAAATCCTCAGTAGGTGCTTGTTTTAGAGCACATATACTTTATTAGGAATTGTATGTGAGACCTTAGAGGTGTATGTGTTTAGATCAGTGTGCAATATGTCTATTTATATGTGTGTTTAATTCATCAGAGCTCAACGCTCCAGTACAAAGTGAAAAGTGCTGTTCGTGTTAGTTGGAGCCCACGTTGCCCTGCTGCAGATGCACGCTGCCGAGTTTATTATTAAACCAGAATGCGTCAAAGGTAAAGGGAGCACAGCCTGAAACCACACTCCTCTAGCCCTGCTGCATGCAAGCTTGTACCAAGAAAACCAAATAGCGCAAAGGTGCATGATTTAGTCACCCACTTCTTTGCTAACGCCAGTCACTCAGTGGTAGTCAACCACAGGAATGCCTAACATAATCTGGCACCTACTTTCAACTTTAAGGTGTTGTGCAAAAGTCTTAAGCCATCCCATATTACTTCATTTTTTTGCAAGGAAAACAGGAAATGGGTGTTTACTGAAACATGTGCAAACCTGCATGGAAATACAGTATATAAAGCAAAAACAGAGTTTTGAATAACTACCAAGTCTATTTTTCATATGACATATTTATTCTTCAGGGCAGTTTGAACGCTAGTATGCAGGTTTTGTGTAGTCTTCGGGAATAGTTCTCTGGGCTTCTTGGAAGATATTCAAAGCTGTACTTTGGATTTTGGTCTTTTGTTCTGTTCTCTGTCCAGATGTTCCCAGACTGCTTCAGTGATGAGGTCCGGGATCTATAGAGCCCAGTGCATTACTATTCCACTGTGTTCTGATACTGCTCTGACAGCGTGTTTGGGTCTTGAAGACAAATGAAGTCAATCAAACACTTTCCCCGTGCAACATGGCTAAAGTCCAGTAAATCTATGAGTTCTATCAATTTTGACAAGCTCTCCAACACCACTCGCTGAAATGCAGACCCAAACCATGACAGAGCCTCCACCGTGTGTTACAGATAAACTCTCCTGACCTGAATTTCAAATTTGGATTTAACACTCCATCAGACCCAACAATTCTCAGTCCACTTCTTGTGTAATTAGGCATACCTCAGCCTTTTCTCCCCGTTTCCCTTCAATAAGCTACCTGCCAGACACCCTTCCACTGAATTTCTAACGAGGCTTTAGCGAGCAGTATGTGAATCAGCTGAAGAGCCTTCAAAAAGCCCGGAGAACTGTTGTGACAAAGGCTTTTATTTTCCAGTTAATGTTTGCACTGTTGAAATATCAGTTTAGCAATTTAAAAGCAACCTCCTGGCAAAGAGCCACCATCTTTCCAGAGTGTGTTTCTAACATTCACCACAACCTTGAGTCAGTTTCTCTGTTCAGAAGTGCTCAGCCGCTCTGAGTCCGAGGTTTCCCTCAAAATCCAAACAGTATGAGTCACTTTAAAGAGGAACCAGCTACTTTACACACTTCCATCACACTGAAAGTGAGAACATACAAAAAACCAAATCAGATTATCAAACTGATACGAAAACTGCACTGAGAATTCCCCTCCCTCTTAGCGTTAAAGAAAATAAAGTCTCAAAGTAAAGCGATCCATCGTATTAGTAACGCAGCGGTGGATAATTTTTCATGTAGTCTGATAGCAGGAGTGGCATTAAGGTGACTGGTAGTATATGATGAGCATAAATGACAAAAATAAAGCAGAGAAGTCTCAGTGATATTTCCCTACAGACAGCCACCGAATACTACTGTTCAAGCTGATGTTGATGAATGATATATTCATTACACTATGGTCACGGCTGTGGTTACTGATTTCTTTATCTAATGCGGCAATATGTAACTCAAGGGACATCTGTCTTACATGACGCAACGTTTGGCGCCACAGAAGACCTTAAATTTACTTTAAATGTGATCATAATGTCGTTTAAATGCAACATTCAGAATACAAGTTCAGGCTTACCTTGTCGCAGTGCCCAACTGCTTCAGGATGCTCAGAGACTGCCGGAGCATGCTGGCAGCAGAGTCCAACCAGCCTTTCTACCTGACCTACCCACTCTTGATCGACTCAGCAAGGTATCCTGTTAATTAAAAAAGAAAAAAAGTGGAGGAAAAGTCCACACAGGCTCCAGGCTGCGTTACTGCATCAGGAAGAGAAAGCACAGACCGGTGGCTCTGCCTCTGCTTTGTCTGGTTTTTGTGTGTTTATGCATGCGTGTTTTGGCCTTCAGTTTTCGTTCTCGTTTCAGGAGCACGCTCTCAAGTCACGTCGAGCACAAGTCAGCGAATGAGGAAGTTGCACAGATGATATGCAGGCTGTGAGAGGGAAGAGAGATTTTTTTTTTGTTGTTGCATTGTCACACTATGATTTGACAGTCTAAAATGACACATGATGTGACAGAGAAGAATGAGTGGGACTGTGTAGGTATCATTTGACTTTTAACTACATGAAAGGTTGATCCGCCTTTGCAGACGGATATCTCATGAGGAATAATTTGCGCAGCGCTGCGTTTGTTTGTTGCATCTTGTAATTAGAATGATGCTCGCCCACTTAAAATATCCTTCAGGCACGGCTGTGGTTAATGTGTAGTTCTGTAAACTAAGGTAAAAAGGATGTGAAATGGCCGAAAGAGGAAACTGAGCTGCTGTTTGTAACATTTTTTTCCTGTCAGCTTAAAAGTTATTTCCATTTTAACGAGTCCACTCTATTCCTCTTTAAAAATCTGGGCATTTTAATTTTTGCTTCAGGTAGTCTGCTTCCTTTTCGGTTAACATTTTTAGATCTTTTGGATTTTTTTTGGTTGTTGTTTTGTAAACACAGCACTGACTTTCTGCAGTCTCTTTAAGTTTAGCGTCAAATAAGCGTAACTCGCCTTTAATCGTGTCTGAAGTTACTTTACTCGTCCTTTTAGCTCCGTTTCTGGATTCGAGAACCATTCTTATAATTTGGGATTTATTGTTCTTAAATTTATGGTGATTGCAAATCATGTCTCCATTCATGGCACACAGATGTTTTTATTCTTCTTGTTTCACTTTGACTTTAGATTTAGGCAAGCAGTCACAGAGGGCTCTCCCCTTCCTGTTGGGGCTCAGACACTCTTAGTACGAAATCTGTTACCAAAAACAAAAACTACAGTAAGGACACGTTAATCCCATGAATTAACTAGAAATGAATAATGATGCCTTAAAAAAAATTAAACATTACTGTACTTGTTAAAGTTTTACATTAAAGTTTGTAGAGTGTTTGTAGATCAACATTGCGATTTTAACAAAATGCACTTCATAACTCAATTAGGAGGCACATGAAATCAGCTTTTCACAGCCATTATGTTTTTCTGATGTTATTTTGTGATATTATTCTGTTACTTGTGTAGTGTTTCGCAAACAGTAGATAAATGATCTTTATTTTCACTGCTCATTCGCTAAGTTTTAAAAACTGCACGTGTAGGATTTGCAGTGAAATGCAATACGCTTAAAAATGTTGCTGTATTTGCTCCAAAATACCTTCCAGGAGGGAGCTATGACAGTTCTCCCTTTGGATCACGGTGAAATGGCACCTGAGCTTTATTTCCAGATTTTATTCTTCTTTTTTCTTTCAGCATTGACACTAAATCGATCAGAGGGTGCAAGTGAGATTGAACCAGCCCTCAACTGCCACATGCCTGGTGGCAGCATTGTCAAAATGCACATGACAAACAAACAGTCTTTATTTTTAGCAGTTTCCTGACCATTTCTTTTGGCTTCGAGTCAAATTACATTTCTGCAACACTGTGGGTTTCATACAGCACTGTGCAAACATTTTGAGCAACCCCTCGCCCCACCCCAGACTTTTTTGGTTTTTTGGTCATGCTTTAAGGCAACCTTGAGTAACTCAGCTCAAAGAATAAACTAGTGTTGTGTCTGCATATGAAGTATGATATTTAAGTTGTATCTTTAGGTATTTTGTTACTAACAACCTATCAGGAAAAAAATTAAAGAAACATTTTTTTCCAATTCTTTAGCTGAAGCCATGAAAAATACCAAAGATAACACAGTTTAACAGGTATAATACAGTAAAATATAACTCAGAAGTATAGTCAGTGTCCTGAACCATCTCAAAAACATGGATGCTCTGTTGTGGTTCGGGGTTGCATTTAAGCTGATTTTGAGGATCCTGTCAAAATTGATGGAATTCTTGATGCAAAAAAGCACCATTTGATGCAATACCATACAGAAAGCGTCTGATTGGTAACAGCTTCATTTTTCAGTATGACAATGATCCCACACACAGACAATGGAGCACTTTAAGTCATGGATTGGTCACCCCAGAGTCCAGACCTCAACATTATTGATGTAGTGTGGGATCATCTTGACAAACAGCAGAACAAAGACCTTTGAATGTCCTTCAAGAAACCTGGTTTGGCATCTGGCACAAGCGCGCTATTACTTTCAGGCCCATCCAAATTAATCCGTTTATCAGAACAACATGTTTTACAGTGTTAGGTGAGCAGATGAAACAGTCCAATGCTTGCAGTTTAAATTAGATGCAGCAACGCAGCTGATCAGTTTATTGTTTCAAATCACTTCAAATACATGAGGGAAAACACCTCTTACACCTCATGGTTTCAACAGTTTGTCCAGTGAACATCATGGAAAACACCATAATTTTGTTCAAGATAATTTCCAACGCACCACATAATGACCAATTTATTATGTTCACCTGTTCAGTCTAGACAATTCAGCTGCCCTGCAGAAAATCCTCTTTGTGAAGTTAATAACATTCGGGGGTTTTTTGCTCCGTGAGAGGAGCCGGGCCGTCATCTGGAAGCTGTTTTTAGAGGTGCTTATGTATATAAGTGCATTACTGCTGAGTGGTAATGTACCTAAGAAAGTATGTGTATGTTAACTGTAGCACTTTACTTACAGAAAAAACAGTGAGCTGGTGTCATGTAAACTTTAACAAGGCGACAAAAGACACTCTGCTACAGAAATACAGAAGCTGTCACTAGAAACAGCGTAAGGCCAAAAATACTGAGGATGTTTCAGATTAAACTTTTAAATACAGATACATCACCTCCCTCCCAAAAAAAATAAAAATAAAAAATTCTTTTAAAGGAATTTCATGGGCTGTTCCTGGTGGTCTAAGGCCAAGAAACATGAACAGTAAGTTGACTGAAGGTAAGAAAGTACTGAAAACAATCACGGGACATAAGACAAACCAAATAACAATATAATGTCTCGCTGTGGTGGAGACAACAGCCAATTATTTCCACTCTGTAAATTTCCAATTAAAAATCTGTTTTCATATCAATGGCAAAAAAAAAAAAAAAAAAGGGGACAGCAGTTTCTGGAAATTTTGACTTTACTCTAATGGAGTGAGAAGAATGAGAAAACGTTTATGCAAAATATCAACTCAACTGATTTCTGATAACTGAGCTGCAGCATACCATTTTAAACCTAGAACAAAGTAGTAAAATCCAGAGTGTACTTCCTATATCAGTTCATGTGTTTATTAATGTTCTTTTCTTCTCCTGTCGCTGATTTGCGTTCTTACAAAACAGTTAAAACTGGAGAAAAAGTAAAGCACCAAAGAAATCCTCATGCAATTTTACATGACAGTAAACTTCTATTAGGTAATCTTATTTTAAAAAAAAAAAAAAAAAAAAAAAATGCACAAATCAAAAGGAATGCAAATAACTTCAGCAGCTTTTGAATTAAAAACCTGGTAGGTGTGGAACAATGAAGAGGCTGTGAAGCACTTGGAAAACCTGCGATTGTCTCCTCTGGAACCTTGAAGGAGTTTTAAAGAAACCTGGAGGCATTCCAAATGTTCCATTTCTCTTCATCTCGTTTTGTTCCACCTGTTTTCTCTTGCCGTGGAAGCCCCACGAACTTTGATTTAAAATGAGGTACAGGAGTTTAAGAGCAGTCCTGATCTGACACTACCCATAATGGTCCCCTCCCCGTTCTCCTCTGCTTCTCCCTCCATCCCTCTGAGAGTGAAGTACATGGCGAAGCTTTCAGGTGGAGGACTAGCGCTTTCCTTTGGCTTCTTCCGCTTCTTTCTCTGATGAAAAATGACAAAAAAAAGAAAACAGTGCAAAGCTTTGAATTTCAAAGTGCTAAACATTTCCATAAAACCCATCCAAACAATCTGAGTCATAAAGTCTCCTGCTGGTTATTGTAATTATGAGAACGGCACACTAAAGCAGCAAGCCTTGCAAACATCTGACATCCTGGCGCTTCCTTAGAAGTTCCTGCCCTGCCTCATTTCAGAAAAATGCATTTGTATTCTCTGGCAGTACAACACTTTGTCTACACAGAAAGTTTTTTTTTTTTTTCCCCCTGTACAAACAAATCTCATATCCTCTTACAGCCCCAAGCCAGAGAGGGTATGTTGAATTATGTTCTGGAGCTTTTGTGTTGCAACTCAACTCACTGAGGATGCAAAGTGCTCCATTACTCACAATATAAAAGCCACAGAAACAAGCAAGATGCAGTCACTCTGCTCCAGACAGATAGACTGTTATCTACAAACTTTTAGAGATGTTACAGAGATGTAGTTTGAAATAAATCTTGGATAAATCTGTGGTTCTGTGCACTCATGCACATTTTCAGAAACGACATATTGCACAATTTTCACTATTCTCACCTTTCCTGAGTTCGTCTCGCTTCTTGGCAGCCTCCTCCCTCTGTTTCTTGATGATAGCCAGTCTGGCGAGATCAGCCCTGGCCTGCTCAGTCTTACCCTCAAGATGAAGTTTCATGTAGCGCTCTTTTGATTTCTGCTTTTCTATCTCTTCCCTGAAAAAGATACATTAAGATAGTAATATTTAGTCCCCTTGAAAAGGTATGAAGCACAAACCAAAACATATTTTGTTTGACACCCACCTCTCCCTGCGAGAAAGCTCTCTGGGAGCGCTGACGTCTACTTCAGCTACCTTTTTGCTCTTCTGAGCGACACGATTGGGATTCTCAATCTCAATAAGCCCCTCCACTCCACTCCTCTTTCTAACCTACATAAAGAAAGAAAAACCTTTGTAACACCAATCACTATGACAGGGCTTGCATCAAATTCTCTACACAAACTACCTTTAAGAACCGTGTACTGCTGTAGTTGTAATGAATCATTTGGGTGTAGTTGTTTTCCTATAAAGACATTTCTTCATCCATCATGTTATTTATGGTGTGGTGCCAAATGTATACAACATATCTGTGTGTGACTGTTGGTCAGTTCAGTTGGTCTGTGCCCTGTTGAAACATGCTCAGACTAAGGAAAAGGAATATTTGTCTAAACCAGGGGTGGCCAATCTCAGTCCACGAGGGCCGGTGTCCCTGCAGGTTTTAGATGTGTCCTCGAACCAACACAGCTGATTTAAATGGCTAAATTAGCTCCTCCACATGTGAAGTTCTCCAGAGACCTGGTAACGAACTAATCATGTGATTCAGGTGTGTTGACCCAAGGTGAGATCTAAACCCTGCAGGGACACCGGCCCTCGTGGACTGAGATTGCCCACCCCTGGTCTAAACTGTGCTGTTGACAGTAAGCATTCAGTGAAAAACAAAAAAGATGCATTTTCAGGTTCTCACACAAACACACACATATTCACCCATTGACAAATTAATAACACATTCACCTCAGACTCGTCGTCGCTGCTGCTCTCCTCCTCAGACTCTGAAGAGCCCTCTTTCTCTGCACCACCATTTTCTTCCTGTTAAAATACACATACAGTCATACTTAATGTCTTTTAAGGTAATCAAATATTTGTTATAAAAAACACAAACAAACAAAAAACCCAACAATTTTCACTCACCATCTCTCGCTGGGCTCTCATCTGACGATCAATCTCTTCAGGGTTGCTGAACTGCTTCCCGCGGCCCTTGTGGCCCTTTTTCCCTGCAAGACAATTTTTAAGCTGTCAGCAGCAAAAAGACTGCATCTATTAGCAACTCTCCTCCATTAAACAAGTCGTTTGAATAAGCGACAAAAGCGTGCTCCCACTGAAAATGCTGCATTCAGAGGAGCAGAACATTCTGAGAACACAATCAGCTATTTGGGGCGGGGGTGATAACTTATAAGTAACCTGCAAAGTTAATCACTGGGTAGACACAACTATGAAAATACTGGTGCTCTCTCACCATGTAGCCCTATATTTGACAACAAGTGCCCAGAGCCATCTTTGGCTGATGACACAATTCACAACGTGACTTCAGAAATCCACACAGCCTGCTGCGTGAAGAGAAGATACCGTGAGCGCCGATGAGTCACACTGACGTTTACAGAGGGCCAACTCCCCTCACCGGCAAATCTAACAGCCGACGACTTAGAAGGATGTACCGACAAAGAAAAAAAAAAAAACCCCGAATAGTTTGACCATATATTTTTGATTGTAAACTGGTACGAAGACAACCTCCAAATAGAAATTTCAATAACTGATTATGTATGTAAACTGACCCGGATGCTTTCTTCTCTGCGCATGGTATTAGCGGTTGAAAGCAAGCAACCAAAAAACAAAACAAACAAAAAAAAAGACTATTGAGGTTTAAGTTAACACCAAGTCGTCATCTGAGCTTACGTGAGAACAAATAAATAATTGGACATCGGTACGTCTCTGGTGCCTTTAATAAACCGTTCTTACCGGCAAATTACATTATGCTAACTATGTAGCATGCTAAACATGCTAAGCATGTGTGAATTCAAAGGGCTAATGATCCGCTAGCTAAAATGTAATCGCAAAAACAGGCACATTATGTGAATTTTCGTTTTAATACTTACCACCACGAGGCATTGTTATAGGTGAGTTCTATAAAAGTCCACCACAACGTCAAAGAATAATACAACAGTTCACTCGAAACGCCGGTGATTTAAAGTGCTAGATGAAAAGAATAAAAAGTACTTCGTCTCTCCCGCTATTGGCAGACGCCTCTTTCGCTCGCGGAGACGTACGCCTGCGCACTTGGGACTATAAGCTGCACTGCGCATTTGATTGAAAGGTGCATTGACCAATTGGATAAAGAGACTTAAATCATTCATAAAAGTGGCATGTAACGCTTATCTGTTTAATAATATAATAATCCATAAATAAATAAAATCATAATCATATATTTGATTATTTGAATTTTATACAGTGCTCAATAAACACCTATGACCGACTGAACAACATAACATAATTCACGCATAAACCAGGCTTTATTGGTCGGTTGGGAAGGAGATGCTGACATTCAAGATACAGATACAGCCTCAGAGTTTGTGCAGGTTTATGCACTATTAAAACTAATAAAAGAATTAAATCTAACACCTCCGGTTTCCCTTTTTCCTTTCACGGGTTTGAGCCTGTTTCAAAAGCATGTTTTTATTCTGTTTGTTAGCTAAATAAAATTATTAAAAAAAATGTACAAAAAATGAAGCTCTGTATGCTATGTATTAAAAATACTTATAAATAATTCTGACCACCCAAAAGTTGCTCAGTAAGTATATGGAAGGCATACTGTATATGAGGGTTTTGCTCTATTTGGAAGTGGAGCTGAATGAAAAGCTGTAATAGTGAATGAAGCCTTACTTTTCTCAATTTTTTCTTTCTATTGTGTTACTGTATATTTTTAGAGCTGCTATGAATCCAACAATTCACAAATGTTATTTTCTAAAAACCGAAAGTCAAACAAAAAGAAATGCCTTTTGTCAATGGAGTTTACTTTTAATCCAAAGAGAAAATAGAAAAAAATTAAATTAAAAAGCAGGTTTTATATCACATACAGATGTACAAAGTGTAGAAAATTGGCTGTGTATTGAACAAAGAAGGTTTTTAAGGTGAAATAATTCAACAAATTAAAAACAGAAAACATACAGTAAGTGGAAAATAAAGAGTAAAATGTAACACACAAGAATCCTCATTGTGAGGAAAATGGATGATATTATTACTTTTGTCCTGTTATCTATCGATACAAAAATATTTACTTGGAAGAAAACGCTTTATTCAATGGAGGCACTAGATCAGATCTGTCACTTTTTCCTTCGATGTTGAGTCTTGACATCTTCCACTTCTTTCTCCATCAGGTGATACTCTACGGTAGTCTCCGTTAACTTGAAGGAAAAGATTAAAGATCACTATTTTACTCATTCTGCGACAAACCGGGTTATCATCATCATTATCATCATCACCTTTATTTATAAAGCACTTTAAAACAACCACAGCTGAAACAAAGTGCTCTACATAGGAACTATATAATAAAAGTTCATAAGATATAAATAAAAGCCAAATAAAAGAAAAAGTAAGGGTTATATAATTGAATGAACTGGTAATTACATTTATAACTTAAATATAATATGCAGCCTGTAAAAAAAGCAGTTTTATGCAGTTATAACAGCTTTACAGAGGAGGCAAAAAAAAACTTTCCTACCTCAGAGCCTAATATTGCATCCATAATATTACTCACAATGTAATGACAATTGATCTTACCATATCCAGGAGAAGTTCAATCTTTAGTTTTAATACGTTATTCTCTTCCTCCAGCTGGATATTTTTTTTCTTAAGCCGCTGAACTTCCCTACTAGACACATTTCCACCAGATTCTGGTTTCACAAAGGAGAAAAAAAACAGAGTTTATGCTGTGTTGGCCACAAGGAACCAGACGTTGATAATAACACACACACACACACACACAAAGAGAGAGAGAACTAAAAGGTAATTATTCAGAAAACCCATTACCTGTAATCCACTGTCCCTCTTCAAATTTCAAGACCTGACCTCCAATGTTCATCACAGGAGGGCCATACTCAAGGCCCAGCTCTATTTCTCGAGTTGAACGATCCAACTAAAAAAAAGATAAAAAGGTATAAATAACGGTTAATGCTATCTCTCAGGATGTTATGCAGATTAACTCCCCCCCCCAAACGTGCTGTACAACTAGTGTTTCCAGTGTGTGAATGATGCTAAAATTCATTAGCTCACCGTGTGGAGGCTGGACAAGGAAGCAGATTTACGTGGAGGAACCTTTTTAGGACTAAATGGGTTTCCAAACAGAGGCATCCTCAGAGATTTTTTAAGGTCCTAGATCAGAGACGGCACCCGAAAGAGAATTACTATTTTTAAGATAACGCTAGCTTCACCTAGCTTCTCACTGTGTTTACCGTCGTTAGCGGTGCACGACCACATTAATGCTAGGTGGCTAGCTGCGTGAATTACTTATATCTCACAATTTAATTAAATTATCCCCTGCCTCTCAGAGTATTTAGGTAATGCTGTTTCAATTTAAATATACAGCTAACATATTTACCTCCATACAGGGTATTTATTTAAGTTGGCCTGTATCCGTTTCTCGCAGAACATGCTTGCCACTGCGCAAGTGCGAATTTTCCATTTGTCCAAAGTGGGCAATCCTGAAACATTCCACGACTTTCGCACAAACTATTCGGGAAAAAATGTCCACCATAATACCCTTAAAGAAACTAAAATTTTATCCATCGTCTTACAGCTTTTTTGGGGGGTATCGTGTTCACATTTTAATACCTACTAGTTAGAATTTCATAAGATCTTCCTGTTTCTGAATGATAATGGAACGACCCGTGTAACGGAACGTCACCATGGTGATCTTTTACCGTCTTTGGGGTACGACGCTTTAATATTTTATTCGGATGAGCTCATATAATTAAAAAAAATAACTCCATACATTAAATTGACTATTATGAACAGCACAATGCAGATAATGATAATGTACAAAAAGTAAAGATAATACAAACACTATTTCAGTAGGTTACGGTTGTACTTAAAATACACTGGCCCCGCCTCACTTTGTACACGGCCCCAGTGGCCTAATGGATAAGGCACTGGCCTCCTAAGCCAGGGATTGTGGGTTCGAGTCCCATCTGGGGTGTTCTTCTTTTCGCTATCGTAACAAGCACCTTAGACACAGTTTAAGTGCTTCGTTGTCTGTAGAAGAAAATCTTCACATATAAATCCTAATACGTTTGAAGAATATGTGTGTCTAACTAGGCGAGAGGCAGGCAGAACTCAGTCTTCCACGGCTGACATGGAAAAACGCAGAATGGCACTCTGCGTACTGCTGAGCACTTTAGCTGTAGCCACAAAATCCACGGATGTATTCAGAAGAGTGAACATCAAGCTCCAAACTTACCGTGAGTAACCTTACTGTGGCGTGTCTGTACACAGCGGGAACCAATTTTATATCCCTATAACTCCGCTAAACACAAAATAAATATCTTTACCGCTATAAAAGAAGGCGTATGGTTATATCTTACATAGCTTTTCTTTAATGGACAGTTACTTTGTTCTCTCCCGGCTAAATTTAACAGTTTTAAAATGTAACACTATTTGAACATGTAACTCGAAATACCATAGCCATTTAAATGCATTTAAACACGTTTTCTTTTTTAAAATGTTTTTGTAACACTTATGTTAACAAATGTAAGTTGAAAAAAATGCTTGTATATTCAAGCAAGGACACGAACACAACATTGTGTTAGTGTTCTTATAATATTAATATGCAATTAATATTAATTTGACAGAAAATAGCAACACATGAGAAAGCTGTTGTAATTATTTTATCGGTGTCATGACATTATCTTACATAATGTGTGTTATCTAACCTCAAGCATGTAACCCATCCTTCTACAATGGTAGAGCTCCAAGAGGCCACTGTGCACTGGGATGCTGCCCAGAAAAGTGTGATCCTGAAGGAGGGGTTGATGGAGACGGAGGGGGAAGCCTATGGGTACTTCAATGACACTCTGCTCCTCTCAGGATGGGGCATCCTGGAGATCAATGCAGGCTATGGAGGAATCACTCAGGAAGATGAGACCACTTTCTTCTTGGCTGGCTACCTGGAAGGTTACCTCACTGCTGGGTGAGCAGCACAGGCAAAGTGCAAGCATGAAAATACACTAAGCACTATAAATGCAATTTTCAAGTGAGCCAATCATGTGGCAGCAATGCAGTCCGACACCTAATGCAGATACAGGTCAACTTCAGTTAATATATCGTTACACTTTGATTACATTTCTTATTAGGTGTAGCTGCTAGCTCTGGTTGTAACATGTGGACTGCTTTTATGTGGGCTAATCCCTCACTGCTTATTCTCCTTCCATTGCAGACAGATGTTCAGTCATTACTCCAACATGTACCCTCAGCTGATCAAGGATGAAAAGGTTCTGGAGCCCTTGAAAAACTTTTTGAGGTACAGTGTTAAATTATATCAAATCAAAGCCATGGATTAAGCTAAAAGTAATCCCATGTCTAATACTAGATTTATAAGCGTTTCTCTTTGTTTTCCATTGCCTTCAAGATGCTTTTTCAGAGGCTTGATTAACCAGTATTGTGCACAGAGTGTATATAAAAGATGGGTGTAGCCCTTCTCTAAGGGCTACACCCATTAATGCTTTTAATAGCCTGCAGGAGGTGACTCTCCTGTTGGCACAAAGACTGTGTAGAAGTCTATGGAAATTATCTTAATGCTCACTTAATCTGCGACCTCAGGAAACACTAAGTTTATGGGCTCAGTCTTAAGTCTTACTTGATAAATTCTGGTGATGTGGTCGTTGTTATGAAAGTCAAATACTTTCTCATTCACAGCTGTGTAAATATAAAGCATGCAGTGGTA
Source organism: Simochromis diagramma (assembly GCF_900408965.1). NCBI lineage: Eukaryota > Metazoa > Chordata > Actinopteri > Cichliformes > Cichlidae > Simochromis > Simochromis diagramma. The sequence goes on along the minus strand of NW_024386920.1, from coordinate 449,982 downwards.
TGCTTCAGTTCTCTGTCATATTCACACCTTACCCGCCACACCTGGGTTCAAGACAGCAAAACACCAAAGATCGCAAAGCTTAGTTGAAAACTTTACAAGACTCTTTTAGGCAGCGGACGTCTACATCCATCTTTTATATACATTCTATGATAGTGCCTCATAACTGTCAACTGTCTATACAGAATTTACAAATTATATTTATGCACCTATTGATTGTTAGAGTGATGTAAAACTGCACCATCAAGAGACAAACGTTGATTCTAAAATTTGAATAAACCCCAGCAAACAAGACCAGTGGTCCAGAGAGCAGGTGAAGCTCAGGAGAAACAGTGACCCCTTGTGGAGGCATATGGGACTGATCCTGGCTCAGCTGGATGGACTCCACGCAGGAGCTGCACTGTGGGCCAAAAGCAAACACAGGGAGGTGTGTATGTGTGTGTTTGTGGTTGTGAGAGAGTTGTCACAGTCATTTCATGGATCTCTTGCCACTTGCTCTTTCCCTCCTGCGCAGCCTCTATCAGCGTTCACGGTCCAGTTTCTAAATGGTGTCGGTGACCTCTTGGATCTTGTCCCAGCTTTGACACCTCGCTCCAACTCCTCCGCAGGGTCCGGCGCTTTCAGGATGCCTGGAATGGGCCACTGCACAGCTCTCATAAAGGTTAGGCCAAGCTCATTTGGCTCATGTGAGGGAGCCCTTGGGAAAACCTCAACACAAACCTAACTGCTTTTATTGGCCTCTGTGAGCAGGATTTTCTTCTTTTAGATGAGTGTAAAAGGCCATTGCAAGGGGCTTATTTCCTCTTTCACGTACACCAATCTATGGAACAAAGTTCAAATGGATGTGTGCTACTGGATTTTTTAAGACCCCTTTAATGTATCTTAATAAAGTTGCATCCACGTTAAACTCTTTCTTTTATGATTCACTGATTGTATCTTGTTTCTTTTAAAAATATAGATGTTTCTCTCTCTCTCTCTTCTCTGTGTCTCAGGTTCTTCCAGGCTTTGAGAACCTGCTAGTCGGCCACTCTAGCTGGTATACTTATGCAGCCACCATGCGTATCTATAAACACTGGGACTTCAAGGTGTCTGACACACACGTAGCCACTGGAAAGATGTCGTTCAGCAGCTACCCTGGTACACACACTCCTACTATATCACATACAGTATAAGAGCCGCACAACCGCACACTTATATGCATAAATATACTCAAATAACCAATGTGTCTCGAGAAAAAAAGATCGATTTGCAGAAGAAGAGGGTTTTTCAAAGAACAGACTTCACTTCTTTCTTGCAAAAGCTCCGAGGGGAGGTGAACTTCTTATCCTTAATCCACAAGGGAAAATATGAACACTGACATCTAGGAATTAACCCAAATCCCCAATGAACATTTCCTACTCGACACAATTCTCCTGCAAAGCATGCAGCTTAGGCAGTAATGAGAAAACACTGAATCCCGCGTGTGTTTATGCACATGCTCGAACGGAGCTATACTCCCCTCGCTGTAGAGTTAGAGGAGACTGAGAAATTTTGTGGCCAAAGATTTGTCAAGTGGACCAGGCCATAAAAAAATCCTCTTGTGGACTACAGTCCTATCAGGACACAAGTGGTTTTAAAGCACTATATTTAGAGAGCAGCAGGCCGAGGATATCACCTCACTATATTGAAACAAAGAGATGAAATACAATGGGGTCAGCAGAGGTGATGTGTACCCTCTGCGGCCTTCCTAAGCTGCTTCCCCTCTAACAGTACTGAGGATTTATCATGCACTGCAGGTCAGCACCATGAGAACAAGAAGAGATGCTGGGCAGTCTCAGTGGTGGAAATAATCAAAGACATCTGGCTTCTATTGTTAATAATATTAATATTGTACTTCTAGTGCAGGAGTTGGATGTATTTTTTCAGAGGAGCTTATTATTTTTCCTTTTCATGTATAGAATACAAAGTAGTATAGAGTAATTCTACCTGGTGTAACTCTACATAAAAGTAGTATGGCAAGTTGAAACTTGAAATAATTATGATACACGCAATCGGAAAAGGAATGCTGATAACACATCTGGTACTTGCGATTCATGAGCGTGATAGTCATATCTTTAACAAAAGTTATGAAGTCACATGAAAATAAAGTTTTCACAGCATGAAAAGCACCTTTAACAGCAATAACTTGGAATAATTGTTTTCTTTATGACTTTAAAAGACTCTCACATCGCTGTGAAGGAACTTTAATCTACTGTTCTTTACAAGGTTCTTCAGTGTATTGAGGTTTGGGGGCGTTCTCCTGAGGTACAGCCACAGCTTTCAGTCAGGATGAGGTCTGAACTTTGACTGGGTCTATGAACTTTCATTCTTTTCTTTTTTTAGCCATTCTGTTGTAGATTTGTTGCTGTGCATGGGATTGTTGACATGTTGCATGAATTTGAGCCAAACTTTAGCTATCGGACAGATGTCGTCACGTTTGACTCTAGAACACTTTGGCACACAGAGGAGTTCTTGCTTGACTCGGTGACCATCAAGGTCTCAGGTCATCACCCCTCAACCGCAGTGTTGACAGTTGGTATGAGGTGTTTGTGCTGATATGCTGTGTTTGGTTTTCAGCAAATGTAGCGCTGCACACTACGGTCTTGTGGTCTTCTTGTTCCAGAGGTTTTGTGACTTATTTAGCTACAATTTTGCAGATTGAGGCATGCTCCAGTGTTCTTTTTGGAGAGAAGAGGCTCTTTCTTGGAAATCCTTCCAAAAAAAGACTGCTTGTTCAGTCTTTTGCTAATTGCACTGTGCTTAATGTCAATATTTAACATGGTAACTGAGGCCTGTAGAGTTTGTAATGTATCACTTGGGTATTTTGCAGTTTCTTTGCACATTTGCTGTGACATCCACTACTGGGAGAAATTGTGGCATTATAGGAGCACACACAAACTCTATAAAATAATGCTTTTATTGAAGTGCTTTCAGATTTTATATGCTAAAAACAGCTTCCTGAGTGAATCAAAATAATAATGTTGCAGACCAGAAAACTGAAAACGTCTGAGCTAAAAGATGCTAAAGACTTGCTAAAAGAAACTGGGACATCATTTTTATTGCTGTGTGCAAATCATTTCAGGAAGCATGCAGTCATTTGAGACAAGGCAAGATTACTTTATTGTCATGATAGGAGAAAATCACCTTGGATTAAGCCACACTTTAATAAACAGACCTCAGAATAAATTAACAGATAAATGATTTTTAAAATGCATTTACAGCAAAACCTCTCTGCTTATCTGTCTGTCCCACATGAGCTGTTCATTTATCAGCTTAACTGGCAAATTGATATTTATTATTGCACAACAGGAGCCTGCATCTCCTTCCAGAGTCCATTAGCACATAATCAGAGGTCCACACATGTGAAGAAGCAACTAAAAGCTCTGTTCCCTTTTTATATGTGCTATATAAATGAAAGTAACAAGACAAGTAATCATAAAAAGCAGGATTGTTTCACTTGACTTTATATATTTTAATAACAAATTAATATTACTGTAGTACCTTAAAAAACCTTAAAATGCCTTTAAAAAATCAGAAATCACTGGTTGAGTTAAAGATACTTATTCCATTTGCTAATAAATACAAGTTAAGCATGTTGTGAGTTGCAGATGATATAATCACGACACCGTTTGTTTGCTCCAACTTTATCAAATGACCCCCAACCCTCCCCCACTCCTTTGCTGACTGTCAAAAAGAAACCTGCTGCGTGTTCTCCTCCTCCAGGCTTCCTGATGTCTCTGGATGACTTCTACCTCCTTGGGAGCGGCCTGCTGATGACTCAGACCTCCATCGGCGTCTTCAATGCCTCTCTGTTCTCTCAGCTCAGCCCTCACGGCCTGCTGGCCTGGCAGAGGGTCCGACTGGCTAACGGTCTGGCGCACACCGGAGAGGAGTGGGCGCAGGTTTTCTCCAGATACAACTCAGGTGAGATTTCAGTGATGTCAATTAAGGCAAGCGGTGGTTGAGTTTTGAGGCTTTATTCAAAACCAAAGTAAGCCACAAATATGGAAAAACAGCCATCAAATCACTTTTTAAAAATAACATAATTAAGAATATGGAGCCACTAATTCACACTAATGCATGCTGTTATTGCCGTGCCTCCTGGCTTTTAGACGTAATGCTGGCAATGCAAAAATTCACAGGACACATGTCCATAGAGATTTAGCAGTCTCTCAAACACATCGTTCTTCTCAATTACACAATGCTTGTGTGTGTTAATTGGCAAGGCTGCTTTGATCTTTCACGTCACGTTGCTATGGAGGGCAGAGGAGAGAACAGGACAGGGTGTTCTTGAGACTGACAGCTCTTTAACAAACAGCAGAATTGGCGCTCTGATTCACCATCCTGCCAAGCTATTGCAGTGACCTGCAGACCGTGATGTCATTTCATTCAGATCAGGTTATGTTTTAGGTTTTTATGGCATGTGCAAATATGTATCTAATAAGACAAAAGTTTATGTGCTTCCCTCTCTAGATCCAAATCCCTCAGGTGCATGCGAGACTGTACATGTAAGCTTTCATTTTACAGTAGGATAGCTAACATGCAGCAACATGAGCTAGACCGACTACATTACTTCAGTATTGGTCTTTTAGTGAGTAAAGGTAAATAAAGTTGTAGCACATCTCACAAAATCCCTCCAATATTTGTTGACACACAAAATCCAAGTGTCCATGGGACAGGGAGGAGTGGATCTGTATTTCCTTTGTATTTCAGGCACATATAACAGCCAGTACATGGTGGTGGACCTGAGCAGGATTTCTCTGAGTAAAAGCATCAGGGATGGAGCTCTGACTGTTGTAGAGCAGATTCCCGGCAAAGTCATGCACTCCGATCAGACTCGGGCGTTACGCAGAGGTAAGAAACCACCTGTATCTGTGTGATTACTGCTGTTGTTGATTTCTGAGTGACCTCCCCCTCCAGTGTGCTCCATTTAACAGGTTATTGGCCGTCATACAATATACCATTTCATGCTGAAATCTACAACCTGAGTGGGTACAGTGTGATGTGGAAAAGATACGGGGAAGACTTTTCCTATGATCTCTGTCCCCGAGCTAAAATCCTCCGCAGGGACCAGGCCAAGGTGTCCGACCTCAGCTCCCTCAAACGCATGATGAGATACAACAGTAGGTGAAACAACAGAGTTATTGTTCCTCGCGCTGTATGTCCGCTCTGGAGCTCAAAGCACTTCACAGAAAACACAAATAGCCCAGGATATTTTTGTTCCCGTCAAAGTGAAAGCAGCATGACTAAACATCAGACTGCTTCTGTTTCAGACTACAAGAAAGATCCCTACTCAAAGGGCCATCCCTGCAAAACCATCTGCTGCCGCAACGACCTGAGACCAAGGAGGCCACGGCCAGGGGGCTGCTACGACACTAAGGTCAGAGGACACCAGCACATTAGGCCAGAATCAGCTCTGTCACAGTGTGAGGATAAAAACAAAATACAAAGTACAGCATGTGTTTTGCTTGTGTTTTTGTCTGCCGATATAACCTTTGGTTAATGAGTCACCGCTGTCACATGCCCTTTATATCCCCTGGTTTTTTTTAAAGCTGCAGTTTTTCTCTTTACTCCTTTTGTTATTTGTTTAACTATTTCTAGGTGTGTGTTGTTTTTAATAGAGCAAGATGTTGATTCTCTACGTTAGAGTAAAACAGGGAGTATATCAGGGTGTGTTTCAGGGCGTGTCTAACCTGTGATTGACAAGTTGCTACCACAGAATTGAGCATTGCCCTCAAATTCTCAGTTTGATCTGCCCATCAGCTGTTCTGTATTTGTTTGTAATAAAAAACTGCAGAGTGAGCTCATCCAGTAAGAACCTTTTTTTTTTAAACCAATAACTTTTTACTTGCTAAAGCTAGCATTCATTTTTATATCACAGTGAATTACAAACCTTGCACCTTGTTAATCAGTCTAGGACAAATATGCTCACAAACAACCGAAATGCCTTGCACAAATCAGTGAGTATATCTTTTTTTTAGACTGCTGTCTGTGATCCACAGTGCTAATATGGCGACAATAAAACCGATATGTAAATCTAGTGTCCAAATATAGATGCCCCAAACAAGATATACCACCAGGTGATATTAGTCATATCACCTGGTGGTATTAGAATAAAGGCCAGGTTATCACCTCTAGCATTTGTGAATGTGTGTGCAAACACTGTTGCTAATCTGTCTGTTAGATATTTCCTAGATTAAGTGAAAAAATATATTTGCTGCTGGCAAAATATGAAAACACTCTCCAAAGTTAATAAGATTCATTCACATTAATTATGTGTAGATTTCTGTTCAGTTCAGTTTAAGTTAAATTGTGCAGTGGTTGAAGCCAGTATTTCAAATGAAGCAACAAGATTTGATTAGAAGCATTAAATTACCTATCTTTCACATGTTCTTGTTCCCTCCTCATTTCTGTGTCACGGTATAGGTGACGGACTACCAGATGGCGCTCCAGCTGGTCGCCGAGGCAATAAATGGCCCCACGACCCAGGGGGGTCTGCGCCCATTTTCATGGCAGTCCTTTAACTTCACGATTCATCAGGGACTCCCCCACACGTACAACTTTCCCTTTATCACCATGAGGCCCATGCTGGACAAGCCATAAGAGCACAGAGCTGGAAGATGCCATGCGTCCATGTGTAGCTGTGTTCAAATTCACAAAGCCTGCGCCACAACACTGAAAATCCTGTTGGTGCAGCTAAACAGAGAGTAAAAAACTTGATTATTTTGCCAACATTGGTGTTTTTTTAAATTAATAATTTAATAATCCATTTTAAAAACAGACAACAAATGATCAAAGTGAAGTATACTGAAATAGATGCCACTAGATGCAGTGAGGTGTTTGTGATGTAGTGTTGTGTTGGTCTTATTTCACAGCATCTATCTATTAGTGACAGAGTACTCTGAACTGGCATAAGGATTGTCGGCTTGTTTGCGCTATTTTAACACTCTGTGTAAAGTTTCCACAAACGTTTGGATTTAAACCATCAGGAAAATCCTGTTCGTTTTATATTTATTATAATTACAGTATTTTTGTTTTTGAGTTCAATTCTATGCAGTATCTACTCAGGTTTGCACATTGTGGAAGAAAATTATCTAAGTTTGCATTAATATTAACTATACTAAATTAAATTATAACCTGTGGTGCATTTTGTCTATATAAACAGAAATAAAATTCGCAAAAACTACAACAACTGTTTTTGTGCAAAATATGAAAGGAAAAGATGTTATTTTCAAAATAAAATATTCACAAAAGATTCACGTTTCTGATCTGGTTGACAAAAAAGAGAAGTTATGATAATTGCATTTGACTGCCATGTATAGTACCTATGGGAAAATGAATAAACTCAAGTAACAATTTTAAGCAACATTTGACTGCATAACAAATAGGATTTCTAAACTACTCTTACCTACTTGTCAGTTCCTAATGTGTTTTTACCACCAGACTAAGGGAAGGTTAAATTCATCACTCATTAGTGTAAGATGACAAAAGCGAAGTATAAACCTAGACAGCCTAGACAGTTTTTTTTTTGTTTGTTTTTTGCCTCGATAAAATTTAACATTTTTAAAACTTGATTAGAAAAGATTATTTTCTTCTGTAGCGGCCATTACAGCTTTTACTTTGAAAGTGTCTCTGGGACATAGTGTGGTTAACTTCCTGTAACTTAACCAGCTTGCTTTGAGTGGCCACTCTGGGGGCGGAGCATGCTCGGTCGGATAGCTGAGAGAAAAAGCCGAGGCAACAGTCCGGGGTCCACCGCGCTCGTATCTGGTCTGTGTCCAACTGCTTTTTTTCCTAAATGGCAACGACGGCAGAGGACCAGCGGGAACCGGCGGACGCCGCTGCACTGTCGACACACCACGGCTGCCACCACCACCACAACAGCAACAACAATAACAACAACAACAATAACAACAAAGACAGCGAGGCGGGAGAGAGCGCGACCTCTGCCACCGCCAGCTCGACAGAATCCGGCGGGACGGCGTCGCAGAGCATCGGTAACGGCTCGGTTATCAACCCTAACGGGGGAAACAACGGGAAGTGGGTTCGCCTCAACGTTGGCGGCACGGTGTTCCTCACGACGCGGCAGACGCTCCTCAAGGAGCAAACTTCGTTCCTGTACCGGCTGTGCCAGCAGCAGGACCTGCATTCGGACACGGTAAGCCCCGCCAGGACGCTTTAACCCCCGCTGAACGGTGCTTCGCTCCGGGCGAAACATAACTATTATTTTGTCACAGCAGCGGGTGAGCTGGGACTGCACCTCCTCCACTTATTGTCTTTGTGATGGTTTCAACGTCCTGTGAGCATTTAAGTTTGATAGTTACTTTGTCTCAGACGCTATTATTCTGGGTACTGGCAAGTGACATTGTGCCATATATCAGATTTCTATGAAAACGAATGTGGTGACAGTACATTACAATAAACGTTGCACACCATTCGTGTTGTGGCACGCAATTGTATTTGTTAAGAACAGAGACACTGGTGCGGTTTTTGATCTCTTGATAACACTCCTGTTATCTGCAGCGGCTTGAAGTTAACAACAGCTTAGATCGTTGAGGCATCTGTTAACACACGATTGGTTCGATTTATCTTAACAGGCTTACTGCTTTGGTCTAAAATGGCGATTATTTTCTATAAAATGCGTGTGCATCTGTTTCCATAAAGTACGGAATTGTATCCCATGATATCACTCCAACATGAGTACTGATTTCCCTAAAACTTGCATCTGTCCTCTCCCGGAAATGCACTCCTGCAGCTCCAAATAGGCATGGAGCAGCCCACTAACCAGGAGATATACGTGCAGTCTGAAGCACTTCCACTCTCCTGCTTTTCTTCATGTGAATGTTGCTTGGGTCAGATGGATGAACACGTGCCTCCTCTTCTGCAGGGAGCCACACAGTTGGTAGCTGTACAGCTGGCATCTTATGGGGAGGGCAAGAGAGAGGGAGAGTCTGGCTGTCACATGTAGACTGAAAGGACTTGAAAGACTCATGAATGATGCAGATTTCTATTATGCTGCATGGACTTTGATATGCATGAGTATGACAAAGGGTGGGGGGGAGGTCCTCCTCGTGAACCACAGCCCACTGTAAACTGATACAATGCTGCAGGCAGGTGAATACCTCCATGTTACCAAAATTTCATCTTTTCTGGAGAAAATAGGAGGGGGTGAGGAGTTGTCTGATCAGTGGTGTGTAATTTTATACTACAGTACATTAGGTAGCACAGCAGAGAGCTGGCAGGAAATGAAGCAGGTGGTAACGATTAATAAAAGACCTTGACTGAACACAAACCTGTGATGATACAATTACATGGTGAATATATTAAACTCATGGGCCAGCAGAGCACTCCAGAGATATTAATTAGTTATTCAAATTAGCAATTTAAAAGTAGGGTTGCAAATATTCAGTTAATCGGCTGACAGATGGATAAGCGTTTGTTTGGTTTTTCTTGTCACCACATCGCCATAGACTATAGGAAACTGCATAGGTTCTTTCTCACTTTTTAAATGATTTGATGTTTAATTGTGTAGGTCAATCTGTAAATCAATAATTTGTTGTAGCACTTCTTGAAATTTTATTTATTTTGTGAACCAATACATACAATTTCAGACAAATTACAACAATCCTGGGGCTAAAAATATATATTTTAATATATTCTTAGATTAGTCATTAAGGGTCATTGCTGACTTTGTGCTTAGTTTTGATTCATCAAAAAACCCTCCTTGCGGCTCTTTTGGGTGATAGCAGATTGCTACAATTGCTGATAGTTTTTATGGAAGTTGCTGATTTGTCTGCAGACCCTCGCTAATTAACCACTGAGTAGCTGCTGTGAGCAACCATTCATCAACCAGCTGGGGAATTTTCCCTCAGTAACCTAGTATACCAGACCGTAACCGGGGATCGCCAACTGGTATCTAAGCCTATGTGACTGGGGCCTAACCGGTTTTAACCCCCCTTGCAGCTGTGGGGCACCTGCAAGCCATTATGCAATCTGCCTTCTGCCCAGCTTCTCCTTTCATGCCCTATCAGACTAAATGTGTATTTAGCAGGGTTTTGCCAGCTCTGTGCTGAGGTCTTGCTGCTCTTCTTGCCTCCAGCTTTCCATGTATGCACATGGCGGAAGGGCAGAGCCATGCTATCAAATACAAATTACTGCAGCTGGAAGTGGCGATCTCCTTTTGATTATAGTGGTCCCGACTGAATTGACTTTTTAGTCAGGAACAGCAGTGGACCAAAATAGAAAGAAATTCACCCTTCTAAAAGTACATGTCATGTTTCAGTTGAGAACATTGTGCACCTGCCAGTCAATTCCTGACCTTTAGAAAGGTTTATTTTAAGATTTTTTTTCCTCTTTTCTTTTTTTTTTGTGACTGTTACAGGAAAAACAGGAAATGCGGGAGAGCAGGGGAATTTTAGGCTGGTGTTTGAATCTTTAGTGGCTGCTCATAGTGTACGACTACATGTGGTATTCACCCCAGTCCCAAACTGTGACACAAATACTAAACCAGCGGGGAAAACTGCATCAAGTCATGCTTAGGATTAGAATCGAGCCTCCCTTTAAGCTCAAGATGTGGCTTGATGATTTGCCACATCGCTTATGCTGTTGTTGTTATTATTATTATTATTATTACACGTGCAGTCACTGAAGCAGGTTACAAACTGAATATGCGACAGATCCAGAAATAACAATCGCAGAGGATTGAGTGGGATTGTGGTGCGCAGCAGTGATGACTGTTCCCCTGCTGCACCTCTGGGTGCTATGGAAAGAATATTCCTGTGTGACCTTCAGCTGTGACCTGACAGGAGGTTTCTCTGCGCTGCCTGATGACACACATGTAATCTCTCTTTGTGTGTCTCACAAATATTCAGACGCACACAAACACCCTCCTTCCTCCTCATTATTTTCTACCTCCCTGTATTATTTTCTTGTCCTCTCTGCATTCTCGCTCTTGGTAGTTGACTCACTTTGTTTTGCATTCATGCTTTTTTTTTTTTTATTATTATTTTTTATCTTTGCTCGTGCCCTGTAATTTATGCATTGTATCACAAACTCCTGAATCTCAAACCACGGAGAAGAATACTTAAGTAAACTTCTTTTTCTTCTGATTACTACCCATTTGCTAGCAGCTCAAAAACAGGAACTGAGCTGTCAGTGAGACTCTGAATCCTCAGTGAACTGGGAGTTGGGAGCAAGAGGAGCACGGTGGCGTAACGATCTGAGTCATTGTTTAATGTTTATACAGCAAAACATACTGCTCTATAGATGGACTTCACAGAGAGATGTGTTTCGGGGTATTATAAAGGCTTTGCCAGATCTGAGAAACGTATCATCTGTTGTCTGTCCTGAGTCCTTGTTTACTTAATCCATTATGTAAGTTAATACTGCAGTGATAACAAGAAATGTTTTTGTTTTATACCCAGGAACTCTTCATTTTCAAAGTCCGGAAAGAAACTGTAATTCCTGGAAGATTAAGGGCTCAACTCTAGTAGCCTAAAAATAAAAAAAGAGTTTGAGTAACCAGTAATTATTTGTGCTATTATTCCCAGAATTAAATGCGGGACAAATTAACGGACCTTGTGAATCAGTAATGCACTGATCTTAACAGCTAACTGCATGAAAGAGGGAGCAGATTTGGTGCACAGTTGGTCTGAAAATATCTGGCTCAATTTAGCCTCCGCTAAAACAAAATCTGCGTCTTTCTTTTTAAAGGAAGTGTTTAACAGTGAGTGCGCTTTGTTCCTCTCAGCTTGTCAAACTTCTTAAGACGTGAAAGTTGATATTGGAGACCAAACAAACAGACACTGCCTGCTAAAACTAGGTCACATCATCTCATCAGCTGACTGCAAATATCACACTTCTACAGTTTGGAGCAACACAGGGTATCCTTCGAGCGCTGCCTCACCATTTTTTGTGTGTGTCAGCATACTTTGTTAACTGGCCAACATCAAGCTGAAACGAGCCACCCCTCGAGTTAGTTACCACACAGAACATTGTAAATCCAAATCAGTTAAAAGCACTTCAGCCTGTGTTTCTTTTGCTCAAGAGAGGAGCTGATTTTTAGGTGCTGGACAATCCTCCCACCCCTCCCTCTCAGACGTTTGCATGTCTGCACTTAGGAGTTCCTGTCTGTCTTTTTTTTTTTTTTTTTTTTTTTTTTTATAAACCTCCACATAGACGCTTACAATCTGTCTCCGTGCGACTGTTTTAATGAGATTACTGGCACTTAAAATGCTCTACCTCCTCACCCAACCAAACCCAGGGCTCCCCTCCTTTATCCGTGTGGATGATCTCGCACCATCCCAGGCCAATTACACCATGGATGACTGGTTGTGGGCCATAACAACACAGCCAGGTTCTGTGGTTTAGGGATTATTTGCACGTACGCATGATATATATTTTTTTTATTAAGTTTTTAACTTTAATTGTCCACAACCCATCTCATCCCACAGTGTCAACACAGCCTCCAAAAATGCTAGAGGCAAGGTTTTTGCTTCAGAGTTGTTTAAACTTGTAAATTTGAAAATGCACAAATTGAAGGCTGAGAACACAGTAAGAGGTTGGTGGGTGTTTTAACCATATCCCATGGCAGGATTTCACAACTTTCTTTGCTATTCCTGTTTCCTTAAACTTATTTGTATAATTAGATTGATACATATACAGGTAAAATAAGTCAGAGCTACAGGATGGGGCAGTGTTTTACATGCTTACAAATGTGTAGTTGGTGTTTGGGAAAGTTTGCAAAAAAAAAGGCACATGCAACCAAGCTTATTTTATGCCTCCCACACGAAAAGTGTCACTGGCACTTGAGAAGTCAGTAGTTTAGCTAGGCCATCTTTGATCCCACAGACCATAAATTAGGCTGATCTGTAATTAGAAATCACCCTTATTTCTAGAGTTTTATCACAACTCCTGCCCCCATTCATATCAGAATTTCATAGACAGGCTAAAAATGAATGTGTTATCTCTTATTTTCACCAAGACTGAGGATTACTAATAGTATTAATAATACTTAGTAATACTTAATAGTTTCAACTGCACAGATATTATAGCAGCAATACAAGGAGTACAGTGTAGAAAAAGAAACTGGACTTGCTGTGAGACTCTGTATGCCAGCATATACTGAGATGCACTGATAGCCTGGCATACCTGATAAATGCATTAGGTCACAATTTGTTGGAAAAATAAACCTTTCAGTATTTTTAACACTGAGATACAGGTAGGAGTAGGGATGGGTATCGTTTAGATTTTATCCGATACCGGTGCCAACCCGGTACTTTTGAAATGGTGCCGGTGCTTAAATGGTGCTGAACCAATGCTTAAAGAATGGAGAACACAAACTTTGTCCAAAAACCTCTCATGTTTAGCTGGGGTTTTTTTGTAAAAAGATAACAATGCTAGCCTTTTCTGCAGCTATAGAGCTTATATGGTATCACTCTATCAAACAAGAAGACAGCCGCATGTAACTACGACCGTGTTTGCTAGTTCACCTTACGTGCATTAATTTAATAACGTGTTTAGCCTGTGGCGATCGTGGCTCAAGAGTTGGGAGTTCGCCTTGTAATCGGAAGGTTGCCGATTCGAGCCCCGGCTTGGACAGTCTCGGTCGTTGTGTCCTTGGGCAAGACACTTCACCCGTTGCCTACTGGTGGTGGTCAGAGGGCCCGGTGGCGCCAGTGTCCGGCAGCCTCGCCTCTGTCAGTGTGCCCCAGGGTGGCTGTGGCTACAATGTAGCTTGCCGTCACCAGTGTGTGAATGTGTGTGTGTGTGAATGGGTGGATGACTGGATATGTAAAGCGCTTTGGGGTCCTTAGGGACTAGTAAAGCGCTATATAAATGCAGGCCATTTACCATTTACTCAACGTAAATTACACACGGACAACATTAAGCTACTCACGCAGAGAAGAACGGCTGCTGCTGCCGTCATCATCCGTCATCATTTCTGCTACACTGGCAGGGCTAGGGGCCAGGACTCTCCTCTTCGGGCTCTTGGGGGATGTTGCTAACTCCGGGTCCGATAACAGGCACCACACCCGCAGTATGTGCTCGGTCTTGCAGCAAGCTGTCAAATACGGTGTATTTCTTGGCTTTAAAAAAACACTATGCGTCACCAGGTGTTTCATCAGATTCGAGGTGTTACCTCCTTTGCACAGTATCACCTTAAAGCACTTGTTGCAGGCTGCTGAGTTTGCATCTTTTGATGTGAAGTACAGCCAGACTTTTGACCGCTTCGCATTTGGGCGTTTTTAATCTGTAACTCTAAAAGAATGTACGTACCTACCGTTTATGTCAGAACCGATACCGGTACCCATCCCTAGTTAGGAGGTAATTGTTGCGCGCGTGTTTTAAAAGGTGAATGGGGTTTTGTTAGATTATAGGCGATGGGCTACTGGACGTCCTTACCGCTACAGGGAAGTGTTATAGAGTCGCATCCTATTTCCCTGAACAAATGTTGTGTAAACCATTAACTCATCAACTAATGAGTACCTAAATGTCATAACTGTTGATTCCCTCCCTTTGAGTCTGTTGGACTTCCCACAATAATGAAACTGAGAAAGTGACCTCTCATAAAAAAGGCCATTTTTTAAAATTTTGTTATTTCTGTACTTTATTCATACTCATTTTAGCTCAGTGTGAGAGTCCCTGCTATTGTTTCTGCTGTGATCCTCTGCTTACTGTTTCATTGTGTGTAACATGGTGAAACTAATACACACAGAGTGGAGCAGAACATGAGGTGAAGTAAAGAGAAACTCATTCTAGTTTTTCATAATGCGTTATGCAACTGTAATAAACAATTGCTATAAACGCTTAAGACATAAGGATCGAATGTCTGAAAGCTAAACTAAAATGGCTGTTTTGCTCCGCCAATGAAAAATAGCGCACCCAGGCAATTCAGTGTAATTTACATTAGCATGGACTGATAGTCATGACTGGATTTATTTTGCTTGTTTGGTTCTTATGTACACAACGTTTTTGGTTGTAAATGAAGTGCAAAGGGAAATGTGCTAATTTGTTTTTCTCTGAGGTGCTGGTGCTTTAGTTTGGCATCCAGTCAGTAGATAGAGAGAGATCACCTGTATAGTAAGAGTAATAATACTAAAAATCAACCAATAGCAGATGGAGAAAGACAGCAAGACTAAAGTGATGGCTGTGACACAATTCAGAAAGCTTTCCCCTCGTGTTGTTATGGCCACACTGTCAAGTCAAGTCACGTCGATGAGGCGTCAGTTTGTCCTCCACTGCAGCTCTGCTCATTTAGGATGTCGAGTGTGTCTGTATGTACCTATGTTTATGCCCGGAGCTGCAGTCTCAGCTTTTTCACGCTCTAATCACTGTTTTTCAGTACAAACGCATACTCTCCTAACATGCACTCAGTTTATACACGGTGCCTCTTGGTCTTCAACTCTGATCTCTGCTTTCTTGCTCACATACACAAATGTGTAAAACCCATATGTCTTATTCATCCATGTCTGTGACAGTGTCCACCTGTTTCTTTGAACCTTCTTTAATACAAAGAAATTTCCTTTACCTCCTATTTCCAAACCAGGGTATTTTTCTTGTTTGTTTGTTTTTCTCATAGCATTTTTTTAAATCTTTTGTCCTCTACTGATCTTTTGTTGTCCTCCTACCCCCCCTGTTTTTCATCTAATCCATCCTCACCTAGCTATCCTTCCATCCTACAGAGTGCTCTGAGGAGTACACTGGTGTTTACACTCCTCACTCTCCGTTTTCAGCAAATGCTACTATAACAGAGCTAGAGCTTAACCAGCAGTGCTGCTGTTTCTGAAGGTTTTTTGTTTGTAGTAGTAGCAGAAGCAACAATATTGCTGACCATATAACTTACTCTTATAGTGGGCTGTGTTGTGCATGTGCATGCAGAACACGCAAATAAAAGTGCTAACATCCATCTGCACAAGATGCTGCTACAGGCCAAGATTGTTACTGCTTGAGCAGGCAGTCAGAAAAAGAATCAGTCATGTGACTGGAGCATGTTCTCATTATCTAGCTGGATATCTTCCTGCTCATTGACTTAATGCATTAACTGTCCTTTCAGTCTATATATGGAGACGCAGAATAGCTCTGTATATAGCACCAGCCAAATGCTGGTATATGGTTAAATCTGTAGAAAAGCTAACTCTGATGCACTCTCTCTTATCAAGAGATAATGGTTTATGTTTTTTGGGCTGAGGAATTCGGCATTTGAAAATCATATAATTTCCAACAAGTCCCGCCCCTTTCCCCCCTAATTTATATGCCTTTGCCTGTATCTCCTATTGGCATGTTTTTGAACTCCTCCAGCAGTGGCTCTTTTATGAACTCGACTCTAAAGGGCGATGTGCTTCAAGCATTCATTATGGAGAAGAGCACAGGCAGGATGAGCGTATATGTGTAGGGATAGGAGTCATGACATAACAACCAGGCAAGCTTGTCACATGTAGCCTGGAGGTGCAAGTGAAGTAGGCTGTTGACACACATGAGCACACAGTTTACGCTGACTTTCAGTAACCTGTTGTTGTTGTTGTTGTTGTTGTTGTTGTTGTTGTTGTTGTTGTTGTTGTTGTTGTTGTTGTTGTTGTTTTGTTCCCATGTAAAAACAGCTGTTGTTACGAGAGCAAATCTGAGTTCAGTTTTCAATCTCAGGCTAAACGCACAGAGTGGAGCGCACAGTGGAACAGACACGCACACACGAAGTGAAACCAAGAGAAGAGGTGAATAAAGAAAGTAGCACAAGCGTGAACAGTAGTAAAACACAAGCAACAAACACAAGAGTGACTGCAGACAGTTCTTGAGCAACATGTCACCATCTACAATGCTTCTGATAGAATCACATGCACAAATGCAAAATAAAAACTCCACACTTCATAACATGAGGAAATGTGTTATGAAGGCTGTAAAAATGCAGTAATGGTATAATGGACTGTCCTCTGTCTGTCTCTGACTCTTTTCTGTAACAGGATGAGACTGGAGCTTATGTAATTGATAGGGATCCTACCTACTTTGGCCCCATCCTCAACTACTTGCGGCATGGCAAACTGGTCTACAACAAGGAGCTCGCTGAAGAAGGTCTGCATGATTGTCTTATTTGCTTGCCAGTAGAAATAAGAATAATACTAGCACGTTTGTTGCAGTATGATGCAATTTTTCCCTGATGCCTTTCTTTTGCTTTTGTGTTTTTAATTGAATTTGTGCACTTTATATGAAGACTTGGTATGTCTGAAGAATGTATAAGTCTTCTACTGAGGTAGCTAAAATCAATTAATGAATAATTAAGAAACGGTTGACAGTAATGGTTAACAGATGGCCAGGACTAATAATCAATAGTAGACTGATGTGGTTAAATATATGTTCTATAAAGTACAAAAGTAGAATTAAAAATTGTTAGCTTAAAGGAGTATACAGTGGTTGAAATATGAATGATGTTTAGCTGAATATTAAACAATAATATTTAAAGAATATTCTGTTTACTTGGACTGGTTTGCAACATGATTAGGGTGCAGTGGAAATGTTGCACTACAGTGTCACACAGCAGCTGAGTTGAGTGTTTCTTCTGTGACCAGGTGTCCTGGAGGAGGCCGAATTTTACAACATCACCCCGCTCATCAAACTGATTAAAGAGAGGATCGTAGAGAGAGACTCCAAAGCTACACAGGTAAACGCACAACCTGTCAACAATGAATCACTGAGCTTCCAACTATAAAACGCAGTATATCACATTTATGTTGATTGTATTATTACTCTTGAAACATATAATATTTACTGTATTTAGCTGTTCTGACATGTCCTGTGCTAAATATTGCAGTATTGTTTAGAGTCATAGGATATAGACGTTTGAGCGTTTCAGTGCTTCAGCCTTTATTAATGATTTTGTTCCCCTGGGTGCTTCTATAAAGAGGCCGCTGCTGTACATCAGCCTTCTCTCTTCTTTCTTTGCTTTTCTCGGGATGGTTGGACTCACTCTTATATAATCCTTCTGCCCTCTCAAACATACTCCCACTCTCCCCTTTTCCTACTGTTCTTTACTGGACTCACTGCTCGTGTTTGCCTAGCGGGGTTAAATATTGTGCAGAAATATGAAAATAGTGGTGCTGGCTTTTAAACTGCCCAAATAGGATTTGGTAATCCAGAGCGTTGAATGTTATGCAATATGAAATGACTGCACCTTATTGGAAAATTCATAGAATTCAGTCTAGCAGTGTCAGTATTTACTTCCCTTTTTGTATCTCTGGAAATGGTTGCACCTTCCTTTTCATTCATTTCCTGCATCGTCAACTCTTTCCTCTCTCATCCTTTTATACCAGCAGGTGCCCCCCAAGCATGTCTACCGAGTTTTGCAGTGCCAGGAGGAGGAGCTGACCCAGATGGTCTCCACGATGTCGGACGGCTGGAAGTTTGAGCAGGTCAGCGTGCGCACCTGCAGAAAGCCCCGCACCGGACTGCTCTGGACTGTGGGTTGGACTCACGCTGCTGCTGACCCTTTAACCGTGACCCTTGGTCTAACCCCTCGGTCCTGACCCGAGCCTTGCTGTTTGCATTCCCAATCTGAACTTTCCATTAAATCCTAGATTATGCCCTTAGTCTAGTTCTTGATTTGCTGGCCTAATGTTACAGTGACACTAGAGAAAACGGTGGTTGGAGACAACAGCACATGCAAAATAATTACATCCATGTGCCATCAACTGGCAATCTTGTGGAGTTTGAAATGGTTGCTTGGAAGCTGGGGACCAGGTCTCCAAATACTTCCTTCGAAGTCAACCTTCTATCAGTCTGCTGTGAATTTGTGATTGAATAGGGTGAAGTTGGCAATTATGTATCATCCGTTTGTGATAATATGGCAAATAACTGTGACAAATCAGTGGAAATCATAAATTTGTGTCCAACTCCTGCAAAGCTATTGCTGTGCATACAGAAATCCACAATAAATAGAAATTCATAATAACTACTTGCATTTAGAGTCTAACCAGAACCACACAGATTAGAAAAGAAATTCAGAAGTTCCTCCATAAATGGAAGCGTAGTTGCTCCAGGACGAGAGTTTAACTGCAGGATGACAGGCACTCAGCAACATCGCATTAATGTAGGAATAACCAAATTACATCAAGTTTAGTTAAGTCCCCGTCTGGCAAATAGACTCATCAGAACTAAGTTGCACTCATCAGTTCAGACCGACAGACTGATTGCGATGTTTTGGCAATCTGTCTGCCTTTTATAAATTACACAGCAGTTATTTGCAGACATCTGAGCGCGATTGCAGTCGGTCCGTGTCGGACCACGACTATTTAAAGACACCTATGGGGACCAGACAACGCTTAGTCCCCACAACTACTTACATTTGGTCGCTGAATTTGATGCAGTCACTGGGCAACCTTTTTTGTCGCCTATTTGAAAGGAGGTTGCCATTTAATTTGTACTCTAGCGTGACTGAGCCATTAAACAGCCCCTTTAATCTAGTGAGTCTGTGTGAGTTAGTCCCAGAACCTGTAATCTTAAAGAAATCGTAAACTTTTATAGTTTTAAAATTATGATACTGATTTTGGAGAACCAGTTCTGTCAAATAAACACGCCTTCTTGTCTGTTGTAATGTCTGTCTGTTATTGGCCACATCTCCAGAGACGACCTGTTAATATGTTTAATACTTCTAGACTTCATGGCGTTAAACTGGCCAGCCTTTACAACACTGTAGGCTAAAAATCGCACACAGACCCTGTGTCCCTCCCCCACTCCTCTGCTTTAGCACTTGGCTCCCCTGCATGCTGCACAGCTATGATTTTCATATATTTTTCAGCAGAGCTGACCCGCAGTTGTTTTGCTGTTTCCACAAGTACACAGCGCTTGAATCTACTGCTGCGTCCTCCCCCGTCCCCCAGCCATGCATGAGCAAAAGCAACCTTCCTTAGCTGTAGTATGGGATCTCCACTTTCTGTCTCCTGTGCTGGAAGTCCCCATGATACTCACTGTGTGTCTTTGTCTCTGTCCCTCTCTGCTCTGTATTTCTCTCTGCATCTGCGTCTCTTTCTTTCTAGATGGTGAACATCGGCTCGTCGTACAGCTATGGAACAGAGGATCAGGCTGAATTCCTGTGCGTCGTATCAAAGGAGCTCCACACGGCCGGATCTGGGCTGGGAACAGAGCAGAGTCACAAAACCAAGGTGAGTCTCGATATTTTGCATGAACACACAAGTATATTTCAAAATACACTATGGGGAGAAGCTGCTAAGCTGTGTGTTAGCTGTGTTCCTATGTGTGTATTTCTGCTTTGTTGCGCGATGTGTGAAAGAGTAGAGGTCTCTCAGCTCATTAAAGGTGATATGAGTGTGCTTTGATCCTGCGCCTCTCCACTCAAAGCTCCAAATGTCACTCCCCTCAAAATGTCATTCACAAACACATTCACTCCATCATTCACACAGCTCTGCCTTTCATTCCTGCAGTTCTCAATCATTACTGTATTGGTTCTTCCTCCTTCATGTAGATATATTAATATATATCTGTGTCTGTTTTTTACCTGTCACTGTCCACTCACTGACACTCATCCGTGTGCTCATTTTTGTCATTTTTCTGTCGCGTTTTTTTTTTCTTTTTTCTTTTCCCCTTTTGTATTTTCTCCTCCTTCCTTCATGCTGAATGAAGCCCACAGAGATGCAGGAGGAGGAAGCGGCGAAGGAGGAGGAGGAGGAGGAGGAAGAGGGGGGGAGAGATACCACACCAAATGAGTGGCTTAGAGAATGAGGGAGTCATGTTTCTTTGTTCCAAAGAGATGCCTGACTGGGTGAGGAACTGTGCAAAAGATGTGCTAGTGGGTAGATGTAGTGGATTTTAGTGTGTGTGTGTGTCTATATGTCTGTGATGTCTGTGAGAAATATAGAAGAGGTTTCATGGCACAGCATTGAGTATGGCCTTACAGTTGCCTTTCTGTTTCAGTCTGAAGCTCTTTCTTCATTGAGTCAGTCCCATGTTAAAATGAACAAACGTAGTTGTGCATTTGGTCAAAGTGAATGTTGCATTTAGATTACTGGTTGAAAACTGTAAGGTTGCAATGATTGTAACACATTAAAAAACATGGGCAAAATATAACACATGCATAATCGCTAATCATGATTTGGACCATAAACAACAAAAATAAACTCTTACTTTGACTAGGATGGAGGCCTTGTGCTCATAACCAACATGAGCACAGGACCAGTTAACTTGTATTATATTTTTAGGATAATTATAAGTTATTTACACCATTGCACAATTGCTATTGGTCCTATATTTACAGATATGCTTGTTATACCAGCATGCAAAATGTGCTCTTAAAGTAACATGCCAGTAGTGTCCCTGCAGCTAACGACAAGAACGAAGCGATTTCCTCTTTATCTGCAAGTTTACCCCTTAACTGTAAAAAGGCTGATGGGGTGAACACGATAACTTAGACTTTTCGAATGAATACTAGTAAATATGTCAGAGGAGTTCAAATCTCAGTGAGGTTGGGGTCAGAGGTCAAGTTTTTTGAAAATCTTGTGAACACGATAACTCGCGAAGGTAGTCCCCTAGGATTTGGTGTAGCACTGTGTCAGTATTTTTTAATTCATGCACTGATGTTTTGTGTATAACATTTAAAATAACCAGTATTATTATAATAATAGTTATTGTTATTATTATTAGTTTATGTGTTAGCACTCGATCACCAATCACAGTGGTTAGCTGGTAATTTGACACAAATATGACCAGTTCTTGTTCAGAGAAAAAAAACAGCTGTGATCAAGATACCAAGACCATCTTTTATATGTAGTTATTTGTCACTGTGATTAAATGGAAAACAGATTTCGATAAAATGCGTGTGTGAGAGAATGTGATGAATTTTGCTAATTGGCGCTTGGTTGGAAATGTCACTTTCCCCACACAGCCTCACATGTATCGATTGAGAGCTGCGTCTCTATGGGCTCTCATTGTCAATGCTGTGACATGGAATATCTCTGACCTTTCAGTGCAGCAATAGTCTTCAGATGTCCTTCCCAGTCTGTTCACATACATATACAGTGTCGGTGTAAAGTCACACACATGTGTAATTAACATTTGCACAATGCACAATTTAAAATTCAGTAAATATCAAAGCAGAAAACACACACTTGTATGTAGTAAGTAGCGAAGATGGCTGTGTTTGTTTTGTTGTTGTTTCCAGTCATTATGCGTGATAGTTAAGTCACTTATTCTCAGTTGCTCAACATATTCATCATCATTGCCATCATTGCAGCCAAAACCATAGCTTAGATTGTTTGCAGTGACTGTAGATTTTATGTCTGCACTTTTCCAATCTCTAATGTCTGTTTTTGTTTTTGTTTTGTCGTTTTGTCTTTCATTTTGCAGCTTTTTCAAATCCACGGGTCCCGGATGTAGAAATCACGAGAATTTATTTTTCCTATGCTAGTCATGTTCTGTACATGGCATTTGTGTGTTTTTGTCCGTGGACAGTCATCGCAATACGTAGCATTGTTGCCACTTCATTGACAAAATGCTGGTTAGTATTAGCAAACGTCCAAAAATGTCTAATATCACTGTTAACGCAATGGAGCAATACCATCTTAAAAAAAGAAAAAAGTGAGATCACCTTAATTTACGGACATGCTCATGTGTTGTGTCTGTGCAGATGTTATATTGCCAAGGGCAGTAGTGCAGCTTAGTAAATCATGACCAAAGAGCCATATTAGATCTGGCTGAACCAAGGTGCTGATTCTTAATATGACAGGAGAGAATTGGCCTCGTCTTGGTTAACCTGTGAGGAGCTGTCCCATCTGTGCTGCACAGGATTTGCATCATTTTATTTCCTAATGAAGCAGCTATCCCGGTGATTTATGCAATTGTTGCCCAGTCTTTGACCACCGACTCTGCTGAAGTCCTGACAGTATTTCATAGTTGGGTACGAGGTTTTCTCATGACAAAAAAATCACCTTGGTTGTGAAGAAAACCTGCCAGCAGCTGCTGGACCCCACAGAGCAAAAGTGTGTTAAATCACCCATATCAGCCTTATTTAAAGATGACTTCAAGCGTACTCAAGTAATTAAATCTTCACGAGCTCAACTCAAAGTCCACTAATTTGTTGCTCTCAGTCATTCAGGAGGGTGTGTGTTTGTGTGTTAGCATAGCCACTTCTTGGTTTGGACTGTGTAACTGAAGTAGGTCAAAAATGTGCTTGTGGGGACAATTTTACACTTTCTGGACATTGCAAAGGTGCACACGCTGCACTGGTGAAAACACAAACTGCTCTACATTGTTGCCCACAGACACACACACACATGCGCGCGTATACACATATATCCCTTGTTTGTGCTGATGCATACCTGCATCACCTTGCACAACACCAGTGTTGCTTCGGTCTGTTGCCATGGCTGGGATCCAGTTCCTGCTTTGGCCTCAACAGACTTGGAGACGTTGGTGTAGTCAGGAAAGGCTTAAAAAGCAGGCATGGAGGAGGAAGGGGGCAAGGATGAGTCTGGTGTACCACAGCTTTGTAATATTAGTGATCATATCCTGTTTTTGTTCCAATAAAGGCCCCACAGCAGGCAGATCTGCTGCAGTGCAGGTGTATGACTGAAAATAAAATGTCAAAGAAAGCCACGTGACTTTTAACAACCTCTGCTGTGAACATGCAAGAACCACACCACAGATCACATTTGAACTCATGCACGAGACTGTGGCCAATTTCCTTATAGCTCTAGGCATCACTCTGCAAATACACCACTCACATTTGGTGTTTATTAAATTTCAGGAGGTGCACTTAGTGAATGTTAGGGTGAAACCAAAAGGGTTATACATTAGTTATAAAACAGCAGGTTTTTAAAGCATGTAGATAAGAATTTAGAGTAGGTCTGCTATAGTCCAACATCACGCTGTAGCTTATAAGAAAACACTTACTTGAACAGATGCTAACATTAAAATGCAACTCAGCACTTCTTGGATGCATAAATAAATACATTTGTGGAGTAAGTGATGTAAGTTATTGGTCTGTTTTCAGCCTCAAATTAAGATTTGGTGCGCTTCTCAGATTGAACGCAAGCCCAGAGGGATTATTTCTGCCTCTGAGACTACAGCAGCCGTGTTAAGCATCGTCTGCCTGCAGCTTTAGTCTCACCTCCTGCTGTTTAGCTCCTACAGCACACCTACTGACCAGCAACACACAGCCAACAAGTGTGCAGGGGTCACAAATTTGAGACAATCGAGAAATAAGATCGTGGTCGGCAACCTTTTTTTTTCCCTCCTCTATCTCCTAACATTTTGATAATAAAATCAATTTAACATAAAAATAAATAAATAAATGGGATGTAAATACAATATTCCATGTTTGTTTTCCATTTATAGCACTGATCAGAAAACGTATCCTCAACCTGTGGGATCCTCCCAATCCCTAATTAGGAGGATTAGCAGAACACTGTAAATGTTAAATGTGTAGTTAGCCTGCAGTTACTGCGTACGATACTCATAACAGTGATATTGACAGAACAGAGAAGACCAAAAGATTTCATTTCTTCGGCTTTTTTTTTTCCTCTTCTCTTTGTGGCTTTTAACTCAGATCATTCAGTGCCTTGAGTTCAAGCAGCAAAACAGACATGTCAGCATGATCGTAGCTGTTATTCCATGCGTTTTTAAGTGGCTGCTTTTAATATTTTACAGTAGATGGTTTACAATCTCACTTTTTGTTTTTACTTTAATTGTCTTCTCGTGCATTTACTGAGGTGTTCCTGTAGAGATAAAGAGTAAGTGTGCACACCAAACAGCTGCATGCATGAGGTGAAGCTGGTTTAAGATGTTTTGTATAAAAAGCACCACCTTTTTTTTAAATTGTTTTGTAAGTTTTGATGTCTAATTTATTCTTAGACTTTCTTTTTGAATATTACATTGTAAGAATTTGGCCGTTTGTTTTTAGATGCGTGTGGGGGGGGTACTTTTGCTCGTTTCTACTTGAAGAATAGTGTTTCTGTTTCACTGTCCTGACGATCTCAAACAGCACATACTGTATAATCAGCAGGTTTACTGATTCCAAGTTTTTCGTCTTGGTTCACTTAAATGTATAAACCTCCATTTGCATGTCCTGTTACAGTACCCTGTTTGTTTTTTGCTTGATCCTCACTTCATTTTTGCTGTACAATTAGTACTTAATGTGTAAACACAGCAGAGCTCTTTCATTAGCCTGTGCAAAAAAACCAAACATCTGTCATCGTCAAATCGGGATAGAAAAACATTTCTCTGATGCTGGAGATTCTTTCATCTGCTGTCTGTAGAGCCACTTTACTGTCTGTGAACATGAAACGGATCCATGTGTGACGCATGAATCGTACGGGCTTCAGGAATCAGTGTTTGGATAGTTTCAAAACTGGACTTCATGAGGTCCTGAACATATGACATCTTCAACAGAGTGAAAGGAAAATGTACTTTTTTTTTTTTTTCTTTTAAATTTAATGTAAATGAATGTCAGCATTGTCAACAAAAATAAACATTTGGTTTAAGGTTCAAAGTCTTTGTTTTGTCTTTTGCCCTGATCACAATGAGCCCACTGTGCACTGCTTTCTATACCAGCGGTCCCTAGCCCCCGGGCCCACCGGTCCACGAGCGAGAGTTGAGGCTCAGGAGTGAAATTGATGGTTTTCAGGGTTTTTATCGTTAACTCTGTTTCCCTCGGTCTTTTCCCTTGTGTTATGAATACATTTTTTATATACTGTATTTTCATGCACTCTATATTTGTTTTGTAGTCGTCTTATTTTGAAAGACATGTTTTTGTGCGTTACCATAGCGACCAGAGAGGAGGATGGTCGCCGAAGGCTGTCCAAATTCGTTGACTCTCCGAATGTAGCTGACAAATGCGTCCTCCTTTTCACGGATGTGTCGGATGTGTCCTTCGTGGCCCACCATATCCCAGAATTCATAGCGCGGCCCAGCCAAACTCCAGTTCGCAGTCGCTACTAAATTTTAAAATTACTCTTATTAATCTTTCTGGGTCACAAAATAAACTTTTAACATATTTTCAGGTGAGAAATTCAAATGTCTACTCGGTTTATCAAGATATCGCGTATTTGCAAAAGTGCTTCGACGTTTTCCGAGACGTCTGTTACCCACCAGCTCGATAGCTAGCCAAGAGCTCGAGGATCACTAGAGCCGCCGAGAATGGCACAACTCCCGGCACATCATTTTCAGATCACCGCGGGCTTTCGCTACTCAGGTTAAACGTAATAAATAAGTCACTTAGACAACCTAAAAATGTTATTGTTTGGCTTTTTTCAGTGTTTTATTTGTTCGCGAGTAAATCTGTTTGGCTGAGATTAAAGTTATTAGATTAGATAAAATAAAACTTTACTAATCGCCCGGGTGGGTTCCTCCGTGGTTTTCACACAGCTGAATAAACGTCAAACAGAAAACTGATTAAACAGAAGTGTGAAATGGTCGAGGATTTACGCCAGTGTCCTGTTATATTTTAGAGAGCAAGGAGCAGACAGCCGAGTTTATTAAACTCCACTGACACAGCAGTGACGCCAATCAGAAGGCTAGACCGTCCAATTTCACAGCAGTTTACTTCCGGCCTACCCGACCTCCTGAGGACCCGGCCCACGTAGACCGCGAAGGCCGGGTCCTCAGGAAGATGCAGCCCATGAATTTGGACACGACTGATGTTACTCTGTTGCGGCGCATTTCAGGAGGACGCTGCTAATAAAGTTACACAATTACACAGTGACTTCGCTTTCATTATTGTATTTACAAAGTACCACAGTTTTTGTCTTGGTCGTATCATTTTATTTTGTTGTATTTATCTGCAACACCTTAAAGGCCGGTCCGAGAAAATACTGTCAGACATTAAACCGGTCCGTGGCGCAAAAAAGGTTGGGGACCGCTGCTCTATACTATAACAAAGGCACTTTTTCAAGGGCCTGCAGTGCAGCATCTTCCTCCCTGAGCTTCCTCAATACAGCCTCCTCTGCATGACATGAGATGTATACGGAGTCAAAAACTGGCTGTCATTTGGTTAAAGTAATAAATGCAGATGGTGCTGAGTTGTGACTTTTATAAGCATTGTCTATAGATATTTATGAGACCTATAATTTACTTACTGGCTGACAAATGTGGAAACAAATACACATTAAGCGCTGTACATAAATAGAATAACCCAGTTTTAAGCTAAGCAGCAGAAACAATCAATGAACATTAATGACAAAAACAACAGGATATATTACAAATACATTAACTGTATTACTGTAGTTCTAAAACCTTTTCCAAACTGTACAATGCACAAAAAGGGCGAACCTGCATTTCTGGCTGCGCAAAACGGCCTCCTCTGTTCTTATCGTGTTCCTGTGTTTTGTTAGTTGAACAGGCCATTAGCAGCATCTGCACTGGCATGCGAGGGTGCTGCGGCTGGCTCATTCCATAGTAAGTGAATCAAATCCAAAAGCGCTGCCACCTGACCACATGAGCATCAGCTGTGTTTGGGTTTGTTTGTTTTTTTGTGATATAACTGGTGCTGAAATTTTGTGCTTTTATTTATTTATTCATTTATTTATTTATTTATTCTTTATTTTTCTCATAACTTCAGTTTGGGTTTCCACACTATTTTATAGATGTATGTAGATCAATTTCCGAACCATATTATTACACATTCACAGGTGTAAAAATACAGATGTAGCAAAAAATAATTTTGGCATAAAAGGAAAAAGAGCTAGAAGCTGAGCCTGGAATCAAAATTTGGATAAAAATGAATCCTTGAATATGCTAAATCTTGTTTTAGCAGAGTACTTGACCTTCAAAGTTGGCCTAAAATGCCCTTTTTGACCGTTTTTCTTTTGACGGAGGATAACAAAATCCCCCAACTGGTTATAGAAAAAAATCTGCACTGAACAAATCTAAGGTTTTGGCTTTCAGCTATGACACTTGAGTGGGTAAAAAATAACATCAATTACATAGTACAAAGTTTCCACCCGCCGTTTCCAACCACCCAAAATGATGGCAGGAAATAATGCGTGAATATTTGAGGTCTTTAGACGCAGGACTTTTAATTCCTCATTTTTCTATGCTTGATTTCCTGCTCTATATGCAATAACAGGCATAGTTACAGCATGCTCTACAGGAAGGTACTGAGTGTGTTATCCACAGTGGCTAGATGCAGGTACTCGGGAAGGCTGCTCTCAGACTCGACCTCTGACCCCTGGTCGCTGGTGTCCTCCTTGCTCTGACTTGGTAGCAGCTTCTTCCTTCGCACAGAACCTCGCAATCGACGCTCCAAACACGTCAAGGTCATGTGGGCGAGGTCCTGGTGGAGCCGCTGGACGTTTTCACTGGAAGAGAAAGCACCATGTTGAAAGAGTGAATCTCAGATGCGGAGCTGCATGTGAAAGGATTTTATCTCCTTTTTGCTCACGTTGTGGGTGGAGTAGGAAGATCGTAGTCTTCACCAGTTTCACCTGTCAACCAGTAAGTTGTTTCTGTGCCTTTACCCTAAAAAAAACCCCCACATATTCATCGCAGTCACTGGCATCAGTGTCGCAGTGAAGATTTTTGTCACTGTATCTCAATTTAATTTGGCTGACATGCTGCTACATTGAATGTAGAGACCAACCTTTACCTTCAGGTATGTTTCCCCTCTCATCTCATACTCAAACTTGCAGTTTGTTCTCTCCAGGATATCTATGGTAGGCTGACTGACATGGATCCGCAGGGCTGTGAGATAAAAAGAAAGACAACAGAGCTTGGCTGTGGTCACTTTATTTAATTAGGCTGACTGCTGGCTTCTATAATTGCGCTAGAGTAATGTACAGGAAGTCATTCATGTAAAATAACGAGAACAAAGGAAGCGGCTGGAGAAAATGTCAGTGTAAATCAGTTTGTTCATTACATGTGTCCACTCACGGTGTCCTGTAGATTCCATACGAGATGCTGTGTTGACCGTGTCTCCGAATAAACAATATCTGGGCATCTTTATTCCCACGATGCCCGCCGCACAGGGACCTGAACCCACAAACAACCAGGAGACAGAAGAATTAGTGTAAAGATCAGCAGGAGGTGAATTGATTTGCCAAAATGACTAGTTTAAAAAATTAAAAACAAAGAAGAAGAGACCTGAGTGTACACCGATTCGTATCCACACAGGAATACCAGGAAGATGCCGGAGCTGGAAGGTGCCCATGAATGCTAAGATGTCCAGCGCCATGCGGCAAATATCCACTGCATGCCTGTTCCCGTTTCTCTTTGGAAGACCAGAAGCAACCATGTAGGCATCCCCTATTGTCTCCACCTGAGGATAGTAAAGGAAACCATGATGTTCGTGCTCATTGCCGGGTGCCTGAATCTCTTCGGTTTCATCCCTGCCAATACCTTGTACACATCGTGGTGGTCGACGATGCTGTCAAACCCCTTGTAGATGTCGTTAAGCATGTCCACAACTTCCATCGGCGTGCTGTACTGGCACAGAGTGGTGAAGCCAACTATGTCACTGAAATATATTGTAACTTCATCGTACAGCTCTGGCTCCACAGCCCCGGTCTCCTTCAGGCTTTTAACCACCGGGCTTTTAACCACAGAGAGAAACAGATAATAAAGAAAAGACATTTTTTCCATTGAGATTTCATTCTGATTTTGAGTTGATTAAACCAAAGGCCCCCCCAAGTTTCCCCAACAGTTCATCCATCCATTTCATCCATGTATCCTTTATTTTTAAATAACTATCCTTTTTAAACAGTTCAATAATGCTACTTGTTACAACCATTTAACTGTTAATTTACACTAACGTTTTGATCATTAATTAACACTAATTATTTCAATTATTTACTTATAATTAAGGTAACATTTCTAACCATTTAAAGAGACAAATGTATGCTAATTTAGTAACTATTTAACCATTAATTTGTGTTAGCTTTTTCAAAACTATTTAGCTTTTAATTAATAGGGTTACTATTAGACTAGGCCTTTTATTAGTCAGTTTGTATTAACTATTCATTTAACAATTTTATTCAACAATGTATGGTAACTTTTTAACCATTTATAGCCATTCATTAATGCTAATTTTTTAACATAAGATCAGATAAGATAACCTCCATTAGTCCCACTGTTTTTTTTTACAGCAGAAAGTGGACAGTGCAAAGTTACAGAAGCAAAAATTAAGAAAAAACACTGGAATAGGATAAGATAATAAAATAAGATACTGTACACAATAGAATAGAATAAAAATACTATATACAACAGAATAAAATGCAATGGTGACAGCTACAGGTACCTTGGTGTTTATCTGAACAATAAACTGGACTGGACTCATAATTCAGACGCCCTCTACAGGAAAGGGCAGAGCAGGCTGTACCTGCTGCAGAGTCTCAGGTCTTCTGGAGTGGAGGGCCCACTCCAGAAGACCTTCTATGACTCTGTGGTGGCTTCAGCCATCTTTTACAGTGTGGTCTGCCGGGGTGGCAGCATCTCTGCCGGGGACAGGAAGAGACTGAACAGGCTGATCCGCAGGGCCAGCTCTGTTCTAGGATGGACCCAGTGGAGGTGGTGAGTGACAGGACAATGGTGGCTAAGCTGTCATCTCCCACCCCATGCAGGAGACTCTGAAAACATTATTTAACCACTAATTTACCTATTTAAAATATTTAATCCAGTAGTTTATGCTAACTTTTAAAACGCTTTAACCGTCAGTTTACAAAAATTATTTTAACAATTCAGTCAAACAATTTAAAGTAACCTTTCTAATCATTTATTGTCATTAATTTATGCTAGCTTTTTAAACTATATACTGTAACTACTAACTTATCTATTTCAACTATTTAATCCAATAGTTTATGCTGTTTAAACTCAAATTTATATTCACTTTTAAAAATTATATAACTATAAATATATACTACCCATTAAAAATATTCAATCCAACAATTTATGCTTAGCTGAACTTTTACAGCCACTTAGCATTTTTAGCATATTTCTTCTTCAAATTTTGACTTGTTTTTGGAGGCATAGTACATACACGGCCAATCACATTTACACCTAATTTAGAATCACCAATAAACTTAACATGGATGTCTTTGAACTCTGAGAAGAAACCAAGCCAACGTAGAGAAAACCAACGTAGGCAAGGGGTGACCTTCTTGCTTTAAGGTGACAGTGCTAACCACTGAAACTCAGTGCTGGTCACTGTTAATGTAGAAATAAAACTAATTCTCTAACAGTGCATGAATGATTTAGCATCTATGTCCTGATTGTTCTAAGTGTCTAATGATGTGCATTTCTTCTTTAAGTGTAAACAAACCCAGGCAGCAGCATAAAGTTAAGATTGTCAGCTCGATCCCTCTCAGCTTTGTAGAGGGCCGTTCTCTCTTCCACCAGGTACTCCAGGTTTCTGGAATACATCTGCAGCCGTCTGATCATGTTATCCAAGTAGCTCTCATTTTCCTGATTATGGATTTTACTGGAGTGATGAAGAGGAGAAGAAAAGGGATATGAGGAGGGAGATATATTTAGAAATCTGTAATCCGTTTCCCAGAAACTATAAAGGCTACACCAGGACATGCACACTGATAGCTGAAAACAGCAATAACATAAAGAGAGCATTATTACCTGATGATTTTCCCCAGATAAATTTCCACTTTCTTAAAGTCAGGTCTTTTTTCTGGGTCCTCGTCCCAGCAGCTTTTTATCAACGGGTACACCTTACAGGAGGAAAGTACAGTTTGAATACAATACAGACAAAACAGATACTGAAAGTAAAATAAAGCTGGCACTTGAATGAAAAAAAAACCTCTAATTCTTTCTCTGAAGCCGTCTCAAAGTTAAGATCAGGTCTGAAGTAGGATGACTTGAGCCTGGACAGTTTTTCTGTTGAGAAACACACAGAGACGCAGATGGCATTGTAGTGTAGCTCCGGATCAAACAGGTCTTCTTTCTTTCACTCTGAACTTGGTGGTGCAGAGATGATCATTTGCAAACAAAATGACTGTAACTGTCACGTGTTGTATTTGAGTGTTGGAAACCTGATCGGTCGGAGCAGGATTCAGTGTAGAAGGTGTTCTTCCTGAGAACAATCTCTTGCGCAATGATGGCAAAACTGTAGACGTCTCCTTTCTGAGACGTGCCCTCGTTCCTCAGATGCTCCGGAGCTGTCCACAAGTCTGACAGGATGATGTGGAGACAGACAAACGTTAGCAGGTAAAGAAGAGAACAAAAAGATATTTCAGGAGGATTTTTGATTGCGGCGTCACCTTGGAAGGGGCTAAGAAAAGCATTGCAGCCAAAGTCTGTGATCTTCACCACCATGCGGTTGTCCACCACACAGTTTTTGGATTTGAGGCGACCGTGAACCTGAATGTCACTGGCATGGAGGTAAGACATGCCCTGCACAGAGGATTCAGAGCAACATTACACTTTCCACTGGTGGAAGTAATGAGATTTATGGAAAATCAAAGAGGCGGTGAGTAATCTGGTGTTTAATGACCTCTGCTGGCAGGCAGAGGCAAGTGCAACAGCAGCTCCCATAACACAGGTCTGCAAAAACAATTTATTTTTTCAGTCGCATGGGATATTTTTGGTAAATGTTATGTTTTTTAGGGTGCTGAATCCAAAAATGACCTCCATTTCCCTCCATTACATACAGTTTGCTTTTGCAAAACATGAAGAGTTTACATTAAACTAAAAACATGAATTAAGAAAACCTGACAAAATTGAATTTTTAAAATATTTTTCCTCGTTTCAGTGAGTAAAAATCTATGAGAAGCAGTCAAAAGATCCTATGCACCTTTTGGTTGCAGACCTGTGTAATCCTGCTCTTCATTTAAACCAAACCTTTTTAATAATTTTGAGCCAGAAAAAAATACTTATATAAAAGCTTACTGTGCCTTCACAGGGTCTGACTTATCAAACAACAAGCTTAGAACAAAAAACCCCACCAACACTTAAATGTTACATTTTAAATGTTTAATCATTTAATTATTAACTAGTGGGATAATATTGAGTCTTTCTGGTAAGTTGCCAAGTTGTTTATCGCACTGTGACATCAATCAAACTGATCAAACTTTAGAGGCACAGTCTTTTAATGGCTTTGTTTTGATCACAGTTGTTACAGATAAGGAGGCCTCTTCACTATATGTACTTCTTATTGAAACTATAAATCCATTTTCTTTATGCTTGTCCATCCTTCAGCTCACAGTGACAACATGACTAAAGATAGAGTTTAAAAATGGGTTCTTTGCAAAGTTGTTTGTTATGTTGTTATGTGTAGATACAACACTGGTTCATCCCTTTTTTATGCTTGCATAGTCTACTGGACAAAAAATGAGTGAAAAAGCAGCCAATGTCTAAATAAAAACTTTAAAAGATTTTCAGAAAGCCTGCAAAACTATTGCTTAAGAGTCGTTTGAACAAAGCAACAAAATCTGGCTCCTTGGAAGCAAACTATGAAGACATGAGGGGACTTTTGCACAGCGCTGTGTAATCCTGGCAGTCACATTACACTCAGTTTGTCCGTTTGGCTTTTGATAGAACTTCTAAAGTTTTAGTAAACGATTATTACTCACGTGAAATAAGTGTCAGGATTGAGCGAACCTTCCTTTCTTTTTGATGATGATGTTCTGGGTTCAGTTTATTATACGGTAACAGGTGAAGTGATCCCATTGCAGTTTACATCAGGTACAAAAGTTTATTACCAGTTATTCAGGGATCTTTTATGTCACACTGCATGAATGGAGAGTAATATTGACTAACACTAAGTTTCATAACCCTTTTTCAGTTATGTATTAAGACAGATTGCTACTAACTATGTCAAGCTCTCAGTACAAAAACCGATCCTGTCATTCATTGCATTGTCCTCTGTAATGATTTATGGTGTTTAGTGAATGCTGCTGCTTTATGGCAGATACACGTGACCGTTTTTCCGCTCAGGGCGGCGAGTAACGAGTCAATCTCCACTTGTGTGGTCTCTTATCATGCCACACACCGCATGTGATGCTTGCAAATGCTTAACTTTGATAATTGTTCTGCTCACGGGCAAAGTCGAGCACTTCTCTCTCACCTTGGCGATGTCGTACATGACAGAGATCTTGAACTCCCAGTCCATGAAGGTCTCCTCTGGGTATGAAATCTTGTCATTCAGCACATACTTGAAAAAGAAAAAGACCCCAGTTCTGCATTAATACGCTTTTATTCTTCACACTTCTTGACGGCTGTGTTTAAACTGAGACCTGAAGATGGATTTAAATTGAAAGTTTTGCTATACCTACCCTGAGCGAGCCTCGCTCGCCATACTCAAACACGCCAAAGACACCGTAATCTAACTTGACTGTGCCGTAAAACTTTGTGAGGTTGTAGTAGTCGATGTGCAATAGCTGCAGGGGGGGCAAAAATGTGGAGTGCTAGTGAGTTTGGATAAACATTAACAAAGAGGGCTGGCAGTAAAAGGATTTCAGTGTGATAAGACGTCTTACCGTATTGAGCTCCCTTTTCTGGGTTTTATCAAAGTTCCCATCCGAGTTCTTCAGCTCCTTCAAGATCACAATCTGAAAGAAATATTGCAGAAGCACCAACCAGATTACATCTGCTAACTCACTTTCATCAGTGCAAAAGCACTAGATGCTGACTGATTTGGAAAACACTGCAGGATGCTGTCCATCTACCTTCTTATCGTAGAGCGCACAGCGGATCTTGAACTTCTTTTTCTTCTTACTTTCAATCTAATGGGGGTTAGAGGAAGGTCGCTGTCACAGCATTCTTAAAGCTGACTTGACTGAGGTGTTTACTGAGGTGTTTTCACTTACATTAAGGGAGATGACGTTGATGTCATCATTTTCCATCAGCGTGATGAGATCAGAGTTCACGTGGGACCAGCGCTTCCTGAGCAGTCGATCTCTTCTGTTCTGTCTATGCGGGAAAGAAAAAACTGCATCAGGAGATTATTGGTAAAGGTTGGTTGCACGAAAAGCATCTGACTCCTATGTTTATAAAAGGCAGCTTTCAATTTAAATTTCATGTCATGAGTCCATGTTTTAGAGAGTGTAATAGAGCTATAACCTGTATAGTACATACAGACTTTCAGATTATTTTTCATGTAACCTGAAAGTCCGTATATACACAGCTCTAAAAGATAATTGTAGCACCTTTTAATCAGAGTGTAGCATCAAGCCAGTTACACGTCTGGGACACTAATCTGGTCAGTTTAGAGGAGGTTAGTTCAGTTTCAGGTGGAGGTCGCTGACATTTTCTTCCCTCTTCATCTTTTCTGATGGTTTTTTCACTACTTTTGCATTTTTCTGGGGTCAGTGTCACTCCTGGTGGCATGAGGTGATACCTTGACCCTACAGACGCTCCACAGGTAGTCCAACTCCTCCATGTTGGCACATTAATACATGCTATTTACAAAAGGTTTGCTGTGTCTCCCGAGACAGTCTCAAGAGCACAGAGGAGATTTCAGGACACAGACAGTTACTCTGGACAGGCCTGGAGAAGATCTTTAACCCACTTTTTTGTGCAAGATGAGAACTGTCAAAGCTCCAGCAGGACACTAGTGTTAATGTCTCTGACCAGACAATCAGAACAGACTTCAAGAAGCTGGTTTGAGGGCCCAGCGTGTTCCAGTGGGCCCTGTGCTCACTGCCCAGCACTGTGGAGCCTAATTCACATTTCCACAGAATACCAAAACAGGAAGGTCCACCACTGGAGCCCTGTGCATTGCACAGATGAGAGCAGGTTTGGAGTTTGGAGAACCCGTGGAGAATGCAATGCTGTCTGTAACATCCTTCAGCATGACTGGTTTGGTGGTGGGTCAGTGATGCACTGGGGAGGCATATACATAGAGGGACGCAGAGATGTCTACAGACCCTGACTGGCATCGGGTATCAGGATGAAATCTTCCTCTGAATACACAGCAATGCCCATCCTTATATGCTGAGAGTATGCAGGAAGTTTCTGGACGATGATACCGATGTCTGGCCTCCACACTTGCCTGACACCTTTGGTTTCAGTTTCAGCCCATCTGAAGCTGTCAGGTTGCACCTCAGACTGTCCAGGAGCTCAGTGACACCCAGGTCCAGATCTGGGAGTAGATCCCCCAGGACACCATCCATTATCTCATCAGGAGCATGTTGTAAAGTGGTCTAGCCTGCTGCTTCTTTTCTTCAATTTGATTTTTGGGGTGTCTTTGAATTCAGCCCTTTGTAGGTTGATCATTACATTTCCATTACATTTTGGGGCACTTTATCACTCCTAACACATCACCAAGTCCCCATCAATGTGGATATCCACTGTGTTTTTTTTCCCATTAAAAGCTGTCGTGTTTTCAAAGTTTTCCTGCAATTTTTGGAGCAGTGTATCTACCGTACTACTATATATGCCATTATATGATGGGGCCAAAATCATTTATGTAAATTCATGACCTTTTGCAGAGAATCCAAACATTTAATTAAAATCTGCCACACACTTAATAACTCCCTGTTATTCTCATGTTCCATGTGCTACGGCATACCTGTAGAAAATAAAGGCGATCGTGGCCACTACGACCACAGTAACAGCCAACACAATCATAATGATGTCGCGAATCGCAGGGCCTGCAGTAATAAAGACAAAAAAGAGGCACCATTTCAGTTCCAAGCCGATGCTTCTGACACACAGAGGACAAAAGATAAACATGGGCCGAGCGTTCAAGTGCCATAATATTTAAGCTTATCTCAGATAGGGCTGTGAGGAGGTCATCTACAGGAAACAAAAGAAGAACTGAGCCATAAAACCACTTCATATAAAACATGCAAAAGTTGATGTACGTGGAGCAGTTTGTGGTTGCTATAACTTTTCCTCCTGTTCATA
Source organism: Simochromis diagramma (assembly GCF_900408965.1). Lineage (NCBI taxonomy): Eukaryota > Metazoa > Chordata > Actinopteri > Cichliformes > Cichlidae > Simochromis > Simochromis diagramma. The sequence goes on along the minus strand of NW_024386920.1, from coordinate 413,184 downwards.
CCCACCATTAATGCTTATTAAACGAAAACAGGGACACAAACAGAGAGGTGCTTAAACCACAGCTGAAGCCTTACATATAATTCACCGGAACCTGGATTAGTGCAAGTCTTTGAAAACGACCTGACTGAGCGGATGCAAACTGATCAGGCCTTGTTGTGGAGATCTAAATCATTATGGTGGACATGCCTTCATTCTAGAGGACAAAAAAGGAAGTTCTCTTAACATAAATCTTTAAAATGTTAAGGTTAAGACATATTTTGAGGTTGTGCCCACTGAACTCAATGATATAGCTAAACATGTGTATGTGTGTGTGTGTCTTTCGATGTACCGCTGTCTGGCATGTTATTGGGAAGTCTTTTCCCCCAGATGAACTTAGGAGCCTCCTCCACCACTGTGGTTTTATTGCACTCCGTGTCAAATGTGAATAAAATATCGTACTGGGTGTGACACAAGAGGGGAGGAAAAAAACAAAAAGACACATTTTAGCATCAAACCACAAGCAAGAGATGCAGCACAGTAAGGTTTTATTTTGAATCTTTTCTTCGTGTATTCACTGCTAAATGCCAAAAAAGAAAACAGGAGAAAAAGATACCTTGTTGTCAGTAGTGGTGTAGATGATTGAGAAAGCCACGTCTCTGTCCCCGTACTCGTCCAGCGCATAATTCCCAGCAATCCCTGAGCAGAATCACACAAACGTTTTTAAACTTCTGTTCACTTCATTTCACCGTGTGTGTCAGCTGTAAACCTTTAATGCGTCTCTCAGTCAAACTTGCACTCACAACCGGCTGCTTACAGCTGCGGGCTGTTATACCAACACTCTTTGTGTCAATGAAAACACAAAGAAGTGATAGCAGTTGACAGCCTTCATCTGTTCGACCTCACAGTAGCCATGTCTGCTCTGAGATCAGCTCATTAGTGTTTTGGTGGATGGTGTTTTCCCACTTTTCACAAGCTAATTTTAGCATCTATTACTGTTTTGCTCAGTATGCTTAACTGCAACTATCTGCAGCCGCCAAAAAAGTATTAAATGCTAACTTGTGTAAATTCTTGTGTATTTGCTAATACACATACTTGCAGCTTGTATGCAAGCACTTCCCCCTCCTCGCTGTTATCTTCCACCTGCCTTACCAGTAAATTTGGTGTTTCTGAAGTAATTTACATTCACATATTCCGCCCTGTGAAGCTGAGACTGATTTTGTTTAGAAATTGTTCTCATCACTTGGCCAATAAAGAGCACTGCGTCATGGTACGCGGCCATGTAGTCGTTCATCTGCAGAGGAACAGACAGAGACAGATGGTTGGAACTACTTTCTCAGTACAGCCCTTAGATTTGAGTGAAGGAGCTCTAAGATGCATCCTTCACTACACAGGTGATGAATTATTTTATATATTTTATACTCAGTGAAGATGTTATTTAATGATATTTCATTGAACATTTATTATTAACTCTTCCGAGGTCCATTTCTGGTTGGCATGGTCCTGTATTGTTAATCCCTTATTTTCCCTTAAAACCCTACAAGTTGATTATTCAGAGTGAGCGGAACAAAAACAGCCAATCAGAGCTAACCTTTTTTGTATTTGCTACAGCAGCACTGCAAAGAGAGAAGTTGTGTATTTCTGGTTTGCTCACCGTGTTGTTGTCTTTAAGGTCTGGGTTGATTCTGTAGCTTCGGGTGTTCGGCATGGTGAGCACCAACACGTTCTTCATTTCTGGCAGCGACGATGTGTTGGTGTAGTATACATCACTGTGTAGAGGAATCAGCAGAGGTCTGATGAAAAATTCTACATGTGCAAAAATTTCCTTCAGTTTCATTCAGTTATTATATATTATTCTATTATATTCAGTAATTTAGCTGCATTTGATTGCTTAGTTACTCATTTCTACTCTATACACACAGTTTACTTACCATGCTTTACCGACTTTAATTGGTATAAAGATGGATATTATCATTCAATAATAATACTGTTGAAAACTCAATAGATTTAGCCTAGTTTGTGCTAAGTTAGCCACTTAGCTTAGCAAGTTTTGTCCAAAATCTTTCTTCCGGAAATTGAATTAGGCTTACTACTTCTGCTGTGTGCGGCTTTTGACAAAAAACATCAAGTGTTTAGTCAGGGCATCAAGTAATAGTACATTGGATCCCAAAGGAGCTTTAGCCTGACCATAACCGCTACCTCTGCAAGCCATTTTGCAACCCAGCTCCATCCCAACTTTCAGTTTTCATGGTGACTTAATGTCATGTTTGTTGCCGCTGCCATTGATGCCCTCCCTGCTTTGCTGCTCCTCTCCCCTCCTGAGGCTTTTTAACTGTGTCCATTGGATGGTTGAGCAGTCATAGATGATGGAAATAATATTACGTTGGCTCGAGCTGTCCTGATTGAATTTTTTATTTCATCTATGTCTGCTTCTTCACTTCTTCCCACACTTAGTCTCATCTTATGATGACACACAGTAACTGACTCCATGAAATCACTCAATCAGTCAGTCACTACTTTACAATCTCCAGGTACCCATTCACCAGTTAGGAAAGTACTGATTGTGAATCACTGCTGTGGGGTTAGAGAAAAAGAAAACAAGTGGAATAAATAGGAACAGAAGTGAAATGATTCAACAGCACTAACCTGTAAAGATCAATGAGGATGAAGGCGATATCACTGCTGTCCGCAGCCTTAGAGCCGTTTTTAATTTCCACTAGGTCCATTGGTGATCCACACATGATGAACACTGCAGCGGAGAAGTATTTGTAACAGAACAGTCTTTCAGTTATTTTTTTTCTTCTGTTTTTTTGCCTAGTTGGCCTTGGGACTCAAATACAAACTTGATTTCCATTTAAATTACTTCTTCAACCTTGAAACCAAAGTTAATACCAAAACCTAAAGCCATCAAGCATAGCCTGATACTGTTGATGTTTTTTTAATTCACCCTTCATAATGTGGCGTAAAAATATGCAGCAGGAAGTTCAAAGAAAAGCTATTATGGCCCTCGAGCTAGCTCTCCTTCTGAAACAGAAAATTCAGAGTCTCCCTCGTGATGACAGCGTTAACAAACTCAATAGTTGAATTAAATGTGCTTTGTAGGCCCTGGGCTCTCTTAGGAAAATAGAATCCAAGCTGTCTGTGTGTGTTGTCCCAGCAAACTGAAGCCATTGTTATGTCTCGCTGTGAAAACAGAGAGGTTTTCGATCTTGTTTGAGAAAAATACATCAAATTCTTACAGTTGGATGTCCTGTTGCGTAATGTAAGCACGCTGTGCAGTTCTGTGGGACTGCGTAGAGGCGTTATTGAAATATTTAAGGCAAGCGGTTCCACCATCGTTTCAATTGCACTTACATACCTGAAGATGAAAATGAATATAATGCATAATTTAAATTAAAAACATTTTATTACATTTAAAAATGTAACTAGAATATAATTAAAAATATAATTTATTAGATTTTGTAATAGCTCACAACAGATGAGTCTCTCCTTAAAGATGGGTTACTCACCAAATGCATTCCTCTGTGGGGTTCGTTCTTTTATAAATATACGCTGCCTTCCATGAAGGTTTGAGCTCATTGTTTTCTTCCCAGAACTGGGTGACAAAGTCAGCGATCTTGCGTGCAGGTGGCAGGAGTCGCTGCAAGTTGAAGGTGTAGTCGCACGAGCGACCAAAGCTTCCCGCTGAGAGAATGGGTCTACTGAGACTCATGCCGGCTTCCTTACTGGAAGAAGAGAATAAAAAAGAGTGGGAGACAATGGTATCGACTAATTATGATAAACGGGTGAACGATAAGCATAGTGCAACACAGGCAAAACCTGTTTGAAAATCTGAAGTGTCCTTTTCAAGCTTATTGGCAGAATCATGTCCTTGGAAAATTCAGAACTTACTCAACTATTGGGAAAGTAGCATAGGTGCACGTGGGTCCAAGCACAGCACATCCCAGATTTCCTGATTCCTGCAAAAATAAAAACATATACAGCGAATAATTCACAGATTTTTATGTAAATTTTGCCTGATCTTTAAACTCCTGAGACCCAAACTCTTGTTTTCTTTCAGGTTCTTGGAAATCGACCTGTTTTCCTTGCACTAGAAGTGGTTTGTGGAAAAATGTTCTCACTGTGGGACAGCAGGTTTATTTTACTATATAACATAATAAAGTCATCAGGGTGTAACAAAGTCTAAAATATTTTTATTATAACACCTGCTCAGATAAAATCGCAAATGATGCAACATATCCAAAAGCCTTGTAACTTGAACATTTTACATGCTCCATACTCCAAACTTGAAGCATGCACCAAGGCAACAAACAACCAAACAACCAAACATCTGTTTACACTACTCAGAAAAACTCAATACGCCATAGAACTGTGCAAAATCTCAGGTGTGGTGCATAATAAGACATTACTTGGAATTTATATAGGACCTTATAGAATCATGTGAAAGACTTTGTGTTAAACTGAGACCCAAGCCCTGCTTGTACAAGTGCCTTCAGCAGGAATACCTTGAAGTTTTCTGTATGATTTTGTCATCATTTTATCTCTAAAATCATTCTTATGCAATTTTGCCCCCATCTTCTTTAGAACATTGCTCACACAGAATTTCAGGCAGGCTGAACTTTGGGCCTTTGCAGCACTTTGATCCTTTCATTTCACAGCAATTATGTTGTAGATTTGCCGCTGTGCTTTGATTATTGTTGCATGAACCATTTTTAACCTGTTGGATAGATGGCCTCACATCTTAAAAGGAATTCATGGTCAACTCAGTGACTGCAACGATCCCAGATCCTGTGGATGCAAAACAAGCCCCAAACAGAGCCCCTCCACCATGGTGTTTGACAGTTAGTATGAGGGCATTGTGCTAATAAGGTGTATTTGGTTGTAGCTCTTGGGTTTTTTGCAGTTTCTCTGAGCATTGCACTGGTCTGGGCTTTGGGTGAATTTGCTGGAACATCTACTCCTGGCATTGTCTTAATCCTGGCATTACCTGAATGCTCCAGACCAGCAAACTGTTAAAACCTCTGCTTTTATAGAGGTGTTCGCACTTACTGATGATAAGTTAATCAAGTGCATTTGAATCAAAGATCATCCTCTTTTCTACTTGTGTCTTGTTCATGGCTGTGGGGTGTTTTTCAGAGATTTATCTCATTAAATTCTATAATTTGCAAATATTTCTAAAGTTAAATACATGGTTTTTTCCTAAGCACGAGGTGGAAACACCCAGGCCTTCTTCTATTAGCTATCCAACTGCTACTCTGCAACCTGCTCTTCTCAAAGCCAGTTGAGAGAATTTCTTCCATATATCAAATCTCCTCCTAGTTGGACATTAAAAACCTCACCTAGGAGGCATTCAAGAGGGGTCCATGTCAGATGCCCTCAATGTGCCTGTATGTTTGGGTTTCGCCCAGTGGACAAGAGGATTGCTCTCAAGTCGGGGGACGGGTCCTGACCGTCATTTGCGCTTATGCACCGAACGCATAAGCGGGGGGAAGAAGATGGCCCAGCTGCGGACTCCAGCTGGGAGTTTTCATTGTTCACATTCTTATGTTGCATGCTAATAACAATTAAACTTGGAGGGCTGAAGGCTGGGAAATGGCCTGCAAAGGGTATTCATAAGTGCACTCGGTACTGATATTTGATTTTGTAATCCCATCATCACATCTGGACCAGATGTCTTGGCTATGTAGAGAGTTGAGCTGTCAAGTAACTACCAAGTGGTACAGTAAAGGTACGCTGGGAGCATCGGGCAGAGGCCCCTAGTCCAGGAGATCTTCAGCTCGACCTCTGGAAAAGCTTAGAAAAGATTTTGAGGGTGAGGGGTGACACATATTCTGAACCTCCTTAGCTGAGGCAGTTGCAAGGGGCTGTGGCCTTAAGGTGTCCCGTGCCTGCCATGGGGGCAAACTGGAGCAGGAGTCGACTCAAGCTTGGCTGTCGTGTGGGACTTCGGCAGTAGACAGCAAATACCAGCAGGCCAAGCAAGGCATGTCTTTGACAGTAGTTGAAGGAAAACTGGGGTGTTCAGAAAGGAAGTGAAATAATAGTTTTCGTTGTCTTAGCAGTGATTCTGTTAAGTTTTTACAGAGATTTACTGAGACTGGCATAGTCTTATTTTGATTTGTGGTCTTGCACAAAAAAAGGTGTCTATGGCATTAATGAGGAGAGCAGGTCTACGAACTAAAAGGTGCATAAACCCATAAATGAATGTCCTGTGGAAGCAAGATCTCAGGGTTACACAAGCTCATGTATATGTGCATCCAACATGCTGATTTTTTTTCTATTTTTTAATATAAAACTGTAGCTACTTACCGTCAGGTTGTTTAGCTCTGCAACTGCTTCACATGAACTGCTCCGGCAGCCTCGGTGCCAGTATAAGGTTGTGTCAAACCCACTGAAATTCGCAGTTAGGTTAAAAGTCACAGCTGGATCTTGGGTGTGTGGAAAGAAAGAAAGTTCCAGATGTTAGTTTTGACTTTCTCTCCATTTTGAACTGCAGTGTGTATGTGGATATTAGATTTGTTTTAAAGAGAAATAAAATGTGTGTGTGTGTGTGTGTGTGTGTGTGTGTGTGTGTGTGGAGGAAGTAGGCCCTGAATTCTACCATATATGTGAAATCTATTAATTTGGGGAAGTTTACACTCCACAACAGTAAAAGACACAGAACCATGTAAGCTTAAATAGCTAGCTACAGCTGAAAAATCATAGTTGCTAATAGGGTTGCCAACCGTCCCTTAAAAAACGGAATCGTCCCGTATTTAGAAACAAAAGTACACGTCCCGTATTGAGCTAATAAGGGACGCAGTTTGTCCCGTAATACAGTGAGAATCAAAAGTAGTCTATAAATGTTAATGGAATTAACGCTTTGTTTGAAAACATAATTCCCAGCCCCTCTCCTGCTTTGTGACCAATGAGCTGACAGCACACTTATGACAATTCGAGTATGACAATTCAGATTACCGCTTATCTCATTGGTCGAGGAAAGGTCGCTTACGGAGAAAATACCGGAAGACAACAGATGACCACAACAACAAGCATGGCCAACAGGGAAACAAACGCCGACACTGCGGTGCAAGTCTCAGATGACAGTACACCTAAAGCTGGGCAGACACTGTGCGATTTTTTCAGTCACGTTATTCAGCTCCTGCTCAAACTGCACGATTGACTCGCAGGGGATAGAAGTTGGTAGGTCACGATGCAGGTCTCACACTATATACCGCCCGATGCTCCGACCTGAGTGCTCACACTGTGCCTCCATAAAATGAAGGTTATAACAGAAAATCTGTCGCTCGCTCTCCCTGTCTTTCACTCACACAGACACGCAGACCACCACCATCAACTTTGCTAAATTGTTAATGAAAAACATTGATCAGGCAGCTGTGATTGAGCAGCAGTGTAAAGCCAACTATTTTCACGGTTGTTGTGGTCGTGATAATTTTGTGATGCCACATCGAAAAGGCTCGGATGAGCTTTCCAAAGTTCTACAAGTTGTGCCTCCATCGCTTGTGTCCAGATCACACGCTGCACCACCAAATCGGTCGCACGACTCAAAAATCGGCTCAAAATGGGCCAAAAATCGCACAGTGTAAGCCCAGCATTAGAGCAGCAATGTTTGTTCCCCTCAGAGAAAGAAAGAAAAAAAAGGCTGCAAAAGTACAGGGAGGAATGGGAAAAGGGAAACACCTGGCTGGAAAAGTGCACGGTAACACCTATAAAGCGCACTGCACTGTGTGCCGGCGCACTTTTTCCATAGGCATGCTTCTAGTGGTGGGCACATGAAGAACATGAGGGGCGTGAAAGCTCGGGGAACCCTTAACCAATTTTTTGTCCACCAGGCCACGGCAGAAGCAGATATGGTATGTAAACACTGGTTTGTTTTTTTTAAACCCTCTGGTTAAGGTTAATATGGGCATGTGCGGTGAATATCAGCGCTATGTGGCCAGAAGTGTGATAATATAACTTATTTTGTGTAATAAACAACTGCAAGGATAGATGATTACAACAAATAGATCACTAATACATAAAAGTAATACATAGATGAATAATGATGATGAGTTATGATGCGTAATCATGGGAACAAGCGGGTTTACAAACAGGAGCAGCTGATTAGCATTAGAAAAGCTGAAATAATACCTCAACTGAAGCCAATTGTACTAAATGCACTATATGTGCACTGTTACAAGAATATTTTTGTTCTATTGCTTTCTATTAATTTATATAATTTTAAGTTAAGCAGGACAGAGTTCTTTTAAAGAAAGATTTACTTATATTCTCAAAAGTTAAGCATGACAGGCTTCTGTTTAAGAAAGAGACCTGTTTTACTGTGTTAATGTTGTCATTTTGAGCTAAAAATAAATGGCTAAATGATCATTTGTTTCCCATATGGTCATATCACAAAGAATATGCATCTGCTTAAATCAAATTCAAGTCAAATGGTTAAAAAATAATTTCACACACAAAAAAAAGAGCTACAAAATTCACCACACTGGGAAGGGTGAACCGGGTTGCCCGGCCCTGGCCACGAGGTGTCCCTTATTTATTTTTCAGGGAGTTGGCAACCCTAGTTGCTAATAAAAAAAAAAAACACCAACAAATTTCAGCTGGCAAACAAGACAACTTCTTTTGATTACCTGTGTCATAAACTGGGACATTCTGTTTAAGTTTTACTGATAATGTTTAGAAATAAACCCTACAGGGCTTTCCTAACAGCCACTTAATAAAAACTTGGCTAGATAAAAAAATTCTGCTAGCCAAAAAAAACCTTTTATGTTTAATTATCTTAAATAATAGGTGTCGATACTTTTTGCATAATGGCATCATTGCAGACTGTGGGTGAGTCAAAACTAACACCAAACTGTATGTTGTCATGTTGACCAAAAGTCAGGCTAAACTAGTATAAGATAAGTATCCTAGCTTAGTAGAACAAGCGTTTTATGCTAGTACGCTAATAAGCATTGCAGGTAGCTTCCTTGTAATTAATAGGATAACGATCTTTAATCTGCTAGTTTATGAAACTAACTAAAGAATATCTGTTAACAGTAGCAGCTTTACTTTTCTTGTATACTTTTTTAGTCTTTAATAGTGAAATCCCTGAATAATTCCTAAAACAGCTTTAAAATTGTTACTTTTGGGAAAAGCAACATGAAAATCTGAAAATAGGAACAGTATGCAAAGCAGTAAATATAAATTAACAATAATAGTCAGTGACATATGTGTTAAATTATCAATATCTATAAACATGAGTGTACCAATATACATACTGTATATAGAGAGTGCTGTTGCGAGAGATCAAAATGTCTGATTTTGTGCGGATTTGTCATGTGGTTTGTTTGTTTGTTTGTTTGTTTTAGTTTTTAATTTCATTACCCTGGGCAGCATTAATGGCTGAATCTTTCTCTATGGCCTTCAGTATTTCTCCTTCCACATACTGGAGGCTCCAGGGAGAGTCCTCATCATCCAACAGTATAACGTTGATTGTAATCCCACTCCCACATTGTCCAACACTAGGACACGATGCCACAAGAATTCCAAAGATGAACAAACACAGTAACCAGCTTCCCGAGCCCATTCTCATCTCCGAGGTGAGTGCTTCTGTTTTTTAGCCGTTAAAGAGGGTCCATGGTATCCACCGATCCTGAATCCAGTTCAGTAAAGTCACCAAAACACTCGGAAAACTCTTAACTTATGATCGCCTTGATTAAAGCTTTGCCTGATCCACCAAGGCTTTGAAGAAAAAATAAATCCTGTGCGAAAGTCTGCTCCTCTTTCAACTTTCCTCTAAGTGCTACTCACCTGTTCTTTCTATGTCACCATGTTAATATACAACCTTTAAAGACACAGACGCAGGCCATATAACCTTGTCAGCACTGTGTCATGGCCTGCATAAATTAAAGCTTAAAGCAAACACGCAGAGCATGGCTTGGTTGTAAGTTTGTTGATAGTCTTACACTCACAAATTTAATTTAATGGAGAATCGTACCATGAAATTGTTTTGTGCAGAAATACAGTTCAATTGGCAAAAAGGAAAACGGCCCAGAAAAAAAAAGATTAATCCTTGAGATATCTTAATTTAAGCAAAGAATAAGGCGTCAATGGCCACATGGGACACTTTTATCAGTAAAGTTAAAGCTATAAAACTTATAAAAATGTAGTCCAATATTTATTCTTCCTTCATCTTCTAAAGCTCTCCAGTTGAGCCAGATTGGAGTCTTTGCCAGCCCAGTTCTGCCCTTGGCTTTATATTTGACAGACTTTTTTTGAAGGGTTTTTTCTTAATCGAGGTAATATTTCTGTAATCATCCACTTTAGCAGTCTTCTGTGGTCTTTTAACTCTTTTGGCATAGCTGTACTGGCCAGTGCATTCCTTCTTTTGTGTTGATTTGTCCTCTACTACAGTTTTTGTTATTTCGCTGACAGGTTTGTTGAGGTTTTCCAGAATAATGATGCCCCTTTTATCTTATTAACTTGTCATGAAATAATAAGAGAACCGACCTCGCCTGGCTTTGTAACTCCAGGTCAATGAATTGTCCAATTAATTTTTAACCTCTGAAAATTTAGGACAATCTATATCCCTTCAGTTAATGTCAAATTTTTAATTTTTTAAAACCCCTTGAATTACAGCTGGAGGTCTGTACTTCACTCACAGCTTGACTATTTAAAATCCTCCTTTTGGGTAAAATAAAGTGGCAGAAAGCAAATCCTGTTCTCTGGAATATCATGATGCAGATTTGGGTTTACCTGTACATGAAAACTCATATGTTGACTGGCAAAATTCATCATTTAAATTAAGGGAAACCACCAGCATGGAGATAGACAAATTGCCAAAAATGTCATTAAGAATGAAAAGAGGATATAATGATGGAAAAATCAAAGTCACAGCTGAGAAAAAAACCTCATGTAGTTCTTACACAACAACAGGCATCCGTGTCTACGTGCCACAGACAGAGCCAAACGCACAGCTTATAGACGTCTGATTCACTCCTGTCTGGAAAGGACGGCAAAGAAAGGGGAAAAAAAAGAGAAGATCAAAGGTTGTTCAGGCCATAAAACCAATACCAGATAAGATGGCTTGGCTGTGAAACCACACATACGCTGATGATTCAGTTCACCGGTGACAACTATAAACTGAGAGTCCCCTCTCTCAGTTAGCACTACCTCTTCACCTTAATTAACATAAATACACACAGTCAGTTAACTCTCATGTTTAATGGTCTGAGCAGCTCCACAGTAACACGCACAGTCAAAACGATCAGCATGTGAACAAAAAACCCACCTTTTTACTTCCTTTCAACATAAACACAAAGATTAGTGCCAACCTGACCTTGGCAGTAACGTTTGATAATGGTAATAATATACTAATAAACGAATTATTAGCGATGCAATAACTATGTTATTCTTTTACACTTAGGTTTTCACCACAACTACAAGCTGTAAGCAGCAGAGGAAAATTCTGGGATCATTGACAAAGTTAATTTTATTTTTAATTTCATTGAAACAGTTCCTGTTTTATATCCAGGCATCTTCACTGATTTTGTTTGATTGTTGATTTCACAGCTCATGATTCATGTTCTGATCTGCTGTTTGGTCCTAATCACAGTAATCAGATGTGGTGCTGCTGAATTCCCATAAAACCGCTCTCTGCTGGATGACATGTGGCTGCAGTGTTCAGGATTTAAAGACAGTTCAGTGTAAACATCACATTTGAACTAAACAAACATAGTACTTGTGAATCTGACCAAAGTCCTCTTCTTTCTGCTGCTCATTTCCTGCCTACATTTTTAAAAAATCAATTTTACTGATTTTTCTTCATAACTGGAGCATCTTCTGCTTCACTCACTTTTCAGCTTCTACTGTATATTTACTGGGCGTATTCACAGATGCTTTTCACATGTTCTACACTGCGCTAATGCTGAATATGAAAGAGCTGCTAACTTACCCAGTGTAGTATGTGTTTTAGATGTCTCACAACTTTGTTTCTCATCGTTTCTCCCTCCCTGTTGTTGTCTAACAGATGAACTTTCTTGTCATTGTTGATTAAGATGGAAGCCCAAAAGCATCGATAACTAATTACAGGTTATCTCTGTGGTGTTGCTTGATCAGTGATCAACTCTGACTTGGTGCATGTAGTCAAGTATTGCACTTGTGTTGTGTTCTTGTCCTTGCGCATTTCTATTTTATGATTTTATTATATTTTATGGAAGCATTTGTGATACTGATGAAACCCACTAATTAAATAACAGCCACCTCAGTAATGTGGAACTATGAAAACTTCAGATTAGCTTTTAATGCAATGTTATAACAGTAAAATGATGCTCAGCTGGTACTAAGGGCCCCAAGCTTTGCCAAGAAAATACCACCAGCGTGAACCACTGATACAAGACAGGGTGGATCTATGTTGTCATGTTGTTTATACTAAATTTTGAAAATGTCCAGAGAAGATTTTGTCTCTCTTCTGTTGTCCAGTGTCAGTGAAATTGTAGACTCAGTTTCCTATCCTTAGGTGACAGGAGCGTTCTTCAGCAGCTGTAGCCCATCTGTAGCACTCTGGCTATTCTCCTCTAGCCACATCAACAAGGTATTTTCAGCCAGAGAACTGCTGCTCATGTTTTCTCTTTTTCAGACTCTACTCTATAAATGCTGCAAATGCTGGTCGTCTGTCCAGCACGTCTGGGACAAAGAACAAGCCACATTCAGAGTCACTGAAATCACCTTCTTCCTCATTTTGCTGGGTCAGCAGCTTATATTGACCATATCTACATGCTCAAAGGCACTAATCACTGCTCCCACGTGATTGCCCAATTACATATTTGCAGTAACGAGCAGTTGAAAGTGACCGATCGTGGTAAATAGAAGTCTGCTGTCTGTTTGAGATCCAATATCTCCTGTTTTTCCCATTTTTGGGGTTTGTGTGACGTTTCAACCCACTTACTTTCTTTTTTGCTCCTTGACTTTCACGTTCTGGACATTTTCCAGTCTGGTTTCCGCAAATTGCACTCCACTGAAACCACGTCATTTAAAGTGTCTAGTGACATTCTGATGGCAGCAGACTCTGGAGAGTACACCGTTCTGGTTATATTGGATCTCACCTCTGCTTTTGACACTGTTAATCACAGCATCATGATAAGTAGGCTGAAGGACTTGTTCAGGATTACTGGTGTTGTTTTAAAATGGTTCATGTCGTATCTATCTAGGAGAGATCTTTTACTGTCTGTATGAATCAAGTGTTTTCTGAAACATCAGTTCTGCCTTCTGGGGTACCTCAAGGATCTGTTTTAGGTCTGATTCTCTTTTTGCTGCATATACTCCCTCTAGGCCAAATTATCAGACGCTACAATAATATTTCTTATCATCTCTATGCTGATGACATTCAGTTATACTGTTCTTTCAAAACATCTCAGTTTTATAAATAATTGTGTCAGAAATCAAACCAGTTTGGATTGCATTTATATAGCGCTTTTCGAGAACCTCAAAGCGCTTTACAATTCCACTATTCATTCACGCTCACATTCACACACTGGTGGAGGCTACAGGTGTAGCCACAGCTGCCCTGGGGCAGTCTGACAGGAGCGAGGCTGCCATATCGCACCATAGGCCCCTTTGGCCATCACCAGTAGGCGGTAGGTGAAGTGTCTTGCCCAAGGACACAACGAACGAGCTGGGGCTCGAACCGGCAACCTTCCGATTACAAGACGAACTGCCAACTGGTAAGCCACGATCGCCCCCATGATCTAAATGATAATTTTCTCCAGTTAAATGCAGATAAAAACAGAAACTTTGATTATAGCTCCTGCTCTCAGTCCTTTAGACCCTTCATTTCAGTCGAGTCTCAGAAACTTAGGTGTTATATTTGACAGTCCAGCGTCTCTTGAGAAACAGTCTAAACAACTTTTCCGGAACTGTTTTTATCATCTAAGAAACATTTCTAAACTCAGACTACTGGTGTCAAAGGCAGAACTTGAGATGATTATTCATGCTTTTATCTCTTCTCCTTTGGATTATTGTAATGGTCGTTTTACTTGTCTCAACAAATCAGCTCTGAATCGCCTTCAGACTGTACAGAATGCCGCGGCAAGACTTATAACCGGAACAAACAAGAGTTTTGGCTTCTCTTCATTGGTTGCCAGTAAATTTTAGGGTTCATTTTAAAATATTAGTTGTAACTTTTAGAGCTCTGCACGGTGAAGCTCCCCATTATATCTCTGACCTGTTGAAACCTCATGGTTCATCCTAAGCACTTAGGTCGTCAGGTCAGAGGCTACTGGTGGTCCCACGTACTAGGTTCAAAACACGTGGGGATCGGGCTTTTCAGGCACTGGCACCTAGGCTGTGGAACTCTCTGCCGTTGTCTTTACACTGTCTAGACTCCATTGACTCCTTTAAAAAGCAGCTGAAGACATTTTTATACAAACAAGCTTTTAACTTTTTTTTCCAACTGTTTTATGTTATTTTATTTGTATTTCTGGTTTTATTGTGAAGCACTTTGTGATTTTTATCTGTGAAATGTGATGTATAAATAATTTATACTTACTTACTTACATCTACCGCACACAGCTATGTAATGAACCAGGAGATTATTTCTGCTGGGACGCCCTCTAATGGGCAGGATATGGACATAAAACAAGCACAACACAAATGCATTAAAATATTTCCCAAGATTCACAGCAAAAGAAAAAAAACAAAAACCCTGTCAAAGTAAGACGGCTCTCAGAATACCTACCAACTTACTTCTCTATGAAGCAGCACCAGTAAGAGATGGAGGAACTTACAATAACAACAACTTTTGTGAATACCATTGTAAGTTTTATTGAAATTTTTTCTTAACAACAAAAGACAGGTGTCACAGTGATTTGACAAAAATAAAAGTGCTCGCCAACACAAACTCTTTTCTCCCACAGTAAAGAAACTACACAGATATAGTGTGCTACAATGATGTTAAGTCACACTTGCGGCCCAAAAAAACCCCCCAATAAATAAATAATAATTAAACGAAGAAGAATCAAAGATGCATAGGATATCTGACGATACCTCTGTGAAGGCTCCGACTGTGTTACTGCATGATGAATTAACACATTCTACATGAAGATTACGACAAACCGTAGAGAACATGCTGACTTCCAAAACAAACAAAACTTGCTTGTCATTTCGAACGCCACACAGTTATATTAAAAATTAGACAAAGATTACATAGAAATTAGAAACTTGTGTTAAGAAAAGGGTTTTTTTTCCCTCTCGTTAACGACATAGACCGTAGCAAAGGGATCTTGACAGGGTAGTATCATAAGAGTGAGGTGTGCAGTGTTTTTCAAACAAGCTTAGTTTTGCACAAGTACTTGAAAATGCAGCTTTTAATTACCAAACGCCTGATGTTCTCCTAGTTACAAATGAAAATAAATAGGTCAATAAATAAATTTGCTGCTCTTTTGTTTTGTTTTTTTCTACAGTCATTTGCCGTGACATATGAGATTTTCTACAGTAAATTCTCAAATGCTCAACCTGCCATCTAAATTTAACAAAAAAATCAACACATTCTCCTCAGCTTGACCCTCCAGGAGGCCTTGAGAGAATGATTTCAAGAAATAGTTCAACATTTACTGAAATTTGCTTTTCTACTCACATGCTGAGAGCTCCATAAAAAGATCAGCACGGCTCCGTACATACATACATATACATAAACTCAGCACAAAATGTAAGGAAATTTGTGTTTGGTTGATTATTTCTTTGTTGTAACAATGCAAAAAATCTTAAACACTTAGAAGTCCTGTTTATTTCCCTTTTAATGACACTACATTTGTACATTTATGGGTTGAGCAGCAGAGTTGAGTTTCCTGTGTTCGGTTCATCCACATGTTACTAAATTGTTAATATGTCTTTTTTCTTCAGACTTCAATCATCCAATCCAACATACAACACCAAGCAAAAGTCAATAGCAGAATAAACTGTTTGGTATTGGCAGAGAAGATTTGGCAAATGTTACATGGGCGCAAGCCACATACTCACTCTGCTGCTCAACCCACAAAAGCATTGTCCTTATAAATGTGGTACCATATAAGGGGAAATAAGCAGACTTTCCGCTGGTATGAGATTTATTGTCAAGAAGCATTGTTACAATAAAGAAACAATAATCAAACAGAAATGTTTTTACATTTTGTGCTAAGTTTATATAATCAGGTAGCAGCTGGTTAGCTTAGCCTAAAGTTTTAGGATAATTGAAATAAATGCCAGGCTACTACTTGTCCCTTTTTCTGGTCTTAATGCTATGCTAGGCTATGCTGTGGCTGCTTGCTATATTTTCATATTTATCACACATAAATTATCAGCTAAAGTAGAAAATATAATGTGGAAAACATATTTTCATTGCTGTTAGGCTAACTGCTATCACGTTCTTTTAGTTTAATGATTAGAGGTCATGGTAAAGTAAACATCACTTCACTTATTACTGCTAACAATGGTCACTGAATTTGAGCAGAAATCCAGACTTTTAATGAAGCATAGGACTCAGTCTGAGAATAGCTATGTAACAAATGGTTTAACTGGTGATTCACTGTTAGGCTCTAATGGTCCATTTTCAGTACCGCAGTGTCTGAAGCTATTATTAGCTGTAATGAAGCTGAAACCACTCTCTCACTTTGTGGAACACAGCTGCAGGTGATCCTGTGCCCGATAAGGATGCAAGTATTTGATATAGTTCGACAAAGAGTCCTAAAAAGATTCCTGTGCACAGATTAGGCTACATTTGCTGGCAAGCCTTTGTAAACATAAGCACATTAACAATCTTTTGCACTCTCCACTGTTTCTGGATCAGTGTTGGTGCTAAACAGTGGAAAAAGCCTGATGTTTAGAGTTTGTATTGTGTGCGGAAACCTTAGTTTAAACTTTTTTTTCTATAAAAGAGAAACTCAGAAGCTTGCTTTTTTGTGTTTTCTATATTTCAAATAAGATTCATTCCAGCAGCATGAGACTGAAGGTTAAAGCATTTGTCACACGCCAGAAACGTGAGAGTAGGAAACCCTGACCTGAAGGAGAAATCAGTCCTATAATCTGTAAGGCAAATAACTGTTTCCCAAAGTGTTAAACTATTTCTTTAAGATCATTGACGTCACCTGATGACCCACAAAGTGAGAACTGCTGACATTAATCTCAATCATCCTCCTTACACGTGCTTTATAACACCCACATCGAAGCTAGCTGCATCTGTGCTCGAGCACAACTACAGATGATCACTCCATCCTCTGCCCGTTCCTTCACCCTCTGACCATTTCCTCCACCAACCCCAAACCCTCTGGCCTGTTTTTTCAGCAGCAGGCCCACATGCCCACTGTCTACCACAAAAACTTTAGACCGTCATAGGAGCTGGCTACAATAATACTGGATTTCTACACTTGCAAATAGAAAAAATACTGTAGCGCTACAATGTTTAGAAGGAAACATCTTCCTAACACGTGAAACTTCTCACAGCACTTGAGGCCGAAACGCATTAAGAGCGAATTGCAAATATGGAAAAGTTACTAGTGAAAGTATACTCATAGTTCCCATTTGGGAAAAGTAAACAACCTGGAAAATCTTGGCATTTTTTAAGTGTTTTTTCCTTTGAATCTTTCTTCTTCTTCCTCCTCTGCGGTTGTAAACATAGACATTATGGCTAAAATGAATGTTTCAGTGTGACTTTTTTAATGAACCTTGGCAGTGGTGGCACACAGTGTGAATATGTAAAATTGGAAGTACACACATACGTCCTCTGAGCTGCTCCCAAAAACTCAGAGTGCGAGTCTGTATGGTTGAACTGTTTCATTAGCTCAAAATGCATTTCGGCCCCTAGTACATCTTTATCCAACTCATTAAAGACACTTCCTTTACAACCACTTATTTCCCAACTTAAATATGTTCCCTACCCCAAAGTAAAATTGCTAGCACCAAACCCTGAACCCCTTTAACCCCCCCCCCAACAGAAATATTCAAACACAAATGATCAAATCATGGCCTCCAAATAAAAACATTCAAACACATACATTCAAAGCTTAACTCCCAACCCTAACTTTTATATCTAGAAGTTCACTTTCTGTACCACTATCACCTCAGGCCAGCGTTTGCCCACCGCACACCGAGCTCGGATCCCTCTGCCCCAGACCTGATCCTACCGTTTCCCTAACCAAAACATAAAATCTGAAATTAAGTCTAAACCCCTCTTCGCCTTTGCAGATCTGAGACTTAAATCCCTGGTCTAGGAGCTGATGATCTGACCTGACCAGGTCTCATGCTTTGTGCCTGGATTCAGGTGGGTGATCACCACGTCGACAGCCTGAATCTTCTGGTTCTTGGGAGGGATGGGGCACACTTTGTACGTAACCTCGTCTCCTTCCATAGGCACGTACTCTCCCTCAATGCTGTTCAGGAAACAGAGACAATATAAAAGAAAAAGTAAAAACAAAGCATTTTTTCACATTTTTGCAGAGTGCTTTCTTTAAATCAAGCAACTAAAATCAAGGTCTGTGGACTTGTTTTCACGCCGACCGAGCTGCTACGTTCATGCACAACAGCCAATGAGAATTGAGTTTTAGAAATACTTCTGGTAGATTAACAAACAATGATCAGATTTCATTCAAATTTCTCCACCACTGATCTCCACCAAACCTGGAGGACTCTACCTGTGCTATATAGACTGTATATAAAAGATGATCATGGGATTCCAACTGCTGTTAATATAAACGTGAATTTGAGATGTTAAATGTTCAAATTCAGACTAACTTACTTGTCATTATTGACCCTTGAACCAAGTATTTAAGGTTAGAGCCTGATTGATTTAATGGCAGTTAGATATTATAAGTTGATGCTGGCCAGTCTTGATCTACTTGTATCAGTGTTTACAAAGAAAAATTTATTTATTATGAAGAAAAATAATTTATTACACCTTTTGTTATGAAGAATAAAAAGTGAAAAAGAGACAAAAGAGAAACCCTTAAGTGAGTGCTAATGTGATGTTGTATAGTTTGTCCACTAGAGGCCACTCTACAATTTCCTGATCTGAGTAGAGATGGGCAGAGTGTAAATGAGTAAATAACAACATATAACAAATGTTAGCGAATTCTGTTTCTGTTTTGTGAGTCTGAACGAAAAAAAAAAAACAATATCGGAATATCAGATTATTTAATTCACCAAATGTCTGTCTTAAAAATCGTACATTTCTGGGGCTCTACTTCTGGTGCACATAGCTACGTCTACTTTATTATCTTGTTTACGCTAATAGGGAACATAATTTATTTAAAAAAGGAATGTATGGCTTTACCAAATAAGTCCTGAAGGTGGCAATTATGAATATAAACTTATCAGAAAAGTGTTTATGAGGTCATAAATTAAATGAGTTAGGTTAACATCTTATTTACAGTCAGATGTGTTTTTACAGCCGGAGAAGTCTCCCTCTGCTGGCCATTAGAAAGAATGCAGGCTTAAACCATTTTCAATCCCAGAGGCTATGTCCATCTTTTATATACAGTGTACAATTGCCATCTATTTCACAGCTGACTCCAATCATTAAAAAAAATACATAAATAAAAAAAGAGAGAAATTACACAGTCAAAAAATAAATACTGTAAAGTTTTAGTAGTTTCTGTGTAACCCACATTTACTTGCTGCTGATCTGTGCATGTTAAATAGACTGCACTGTGAGTCCAAAGACAACTTTGATACCAGGACATTTCAGTGCGGCCACTCACTCAGAGATGTGGACAAAGATGTCCTCTCCTCCGTGGGAAGGCCGTATGAATCCATGACCCTGAGACCTGGAGAAGTTTTTACACACCCCTTTAAATACAGGACCTGATTTAGCTCGCACTGTCCTGTAGAGGAAGAGAGATAGAAGCAAAGAGGAAAAAGAGACAGTGCATTTTAAATAAACAGCATAATTATTTTACAAAAGCATTAGTCAAAAAAAAAAAAAAAAAACCAGAGAGAGAGCACCAATAGCGCTATTTGTACTCACGCTGAGTATGTGCGAGTGCGTTTAGTAGGCAGTGGGCTAGGCAGCTCTCCGGGCTGTGGTGGTTTCCTCTCCTTCTCCCAAACCCGGCTGCCCTCCCTCAGGAAGGGAAAGGAGAGCTGCAAGGGAGTGCGCGGAGAAGTGAGGGGCAGTGGGGGGACTGTCGGCAAAGAGGGGTCAGGGTCTGACATCGTGACTTGTTAGAGTCTGGGTTTTCTTTTGCTCTCTTTTTGGGTTTCCTCCAGCGGTTTGCAAAGAAAGAGAAGGAGGAGGGTTCACACCTCCTGCATGGCACAAGCGTTGGTGAGGGAGAGGAGGATTTTCAGAGGAGAGCTCTTACAGGTGAAGGAGTGGAGCAAACCCTAAAGTGAAGGAACAAGACAAAGGGTTAATGCCAGAAAGAGAATACGGCTTTGTCATCGGCACAAAGGTGAGGAATAAAAGTCACAACCAACAGAGAAACCCAGTATGTCCAAATACGCACAATGCTTTCTTTGTAATAAAAATTTTGTAAAAAATACTGATAAATGGACACATTTTCAGTTGTTTTGGCTAGTGTTGCTACAAATACAGCTCAGTTTAATTTATATAGTGTCATTATGTGCCTGGAGTCTGTTTTTCTTAACTTTAATGAAACTGCAATGTGTTCTTTAAAGCTTTCCTTTACTCACATTGTTGCACTATAAACATCATGACCCCAATAAGAATTTAGAAAATGCATAAACATTAGCATACATGTATTGTTGTATAGCATCTCCAAACTCAGTGACTCTAAAATTGTTTGATAAACTGAAAAGGCTTAGTATTCCTTCAGGCTATGGAAAACAAACATCACCTCTTAAACCAATAAAGCCTAAAGGTCCCATTATGATGTAAATATCAAAGCTCTCCTGGAAGGCCACCTCATCACATATTATTAGATTAAAGTGCCGCACTCTACCGGACTGACATCCATTACAGGATTGGTCTGCATTCAAACAACGAGCTGCTTCGTTTCAGAGCCACTAGATGATGAATGCCATATTAGCAAGCTCATGAAACAAACGGCTTTGGGGCATCGCTCAACAGAGGTTAAACGGCTAACGCTAAAACCTGGTTTATCAAACAAACGCAGATGCGGGCGGGTGTGTTACTGGGACCATCAGCAAGCACCTCCCAGTGAATCACTGAGGCTTGCAGGCTGAATGTTTGACAAAGACTGATGAGACGCATGTGTGCCAGACTGAATACCACAGGCTCCATCCAATATCACCCTTTCTGTTTCTTACTCTCAGTGTAAATATAGTCATGTGTAGTGGGATTGACGCCATCTTTGAACTAGACCACAGGATCCTGAGGCAGAGGTTAACAACTGGGCTGCTGTATTACAATGAATACAAGATTCAGAAATATCAATAGAAGCTACAGGAGGAGCTTATGTTGCTGGGATTTGTGAGACCATCTTTATTCTTCACACTCTGAACTCTCCTAGGCAGCCTCAGGAATAGTTCTCCAGGTTTCTTGAAAGACAGTCAAAGCTCTTATTTCATTTAAAATGGTATTTCCTAAGTTGCCTGTTATATGTAGATACGACACTGGTTCAAAGTCCAAAGAAAACTTTTGAAAGACCTTCAGAAATTCTCAAGAACTATTGCTCACAAACATAAAATAGTACTTTTGCAGTACTGGGGTGAAAGTCTTGGCATATATCAACATCTATGTAAAAAGGGAGAAAATTGAACAAGTGGAGGACAAAAGAAGAGTGACAGTACTCCCACACCTGAGGCAACTAATTACCTCTGTTTAATATATGGTTCGCTGAAACCTCAGCAAGGCTTCCATCCTCTTACATGCTGATGACATGACACCGTGTCACTGGTTGGTAAGCCCCGACCAAGTAATTGTGAAATAGACAATATATGTAGTGAAATATGAAATGGTTATATTAGAAATTTAATCACCAAACGAGCTTTAAAGATGATTTGAAAAAGCCAAATTGTGCCTAAGAGTAGCTCTAAAGGTTCGTGCTGGTTTCTGTGAATATTAAAGGATTTCAAGTCCACAGCATCCTCACAGCAGTGCTTCTGATCTCTGACTTTCTAAAGAAAAACACTGCAAATGGCTGCTGAGCGAGGGCTCTGCTGGGGATCCTGTTGGATAGACAGAGCTGATGCAGTGATGGTGACGAACACACGCATCTGTCATCACGGCGGCACAGAGGACAGGACTGATGGCATGACTGATGGATGACAAAGCATAAAAATGTAGCCTGAATAATTCAGAAACTTGACAGGCACAGCTTCCTCTGTCATTAGCCCATATATTAGGCTGAGAGTAGGTCACTAAAATGGATTTGTCTAATGAGTCTGCACCGTCAGAGCAAACATTTTAACCAGGAGGGGTGAAGGCTGATCTAGAGGAAGGAAGGGGGCTACAAAAGCTCCGAGGAGACAGACAAAAGGCCAAAAAGAAAGCACCTCCCTGCCTGTGAAACTGTGGCCGTCTGTGGTCCTCTGCATCAGTATGGGACACACGTCAGCTCCCCCCCCACACACACACACACACACACACAGAGCCTGTCTTTAAACTTTACATCATCCTTTCAAAGAGACAAACCGCCCAAATGATTTTATGGTATCATTTGTGTGTCTGAGGAGTCTGAATAATTCAGCAGCAAATAAGCGCCCTTCAGGCGGCTTGTTTCCAGAACATTCTCACACAGTGGCAGCCTGAGACAAGAAGGCGAGAGGATGCTCCACTAACGGCGAGAAAAACCCCACACCTAACATACACTAACACGCAGAGGAAGAACAAAAGAAGAAGAAGAAGACTATAGTAAATGTTAGCTCTGGGTTAGAAAGCAGAGATTTAAACACAACACTGCCAGAAACCGCCGCCGTCGGCCGGACGCAGAGAAGAGGAGGGCTGGATGCGTAAATCACTCCATCAGCCAGATCGATCCAACGATTACTTACTGTAAAAGCGCCGATCAGTTGTCAGGTCAACACGTCCCCGTCCTTTAATGTGGCGTAAGACAATTATGAAGTTGAATCTGCGGGGACATGTGGCGGATAAGTCAGTGGATCTTGGTATGGACGCGGCGCACACGGGTGGGATGGGAGGAGGAGAGAAAAAAAAAGCAGCAGCAAATGAAAAGGAGGCAGCAGAGATGGGGCGGGGGTGCAGGAGGTGGGGGGGTTGGTGGTGAAAACAACGGCTTCCCTATCCTACACCCCACTCTTTGTTCTCTGCGTGGAGGGAAGCATGTTTTTTAATGTTTTAGCAGTCTCTGGTGCTTTAATAGTGTGAGACACGATGGTTTTATATGAGTCACAGGCCTGTGCTTGAGTGTCCTTGAAAATTAAAAGTCATGTCAGCTTTGATTTAATAATAAGACACAATTTCATTAGTGGTCATGGGCACCTCTTTGACAGCTTTCCATCAAAAGCTAGTTTAACTGGACCGCTTGGCTCGCATGTCTCAGATGACTGAAAGCTATCCTGTGTCTGATAACAAGACATGAGTTTAGACCTTCCTCTCATTCATTCTTTGCAATAATTTGTGTCCTGTTTACTCTCCTGTGCTTTTCTTTTCCCCTCTCACTCCTCAACCTTCCAGAGGTCTCTTCCTCTTAAGAAAAGGGGGTTCTTCTTCCCCACGGTCGCCAGTCACTTGCTTAAAAAAAGGCTTGCTGAGGTTCTCTCTTATATTGCGCAGCTGCACCTGCAAACGCTTCTTTTTGTTAACTGTACAACCCAAATTCATTAAAGCATTGGAGTTTGCACTTTAATATTAAATTATGGATGAAATTTGGTCGTTATTAAAGCTCCCTTCACTCCAAATCATTTACTACAGCAGCTGTTCTTTATTACATAGAGAAAAATTGACAGTGTTCACTTCTTTTTCTTATATTACAGTATCTCAGGAATTAAATATGTATTTAAATTTCTTTACAGCTGCAGCCTGTATTTTTGCAGTTACACATCTTCACTGTCTTGTAACTAAAAATTTCCTCCCTGAAAATTGTTTCCGGGCTTTTATAGCCATCCCGTGTTTCTGTGACATTTCAGAACTGACACTGTTTAAAATAGCTGCAAACATGTTTTTCAACTGATTGGCTTAGAGGAAAAGGACCAGAGGATTTATTTAAAAAAAATAAAATAAAAAATGAGGTTACCATAGTGTTAGTCGTGTGTAAAAATGTCACATTCCCCCCAGATCCACACCCATCTGACTACACCACTATTTACAGATTTTTTAACTTTAGGAATCTAAAGGTCTTCAATCAATCCAGAATATCAGAAATCAAAGACCAACCTCGCTTTCTGTAGTCTACTGTTTATTTCCAAATGTGTGAAATATATTGTGAGGATGTTTTTTTTTAAAACATTTATTAAGAGGGAGAAAAGAAGAAATCAGCTCATATGAAGTCACATCACTAGAACACAGGCAAATAAGTGAGATCTGTGAATTTTTATTGTTTGTACAACCCACTGCATTTCTATTATACAGAAAAGATCATTTGTGAGGAAGAGAACACAGAAAGCACACTAAAGCGGACATTTGACATACACTGGTTTAGAATCGGGAGGGGGTTAAATCCTTCACCTGATGTGAGCTTCATCGGGTACCAGGAAGTTTGGAAAAGCATTAGACTCTGTCGTGTGAAGGTTTCAGAGGGACCTTTAATTAAACTGACACCCTCACAGATCACTGGTCTGGGTTTCTTATGAGTGTCCTCATTAACATGTTTTTTAAAACTCTGGTCACAATTATTTTAAGCATTTCCCCAACAATGCCATCGTATTTATTGGTGGAGTAAAGCCCTCCAAAAAAAACAAAACAAAATTAAACCAAAAACCTGACGATATAGGTTTGAAGAGGTCCAAGTTAACCCTGTGCTTTTATGGAGGTGCAGGTAAGTCTGCAGGAAAAATAAATAAATAAGTAACACATAAATAACTGGGAGTGGGTCGGCTGAAGTGCTTGATCTTGTAAAGACACAAGGACTGACTGGGAACAGTTTAGGGATAGTGGTTGTGATATTAGCAAGGAAAGAAAAGAAAAAAAAGAGTGCCAGTCACTGTATCCACGAGCAGCATTAAAGCATGTGGTTTGTTGTTTTTGTTTGTTTTGTTTTTTTAAATACAGCATGAAATGTAACACCGTCTTTTAGGTCTTAAAATGAATATGTACTGTAATGAAGTACAACCAGACAGAGGACCCCCTCTCACAGTTAGATACACAGTAATCTGATGTTCAGTGCGTCCCACATGTTGCAGCTAAGCTAAGTTTCCCAGAATGCCCTAGATCAAATTCCTAGATAAAAGAAAAGATGTCAAACTTGGTGTTAAAGTGGGCATTTATATGAAGATGCTAGACCTGCTACGCAGCAAACCACATCCTCGTGGCCACCAGGGGGCAGACGAGCTAAACTTCAGGGGGAATAAATACGTGCATATGGCTTAACAACATTTGGATTTTGACCGTCACTAAATGGACTAAATGGGCTTAGACATGCAATGCACTGCAGCTTTTAGCTGTTAAGGGTGAACTTTGGAATAACACTGGGACAATTTGGATGAAGCCAAACATTGCCATGCAGAGGTCAACACAATCCTAAAGCAATAAGGTGATTGCCCTCTACACTGCAAACGCACTAGCAGAGCATCAGCTTGCAGCGTATTATGTCACCGATTAGCGTGTCAAAGTGTGCGAGTGTGTCCCTCGTTTTTTTGTTATAACAGAATCTCTAACCGGTTATCAATGATTCACTGAAACATGGCTGCTTACAATAACTCTGTACTGATGAATTAAATTTTAACATCGGAGCAAACTGTTCCACGGTGAACATTAGCTTCACACTTGGCTCTACGTTTAACTCTTACAGGCATACAGACACATTAAATCAGCCAGAACTGTAAGATAATGCTGACGATGAAATAATCATTATACTTTATCCTCCTTATTCTTCACAATCTTCACCACGGTTCCCCCCCTCTGACAATCATCTTCCTCATTCTCAGTGCTGCATCTCCTTCATCCTGTTGAGGGCGGAGCCCGCCTGGAACCATTGGATCTGTGTCTCGTTGAAGCTGTGGTTGAGCTGCAGGGTCTCCTCAGTGCCGTCGCTGTGTTTTAAGACTGCGGTCAGAGGCTGCCAAAGATGGGGAAAAAAGAAAAAAGGAGAAGACTTGATTGTTAGCAAGAATATCAGTCGTGTTTATGACTGCTTTTTCAGTATTTCTTCACCCGCTCACCTTTCCTGGAGCGAAGCTTTTAAGTCCTCTGATGGAGATCTTGTCGTCGGGGCGGATCTTGTCATAGTCTGATGGGTTGCTGAAGGTCAGGGGGAGCAGGCCCTGCTTCTTGAGATTTGTTTCTGAGGATATGACAAAATCAGGTTGAGGTGCGAATTAAGTGACGCTACTATCTACGATTCCTCTGCTCATCTCGTGTTTATGCAGTACCGTGGATTCTGGCGAAGCTCTTGACAATTATAGCTCTCCCTCCCAGATGCCTGGGCTCCAGTGCAGCATGCTCTCGGCTCGAGCCCTCACCGTAGTTGTCGTCACCAACCACAACCCAGGAAATGCCGTTGGCCTTCACGCAACATGACAGAAAGCATGTCAGAAGAGATTTCTGGTTTTAAATGAGACTCAGTGATGCCTTCTGGTCTTTACCTTGTAGTGACGGGCCACGTCAGGGACTCCTCCATACTCTCCTGTCAGGTGATTCTTGATCTTGTTGACAGCATCGTTCTCGCTGTTGACCGCACCGATCAGCATGTTGTTGGAAATGTTATCGAGGTGACCGCGGAACTTCAGCCAAGGTCCTGCGGCGCTGATGTGGTCTGTGGTGCATTTTCCCTTCACCTGCACAGATAGACAGACCCCAGTGTATAAACATTTTGACTCTGATCAGAATTTGAGGGCCAAATCTGACAGACCAATGCCCTTTCAGGACCCTCACCTTGATGAGGACCTGCATGTTCTCCAGATCGTTTCTGTGCCACTTGTCAAAGGGCTCCAACAGCTGCAGGCGGTTGCTCTGAGGGTTGACGTCCACCTTGAGGCTGCTGCCGTCAGCAGGAGGGTGCTGGTAGGTGTCCTGGCCAGGGTCAAAGTCCCTGGATGGGAGTTCATCTCCATTTGGGGGCTCCAGCTTGAACTTCTCCCCGCTTGGGGTTGTAAGGTAATCTGTCTCAGGGTTGAAGTTTAATGTGCCAGCGATGGCGAGAGCAGTGACGATCTGATGGACGAGAGGAGAGGGGAAGGTTTAAGCTGTGAAAAGGAGGCTTGTGTGTAGTGTGGGCTGATTTGCTGTGGGTTTACCTCGGGGGAGGTAACAAACGCGTGCGTTGCGGGGTTAGCGTCGTTCCTGGCAGTGAAGTTTCTGTTGTAGGAGGTGACGATGGTGTTCTTCTCTCCCTTTTTCACATCGCGCCTGAAACAAACAAAAAGATTGCACTTTTCCAAGTCAAGGCTCCACAGAGCAACAGCCACTCTAAAACCAAAGCCCACCGAACGGGAAGACAGAATGTCTTTAGCTAGCTAAAAGAAGCAGTGTTTTAATATGTTAAGATTAGTGCTGTCAGCGTTAATCTCCTTAAAATGACGTTAATGCCATAACTGCATTAACGCAGCAAATCTCATTTAGCGAGTTAGTGCGGATCGCCCCGTGCATGGAGCTGGACGGCACTAACACATTAACGAGCTAACCGCACTAACGCGTTGACGCCGTGCAGCCCCACGCACGGGGCGATCCGCGCTAACTCGCTAACTGAGATTTGCTGCGTTAATGCGGTTATGGCATTAACATAATGCAGTCAAAGCAGTCAAACACTTTGAGACAGAGCATCTACCTGTCCCACTGTCCAATGCAGGGTCCGCATGCATTTGCAAGGACCACACCTCCAACATCTCCAAGGATCTTTGACTGCAGGAAAACAAAAACAAACAAAAAAAGGGTTAAATTTAGACTGCTTTAGACTGTTGTTACTGTAATGAAAGTGCAACTCTCCGCTGCTTCCGTGTGCCGACACTCACATATCCATCTCTCTCAATGGTGGCACGAATCTGCTCTGAGCCGGGGGTGACTGTGAACTGTGCTTTACACTTCAGGCCTTTATCCAAAGCCTGTTTGGCCACAGAGGCGGCGCGACCCATGTCCTCGTAGCTGGAGTTAGTGCAGCTGCCGATCAGACCTTTTAAAAAAAAAACAAAAAAACAAACAAACAACTTTATAACTTCATCCACTGTAAAAAATCCCCCAATTCAAAACATGCACGTCTCCTTCTAAATAAGCAGGCACCTAAATGTAGCTTTATGTAACTGCTGAAGGAGCTCTGTAATTGTAATCTGAGCTCTGTAATTAGAAGTCCATAATCACATGAAGTACAAACAAAGCCCTGAAGCTTATTCATCAGTGGAGAGTTACGTACCAACTTTCACCTCAAGCGGCCAGCCGTTCTTTTGAGCCGCAGCACCGACTTCAGACACTGGGTGAGCCAGGTCAGGAGTGAACGGTCCATTAATGTGGGGCTTCAGCTACACGAACAAACAGCACAATGGTGAATGGACCACACAAACTTCATCATCACGGGCGTGTATGCATCTCTCACTTGCACTCTTCTGATTTATTACAGTCATGATCAGTTGTGTTGGTGCAGAAGGTAATTAGAGATATACTGAAAAGCTGTGACAGCACTCTGGGATATTACAGTCTGATAGTACCTCTGGGGCAGAAAAATGACAACAAAGCAGACCATTCTGTGATAATGTAACTTGACAGTAATACAGAAAAACAACAACAACAAAAAAACATGTCTGAAAACTGTATTAAGCCTAAGAGGGTCAATTATTAAGCCTGTGGCCTCTTTGAGTGATGGGTAGGTGCCAACTAGGTCAGCAGTTGTCTACTAGGCCTCAAATCAGCTAATACGAGTCAACAGTGTGTTTAGTGTCCAACATCATGATGGTCAAACTTCTTTAAATACATACAATTTACTGGGTGAAGTAGTCACAGTGGCTATAGCCATCTTTTACATGCATTCTGTCTCAACTTAAAACGGGACGCACCTCATCCAGATTGAGCTCGATGATCTGGTCATACTCGCAGCCTTGATCCGGTACCAACAAATCCGAGTATTCATCAGCCACAGCGGCGATCTCTGAGAACAGACACGTGGAGATGGAATCAATGAGTAGAGTTTAAAATGACACAACTCTGCAGGTCTCCATCACTCTCTAGGTGATTATGAACGTATTTAAAAAGGACACCAACACATCAGCTGTGACCTCAGCACACACCTGCACGTCCAGTCTTCTTCAGGTAGGTCCTCATGCGGTGATTGTAAGGAAACACGGAGGTTGTTGCCCCGATTTCTGCTCCCATGTTGCAAATAGTGGCCATTCCTGCACACACAGACAGGCTGTAGTTAACCCTTGGGGTCACTTGGGACCATTTTTGGTCCCGAGGGTCACGAAAGGATGGATTTTTAAAAATGTGCTCCTGCACAAAAAATAATAATGGATCAAAATGAATGTTGGTGCCAATCTTTGGACCATCTAAAGGCCTAATTATAATAACTATCAAATATTACTTCAAATGTTTTTTATGGAAAATATTTAAGTTTTTAGTTTTTTTTCTGTTAAAAAACAGGGCGCTCATGTACCCAAACTGGGATTTAAAGGGTTAAAACAATGAAAATATAATTAAAACTTGATATGGATATTTTAAGCAGAAGTAGTTTTAAAAGACTGACTCATTTAAAGTGGAAAAAAATATTGATATATAATATTTTTAGAGCACTTTTTGGGGCGGGACCATTTTTGGTCCCGAGGATCATGAAAGGATGGATTTTTGAAGTGCTCGCAAGTCATTCCGATCCTGCTGTTTCTTGGTGTTCGGTACAGGAAGTTGTACTGTATGAACACTTTCAAGCTCATAAGCTTTTGATTACCGACCCGTGCAGGAAATGGAGTCGACTCCTGGTCCATGGTACTCTATGATGGCTCCAGTGCCTCCCTTTACAGTCAGGATGCCGGCCACCTTCAAGATGACATCCTTAGGAGACGTCCAGCCGGACAGGGTGCCTGTCAGCTTCACGCCAATCACCTTAGAGGAAGACAGAACGTTAATGAAATGACAAAAAAAGAGGAAAAAAAAAAAAGAGCAAGATGAACTTTGCAATCCGCTAACCTTGGGACACTTGAGCTCCCAGGGGATTCCCGCCATGACATCTACGGCGTCAGCTCCACCCACTCCAATGCAGATGCTACCAAGCCCACCACCGTTTGGCGTGTGGGAATCTGTGCCAATAAGCATTACTCCTGGATAGGCATAGTTCTCTAGGATGATCTGTTAATACACAAAAAGCATTGTTATAGCCCAATAATCACAGCTGTCATAGTCTGACTGAAGCTCTGTTTGCACGTTTAGTAAAAAATACCTGATGGATAATTCCAGAGCCAGGTTTCCAGAAGCCAACGCCATATTTTGCCCCAGCACTGGACAGGAAGTTGTAAACCTCGTGATTCACGTCCTATGAAAAGAGTCGCGTCTACAGCTCAGTTTCAGGTTATATTTTAATGAGAAGAAGTCGCCACAGTGTGGAAATGGACATGGCTTACCTTTGCTCTGGCTAAATCCTCGGGTCCTCCAACCTGAGCCTCAATCAAGTGATCGCAGTGGATGGTGGAAGGCACAGCCACTTTTGGCAGCCCGCTGCTGATGAACTGGAGCATCGCCATCTGAGCAGTAGCATCCTGCATGGCCACGCGGTCAGGACGCAGGCGCAGGTAGGTGCGGCCGCGATCGATCTCCTGGTTGTGGGGGTCATCGAGGTGACCGTACACAATCTTCTCTGACAGGGTGAGGGGACGGTTGAGCCTGGAGGAAAAAATAAATAAATAAAAATATTCAGGAGATTGTAAGATCCAACAGAAGAAGATTCAGTGAGGAAAATGTAATGAGTAGATGCGTGACAGAACTACAATCTCCCAAATCACAGATAACACATTAATAAAAGGGACCTGGAGGGATGATAACAAATGGCACTACAACTATGACGAGAAACTGTTAAAGGGAAAACAAACACTACAGTCCAAGCATTCAAACAGATAAGCCGAGTGTTGCAGGAAACATTGATGTGTGCCAGAGCAAATATAGAGCAGATCAGGGTAGTGCTGACCTTTTTCGCACAATGTCAATGTTGGACTGGAGCTTCTCGTAGCTGATGAAGGAAGTGGGCTCAAAGCGGCTCATGGACACTTTGGCCTTCGCTCTGTACGCTGTGGAGATGTGCAGGCGCCGTGCACCATGGCCCAGGGCCAGCTGGAGACATAAAAACAAACAGTGTTAGCAGAACAACAAAGCAGAGAATGACCATTCCTCGACACAAATCTGGATTTACTTGAGTGCAAATATTTTTAGCACTTTGGTCGTCTTTTGAAAATCATTGTGAGGCACAGCTGGAAGAGCAGGATTAGTAACAGCTAAGCTCAAAACCATCCAGAATGGGAAGTTAACTTAGGAATGCTATTTTGCTCCCAGTTCTCAAGTGTCACATGTGAGAGTCACCGCCCCTCCCCAGAAGACTTGCCAAAAATACTTTGTCAACCTTTGGAAAGAGTGTCAAACGTCCCCTCAAAACATTAGAAGCTCTTTAATGTGAGTACAGTAATTCAATAAAACCATAAAATGTGTGTGAGAGACTTGATTTACAAGGTTGAGTGTTTATTATTGCTTCTCTCTCGCTTTAAGCCGCATGTGACTTCTAAGGTCAGTGACAGTTCAACGCGGGTTCATATAATGGGAGTTTTGACACCTGTTGGTCTCTTAGGCCAACAAGAAAACCTGCGGTTACTGCATGTATTACACACATCACTCGGCTTTAAAGCTAGCTGAATAAATATGTTTCCTTTGGGCCTAGAATATGTTCTGTTATTTCATATCTACTTCCCTGTCTTGCAGGCTGCTTCTCTGTGCGTATGCGGGGAGCTCTAACCTTGCGGTTAACCTTGCTGTTAAAACCAAAACTTGTCAATTACAGCCGAGCCATCCACGGTCATTAGACAGCTCCGAACAGCCACTGTAACGCCCGGTAAACGGAGTCACTATAGTCGTGATTTATTAAGCCTGAGTCAAACTAGCTAGATGCGTTCAGAGCAGCCGGGACACGATGACCTGGACAACTAAGCAGTGCTAGTGTCTCAGCTTATCTCGGTGCTTGAACTGGGTCAGCACGGCATTCAGTCAGATTTATTAAATCTCATAAAGAAGGTGGCATCCGCCTCGGCTGGACAAATGCGATGAAATTAGTCAATTTGTCTCTTACCTGGAGCCGAGCGACCGTGAGACAGTAAGTTGCCATTTTGTTCACTGACAAAGATGTGAGGGTCGGTGATGACGTAACACAATTGTAAGGCGGCCTTCTTCTTCTTCTTTGGAGTTTAACGTCCAGCTGTGACACGAAGCGTGCTGCCGCTTAGTGGAGAAAAAAAATTAAACAGTCATGCAGTAGAGGGCTAAGCTGTGCTGCTTTATAGAGAGAAGAGGCTTTTTCCTGGTAACTCTTACAAACAAGCCATCTTTGTTAAGTCTACTTGTACTGTCATGAACTTTAGCACTAGCTGAAGCTAGTCTGAGTGTCAAAATTCGTGTGTGCCAGGCAGGATGTGGACACAAATGCACGACTTGAGACAGAACATCAGCTCAAAGGACAGCTTTAACGCTCAGCTTTCAGAAAGACAAAAATACAAGGAGTGGCTGATCAGAAGCAAAAAAAAAAAAAAAAAAAATAGAAATCTCAAGGAACCGTGAAATAAGGAAACACACAACCATCCAGGGAGGGCATGACAAAGGACAAACGGGAGACTGACACAATAAAAACACATCAGGTAACGGGAAACACAACTGCATCTAATGAGGAAAAGACAGGGAAGGTAAAACAAAATACCAAATGCACTGGACAAAGGTTGCCAAAATGAAACAGGAAATAACTAAAATCGGGTAACATCACCGACAGAGGCTTGACAACACACAGGGAACAGCGGGGCCCGTGGTAAACTGAAGTAACAGTAACTGAAACAAAAGCACGAAGCAGGAAAAACACAACGACTAAGAAACAACTTGATGATAACGAAACAGAGAACATCCTTCTGAATTCACATGACTGCTTCAGTAAGGGTGAACTTTTTTTCACCTGGCTGCGTATTAGATCATGGACTCATAGCTGTGGTGGTTTTCATTCACATGTAAACCACTTCACTGTTGCAGCTGGAGATTATTTGAATAACTGAATTGAACTGGTCAAATTGCCCCCAATTTTCTATGTTATGGACTCGGGTGGTGCTCCCGATCTCAGCAGCTGGGCAAGAAGGTGGACGGCGGATGGCATAAGCTGGGTCGTGACTGGACTGAAATGTTGACTCAGGTAGAGGATGAGGATGATATGGGTATAGAGGACTGAACGGAGGTAGGAAAGGACGAGGACGAGGTAGTAAGTGGGGAGAGGATGAAAATTTGGTTGGAATGCCAAATTAGAAATGGGCGATAGCAGAAGTTCAGATGAAGGGAGTGCTGTAGTTCGGAAGAAGATAGTAAGAGAGGAATTCAAAATAATACTGAAGTTTAGGAAGGAGGATGAGAACATGCAGTTAAGTCCAAGTGCAGTATCGAGGGAACTGAAAAAGAAGATGTCCAAGGGGATGTCCAACAAGCAAGAATCCTAAGAGACAGGAACTTGTTAATAGCAGGTAAGAGGGAGGAGGAAAATAATAATGCTATTAATCACTGCCATGACTTCATACAGGAATGTCCTTGGAGAGGAGCAGTCAAGTTGTTTGGCTCATTGTTCAAGGGCTGATGTGAGTACACTTTGTGAATTATAATTTGTCTTTCCCAGACACAACTCATATGACTAGGTGCTGGGGTGTTGATGAGAAACTCGCCGTCCAGTTTTCAAAGTTCTGCTTGATGTCTTTCTTTAAATTCTTCAGTAAATCATTGCTCCTGCTGACATAGTTTGTGCCTTGATTGCATCTTATCTGGAGAACTGTACCTCTGATGGCTATGAATGCACGTAAGGAGTTGATGAAGGAATCTGGAGAGAAATCGTCAAGCATCTCAAGATGCGCTGCTCTGGAGCACATGGAGGTGATTAGCAAGCCATAACGCTTTAAGGCAGTGTTGGAAAATAATGGTTGCCACACGAAATATTGATATTTTGGGGACAGTTTGGACATTTTCACCTAGTACTCACTTTTGTTGCCAGCGGTCTAGATGTTGAGTATGTTGTATGTTGAGTTATTTTGAGGCGACAGCAAATTTACACTGTTATTAGAGCTGTACACTGACTACTTTACATGGCATCAATGTGTCATATCTTAAATTTTTTCGATCGTGGCTCAAGACTTGGCAGTTCGTCTTGTAATCGGAAGGTTGCTGGTTTGAGCCCTGGCTTGGACAGTCTCGGTTGTTGTGTCCTACTTCACCTGTTGCCTACTGGTGGTGGTCAGAGGGTCCGGTGACGCCAGTGTCTGGCAGCCTCGTCTCTGTCAGTGCGCCCCAGGGCACCTGTTGCTACAATGTAGCTTGCCATCACCAGTGTGTGGATGTGTGTGTGTGAATGGGTGGATGACTGAATGTAGTGTAAAGTGCTTTGGGGTTCTTAGGGACCAAGTAAAGCACTATACAAATACAGGCCATTTACCATTTAACATATTTTCCCATGAAAAGATCACCCCACAATGGAAACAATTAAACCTTGTTGGCAGAAGGAGGTGAAGGAGTCAAAGAGTTTTGGATGGACAGCAACCCGGAAAACAATAGAAATCCAAATAGATCAAATTAATATTAGGCTGCTAAAGGAGATCAAGTTTAACTGTCAGTATTAGCAAAGCTGAAAGGAAGAGCACGATAAAAGAGATAATGTGGGAAATAGGGCAAAAAGCTGTGGGAGGAGGAGAGGACAGGGAGATGGTTTTATTCCATTCAAAGGAAAACAAGAAACATGAGAAGCACAGGGAGGACCAGGAGAGAGGAGACAATAATATCTTGATTCAGATTTGGCCACACTGGATTAAACAGTACACTGTTCATTATAGGGCAACGTCAAACAGGGAAATGTAATCGCAGTGGAATAAATTAAACCAAAATCAAAATTATCAGGAAGAAAGAACACAACTGATTCAAAATCTGGTGGGGATTAAACTAGATATAAAGGATTTATTGCAAAGGAATTCTAGATATGAACGTTTTATGGCTTTGTTTCAGTTTCTAAAAGAAACTCATTTGTGTGAAAGGATATGAGGATATATATATCCTGTAGTATTTATTTATTTTATTTATTTTACGATTATTTGATATGAGCGAATTCCGGCCCACACTCCAAGCCAGTTGGTGGCGGTAATTCACCACATCGTTGTTTGCCAACTGCCAAAAAACGACAAAGAAGAAGAAGAACCAGCTGCAGCAGCAGAAGAAGAAGAAAAAGAAAGAGAAGCGTTTTACCTACGTAAATCGAAGATGGCTAAACATCATCCAGATTTGATCTTCTGTCGAAAACAAGCTGGTGTTGGTAAGTTTGGACTCATTTTACGTTTCAGTATTCGGCACAGTGGATTTTGCTGCAGCCTGGAAGTCCCTTGTTGTTGTTTTGTAGGTCATAGCGTTAGCATCCATGCTAACATGGCGTGGATTTCATTGAAAATGTGTTAGCCTGGAAGTGTCTGCAGGTCTGTGGGCTCTGGTGGCTAGAAGGGTATCGTAACTAGAAGAAAGTGGGGTTTGTTTTTTGTGTGAATTCCTGTCACATTGACTGACTTTGTTTCGTTTCTATCCCGCAGCAATCGGGAGACTCTGCGAGAAATGTAAGTGTTTTATCTGTGAGGAATATCTGGAACAGCTAACGGCATGTATTTTAAACTAGTGTTAAAGTCTGTTTATGTCATATTTTTGTTTAATTCAAGTTTAATCACCTAATTTTATTTTTATAACCACGTTCATAACAATCAGTATTTAATCTGTGTGGGTTTTTTTTTATTTATTACACCAGTAATATTTACTTTTTTTAATGTATGTTAATTATTTTTTTTGATATAAAAGAAAAGACAAAACAGACAACACAACAACAAGGGCAAAAACACACATATAATGCAAAAGATTACACTGCAACAACAAAAATACTACTTCAACACTGACAATAAACAGAAATAAAACGCTATGGTGGTAGACTGAATTATTTGCGATTGATCAAAGAGAGCTTTGTTTTAATACATGATCTAAAAATGGCTGCCACACAACAAAGAAATTACTAAGATTGTCCGCTAATGTGTGCCTAATCCTCTCCGTGTGCAGTAGAGCAGTCAGTTCTATTAGCCACATTTTGAATTGAGGTACAATATCCGACTTCCAGAGAGTCAAGATAATTTTCTTAGCAATTACTATTCCGAACAAAACTGTAGTTTGTGCAGCAGAGCTGAGGTGTAAAAGGGAAGAGGAAGATCCAAACAATGCCGTTATTGAGTCCGGATCTAATGTGCAATTGTAGATATCAGAAAAACATTTAAAAATGTCCAACCAATAGTTATGCAGTTTGGGGCAATTCCAAAATAAACGAGTGAGAGCCTTCTCCAAGTTTACAACGATCACATATCGGACTGATAGAAGGAAAAATCCTATGCAGTTTAGTTTTTGAGTAATGAAGTCTGAGAATTACTTTGAATTGAATTAACTGATGCCTTGCATTTATAGAGCAAGAATGGATCTTACTCAGACTCCTCTCCCACACCTCATCTCCAATTTGC
The DNA here is from genome assembly GCF_900408965.1 of Simochromis diagramma. NCBI lineage: Eukaryota > Metazoa > Chordata > Actinopteri > Cichliformes > Cichlidae > Simochromis > Simochromis diagramma. Next base: position 376,452 of record NW_024386920.1, on the reverse strand, counting down.
AAACCAAGCTCCTCCTCCCATGCCATCTTCAAAAAGTCAGATTTAAAATTTAAATACTCTGAAAAAGCTTTCACAAAACCAGAAACCAACTTTTTAGAATCCGGGGAACTCAGAAGGAGTGTAAAAAGTGACCCCTCTTCCGGAAGAGATGGAAAATTAAGAATACTCTGACGAACATAGTTTCTTATCTGTAAATAATGAAAAAAAATGTGACGCAGGGCAAGAGAACTTGTTCTGCAACTGAGTAAATGATGCAAATTGCCTGTCAATATATAAGTCTTTGAGAGTAATAATACCTTTCTGTGCCCAGACCTCAAAAGAGGCGTCTAAACATGAGGGTGCAAATGCATGATTACAATATATTGGTGTATGGATCGAAGTGTCTGGTAGAGCACAACCTTTTTTGATCTGACTAAAGATTTTAACGCAGTTCAAAACTATAAAATGATTGACCTTGGTTCGCTGATTAGAGGACGAAGAAAGAAGAGCAGGGAGGGAACTATTCTCAACCCCACCACTCTCTATGACCACCCGGGGGGTGTATCGGCAGACATGACCTTTTTGCACCCTTCCTTGCCAGTAAGCAAGGAAGGGTGCTTTTGAAAATAAGTCAGAGTATAGATGTTAATCTCTAGTTTTAATCATTGATTTTATTGCTGTTGTTTTATTTGTAAACTCTACAGTCAACATAGTCACTATATCTGTAAATTCTTATTGTCTCAGCTATTTAGTCCAAAAAACCCCAAAATGCACAAACAAGTCTAAACTCAAATTCCTCCAGTGTAAGTTTAAACCTTTCTTCTTCCTCTCTTCTCTGTCCAGGTGATGGAAAGTGTGTCATCTGTGATTCCTACGTCAGACCCTGCACACTGGTGCGTATTTGCGATGAGTGTAACTACGGCTCCTATCAGGGGCGCTGCGTCATATGTGGGGGGCCTGGTGTGTCCGACGCCTACTACTGCAAAGAATGCACCATCCAGGAGAAAGATGTGAGTTTCCCGCTCCTCTCTTCACTTTGACACTGGATACTGAAGCAGCAAAATATCCAAGAGACTTGTTCTTTAAGATAAAAAATGTCTTTCTCTTCTCTCTCCAGCGAGATGGATGTCCTAAGATTGTAAACCTGGGCAGCTCCAAAACAGATCTGTTCTATGAACGAAAGAAGTACGGCTTCAAGAAGAGGTGAACGCGACCACGACGACCCAGTGCAACGTTTAGTCTTTCAGATTTTCTTTAAAACTCACAAAAAAACTTTTGTTTGATTTGTCAATAAAACTCAATTTTGTACTTTTTTTCTATGACTGCTTTGTTAGCGTTCAAGGTTTTTAAATAATCAGTGAACACGTCACAAAAATGGGCAATTAAAGAGCTGGAAAGACCTGAGCTGTTACCATTAATGGTATAAATACTCCCACTTTCTGTGGACCGCTGAACATAGGGGGCAAGAGCCAAAATGAAATAACATTTTCATTGTAAAAAAATATCGTTTTTCTTTTTTGTTTTGTTTTTTAAACGTAAATCTGTTTTTAGTAATCATTTAAAAAGGTACAGATGGGTGGCGAATAAAAGAAACCACCTTTGACCCTTGACCCCTTTCAGTGAGGGGCTTCAGTCTCTCTTATATTGTGGTTTGGGTCCATGTACAGCTGAGGAGTATTAGTTACCTTACACGAAAGCAATGATTGCGATGATTTCCTGTTTCTTATACTCTGATTATGTGTGCATACATGAAACTCCACTAAACACATCTGGTTAAAAAAAAAAAACACTCTTTATAGGAAACGCCACAAAATTTAAAGAGTTGCTGAAACTAATACAAGATGTCAAGCCTGTTAAAAACCAAATAAGAACATATCTATTTTTTAACAATGGTGATCAGCTCTTCGGTAGAATTAAATTTTATTCATACAGCGCCAAATCACAACAACAGTTGCCCTATAGTGTAAGGTAAACTCTGTACAATAGCCCCAGCCATCAGATGACCCCATATGAGCTAGCACTTAGCAACAGTGGGAAGAAAAAACTCCCTTTTAACAGAAAACCTCCAGTTTCAGCTGTGGAAGGATGTATGGATGTATCCATGGAAGGAAAAAAGACAAAGGAATCAATCTGACATACTGCAGTAATATGTGAGATACTGAACATGTTTACTGACATTTCCTGTAGTTTCTCTCAGCAGCACCACCTGGGTTGCTTTAGGACGGGGTGGGAAATCCAGGCCTCGAGGGCCGGTGTCCCGCAGGTTTTAGATGTGTCCTTGATCCAACACGGCTGATTTTAATGGCTAAACTACCTCCTCAGCATGTCCTGAAGTTCTCCAGAGGCCTGGTAATGAACTAATCATTGGATTTAAATGTGTTAACCCAGGGTAATATCTAAAACCTGCAGGACACCAACCCTTGAGGCCTGGAGTTCTTGACCCCTTGTTTTAGAACATCCACCTCCTCAAACTACTCTGAGATAAGCAGATTAGTTAGAGGCTCAGTGCGTCACGATTTCAACAATAGCTTTAAATCTGTCAAGAATCAGAATAGTCATTTTCATTCACTCAAATCCATTGATGACCAAAAAAGTCCAGTGAACTAATGTGCCCCCTGTTCCTGAGGTATGGCCTTAAATAACATCAAGAAAACTTGATTTTAATTATTTGATCTTAAGAAAATTGTGTGAACCCTTATAATTTATACAGAGTTGTGGTTTATGAGGTCCAGATGATTTTCGAACACCAAGCAGTTCATTCTCGGGTTCAAGTAAACGTTTGTACCAAAGTTGAAAGTTGTCCTTCCAGGTTTTCCTCAGATCCTGCAGTCATGACAATAAGATGGCATAAAAAGAAACAAGAGAGTCAGAGTTCGGTCAACAAGGCTTTAATCTTACATAATGTAAATACAAGACAAAAGCTTGCCATACTCAAAGATGTTTCTTTACAAAGATGTAACCAGAAAGGTTTAAAAAAAAAAAAAAAAAAAAACCCACACAACAAAGTTAGCTAAATGACCTGTTCCTGAGAAGCTGCAACAACCATTGCAACAAAAAAAAAAAAAAAAAAAAAAAAAAGCTTGGAGTGAAACAATTTTCTGTTAAAGAGGTCTGGAATATTTACACAAAAATCCTACTTGTAGTTGTACTTCACAAAAATGCACACGCCCACTCATTAAGAGGAAGCTGTTTTAAAAAAAAAAAAAAAAAAAAAATGTAAAGAACACAATGTTCACTTTCATTTAGGTTACAAAGTGAGAACAGTTATAGATGTGGAAGCCCTGCAGCGAAAGAGAAAAAAACCGCTTTCCCTTTTTTGTCAAAAGTGGACAGCAAAGTAACCGGCGGGTAAGTCACAGCTGTAGTTTGGATGCAAAGTTAACTGTACACTGGCAGACTGCTCGCTGCATTGAAATGGCTTTAGACGTAGAAAACACTCAAAGGGTTTAAAGAGGCGTCCCACAACAGTCTGTGTTACCGAGACTGAAGAGACACTCTGTGCGTTTCGACAGAAAACCTGTAATACGGAAGCAGGTGTAAATGGTAAATAAAGATTCTTCAAAAACTCAAATAGCACTGTATGTATGGTCTATGATGCTAAATACATTTTAATGTATTACATTAGCCTGAGTTATTTACAGTGCATGCATCAGTAGACTCTACACAGACACTTCTGAAGTGTTGCTGACAGAAAATGGACGAGTCCACATCGACAACCCGCAGAGAGGCGACAACTCTGTGAGGGACACAGCACGAGGGCGACAAGCACAGAAACAGGGCGGACTAAGCGTTTATGTACAGCTCTGAGCCGCCGCTAGTAGAAAGCTCATACATGAAGAAAAGTGAACATGGCTGCTTTTTTTTGTTTGTTTTTTCCTGCCAAGTCACAGAAATCCCCTGAAGAAGCTTTTAGGTTATTGGAAATGTCACAGTCAAAAAAAGAAGTCTTTGTGGGTAAAGAAAAGCCCAACTCTTTGCACAGTCTCTTATATTATGATATGAAACTGCTATGAAAACTGCTGGAAGCAACCTGCAAACCCCAATAAGGAAGCCATGTAGCCTAAACCATTACATGTGCCACCTAAAAAACAAAACCAAACCTACTGTATGTAGAAATCAAAGCCCGAACATCACAAACAATCTCATCTCAGCATCAGTCGTACAAAACATGATAAAAAAATGACACCTCAGAAGCGAGGTGCACCAAAGAAGCACTTGAATATCCTCACACACCCCTCTCACTTGCACAGATGCTAAATATAATAATAATAATGATTTAAAAAAATTGATATCTTAACATGCTATAACATCTCGCTGGCAGCATCGGCCCTCACACATGCTCGTCTGTTCTTCATCCTCTTCTTCCATGTAACAACCAAAGGATTTATTTATTCATTAGGAAAAATAAATGAATAAATCAACTGTTGTCTATTCGTCATCTGGCACCGCTCTTAAAAGAGAAGAGAACAAGGATGAATGACAATGGAAGGAAGGGGGGAGAAGAGAGGCCAGTATTAAGCAATGTTTCCATCAGCAACTGGCAGCTCTGAAGGCTGGTGTGTGGGACTACCAAGAAGTTATTGTAAAGTAGAATATCCAACATGAAGGCTGAGTGAGGCTTTAGGCTCCTCTCCCTTTACCTTCTTAGGTACCACATGGAAGGAAAGCCTCTGCTGTTTTACTCATTCTCACGTTATTGTGACTCAAATGTAAGCAGGTTTGTTCACCAAATACACTCACAATTATTCAAATCAACCCCCCTGACGGACTTTCATCACAGTGTAGGCTATACAGGGGTCTCATTCTCCCCTCTTCCTCCCCCTCTCTTCCAGCTAAGGCCATCCCTCTCTTCAGCGGTACGGTAGGTTTGTATCCGGTCACATGGCAAAAGATCAGGTCTTAAAAATATCTATCTTTCTAAATATTGACACTGTTCGGTTTGCATGTCCTTTTGTGTATTTCGCATGTGTGTTTTCCTCGTCCCTTACAGTGGTCCGTATTTGTTTTCATATCGCCCCACAACGTTCTTGTAGCGGCCGCATTCCTTCCGCAGCTCGGCCACCTCCGTCCGCAGCGCCGTGTTCTCACGCTCCAGGAACGCAGCTCGGACAGTGATCTGGTTCTCCTTCAGCCTGCGGGCGTCGCGGGAACGTTTAGCCGCCACGTTGTTCTTCTTCCTCCTCTGCCAGTATTTCTCATCCTGGGGGAGCAAAACAGAAAAGAAACAGCTTGCTTACTGTGTGTTCTTTATTCTAATCAACGCACTTTAGCCTGAATCTCACCCATGTTTGCCTAATCCTGCAAATATGGCTGACAGCCAAGCTCCTTTGTCCCTGTAAACAAAACCAGCGTTCTTCTCGAGGAGCAGGAAGCAGGGAAAAAAACTGATTTCAAGATTATAACATCGCTGAGTCATGGTGAGTCGCAGAACTCAACAGCAGATCCTTTTTCAAACCTCCAACACTGATGAAATTCCAAACCGCACAAAAATAAATAGAAAGTTTGTTTGTTTGTTTTTTAAAAAAAAAACATTTCCTGTTTATTTCAGGCAGTGACTGTAAATGTTTTCTAGCGTTCCCGCCTTCAAAAATAAATGACATTTTTAAAAACAAGCTCACATGCCTCCCACTTTCATTTTTATCAGTTATTAACAGTAATCCCAAATTACCCCGATACATGCAAGTTTAGAGCGTGTATATTAGACACAGCATTGAATAAAGCGATGAGTGAATGATTAGAAAGTTGACATATAATTGCCAGTCTATTGGCATCAGCAATGTTTCTAGTGTGATTATACAACCCTACATGTTTGAGCTCCAACTGTCTTCCTGTTTTACCGATTTGCCACGAGGCACATAAACACAATGAAGCAGCCTGCTAGACTGAAAGCGCATTTTTTTTGTGGTCTTCCTCATCCAGTTGCCAGCATACCTTCTGTTCGTCGGGTACAAACACCTTCTTGGCCTTCTTAATCATAGGCTGTGGCTTGAGATCATCTTCAGAGAACTTGTGTTTGCGCGGGTCAAACAGTTCGCCCCCGGGCACGCTCGACAGGACCAAATCTGTAGGATCTGGCTCGTAGTTGACCTCAACCTCAATTTCTTCAGGGATGATGGGCTCAGGAGTCACCCTGTCCTCGTCAGTGGTCACCTCTGTGAGCACACAGATAAGAAACAAAAACAGAAATATGAGACACCAACTGTAAAGTCTGCCATCTCCAGTATGCGGCTGCACCAGCTTCTATTTCTGCTGTCCCGCCAGAATAGTTACCACCCACAGCTTGTTTCAGGATTAGGTGACATTGTTAGATCACACCATATCCTGTTTCGCTAACATAGTGACACAACCAAATATGTAATATAAGCATGCATTATTACCTCTATTTAGGACAATTCCAGCAGGGATTTTATACTTCTTATACAATTATACTTATCTACAAACTCTGTATTTTTATCCTTAGATTTTGTCAGAGTAGCTTTGCATGAATCACAGTTCAAACTAAGCCTTATCTTCTGTAAGCAACTTCCTTCTGGCCCCCATAAACACTCTGCTCTCTCTGACATCATACAGGGCCAAGAGGAGCCTCACCTGTAACAACATCACAGGTGATGTCAGAATCACTCTTTGTGATGATCACCACTTCCTCCTGACTCTTGTCCAGCTCCTGAATGGGCAGCAGAGTCAATGGAGACACTAGCTTGGTGATCTTTGTCTGTGCAGAGGACGTAGCCTTTTGGTTCTCCGTCTTCATGGCGCCTCCTTCTGGCGTGCCCTTTAAGTTCTCCTCTGGTGACGTGGGAATGCCATTCTCCATGAGGAACTCCTCCAGGTCCATGTACTCCAGGTGGAAGCTCTCACCATCATAGGGGATGGTTTTCTCCCAGATAGCTGGGGTCAGAGCGGCCGAAGGACCCATGTCACTCCCTCCTCCACCCAGGTCACCGGTGTCTCCAAGACACAGCTTTTCCTTGTCGGTGTCTGAAACAGGAAAGATACACATGAATATACACAGACACACATATGGAGTTTTCACAAATATTATATTATATATATTTTGCTTTGACATAGAAAACATGGCTTTATAATGTATTCAGTGCTGAGAAAGAAGATTTTTTCTTCTCTCTGTTTCTACCCCAAACTATCCAGTGTGTTACAGTAAAATCTCCTCCCCCTCCCACTATCATCTGTCACCGTTCTGTAGAAAACTATTTTAAGGACCTTGACACCACTACATCCAGTATATAGTACAACAGCAGCAACAGTGGACACCATTTAAGATGACTATGATTCAGTTATGCGGTTTTTAAACTGAAGGACTCATATCCACAGTGAACACACAGTGAGGGGGAAAAACAACCAGGCCGAGAATGTTATCACGCTTATTTAAGTTCTTATTCACTTAAAACCAGGTTTTATCATCAAAATATTACTTTGTTTTAACCGGAGAAAGAGTGCCTCCTGTCAACAACAGCAAAATAATTGCATTTAAACTCAGGGGCGTGTCTAGAAAAGTCTGGATGCTGAGCAGAATCGGACCCAGGAGAAAAGAGGAGGCCTTTCTAGGGTACATAGCGACTGCAGCTAGCGCTGCAAAATTAATATGCCCTCAGAGGTGTTAGCACACGCAGCGCCAACTGTATACAGGCTGCTACACTGTTATGATAAGAAGACTATTTTAATTATTATTTTTATTATTCGCCAGCCTCTTTATTCGGGTGAACTCGTTTTAGAGCCGACATCCGCCTCTTCCTCTTCGTCAGCTCTGCGCTTACCGTCGTCTCCGTCCAGTATATTCGGCGGAGGCATTTCCATTATTTTCTTCAAAACCAGCGGGAATGAACTCGGGGCCCCAGCGGCAGTCTCCACCGTGACGAGAAGTGGCTCTCCAGACATTTTTATAATTCTTTTTTATTGTCTCTTTATTATTCAAAGTTCACCGCGGAGCAAGTGCAAAAAAAAAAGATGCAAACACGGCGGGTTAGCTCGTTAGCTTGATAACGCCAGCTCCTCAGCCCGCTGAACCGCCGTCACAGACTGCTTCAAAATCCACTGAATCCACTCAAACGAATTTTATCCGCGATAGCATCCACTAGAGCTTCTCTAACCCACTTCCTCGGTAACCGTGACAGTCGAAAGGTTTGGTTTTTTGTTTTTTAGAACAAACCGCGCCTCCTTGTGAAAAAACCTCCTGTTGGCTTTGTGTTGATTGGCCGGCTGAGTCTGACCTCATGAATATTAATATTACAGCGCGAGGGGGCGTGTTCCTGAAAACTATCTGCGCTCTCATTGGTTGACCGAGTTATATACATGTTCACCTAAATAAGATATAAAAAAACTATTGCAACACGTATTTTAACCGAGTTTTTTCCCACCCTTATTCGGTTATTTAGCTTTCTTTCCAGTTCTTTTAATGTTATACGATCACATAAACACAGACAGCGAGGGTTTATAGCACCTTTTCTAAATTTACGAACAGGCAATAACTATAACCATCTAACCCAAATCAGATATTAATCAGAAATACTTGAAGATTATATTAATTGATATACTCTGACAGAAAAACCAAAAAGAAGAAAAAACTGCACAAAAAGTGGGACAAACAGCTCGGATCATGTACTGACTAGCAAAGCCTGCCCAGCTCACATGCAAACACACGTGCAGGTGCCGCTCTTACATATCGCCCGGTTTTGTCCAATGACGCCGCGATGTGTCTCTGTGGCTCACACGCAGGCGTGAGCAAGAAGGGCGGCGCTACAGTGCCAAAGTGTTATTGGGCTGAGGAGCAGCACCTTGAGGTTTAGTTGGTGTGGGCTTTGCTGCTGCAGCTAAGCAGAAGACCCAGGGGCAAAGATGTGCATGTCTGTGCTGTACCGCAGAAAGCTTAATCACGATCGTGGTCGCTGATAATCGTCCCACATCGCCTTTAAGCATACAGTAAACATTTTTTTTACTCCTGGTGAAAAAAGTGGTGGTAAAAAATAAATAAATAAACAATAATCTGAATGATGTGGAGATTGAAGCAAATCATATCCTGCGGAGAAAGAAAGAGGATTTTTTAAAATCTACATCCTGTTTTCTTATGCAAAAAGGCATTTAAATAGACACATGTTATTGCCCTCCAAAGTGTGCACTAACATGAAGCATTCAGTAAGGCAACCTATGAAAGGCAGCTACATGCATGCTTTCCTCACACAAGGCACAGTTTTATTGTCTTTAGTGGGGGAGGGAGTTTTTCTCCGTGTTTGTGTCACAGCGATAAAAACAAATACAATCCCCCAAGGTCATCTGCTATAGGTGGTCACACTGAACTTTGTCCCACTTATTATATATGCCACTTAACCACAATGATAAACTATTAGCTGCATTAACAAGTAGAACTAAAATCTTGTCTGTGCAAAATTAGGGAAACAAATTAGGAAAGTATCTGTTTGTGGTCTGTACAGCTCCATGTGATTTTAGACTACGGTCCAAAATAATAAGTGTGTGTAGAGAGTTTGCATTGGACGTGCTGGACAAGACCCTATAAGAAACTAGTTTATTTGACCTTCATGTCATGTCCTCATGTAGACAACTCCTACAACTTCCTAATCTAAAACATACCCCAGCTAAGAGTGGGAGAGAATAAAAGCATCTTTGCAGTCCTCGCATCAAAATCTTTGGCTTTGGAGCAACACACACCAAGACGAATGTGAGATCTGATCCATCCTGGTCATTTGCGTCTGTCTCATGGTACACACGGGTTCTATTTATGATCAGTATGTACGACAGGCAGTGCATGCCTGAACGTTATTATATATGTCATCATAAAATTTCTACGTCCATATAATGATCTGTTTTATACTGACCCTTAGTGCAGTCCTTCATCATCCTCGCTCTGCCCCTCTGGTCATGTTAAATATTAGAATACACCATTGTAACAGTGTATATAGGACAGAAAGTTTGAAAAGAATAAAAGGCCCAGCTAAAAGTTTGAGGATTTCAAAAATATAGCAATAAACCAAGGCTCAATTAATTTACACACAGCATCAATAATGCCTGTGCATAAACCAAAACGCTCTCTTTCGGTCTTTCAACACTTGGCGGAAGAATTTTCAAGCATGAAAGACATCAAAATTTTACTGGTAAGTCACACGTGAGTTTACAAAGAAGAAAAAGAAAAAAACGTGAGCTGACCGAGCATGCCGCCTGACATGAAAGCAGTAAATCACCGGCAAAGGTATTTTAAAGAAGGAACACAGCCCCTCTAGCAAGGAACAGCTGGTGAGTGGCTCATTCCCTGACCTCGATGGTGGGGAGGATTTAGTCTCTGATCAAAACTAAAGGTGGAAAATATGGAGCTCCTGAATCTCTCTAATGAAAGGTGCTCTGACTTGAGCTGCATTAAACTACTTAATTGGACACAGAGCAGCAGAGTACTCTCGCCTGCTGTAAATTTACCACTTGCTCTCTCATGGTCTGCAAAGACCGAACACCATTTTCTTCTACTTATCCAGTTCAGGGAGCTTGAGGTGGGGCTGCAGACTATCTCAGTTGTCACAGGACAACAAGCAGACTCCTTGACAACCATTCACGCCACATTCATTACCTATGGACAAGTTAGAGTCAACTGTCAACTAACTACTGATTCATCATGCTGCATAAAGGGGCAGTTCACCCAAAAATTACATTTTAAAGCACTTGGAGCCTGAACCTAATCTAACTTCTCTCCTACAACAACAAGTCAAACATACTGTGCAGCAAAGCAACAACAACAACAAAAGGACTGCTTTTGCTTCACGAGTCATGTTAGTACTGTGATGGCCCCATTTAAAAACTCAGCCTGAGTGACTACTGTGCAGTCCTGTTAAAGTGGCAGATTTAGTCTCAATTTGAAGATATATCTCTGTGATCACTTAAACGGAATGAAAACAGAGTCATTGCGTCGACCTCAAACGCCACCCACGCTGAGATTGTTGTGTTTGTGTTAAACACAAAACCAAAACGGTCAGCCTAAATTATATGAGGCATCATCTCCCAAGCAGGCTCACTTAAAGGGGCCACAGTGGTCTCACACACCTGCATGTTTCAGCAGTCACATACCAAACATGCTTTCCTGACTGAGACGTTGTCAAAGTGCAATTGTGCAGCAACAAAACCACCACAGGTCACAGAGGATCAGTGGGTCTTAGATACTGATCTGATTTGCAGGTCGATCTGAGTCTGCTTACTGGAGCTTTCAGCCAAAAGAGGCGTTGTTACTAATCCGTTACAACCACGAATGACAGCATTTTTTATTAGCCTGCAACGCGATGATCATTAAAAACAGCGGGTGATCTTATTTTAGGGTGTTTAGCTTTATCAACATATCTCCTCTTTCACACTGAGCGGTCTTTACCACCGCAATGAAAGGATCAGTACCTGCTTTGTATGTGTTAGAGTATCGTTTTTTAAATTATAAGTGTCTATTTAGTAATTTAGTCCACGTTTTCTGTTAAATTCCTCCAACTTTTAGCTTCTAAATCCAGCCAAGGAGAAGCTCCTTGCTGTCTCATGCGGCTCAGCTGACGAGGATTACGCAACAAACACACAGTTTGCGAAAAAGTTCCCGAATTTCCTCAAAATCAGTTTGTCGCTTCAGATAAACGACCTACGTGGTAAATCTGTCTCTTAATTTTCGGAATTTTAACTTAACCAGAGCTACGTTTGGCTGTCACTTACCATTGTCGTCAAAGTTTGGAAGAGCGAACGGATGCTCAAGAAGAGCCCTGAAAATCTCTGGGATTTCAGTGGTCATGTTTTCTCCTGTGAAAGTGCACAATCCTGGAGGGCCGGGCAGTGCTTGAACGGGTGTGAGCGCTCCTGAAAAGCGTCGGGAAATATTAGAACTTAGGCAGGTCTCACACTCTGAACTCGGCCGAAATTACTTAACGCGGCCCGCCCACTCCAGCTCCGCGCAGCCAATCGGCAGCGAGCATTCCCACGCAATCGACGGAAAGAACGCCCATTGGCCATACCTTATGCTAATCACAGCGCTGCCAGCCAATCCTGGGCCGCACCTGTGTTAGCGAAAGTTAAAAAAAAAAAACGTGACCCATAGCGACCCGTTACGTTATAAGTCGGGTACAACTGGTTTTAACCCCTACATGCTCCCCACGAGTGAAGAGACTTTAGTACGATTTGAGTTCGGTGTTTTTTTTTTGTTTTTTTTTTTTAAACATGGCGTATATTATCATAGAGTAACTCGCTTAGGGTCACCGTGTGGGGGACTTAGGAGCAAGCATGAGGCTAAATTTAAGCTAGCCCACATTTACGTTCCAGTTATATGTCTGGAATAGCAATTATGTAAAGTATAGGCCTTGTAATGCTCGTCTATACACACGTTTTACACCAACTAAGACAGAAACAGTCCAATGGGTGTCAAATATAAGCTCCAGGGGCACGCGTCAGACCCCAGTGTGGCCCGCTGCAGCTTTGGTAAATGTGAGTGGAGGGGTTAAGTATTGGATTTTTAACTGTATTCTGCGAAAGCTGTAGCTTCCCACGGTCCCACGGTTTATAATACACCAGAGAAAACGAGTAATAGATTTTTTAAAAATGACAGACAAGTCTTTTCCCGTTTTTTTCAGCATCTACTCTATAACTTTATTATTGTTACTTTTTCTATAATTTACACATCTATTACTTAGATCAAGTCTAAAGAGTGCTGTGGACATATCTTTCATTTACTAGAGCGGGATCTCTTTATTATGCAGAAAAAGAGAGATGCTGTTGAAACGTAATCTCAGGAATTAATTGTGTAGTTTTCTATCTTCTTTACTTTCACTGGTCCGACCCACTTAAGATCAAAATGAGCTGCATGCGGCTCAGTGTAAAATGAGTTTGACACCCCTGTATTATACTAATTATGAACTTTTATGGAGTCTATTCATGCAGTTTATGTTTGCTGAGAGAAATGTCTAAATTAAAGGGCAGAGGAGAGTCTCCATTTAACTTTCACTGTGGCTCCAAAGTGCATCTAAGGCCTCAGACTGAAGAGCAGGCTCTGCAAAGGGTGTTTTGTAAGATCTCTGTAAGTCACGTGTAGGACTCGTTAAACTCTGAGCGTGGCACAGTCAGACCGGTTTGTAATAAATCCTGTCACCATTAAGTTTCAGCGTTTCACATTTTGACTGCCACCAATCATGGATTAATGTCAGGGTGCTTAATTTTAAGGAATAGAATCCACTGGGTTTTGTTTTTTCTAAAAGTTTATTAAATGCTTTCAAGAGATTTGGTCCACATGTGTGATCATCAACTTCCAACCAGGGAGGAGAAAAGAGAAAAAGTCAAGAAGGGGAAAAAAAATAACAACAAAATGTTGTTTTAAAAAAAGAAAAACATACAAAACAAACAAATAAACAGAGGCCTTGTTTTTTCCACTTCTTGCATCCCTGGTTTCCTCATTCGAAGTTGCCGAAAACAATAACCCAAAAAATAAAAAAAAATTCTAACCTTTTGAAAACTGATTCATTCAGTCTTTTGTAGCTGTGTAGGTGTGTGTTGGTGCTGCCAAACACATGACACAAACTTCATCGGAGGGTGGGGGAGCCGGAGTGGCAAAGAGGCAACGGGATGGTAGGTCACTTGAATATTTCTTTTTGGAGCAGCAAATGGGCAGCGTGTAATGTCATTTCACTGCGGCAAGATGCATTAAAGTGAAGTGACTGGATCAGGACACTTTATCAGAACACACAACTTTGAAGTCAGGTGACATTCAGAAGAAGCATGCCTGTGTGAGCAACAAAATTCATTATTTGACCCCCTTTATTTTAAGAGGGGGGGTAGAGAAAAGTAATTTCTTCCACATATACGCGAGCAAATCTGACTGTTTTATCAGATGCTTTGGCACCAGAATCCGTCACACGCTCGATAAGGTTGTGTCATGATTCGTCGGCTTTTAAACGGCACGCACACAACAAGCAGCCCAGACATTTGCTTCTTTGTTTCCCCGACCTCTCTCACAAACACTAGGGAGAGGAGCCTCACCTCAAATGATTTGCTCTCTTATTTAAACAGCAAAAATCTAAATCCAGATCGACAAATTTTAGTCTATGTTGGCCAAATGGGATTTAAAAAAACCTCAAATTATATTTTCTTTGGGTGAGCGCCACTCTCCTTTATAGCCTGTCCCATTTAACTGTCAAAAGCAAGATGAGAACACATTTCTGACCACAGCACACTTTTCAACAGCCACGGAAAAAAAGACAGCCCATCATCTCTTATTCAGATTACCTTATAAGGGTGTCTAAGTATTATAATAGGTATCAAGTATCATATACTGTATATAGTAAGGAGGGTTATACAATAGGGGTATGTTATCATCTTATAGGTGAAGTATATTGAATAAGGCGCTATACGGGAGTATATAAGCCTCTGTGTATGCGGTCGTTTCCAGATCTGTCCTTGCCCGGTGAATCAGCTCAACCAAAGAGGCAAAGCAAAGGCAGTGAGCAGTGAGTTCTGCTGGTAGGATCAAACTGAGACACTGCAAGAAGGAAAGACGTTACAGTATATATACTTTAATCATCAACTATCTAGTTTTACCCTTTGGTCCTACCAGAAGATCTCAGATATAGCACTCATTTACAAGTCTACAGCTGTTGGCAGCTGATAAATGAAATCTACCAGAATCTGTGTTTTCTGCTCACTGCCTTCACCCCCAAACAGAGCTGTACACTAGCAGCATACACAGATGCATATTATATTCATACATGGATACATATATAAAGAGAGAGTTATACATTGCAATTAACATACATATATCAATAGCATATAGAAGAGAAATCGAAATAGCAATCATTATAGTCATCATATTCATCATAATACTAGGAGCAGTAGTAATACGATCCCTCGAAGAAGCTAATAAGAGGGCTGTTCCAGACAAGGCCTGATCTGCTGCCACGCGACCTGCCAGACTGACGTGCGAGCTGCATTTTTGGTCAGCTCGTTCAGTGGTCAGCAACATCAGAAAACTCATGTAAAGTAAGTATCCTGTGGTTTGATGCTCTTGTTTCTTTAGGTCTCTCCTTTGCTGCTCTTAACCACAGCGTTCTCCTGTACTAACAGAGTGTACAACTGGAAAATTACAGCATCCTGCAAATCCAGTTTACGCTGTTCTGATTGCGGAAAAAAAAAACAAAAAAAACAACTTCAACTTGACTGACTTGTTTGACTTCTAGCCCTCTGCTCCAAGTGCAAATATTTAACCCTTTCGGTGATCCATCTCTCCACATTCAGCCACTTGTATCTAACCCTGTCTGGAACAACCCACACTGAAGGAAAACTTTTCAAAATAAAAAGAATCTTTAAAAAAAAAAAAATTCACTATAGTCATCTAGTTCAGCGATACATGTCATATAGCAATACCTCAATAACAAGAAGTTCTATGTAATCAATACAGGTTTTCAGGTTATATATTTATTAAGCTTAACTGCTAAGTTATCAATTATTATTAGTAGTATAGCATTATTTGTAAATATGTATAATATGTATGTATCTGAATATAGACATACCTTCATCGTGTCTATCCACATTAAAGGCTAGAATAAGATGGCAACAGATATCCTGTGTGTGTGTGTGTGTGTGTGTGTGTGTGTGTGTGTGTGTGTGTGTGTCAGTCACATGTGGTGCTGTTTATAGGCACAATATGTGGTGTGAATTCTTTCCCCGTCTCAAGCTAGCACGTTTCCCCCAGGCGGGCTATCGTTAGCTATCGGGAACAGATACATTTGGGCTCATATGAGGAACACCGGTCTCCATCTGAAGGATGTGGGAGTGCAACTGGTTTGTGATGAACTCAGCTGGACTGAAGGAATGCCCACTTGCCTTTGCATTCAAATCTTCTCAAACAATACAACTTTAAACTAGAAAAATATAGTTTCAATCATCCTTATTATATCTTTATGTTTAAGTTATTATTCATCTGGATGTCATTCTTTCATCTTGAACAACTACAAAGCTATTTTTTCCCCTCTTACAACTCAAATATTCTGCACAGGCAACATTTTCACTTTGCTTCAGTCCAAGTGAGATCATTACTTTTAAACAGCCACCCTCAGTCTGATCCATTACAGAAGGGCAACTCCAGATGGGATTGTGAAATGCTGCAGTCACTTCTCGGTAGCTCTCCAACACCAGCTTCACCCGTCTGTCAGCTGCATGCCAGTACAGTATTTTATGAAGAATATAGCCTCGAGGAATCTTAGCCATCAGCCTTGTGTACTTTAATCAAGGGGTTTGATCAACTATGTTGTGAAAGCATAATTTTACCTCCCTCTTTTGTCAGCATGAGAGAAAATGACATTCAAGTTGACTCTCTGTGGGCAGCAGGTATAAGGTTACCAAGTAAGAATGTGTCTGTGCTCATCCCACTCAGGAAGCGTTGGTATGATAACACAACCAGCTACTAAGGGGCCTTTTTTTTTCTATAAAAGAGGGGCGAGAACTGCAATTAAACCGTTTTTGGGAAATAAACTTGCATACATTCCGGCACAGCAACATGTTACATGACTAATCTTCTCTTTATGAAGGCCCATGCAGGCATTACATTCATAGCTTCTACCAATATGGCAGACAATAGAACAAGGAACCGTGTAACTCTCCTTGGAAAACAAAAATGTTGCTCAGAAATCAATTGAATTTATTCTGATCCTCTCACTATATTCCCACAAAGGAAGAAGAGCAGGATTTGGTTGTTGCAGAGCTTAGCGAGGCATGTCCACCAGGAGCCTCTTTCTCCAATGTGTTACAGTTTCTTCACTTTTGATAGCCATTACAGCACTGAGAGCATTTGCCCGCTGGAATGGCGAGCATTTACTGGGTTTCTGAACTATCAGCGAGAAAAATGTTAGAGCTGCGACCAGCGCGCTCACCCAAGAACTGCTCCAGTGCAACAAGGATTTGGAAAAACAAAGAAACAACCAAAACAATGGATTCTGGTGGACAGAGCTGCTGTATGAAAACACTTGGGAACACTTACTTTAGTCAAAACAAAAAAAGCTGTCTCTGGAATTTCTGGGAACCTAAAGGAGTCATATTCTGACTGCAGCATGATGGGAAAACAAAAGGCTTATGTCCCGCACTGTATTTACAAAGCTTGAATTGGCTCCTGTGATTTGTGTGTAAAATGTTTGTGTGAGGGTGGGTTCAATTGTTTTTCATGTCAATTTGCTTTCTCGCTGCTGTCGAGATGTTAGAGAAGGTCAGACTGGTAAGATGACAGACTGTTCGGTTGTAGCTGGTGTGGCATGCCCATCTCTCTGATGCAGTTCGGCGGCGATTGGCTGCTTCTATTCAACACAGCTTCGCCTAAAGGTCGTCCCCGTCCGATAACTGCCGGCCTCCCTGAAATGACGCAAACCATCTGTTGTGTGACATGCCAACAAGCTGCACAGATGTGGCGCTCCAAACAGTCCCGACAGACTTTAACATTAAAAACCAACAGTAAGCACTAAGTTGTAGAAATGTGCCATGAGCATTAGCTGATGACTAATAATAATAATATAATAGCCCTTTTTCACTAGTATCTGCTTAGATCGACTCTGTTTTGGCCGTCTCCATTACAAGTACGACATAATGTGCATGGCTTGTTATAGCAACAGGGCCAGCTGAATAGGTACTAAAAAAAGTACATGGAAAAGTACACGGTACCAGGCACTGCCACCTAATGGAAAATCCTAAAATCTAAAACTATACCTGTCAAAATGTGGAGACCAGAAACCAAATGTTTTTGCCTTTCATATACAGTCTGTTGTTGCAATCTGCTCATCATCATATTTTGCTCAGTGGAGATTAAGAATAGGAAAATAAGCAAGGTTTGACCTCGGATATTGACGTCTTTTTAAACACTCACCATGGCTTCTGTGTAATCTGCTGTTATGGTGACCTGCTTGTCTTCTGGGGGCGGGGTCACAGCAGAGTTATCTGAGCGTCTGCTCTGATTGGTGAGCTGCAGCCACAGTTCATACATCTGCTGCATGTCTCTCACTAAAAGGATCGAGGGAAGACGGAAAATTAAGATAATATCAGTAACCTTGAAGATGGTTATCAAAAACAGTGAGTGCAAATGGAATACAAAAAAGAAAAGAATTAGAGGCTTTTATAGTGGCTGCAGTTGAGGACAAAGGGACGGTGGATATGAGAGCATGATAAGAAAATTAAAAACAGATCCAGCTAAACAAAGCCCATTTTCACTAATGTAGTATTTTTCCCAAACTAAGTGGAAAATAGTGTCCGTTTTTTTTAGCATTATCTTTATAATAGTGACTACAGATAAACCTGTTTGTTTTGTTTTCATGAAAAGTGCATCTTGCATATAAATATCCATTAAATTTATTTAAAAAAGGAAAAGAATGAGAAGATCCAGCCATTTAGGGTCTGGACAGTCTGCCCCGGCTCGGTTTTGTTACAGTGGGATGAACTCAAAACAACAAACAAACAGAAGTTAATGGAGTTATACCTCCTTTAGATAAGTAACCTAATTCCATAATCCAAACAATTTTGGAAACCTGACTGCATTGTAGCGCACATTTAGGGTCTTACATTCAGACGATCTAATAAAACAAAATTCAAGGACCTGCAGAAGTCTAGTTCTCAGAAGCAGCATGGGGGTGGAAATGTTATGGTTTGAGGTTTGTCAGCAGCCGCAGGGAATTAGATGGCTGCAGCTATTGAATAAACAACAAATTCTACATCACATCAAAGAGCTCTTGAAGATAATGTGAGGTCTGAATGTTGGATCTCTCATTACTACACTAATTAACCATGGCTCAATAAGGGACGCTGGTGGATCAGGGAATAAGCCCAAATTCAAATCCCATGCAAATGAAGTCATTTTGCATAATATAGTCTTAGTAGTATTGTCATTGTTGTGTGCAGCTAAAGGCTGCAATACTTCTTTTTAGAGTGAAGGGTGCACTTTTCCCAACACAACAATAGTGTTTTTATTGGATAAAGAACCTAATCCTTAAAGAGATTAAATGTTTATTTGTCCCAGTCTCCATTTGACTTTTTCACATGACAAACTCCAACCTGAATCACTTAATCCACATATGAAAGTGTAAGGTGGAGCTCGCACACTGCTGCCTTTGTATATTTACAAGCTCTTAATGGCCTGATCTCAGTACAGTTGTCCTAGGCTGAACCAGAAGCTTACAGCTGTTGTTTTTCATGTACGTCCAGACGTCCCTCTCCTCAAGACTGTGGGCAAAAGAGCAGTTCCCAATATAGTGGCACTTCTTCTGCTTCATCACGTGCACGCACATCTGGGTGAAATATGTAAAGCAAAGATTCAAGTTTGTGAGTTACAAAAACGGCTGTGCCCCGAGGCAAAACCAGTCAGCTGGATTCTACATGTGAGAGGTGGACGGGCAGAAAGAGGGTGGAGTAAACATGAACTGAAGAGGAAAGAAAAACAGAGGAACTCACGTCATATTGCTGTGGATAGGTGCGGGAGAAGGGAAGAGGCCGAACAACAACCCACTTCTTCTTCTCAAATGACTTTACCAGCAACACCCGGCGTTCTTTCGTCCAGCTGAAGAAACAGAGAGCAAACATGGGAGCCTTAAAGATACCGTGACATAAAGTCATCAAACTTGTTAGACCACCTGAGAAAACACAGTCAGCACGTGTGCATGTGTGAATGGGGCCTCACCTGTGCCGTGCCTTGGCAGTACAGTACTTGAGGTTCTTGTCCGGCTCGTTGACCTGACCTTCTCTCCAGCACTGACCGCACACAAACTTCATTTTCAGGTTGAGGGGGCGACCTCTTCCTGCTCCTAACCCACCCACTGGGCTCACACCACTGCCACCTATGCAATCTCCTCCTACTCCTACTCCGCCACCCATTCCCCCAAGCCCTCCTACAGGAACACTGCTGCTTGGATGGGGTATGTGGATGGGCTGAAACAAAACAAATTCATTCATTAAATATGAGAAAACAGAGGAATGAATTCCTGCATTACCCCTAGAAAGCTACAAAATGCACAAACTTAAAGACATTTATCCAATTTTGGGTCTAACCAGGAGTCTTAGACATTGTACACATTGGAAGAGAAAGTGAATGATATTCCACGTCGTTAAGTGACTTCGGACAAAATAACCATTGGTGACAAAAACTGGGCGAAACCCAAGAAAAACTTTTCTCAACTTCCAGGCAAGCAACTGAAGTGATTACCAATGAGAGGGAAGAATACCATTGCATAACGTAGTAGTAAATACATTACAAGGTCACCTAGGCAACCAGACCCTGGAATATCTGCAATAGACCAGGTGTCAACTTCAAAGCAATGTGCAACGGAAAAAAATCACTTCTAGAGCGTATGAGCGACGAATTAAAGCACCAGTTCTAACCACCAAATACAACAGTTTCTTGTGCCCAGTTTTAGATAAATTAAATTAAATAAATATTAAATAAAATCACTACTGGTAGCATGAGGCGATATCTGGATCCTACAGAAATTGCACAGGTGGTCCAACTCCTTCAGGATAGCACATCATCATTGCCAGAAAGTTTGCCGTTTCTCCCAGCACAGTCTCAAGAGCATAGAGGAGTTTCCAAGAAGCAGGCAGTTACAGTGGGAGAGCTGGACAGGGCCATAGAAGCTCCTTGACCCATCACTAGGACCGGCATCTGCTCTTTTGTGCAAGCAGGAACAGGACGAAAACTGCCAGAGCTACAAAATGACCTACAGGAGGACTCTGGTGTAAATATCTTTCACCAAACAATCAGCACATGTCCCAAACATGAAAGGGTCTGGAGAAGCAGTGGAGAAGATTATCCTCCCTGTATCATCGTTTAGAATTAAAGGTCTGTTGGTGGGTTAGTGATGGTCTGAGGAGACATATCCATGAAGAAACACACAGAACTCAACAGAATTCAGGTATGAGGATGAATTCCTTGGATTCACTTTCAGACCCTACCCTGGTGCAGTTTCTCCGTCTGAACTAAATCCAAGCGGACACGTCTGGGATATTATGTTTCGGTCCAACTCACACTGCCAGCCTGAACTTTAGACTCTGCAGAGGAGCTCACAGATGCCTTCGCCCATCATCCATCTTCTCATTAGGAGCATGCCCCTACAGTGTCGGACTGCATGTATCAAATGATGTGGCATTGTTTAATTCCTAACACATTACCCAGTGCATATCAGCGTAGATATCCAACAGGATTTTTTTCCCCCCATTAAGATCTGACATGGTTTCAAAGTGTTCCTCTAATTTTTTTTTACCATGTATTTAAAGACATTTAAAACTCTTTAAGGACTGCGATCACCCAAAATGTATCCAAATGTCTCAGGGACTTTTTACAGCCTCACCTTCTGCTGCTTCTGTGCATTCTGCTCCAGTCGTTGCCAGTGCCTCTTGGACTCTTGCACCATCTCTTCATGGGTGATACCTACAGGAAATGTTTGTCACAGCTCAGTGAAAGCATCTTTATTTGATGCTCAGTTAATAACTGCTGGTTAGTGCTGATTGTCATTGTGTTTACAACAGCTGCTTTTCCATAACATTCAAATATGTCAGACATTTGTCAAGAGTGAGCGCTATTATTAATGACTGTTTACTGGATTACATTTAATATCTTGAACAAATTAAAATTGCAGCTGAGTCTGGTTTCTACCTACCTGTGTCCTGCTGCAGAACCCAGCATTTGAGCTCTATGACAGAGTGCGCAAAGGAGCAACTGTCCTCACGCTGGCAGCCATAGCGAACCTCATGCCGACAAATATCAAACTGGCAGAGAGGGTGAAGAGGACGCACCTTACTGTATCGCACATTGGCTGACCTAACCACATGCACCAGGCACCTGCAGGAGAAAGTAAGATTAAAGCACATGATGACACATTTGTCTCTTTTCTGTACAGTGACCAGCTTTTACCACTTAAAGAAAAAAATCAATCAGAATTTTATTAGAAAAAGCTAAACTGATTAGAAAACCAGTTACTTCAGCAAAGTGAAGACACGGTAAACCTGTTACACTCACTTGTTATCGTCAAACGGGTGTCGAGCTGTGAGATTTGAACAGACCGCCAAGTTTTCTTTGCTGCGTTTGCTGATGATGCGAGGTTTACTGTCAAAGCATTCCTGTTAAGAAAGAAAGTTAAGGCAGACGAGTGAAGATCCATTTCCACTTTTACAAACGCCAAAGAATCTAAAGAGGAAATGTGTAGCAGACTGTGGTCTGACCTCACAGAGGAACATGAACATGCCCATGTGGAGCTGCAGAAGTCTGGTGACACTCAGTGCCCGCCTCTCCGTGCTGCCCAGAGGATCAAACAGCAGCTCTCGACTCAGAGCGCCTTTCCTCTCCTGAGTCCACACATCGATCTCCTCCTGGCAGTACGCAAACGTGCAGTTCTCCCCATACTGGCACTCCTGACGCTCCTGTACCTCTGTGGGACCAGGCAGAGAGAGAATACTCAACAGAATATAAATGTAATGGTGATCAAATGTGTATCTGATAGATTACATATTCCAGCGTTAACTCCCCACGGGAAACATACCCTTACAGAGTACAAAAGCCCCCAGGAAATTGTTCCGTGCAGGCCGGGGCCGAATCCTCTTCCAGGTGGGGTCGTCTGAATTTTTGAGACGACACAGCAGCACATCTCTTTTACAGCGATGTGCTGCCTCTGGCTGATACTTATAGTCCATCACTCGTGGACCTGAGTAGGAGGAAGAAATAGTTAGATACTGATTATTTCAAAAAGAGCAATAAGTGGTCTTCTGTTAACATCTTGTCAGCAACTAAGTTAAAAATTCCCCAAGAAATGTCCAGCAATTCATACATTAGACACAGTGATGCTGCAACACCCTACTGTGAACATTCAGAAAATTCAGGACAAAGGACAGCATGTCAAAGGCTGGTAATACAAACCTATTCTGCTGTAACAGGCATGACAGGCCTGCCGAAACTCGTGTGTGGCAGCCAGAGGATTCCTGGAGAGCAGAGACAGGTTGGTCCCTGCTGGACCATTCTGAAAAAGAAGAGTAGAAAGAGATGTGATATAAAAGAAAGACAATGTAAATAAACAACTAAAAAATAAAATGGATTTCTTGTAACAGGTATGTGTGTTTTGCTTACTGCATGTGCACTGTGGTTGCGCATTCCAGGAATGAAGCTGTGACACACTCGTCCCCCTGAAGAACACAGACAAGGACACTGATGTCAGACTTCACATTGTATTGTTGCTGACTCACACCGTCTGCTGATGATGCATATCTCAGGTTAAAGCCAGCTCCCTAGAAACTGTGCTCTGGCAGATAAGCAACTTAAAATCATTGTACTGGGTCAAATTTAATTAATGTGCATCCTATTGGTATGGGGTAATATCGTCTATACTGTACTTAAATCACAGTTGGCATGCTTATCGACACACTTTCATTCCTGCAGCTGCACTAAGTCATTTTAAGTGCAAACCATCAGATCCTAAACTGCATAAGCATCCTTATGCACATAAGCATTCCATGTGCAATTTATTTTAAACCCTTAAATGCTTTTTCTTCACAAAAGTTTTTTACTTAGATCAACATGTGTTGTCAAGCAGCAAACCATTCATGAAAACTTTCCCTTTCCGCTCACCAGGGAGAGTGTACTCTGACAATGAGTCGAGTCCCCCAGCGGCGACTCCTGCCTTCCCTTCTCCTTCCATAGACGTCGTGGAAAAGCCTCCCAGTGCGTCCTGCGCCTGGGTGGAGCCCTGGTCCCGCAGCGACGAGTAAGCTTCCAGAGGAGGAATGTCGCTGATCGAAGAGCTAAAAAAGGCTTGGGAAAGCTGGGATGAAGGGGCTGGAAGGCTGGGTGAGTAAGGAGGCCGGAGACCAACTGCTGTGTTGGGCAGGTTTGTGGGAATAGCACCCACTGGAGTCTGGAGGAGACACAGGAATATGCTGAGTTTAGATCATTCCTGGTGAAATAAAAGGGTTAGAAATACTGTCCAGTTTAGTGACAGTGCCAAGTCATATTGTTTTTTCCTGCACTCACCTCACTGACTTTCTTGGGGATGGATTCTAACAAGCTGTCTAGCTCATCCTTAATAACACTACTGCTGCATTCATCCATGTGCTCTGACACCGGGACCGAGTACTGCATGGGAGGCACCTGGCTGCTGGGGCTCTCTGAGAGGTCAGTGCACGAGGTTACCACAGTGGTCGTTGGGTCATCGCTGACTGGAATAGGAGTAGCCAAAGGAGCGGGGATGCACTGTGCGCTGGAGATGTCTGCTGGGGAGGAGGAATAAGAACATAACTGTCAGAAACAAGTGGGGCTGGGGATGAGCAGGTAAGTTCAACATGTGGCAGCCTGACATACCTGGTGAAATGTCACCCAGAGATTCAATTCCATTGGAGGACATCTAAAGAAAGGAGGAACCCATCAGGCTCTCACTCAGCCGCTTCATTATATTACAAACTTTACACAGTGACAGCAGCACCTACCTCTCCAGTGGGTGTGGAAGTCTCTCCATGACTGTCACCTTCAGTGGCCGTAGACTCCGTTTGTGGGCTGACGTAGGCCTTACGACCCTTTAGTCCCAGTTTGTTGGCTAGATCCTGAGCCAGATCACTCACCTGTCTGTCCTGGAAGATTAATTATTAAAAAAAAAATGATGCTCAGAATAGGTAAAAACCATGAAGTTATCATATCAGTAGCACAATATTCACACAGTATTCCATTCCGCTTCAAAATTAAATGACAAGTCTTTGTTTTAAGTGGTGGCATACATTTGGTGCTGTGAGGAGACATTTGGTTCCACATGTGTAAGCCTCTCTGAGTTGTCCCATCTCCCTCAGACAGAGCGCTTTGCGGTACAGAGCCCTGCGACTTCCTTCTGACACACACAGTGCGCTGTCACAGTCCTGAACGCCGCGATCGTACTCCCTCTGAGTCAGAAAAACACAGGAAAAGTTATAACCTATACCTCCACCAAAGGTGATTTAATAAGGTACAATTACATGTAATGATAATTCTACACCAATCTTGAAACTTGTATCTACAGGTTTACTTGAGACTTCACTCTCTACAGATTTCGAGTCTTCCACATGAACACATCTTTAAGTACTTTGGGAGGTAACACATCCATCCCACTCCCATTCTTTCTCACCATCTGGTAGTAGGCAGCAGCCCTGTTGACGTAGAGGCTCTCGAGCAGCTCATGGGGGATGACGAGAGCCTCAGCCTGGGCATAGCGAGCAACACTGATCCCCTCTCCATACTGCTGGGTCGCTTGATGCCAGTCTCCATCCCGAAAACAAGAATTCCCTTCATCCAGCAAGTTACACACCAACTGAGTGAGAAATGCCTGAAAGGGATGTGTAAGAAGTGGGTAAAATGATTGAATGAGCATTGAAATGAAGAGACATAAACAAAACAAAAAAGACAGGCAATATTAGACAGAAAGAAAAGTAAACGAATGTGGAATAAGAAGAGGAATGCGTAACAGATTGAGGACAAAATTAAAAAATGTCTGAACTCAAGTTTACACCTTGGCCTGGGTAAAATTAGAACAAAATGTGGGTACTGTCATGTGGCAGTCTGCGTGTAAATATTACATAAACAAAATGGTGATAATGAAGCTCCAAAAAAAAGCATAAACCAGATCAACACATACCTCATAACTCTCTGGCTCTGGGAAAGGCAATGAAGACCTATGGATAGGAAAGGAGAGGTGTCAAACATCTACACGTGCAAAATTTATATACTTTGGTATGAAATCACTGGTGGTCTCCAGATATTTCTCTCTTACTGGATAAAGCTCATGGCCTTCTGAATCTCCTCTCTTCGTTTCTGCCGTTCAGGATCCATATCCTAAATGTGAAGACAAGATTGACTTGCACCTATTTTTGTTTGTTTGTTTTCTGAACAACAATGTTTACAGCTTTGACAGCGGCAGCCTAAGCATCGCTCTTTGCTACACATCTGTGTCCCGTCCTACGCCAAGGCCTGGCACTACAACATGCTAGACAAACAGCGGGGTCAGCTCACGGTGAAGCCTGCCATAATTGATGTTAGTGGGGTGAACATTTAGCGTAACCGGGGAATGAGACTCTACGCAAGAAATAACATTAATCGACGTAAAAACTGCGGACATTCTTTAAAGGGGGGCATTTAAACGCCCCGTAGATGTTTTCAACGACAACCAAAACAATGTTGGGACTATGATGAGGATAGCTAACGTTAGCGTGTCATGTGAACGTGTTTCTCAGCTCGTACTGAATGTTGCACCATCAGATAAGAATATATATAAGACATGCAGCTTGAGTCGGGTCAGCTACTAATGCAGTTAACGCTGAAAACCACTACATGAGTGTTTCTACCGATATTTGGGATTACCCAGTGGACGAAACTAGCTAATTCGGCTACATGCTAATCACTGTAACTTAGCCGTAGTAAAGAGGAGAAAAGCAAAGGGAGCTTTGAAAACTGTTTAATTCCTATAGAAGTCACTCGCATCGTACAGTCTCGTTTAGCTAGTTAAGGTGACACATATAAAGGGGCATTGGACGAAAGCAGAGTTACCTAGCTACCGGGTAAGTAAGCTGACTTCATTTACTAGTGGAGCTAAAGCTAACAGCTAAACCCTGTCCAGACAGAGCACGGCAACTCACCGAGTTCAGTTGCTGCGCTTTTCAAAATCACAGATACCTTCATGCAGCGTTGGCGATAACGATGAGAAAAAGCAGCCAATTATCAATACATAACCTTGCGCATATTTTTACGTTTAGTGTTCCTGTCATTGGTGTGTGGACGGAGCGACTTTTCCAGCTATTGCTACGGCTGCTGGTAGATACAACTCAACTACTGGCTACCGCTGCTAGCTGTTATGGCCAGTGCAGTATGGCAACAAGTATCCAGACACAAGAGACCTATGACCGCAGGAGGGCAGCAAAAACTGTGTCAAACTGTGTGTGTTGGTAAATTACTACCGTTCCCCTACGATGTTATGTGCAGAAGTCTTGAGCCACCCCTTATATCTTTGCATTTCCTTCCAGGAACTAGATCTTCTTGTAACGAGTAATCAGTGATCCTTCATTCACTGCTTTATCACTCATTTCCAGTTCAGTACTTGCAGCTGACCATTTTCAGAGGAACACTATATTTGTTTGTTAACCCATTTAACACTGACCTGTGAATCATTCAAGCGTACTAAAGGCAACAAACTCAAGAGAAGAGTTAGATTTGTCAACACATAACAGACAATGTAGCAAAGAACCTATTTTAAATTGTACCTTTAGTTACTTTGTTGCTAGCTGAATACGACATATAACTTGTTCTCATTTCTCTAGAGAATTTCTTCTTATTTACTCTTTAAAGAGATAAGAGTAGGTCAGGACTTTTGCATACTACTGTATATAGTTCATGTACCCGGACTTCCTCATCATTAATATTTTAATTTATTAATTACGTGAAGAAAAAAAAACTTTAGTCTTTATGCACAATTCATTAATAATAATAAGTTGTGCATCTAACAAATTAAGTAAAATGCTACAAATCAAGAAACACAGAAGGAATACAGGGCTTTTCCTCTGATATGGGTGACCTGATTGGGTTGGACCAAATATAAAGAACTATATGCATCAAATTAATAAACACATATCGTCATACATAAAATACATATATTATTTATTTATTTTACATTTCAATACATTTTGGTCTCATGGGCTATTTTGTCCAGCATGAGGTCATGCTCGTGACGTCATCACAGCTCATTAAAGGGTTCACCTAGACATTTGGAGTCATTATTTTTGTTCTTAGCTGTC
This sequence comes from Simochromis diagramma, assembly GCF_900408965.1. NCBI lineage: Eukaryota > Metazoa > Chordata > Actinopteri > Cichliformes > Cichlidae > Simochromis > Simochromis diagramma. The sequence goes on along the minus strand of NW_024386920.1, from coordinate 348,699 downwards.
TGTAGGTCTGCCTACGTGGGTCACCTTCTTTATCCTGTGAGGAGCTCCCGGGCCTACCGAAAGCTTCTCCACATTGACTCACAAAGCAACCCTATTAGTTATAACGTGAATGAGTCAGGACAGCAGCCAATTCCAAAGCCTGTCCTGTGAGTTTTTGAACTTCTTTGTAGAAACAAAGAACATTTTCATCTATTGTTTACTCTTTCAAATATTGAATTACATTTAATCTTTAACAAGCGTGTTTCCACCACTTGGAAAATAAAAATTGACTCACCAACTCAAATGTTTGTGCCAATAACTCGAAATTAAAAAAATAATTTGATAATTCGATTTCTTATGTTGGAATTTTGATATAATAACCTGAACGTTTCACTCGTGGAAGACTTTTTTTCATTGGTAAAAACAATCTTCATTTACTGGTTTAAGCATAGAGAAGAAAAGACAACGCTCAAACTCAAACAGAGGCCTCAAACGGCAGAGACAAGAGGAAAACAGCAGATGGCGATAATACTCAGACGCTGACAAAATCCACGAAGAAAAAAAAAATCCTGGTGGCGTGACGTCACGGCATTTAGCAACCGGCGCGCGGAAGAAGCGGCGTGTTGTCGCTTTATTTACCATTTTCCCATTTGGTAAGCTTCTCTAGTTTGAAAAGTCGTCTGCGTTTTGAAGACAGCCGTGTGTCTCATAGACAAGATGATTTTCCTCAAACAGACAGAAAAAAAAACACTCAGTTTAGTGTAGTTTAGTTTAGTCAGCGTTTATCTTGTTGCGCACTACTACTAGTTAGCACAGAACAGCTAAATAGCTAACTTGGTTGTTGACAGTACTTTTTTGACGTTTCTGTGACGCTGAATGTTCTTAACTCTTACTGAACAGCATTTGGCTTTTTTGTGTCTGCGCTTGTATTTATTCTTATTTATGTTGCTGGATAAGCTTATAAAATGTGTCACTTTTCCCTTCTCCGTAATTTGTGGATGTTTCTAGAGTCACTATGGCTTCAGATGACATTGCTCAGCTGGCTGATGCTCTCTCTAAGACCCATGTTGGTGATGGAGAGTTGAGCTACAAAGGCCTTGGACTGAAGCTTGACAATGCAGAATCAGGTGAGAATATGTAGCTCTATTTTTTTTATTATTTTTGCTGTTATTCCCTTGTGTGTGCTGTAGACATGAAGGTGATCCTTGTTGACTGCTTAAATCTGACAAATTGATCCCTGTGCTTTCAGCGGAGCAGCTGGCCCGAGACATCAAGCAGTACCAGGGTTTGAGAGCTCTACGCCTAGAAGGAAACACTCTGGGAGTTGAAGCTGCCCAAGCCATTGCAAAGGCTCTGGAGAACAAAGACATGCTTCAGGTGCTTTCATAGTTCACCATTTCCCATCATAGTAAAGGATCATTTATCATTAGGATTTGATTGTTAGTAAAAAACCTTTTCAGATTATTTGTCTTAGTAATCTAATATTTAAAGTGCGTTTCAAACTACAACCAGTTTTGTTTAGTTGAAATATTTCATCAAAATTCTTCCATCTTGAATATACAATACTGTTACATTCCAACAGTATTCATACTTTACACTCTCCTGCAGTGTGATACATTCTGTTAACTGTTCCCATTTTTGGTGTCTTTCAGAGATGCTACTGGAGTGACATGTTCACTGGAAGACTACGCTCTGAAATCCCACCAGCCCTGGTGAGAAGCCACTGAGTTACACCCCCAATAAAAGGAAGAATCCATCCTCTTACATACTCTTGAACTGTTAAATATTCCTTTCATGCATGAATTATGAAAACCTCAATCAGGGTTTTTTAGTATTTTTATTCATCTTTAGACATGAAAAAAAGGTTTTTGAACTTAATTTTTTTAAACATGTACTTTTCAAAGAGTTTTTTTTTTGCATGTCACTGCAATGTAGTGGTGGTTTATGTGCAATCAGCACTGACACAAATACAAGAAAACAGCCTTTGAATAGCTGTCCACTGTAGTGACCACTATGCGTGAAAGGGATATCACATCAGTTTTCTGTGTATGAATGTTGATGTTCTTTTACGCTTCCTGAAATTTTCTTGTGTTCATACATGCACAATCTAATGTGCTTTATACTAGTCTGTATTTTTGTCTATTCTTGTGCTTCAGAGGTCCATGGGGAGTGCAATAATGAGTGCAGGGGCCAGGCTGACTGAGCTGGACCTGAGTGATAATGCTTTTGGGCCAGATGGTGTCAAAGGAATCGAGCAGCTGCTTAAGAGTCCCTCCTGCCACACCTTGAGGGAGCTAAAGCTCAACAATTGTGGTATGGGGATTGGTGGAGGAAAGGTGAGCTCTCAAACAGCTTTGTCAAATAATATATATATAGACAAAGACACACATTTATTTATGTTAGTTGCCCATCAATCACACCCTGATTGTCTTATTTTAAATTTGCTATGGTTGTGTACAGAGGCACAGGCTCAAATTATGTACGTAAATGTTGGCTTTTTAATGTAGTTAACAGATTTTTAAAAATGTAACACTTTATTGTGTATTTGCATTATAGTTCTAACAGCATCCATGTTTGTATGTTTAATATAGATCTTGGCTGAAGCCCTGATTGAGTGCCACAGACAGTCATCGTTTCTTGGAGCTCCACTTAGACTAAGAGTGTTTATAGCAGGGAGGAACCGCCTGGAAAATGAAGGAGCTAGCGCCTTGGCTAAGGCCTTTCAGGTACAAAATACTCCCACCTTGTTCAGTTTTACATTACCATAAATGTGACGTTTAGTAACTGTAATGATATTATGGACTTTTGATTTGGGAGGAACAAAGACCATTTCTGTTTCATGATGCAGTTTCTTCCTCGCTTTCACAACAGCTGATGGGCAGCCTTGAAGAGATTCACATGCCCCAGAATGGAATAAACTACTCGGGTGTGATGGCGTTAGCTTCAGCCATTCGACATAACCCAGAGCTTCGAGTCCTCAACCTCAATGACAACACTTTCACCAAGAAGGGCTCGCTGCCCATGGCACAGGTGAGATCCATATTTTTTTTCAGCAACTTTCTGTAAGCAGAGAGGACCTTTATCCGGTGTTTGACTGTGTCCCCGAATTCACTTGGCCTTATAGGCTCTGAGGCATCTCAGGAACATCCAAGTGATCAATTTTGGTGACTGTCTGGTCCGTTCTGAGGGAGCTGTCGCCCTCGCTGCAGTCCTGAGAGAAGGACTGCCAATCCTCAAGGTCAGTGTACGATCGCAGCTCAGGACTTGGTTTCCCTTTGTGTCTCCTACATCTCACAGTGCTCTCTCATGCAACTTTTTTTCCAGGAGCTTAATCTGTCATTTGGTGAGATCACTGAAGCAGCAGCACTAGTGGTGGCTCAGGCTGTTGCAGACAAAGCTGATATGGAGAAATTGGATCTGAACGGTATGCACATTGACCATGAAATGGGTCTTTATGTGTCTGGAGAAAGAAGGTCCAGGTTGATTGAACAATGCTGCAGAAATGTAAAATAAAAAGACATTTTTAGTTTGAAACTGGTTTTGTTTGTGGCTGATAGGTAACTGTCTTGGAGAGGAGGGCTGCGAGGCTTTGAGAGAGGCTATGGAGAACATGAACAAAGGAGACGTGCTCGAGTCACTCAGGTAACGCAGGCTTTAAAAATCCATAATAATTTTTAGTGTTTAACTGCACAAACATGCAAACAATAGATTTAAAACTTTCACTGCTACAGTGATGATGAGGGAGATGAGGGTGATGAAGATGACAGTGGAAACGATGATGATGATGACGACGACGACGAAGATGATGTCAGTGATGACTGCAGTGAAGAGAATGAAGAGGGCAGTGAAATCGCAAAGGAAAACGGCATAACAACAAATGGAAATAGTCCTGTTTCGCCTAACAGTCCTGTAAGTTGAAGCTTTATTAGACGAACAGTTGCTTTCATGTGATTGTTGATCAGTTAGTTACTTCACATAAACTGGGAAATGAAAAGAGTTCTCAGTGATGTCTCGATGTTCGTCCACAGGCGGAGATCACGTCGTTCCTCAGCTGCCCCTCTGCAGAACGGCTTCTCCAGCTGGGAGAGTTGAGGACACACCTTCAGCAAGAGGTTACATGTTTTTAAGTAGTCAGTAGTAAGTGTCTGTAGCATGTTGGTGTTGGCGTGTTTTACTTTGCTGGAATGGGTTTAACCTGTTGCTGTCTTCTCACCAGGTCGATGCATCTGAGCCACAGAAAGCTGCTGATGTCATTCTGAAAATCGGTTCCCTATACAGTGAAGATCCCGAGACCAAGACCGCTGTTCTGGATACTATCGGTGAATAAAGTCACACTTACATTAAACTGATTCTGCTCCTCATTAGTCCCACATTTGCAGGATTCAAAGTTCAAAATAATCCTTATTTGTCTTATATTGGACCTTGGTGCCACCTCTCAGTTCATCAAAAACAAGCTCCTCTTAATTTAAGCCAACTTTCTTCTGATTGGCTGCCCCTCACAAACAAAAGGATTAAACAGCAGGTGGAGCTTTTCTGCTCACAGCTACAGCTGTGTGTCTGAGATGACCATGTCCACTGACTGCATAAAGAGCCAAAAGTAGGAAAACTAAAGTCTGAGCTTTTAACATACAAGGATCATCAGCACAGACACTGCTGTCATTGTTTGAAACTTTTAATATGAGCAGGCACCATTGGAACAGTTTATATATGACTAATTAATGAGAACAACCAAATTAGGTCCTCTGTCACTTTTTATAGTCAAACATTGAAATGCAACACAGCACACCCTTTTCAAAGCTTTGGCATGCAGAGATTCCTCAAATATAATTGCACTGAGTGGGCTGCTTATTAGTGAGGACGTCAAGGTGCAGTTTCTCTCTTGTGCTGTCCTCTTTTTCACGTGGATAGCTTCTATTCTCTGAGATTCTGACATGCAGCGTGTCACTGTGCTCCACAGATGCAATGTTGAAGAAGCTCCTCTCTGGCTCCACCCTCCAGTCATACTGCTTCCTCTCCACACTGCTGGTCATGATGGGACTACTCAAGGTAAAGCTTCGCTGCAGTGCTTCCTATTATGTAACACTTCACGAGAAACTATAAACAGAATATCAGTCATTTATATGCACAGAATAGGTTTGGCAGGGCTCCAAATCTGCTGACAGAGATTAGACATCCAAATATTTAAGGAACTTCAGCGATCCATAATTCTGTTATATCTCAGAATTTATCTTAAGAGAGCCATAATACTTGATATTTACTAGTACTGTGTGATTGATCCAATACAGAGTAAATACAAGGTAAGTATTGATGATGCTGATACTTTTAACTTGTAAAGGCAGCTTGTGTGGGGAGAGCAGTGTGTCATGAGTTCTGAGATCAATAATCATCAATTTGCAAATTCTGAACACATTTAATGACCACTAAATCACTGAGTTTTACTTTTCAAAATAATTAGTTAATACAACAAAACACACCTTTCAGCTGTTTATGTATTTTAAAACTGGGATTTTTGGAGACCTGGGCCCTATTTCAGGAAGCCGGTTTAGTGCAAACTCTGAGTAAGTATACCCTGAGTTAACGAAAACTCTGGGTTTTCGGTTTCACAAAGCGAGTTTAGATTAATTCTGAGTGAGTTACTATGACGACACACTCCGTGAAGCTAACCTGCCCCCTAGCAGGTTTACTTCAACTAACCCTGACCTTCTCCGCCTCTTTGTCGGAAACCTGACTGTAGGAAGTGTCAGACATGGCGTGCTCCTTCCTTGAAGAGCCAGTAGATGTTGAAGCCCAAATTCTCCGCAGAGCTCTCCGCCGGGAGAGAGTGATTAGAGCGCGTTCGGACATTTTATCATTTCCTGATGATTTTCTGTGTGAATGTTACCGTTTTTCAGCACAATCTATAATTTATTTGAATAACATCCTCAGGCCTAATATTGGTCATGTGACACATTGCGGACATTCTCTCAGTTCTGTACATATTATTTGTATTGCACTTCGGTTTTTTGCGAACGGGAGCTTTCTGTATAATATTGGTGACACTGAGCATGTTTCCAAGGCTACCGTCTGTCGGGCAGTCAGGAATGTTACAGTTGCACTGAAACGTCTCCTGTACTCGTTTGTGGTGTTCCCCGGTCATAGACCCACAAGATTTATCAAAGAGGGATGCCACAAAATTGCAGGTAGCAGGATGAACGAAACTTAATTCATGATGTGGTGATACTTGAACTACTACTTAAATTTAACATTTATTCCCACGGTTCCCAGGCGTGATTGGCTGTATAGATGGCACTCACATTTCAATCATTGCTCCTTCAGTAAATGAAGGAGACTATGTGAACAGGAAGTCTTTCCACAGCATTAATGTACAGGTACATAGTTCCCTGTAGCATTTCAAACTAACAAATTATTTCATTATAGTAATGGATGCTAATTTGTGTTCTCTGCACTGTGAAGATCATATGTGATGCTGCCAACATTGTCACAAATGTGGAAGCCAACTGCTCAGCCTCTGTGAGTGGTGGTGGTGGAGGACCCTCACCTGTTTTTCGGGCCTCCGCTTTTTTTTCTGTTGGCTATAATGGGTCGCATTTGAGCATACAGAGTAAGCAAATATGTACTTGTAATGTGCTCAGATAATTTCAATAAGTGCTTACAGAGGGAAATTAATGTAGCCTCTAACTGCAATTGATTTACATCGGACAAACAGACCAAGCACTATGGCTCATAATACAATTACACCTTACCTGTTTGGGCTATATTTTTATATTTCATTTTTACTTGCTGCCAGGAACGTTTGGGGCCTGTTGGGTTGCACCTGCGCTCAAATCACATCACAAAATCAAATGTATAAAATAAAAAATAAAATAAAATATAATAAAATAACGTGTTAAATGGGTGGAAATCCCTAGATCAATGTTTAAATTAACACTCACGCATTGACTCTGTCGGCTTTGTTTTGCCATGCATGCTCCCTTTCTTTTGCAGCTGAGGCTGTGTTACTTTTTTTCCCGCGGAATTTGCATGTTATCGGCATATGCTGCCATCAGAATTTCGGCCTCAAGCGCTGTAAAATACATTGACCGCGCCTTCTTTCCCTCCGTCTCCATGGTGACTCGCTTAATCTATGCTCCACTAATCAGGGCTTTATGTATCCTCGTGCGCGCGCTTAACTTGGGGTTAAAGCAACTCCGCGTTGACTGAACTACTTGTTATCAGCCTTTCTGAAACCGAATATTCCGAGTTGGACAGTTCGGGGTTACTCAACCCTGAGTATCGTTTTTCACTCTGAGTTTTCTAAACCGGCTTCCTGAAATAGGGCCCAGGACTTTAAATGTGTCTGTCTCTAAAGCAGTTTTTGGTCGTCTTGTGTTGTTTAAATGTTATATAGGTTATAAATCAAACAGATGTGACAGTCAACACAAAAAGGTTCAGACATTTTTCATTGTGCATGTTTGAAGAATATTTTTTTATATTTTATTATTACTGGAAAAAAGTAATAATAACATGAAGAGGGTTTTATACTGAACCTGGTGGTTAAAAAGTATTGATCCAGTACCAATACCAGCATTGGTATTGGTACTATCTATATATGGGTCAGTCCATCCACCGTTCATACCCAAAAGATTTTTATTTATTATTTTAACATATTCACATAATTCCTATTAAAAAGCTGATCTTTGCTGAAAGCTTTCAGGCAAATCTGTAATGGCCAGGTTGTAAGTTGGTTTTAAATGTGGTGAGCCTTTTCTTTATTGTTTTTACTTCCAGGGAGAAGGGAAGACAAAAAAGGCTTTGCTGGTCCCGGGTCAGCTGCTATGTTTGGAACATGCTGTCCAGCAGGAATACTTCCCTAAGCACGATGCCTCACTGCTTCACATCTTCCTGTCCAGGTAGAACAGTCTTTCATCACCTCGACTTAGTTGAACTTCATATTTCTATTTAAATGTGTGTTAGCCTGTTGCATGAGTGAGACCGCAGCCTCACACGTGCGCATTTCTTTTCTTTCTTTTTTTTTGACTCTTCAGGAACGGTGGGGTTCTCAAGTCATGCGGCAGCGCCAGAGAGAGGCTGAGCTCTGCTTTGGAGAGGAGGTGCCAGGATTAACATTGAGTTAACTGACACAGGGGCACACTCTGCACTCACATTCAGTTTTTCACCTTTGAAAAACAAGCAGGGATGGGGGGGGTTTCTAGTCAAAGGCCAAGTCCAACCACTGATTTCTGCTCCTGACATTCATATTTTATGAAGGCTTCACAGAGACTGTCCAAGAATGTCTTAATTTTTATTTTTCTATTTGTGCTTGTGACTTATATTTTTATAGAAAATAGATACAAATGTTTTAAAAAAGAAAAAAGTTCACATCAATCAGACTTGAGCTTAATGTGTTTAAAATGACTGTAACCTGAAGTGAAGCGAACATCCTACATTTAGTAATTAATCAAGTTAAAATTTACAAATTTAAAAAAAAAAAAAAAAAAAAAAGGAATTTATTTCAGAAACATGCTTTTATATCTGTGGAAATCTCTGGGTTAACATATCATCAGTGTTTCTGAAATCAATTGAGAAATTTGTAGAAGAGATCCCACCAGTGTGGCAGGCGCTGATACAACTACTGATTTTTGTGGAAACCTGGTTCAGGAGTGCTAAGACAGAAATTGTGATGCCAACATTATTATAATCTATAAGTAAAATAAATAAAAAGATGTTGTTTTTTTTTAATGTATTTGAATAAATTCTTTGAAGGGAAAGAAGAGCAACTTTAGGGAGAGTTTGTTTACGCACAGCTATCATTGTGCTGCTCATAGGGACCAACCCATACTGCAGGATCATCATGATCAGGGACCAGAATCACTTTTATTTGCAGTTTCTTATATGACTTTATGTTGCGCAACATCCTGTGTATTACCTCATATAGCTCTGTGTGTTGGTGGTATGAGAATGGAATATAGCATTTAGATCACCTGTTTGATTGTGCATCTATTCCTTGAGGATTACTTTGGTTTACCTGATTAGTAATTTGTGCCAAATGTTCTGTCTTAAATATAGTTCATCTAACAAACCTGACACCCTCTGCGTTTGTCTGAGTGTTTTCACAGTCATGTCTGCAACAGCCGCCTTTGAACTCGAAAAACCGTCCTTGATTTAGAAAGATAAAAGCCCAGTGTCCTGAAACAGAGTCTGGGTTCTGCTTCACTTTTAAGCTTCTTCAGCCATGGGAGGAGAAGATGGGCCTACTGATGTTGCTGTTGGTTGTCATGGCTACTCGTTCTAAGAAAATGTAATGGGGTTTTGTTTTTGTTTTTTGTTTTTTTGAGTGGTGATGTTTATTAGTATCAGTCCTCAGAAAGCATCCATGTTGAACAAAACAGGTGAGATGAATAATGGAGCATCACAACAAAACACAAAGAGTTAAACTTAAGGAATATAATCTGTCCAGTTAGGAAGCAGAAACTGTGATGAGTGTAGCTCACCTGCTTTGGTGTAAATAAAAGTGACAACAGGTGCATGAGAGGCAACAGAATAAACCCCCCTCTCACAGATCATTGATCTTATCCCTCCTGACTGATTCTTGCCACTACTGCATGAGACTGTCCCTGCATCGCACTGAGGCTTCACAGAAAGCACACATCACATCATATTGTAATAATTGTTATCTTGTACTCACATGAGTCAAGCCAAGAATGTGGACACGAATCTCTGGGGGGGAAAAACTCCTCTGACTTCATGAACTGAAGTGGCAAACCGTCCAGGCTTTATGAATATGAGCTACAAGCATACTATGATGGGCAAAGTTCAGTGGCAAACCATTATACCTACTTAGCTTTGTGCTGGAATTACCCTGTGACAACAGAAATGTGCATAAACTACTTACGGTAGGACGGTTTGTCAGAACACCGGTATGCCCGATGGCAGGTCCAGCGATGGCAGGAATGTGGGGGGAAAAAACCCCGACTCCTCAGTTCTATGCTGCGAACATTTTCTCAAGAGTCATGTCCCTTCTCGAAGTTTCCTCTCCAAGAGCAGCACCGTCAGACTCTTTTTCCAGTTTTTGGTTGTAGGAAAGTTTTTGGGCTGAACCATTTGTTGTTTGAGGAAGGGGCGGGGGGGTAACACTAATATATTCGGTTTTAGAATTTATATTCAGTGTTAACTGTAGCTATAGGTTCAAAGTCTTAATACCATCTAATATAAATAAACAATACTCTCATATGTACAACCAAGGTGGCACAAGGGGTAGCAAGCGATCATTTTAGGGTGCCACCCCTGCCAAGAATATGGGAAAGTCGTCACCCAGTGCCCAAAAAACCGAGAGGTGGGGGAAAAAACCTGCAGGACCTGCAACCATCCCCTAGCTGGTGTTTCTTGAAGACGTTTTACATCTCATCCGAGAAGCATTTCGTGAGTAAGTTTGTAAAAAGGATTCTATCATTTAATGTTGGGATATAAAAGTAATACACCTATTTAAACGACTAATGTGTCCGGGGAAATGCACGGTTAATAACCGATGCCCAGGTGTTCAGTGCTTTATTTTGGTTTTGCATCAAAAAGAAAATTATATTTTTAATAACGAACCTTACCACTACTGCCGAGTTGTGGAGCAGACGCAGTTTTTGTTGCATCACTCGAGTGAGTGAGTAAAGAGTTGGTCTTACCGCACACAGTGGTCCCGCGTACTTATTCAGAATCACACAATTTGCACCGATGTCTTTTCGAAATTCTATACGCGAAAAGTGAGCGCGAGAGCCCTCGGTGCGCCTGCTCGCTGATGAAATCAAAGTAAACTTTGTTGTCATCACCGCTACATACAGTCCAGTATATAGAGACGACGGGGCTCCAGTTACAGCAGTGCAAGTAAACAAACAATAAATATAAGAAGAGTAAGAAAATAAATATACACTGTAGGACTTGGGGTAAAGGGATCAATGACAATTGAAAATTTATATTTTATAGTTTGATGATTTAATGTCTCACACACAACCTGTCGAAAGGGGAGGGAGACCTGCTGCTTCCAAATAGAGCACATTTCATTCATAATGTTGTAAATCCAAGCCCGTTATGTATTAATGATTTGAATCCTGGGTTGTGCAAAATCCCAGAAATAAACCCTAGACAAAGTGAACCTGTGAACTAAGGTGTAGGTCTATTAGGCTATGTTGTGGTGATCCTCGGGATTCGTTGTTCATACTGGAGTGCAAAATTAAAACCAAGATGGACAAGAAAAAGTTCAAAGCCATCAGGTCCTCAGTTTAGAAAAAAAGAGAAAAGAAGAACAGGAGAAATGAGCAAAAGATACAGGTAACCAACTGTGTCAATGGCAGGTCATGTATCCTGAAACAATCAGAATACTTTATTAATCCCTAAGTAAATTATGTGGGTTACAGTTGCTCCAAGAAGAAATTGTACATTATGTTACAGATTTCAATATTAATTAGTCAGTGTCAATTGTTGATTTGTCCTGTTCTCAAGAGGGAGTGTTTGCCCAGCGCACCAAACAGGCTAGGACCACATCTGCATGTGTGTGACTTAGGTATAATCTTTGTGGAAATTATTACTCATGATATAACACTGTCCAGAACATACCTCGTAAGAAGAAGAGGAGGAAACCATTACAAAAAGAGCTCTGTGAGGCTGCTAAAGGTAGTAGATCCCTCAACAGCTGGATTAAAAACGGCACAGGTAACAATAACACATACTAGTTTTTGCATTGCAAAGGTATTCAAGTATAAAAACAATAATAAACATACCTGCAATGTTTTGGTTTTATAACATTTTTCTGTCATTACTTCGTTATGGATTAGGTGCAAGAGTTAGGTGTGGATAATTAAGCAATAGATTAATGCTATACCAAATTTTGCCTTGTTCCTCAGATGGACAGCAAGTGGAGTGCCAAAGCTCAGATGTGGAGATGGAAGAAGGAAGAGAGGCAAAGAGTGAGTCACCAGCCGTGGACACCAGACGGTTAAAAACACTCCATTCAATGTCCCATTTTCAGAGTGCAACAAATCAGCCACCTGTGTTGAAATTTTAAAAATGCCCTTGGTGTTGATTAAAAAATTATTATTATTATTTTTTTTTTTTAAAATCACCCTCACCCATATAACTAAATGACAGTTGTTTGCCCCCACAGTGTCTAAATTAGTGTTAAGATTTTTTTAAACTCCCTTTGAGAATGACATTCCTTATGATTCCGCTGAGAGAATGTAGACACTGGAACTATGAGCCTAAATGTTACACCAGGGGTTCTTCAAACAGAAGATCTGGAAACTGTTTAAACAAAAAACCCAAATAAAACCACACCAATAAATTTGTAATTTTTTTTTTTTTTTTTTTTTTTTTAAACATAAGGATCAAAAGGGAAAAAAACAAAACAAAACAAAAAAACCCTCTTTTGAAGCTGGCCCCACACCAACATGGAAACTTATCTCGCTGCAACGGCGACCTCCTCCTCGCCTTAAAAATGTTACCAGCGCAGGACCGGCAGCACACAGGCTAGAGAGCACTGCGTAGCTCTCGTAAATTAGAGTCTTGCTCAGGCCGGCGCTCATTTATTTCTGAGCTGCGCAGAGTCCCTCTGGTAGTTCCACAGCAGTGCAAGAACACCATCTACTGACATAATGAGGTATAACCTCGGGATGTCAACGCATAACAGCGTTAGAATAAGTCACAATAAAACCAAAAATAAGCGGGGGGGGGATTTTCTTACAAAATTAAACATGTAGCGTCTTCCAACCTACTACATAAACAAACAGATACTAACCAAAAACGTTGTTTGTGAAGCTGCAACCAGTGAACAAAAGTTCTCACAAATGCAGGCAGAGGTTCACAGACAACGTGTGTCTGTTGATGACACACGTTGTTTCCCACCGGTCGCCTTTTCTGTGGCTGGAAATTGGACACCAAGTCGCACCGATCAGCCCGTCTTCACGTAAGCCGTTTCATCTAGCGTCTACATGCTCCTTCCTCCCAGAATCTGAGCCTCTCCCTCATTGAGGTGCTGACCCAGCTTTTCAACAGATCCTTTCAGCAGCTGATAGGCCACATCAGGGCACACCCAACACCTCAACAGGTGCCTGCTATTGACTAATTTGTCCACTGTCCAGTCAGTCCATAGTGGATTAAAACAATGTCATACATAAACACTAAAAACATGCATTACAAATATCAAAGTAAAATCATGCAAATAAAATCAGAACCATACATACAAATAAACATTAAAATCAGCATAAAACAGACTATAAAACAAATACAAATTTCCACTGTGTGACAGTAACCAAGCACAGTGTCCAACCTTTTTGCGGGCTAAAGAATTACTAAACTCTAATCAGCAGTAATTTGTTGCTGTGTTTGCACCTTAAACAATTAATGTTACTGTTTGAAGTATGTAGCAAAACTAAAAGACTGAATGAGTGTTTTCCATGCAGAAGCGCCTTCATCTTACTCGTAGGATTCTGCTGATCAGCCTGCTGGTCTTCTGGGTCTCTGCAGTCCAAGCAGCAAAATGCCCACAGGAGTGTTGCTGTGTCCACCTCAATGTGACCTGTGCCAACAAGAACCTGACCCAGGTTCCTCCTAATGTTGATGAGGTATCTATAAACATATACACTTACTCGTCAGTTTGTTAGATACACCTTGCTAGCAACTGGATACAACCAAGAGGATACAACCGTATCCTCTTCTATCTTCTATCTTCAGAACTGCCTTAATTTTCATGCATAGATTCAACAAGGTCCTAAAACATTCCTCACAGATTTTGGTCCGTATTAGGATGATAACATCACACAGCTGCCTGCTGCACATCTAAGATGCAAATCTCCTATTCTACCACATTCAAAAGATGCTTTATTGGACTGAGATCTGGTGACTGTGGAGAAAATATGAGTACAGTAATTTCAGTGTCATATTCATGGAACATGTTTGAGATGATTTGAGCTCTGTGGTACGCTATCCTGCTGGAAGCAGCCATCAGAAGTTGAATGCACTGTGGTCATAAAGGGATGGAAATGGTTAGCAACAACAGTCGGGTAAGCTGTGGAGTTTAAACAATCCTCAAAAATGGGGCTGTTTAAACAATTCTCGGTTGAACAGGTGTTTATTTCCAGGCAAATACAAATTTTAATACCTCAAGCTGTAGTACCTATTAAATACTTATTATTATCCTCTAATATGTAATCTCCTTATAGAGAACAGTCAAACTGGACCTTCAAGGTAATGACATACAGGAACTCCCCACTGGGGCTTTCATGCACACCCCCTACCTGACTCACCTGTCGCTGCAGCGCTGTAACATCCACAAGGTGAAGGAGGGGGCGTTCCGTGGCCTCGGTCGCCTGGTCTTCCTCAACCTTGCCAACAACAACATTGAGATCCTCTACCAGGTATTCTTAGACTTAAACCACATATATCCCATTGTCATTTTAAGTGGTTTTTAAAAAAATAAAAATTAACTTCAAGAAGTCTACCCAACCATTCTCAGTGCAGTCCTTGGTTTTTTTATGATTCTAGGAGTCATTTGACGGTTTGTCCTCACTAAAGCGGCTTATTATTGACCGTAATCGTGTGAAAGAGATCCAGCCTGGAGCGTTCTCTCAGCTGGGCTCCCTCAACCTGCTCTCCCTCTCACACAATCAGCTGGTTTACATCCCTAATATGGCATTCCAGGTACCCACACTAAACCGTGTGTACAAAATACTTCAAAATGGAAATTTCAAAGATTTTACAGATATGCACCTGTTGCTGGAGCCTTAAATAAAATGCCAGCTTCCTTTGCTTTCAGGGCCTGCAGAATATCAAGAAGCTTCATCTTAGTAACAACTGTCTAATCTACCTGGACACTGAAGCCTTTGTCGAACTGGTTAACCTAAGACGTCTGAACCTGTCCAGGAATCCAATCCTCTGCAACTGTTGCCTACGTCCACTAAGGTACGATGGGCTGTTGTTGGTCATGTACTGACAGCTTCAGGAAACCTCAGGGAAGTGATCAGCACGATTTCTCCCCCCCCCCTCCTATTCTGCAGAGTGTGGGCTTTGTATAACAAAGTGAAGCTGGTGGGGACTTGTGGAGGGCCATCCCATCTTTCAGGTGAGAGACTGAACGCTGTCCACCCTCCTAAGCTGAGATGCCAGAGTGAGGAAGAGGAAGCAGCAGGGATCATACCACGACCCACTGAAGAACCGAACAAGGTCAAATGTCCTGCCAACTGTGTCTGTGAGGTGAGTGTCACTAGTTTTTTGTATATTTATATTTCATTTAATGCCTTCAGTCAGTTCCTTCATCATAATTATACAAATTCTCATAACCACTGATCAATGGCCATGAGAACCATTCACAGAGAGTTGGGTAATGGCTGCAATCACAGCATTGTAAGATGTCAAAAGATTTAACCTTAGGCCTCCTCCTCAAATCGAGGAGGGGGCCTAAGGTTACATCTGTGCGGCAGTGCCAGAGAGAGGCTGAGCTCTGCTTTGGAGAGGAGGTGCCAGGATTAACACTGAGTCAGCTGACACAGGGGCACACTCTGCACTCACATTCAGTTTTTCACCTTTGAAAAACTAGCAGGGATGTTTTTTGGGAGGGGGTTTCTAGTCAAAGGCCAAGTCCAACCACTGATTTCTGCTCCTGACTTTCATGCTTAAAAAAAGAAAAAAAAAACTTCACATCAATCAGACTTGAGTTTAATGTGTTTAAAATGATTAATGACAGTAACCTGAGGTGAAGCGAACATCCTACATTTAGTAATTAACTGAGTTAAAATTTACACATTTAAAAAAAAAAGAAAACACAAAACAGGATTTATTTCAGAAACATGCTTTTGTATCTGTGGAAATCTCGGTTTACATATCATCAGTGTTTCTGAAATAAATTGGGAAATTTGTAGAATAGATCCCACCAGTGTGGCAGACGCTTATTATTGACCACAATCGTGTGGAAGAGATCCAGCCTGGAGCGTTCTCTCAGCTGGGCTTCCTCAACCTGCTCTCCCTCTCACACAATCAGCTTGTTTACATCCCTAATATGGCATTCCAGGTACGCACACTAAACCGTCTGTACAAAATACTTTTACAGATATGCACCTGTTGCTGGAGCCTTAAATAAAATGCCAGCTTCCTTTGCTTTCAGGGCCTGCAGAATATCAAGAAGCTTCATCTTAGTAACAACTGTCTAATCTACCTGGATACTGAAGCCTTTGTCGAACTGGTTAACCTAAGACGTCTGAACCTGTCCAGGAATCCAATCCTCTGTATCTGTTACCCGCATCCACTAAGGTACGATGGGCTGTTGTTGGTCATGTACTGACAGCTTCAGGAAACCTCGGGAAAGTGATCAGCACGATTTTCTCCCCCTCTCCCCCCATTCTGCAGAGTGTGGGCTTTCTATAACAAAGTGAAGCTGGTGGGGACTTGTGGAGGGCCATCCCATCTTTCAGGTGAGAGACTGAACGCTGTCCACCCTCCTAAGCTGAGATGCCAGAGTGAGGAAGAGGAAGCAGCAGGGATCATACCATGACCCACTGAAGAACCGAACAAGGTCAAATGTCCTGCACACTGTGTCTGTGAGGTGAGTGTCACTAGTTTTTTGTATATTTATATTTTGTTTAATGCCTTCCATATTTTCCAAACTGACTTTAACCTCTTTACCTGCGTTTGCCAATATAGTTATATATTATGTATATATATATATATATATATATATATATAGGATATAGTTGAACACATTGAGGAATACGCTGGATTCTTGATCAGGTTAGAAAATCAATGCCAAGTTTAAGTCTGTAAAAACTACGGCTGATTTGCCGTTTTTCCATGACTTGTGTTTTTAATCTACCAGTTAACAGCCCTCAAGTTCATTGATCGAAAAAGGCTTTAAATTGAGCCAGGTTTGATGTTTTCCTCTACTTCAGATATTAATGTAAGCTACGATGGTTTCAAATTTAACACACATCAGAATGAATCAGTTGTCCTAACTGACTCTTAAGAGGTTCGTATTTGATCAGAAGTAAAGAAACAACACTTTTAAAATCCAAGTTAGTGGTCTGACTTTAGCTCCTCTAATGTGTGACTGCCCCCTACTGCCACTATGCATGTAAAACAGCTGCAAGTCAATAATGTAGTTAAATATGACTGAAGTTTGGACGCTGAGAGATTCTAATATGTGGAAAAAATGTTTTGCATGTGTGAATGTTGTTTATTACAGGAACAAAACCATTTTCCAAAGATGCATCTTTATCTGTTAAGATTAGCTTTAAGGTCATCATATTATACCATAACTAACACTAGTAACTAATTTGGATCTTTTCTCTTTATCTAGATGGATGGAGAAAGTTAATCTGAAGGTACGAGCCACCTGTGCCAAATGAAGGGTATTTCCTTCTGTATAGTATTATTTTATTTTTAAGTAATCTTTTGAGTTGTATTGTATGCAGCGTTTTACTTTGCAAACCATTTATTTGTGTAAATGAGTTTGTAAATAATGTTATTCCTGTTTCTTTGTTTAGATTGTATTGTTTGGTCTAACCTATTTCTTAATGGTAGAGACTAATGAAGTGCATGTGTGTGTAAAATTCTGTACAAAACAAGTAAGATTTTGACAACCGAGGTTGTTTTAAAATGGTATCAGATGGTGCCAGAAAATAAGGTACATTTGTAAGAAATTTGACCAGTCTGCTGATGCTGTCTACTTATCACCTTCCTTACCACTCGCTTTACACAACCTCACAGCCAGCAAAGGCCCCCAAAGCAACCAAAACCAAACCGATTGACCTCAACGGTCATCAGCAGGTCAAGATGCTCAAGGCCAAATCCAAAATTTGTGGGAGTCCAAACACAAAGCAGGGTGCAGCAAAGAAAGCTGCTAAAAGCACAAATGTGTTTAAAATGATTAATGACTGTAACCTGAAGTGAAGCGAACATCCTACATTTAGTAATTAATTGAGTTAAAATTTACAAAAAGAAAAAAAGAGAAAAAACTGAAGTTATTTCAGAAACATGCTTTTAATCTCGGTTTAATTATCATCAGTGTTTCTGAAATAAACTGGGAAATTTGTAGACGAGATCCCACCAGTGTGGCAGGCGCTGATACAACTACTGATTTTTGTGGAAACCTGGTTCAGGAGTGCTAAGACAGAAATTGTGATGCCAAAATGATTATAATCTATAAGTAAAATAAATAAAAAGGTGGTTTTTTTTAATGTATTTGAATAAATTCTTTGAAGGGAAAGAAGAGCAACTTTAGGGAGAGTTTGTTTACGCACAGCTGTCATTGTGCTGCTCATAGGGACCAACCCATACTGCAGGATCATCATGATCAGGGGCCAGAATCACTTTTATTTGCAGTTTCTTATATGACTTTATGTTGCGCAACATCCTGTGTATTACCTCATATAGCTCTGTGTGTTGGTGGTATGAGAATGGAACATAGCATTTAGATCACCTGTTTGATTGTGCATCTATTCCTTGAGGATTACTTTGGTTTACCTGATTAGTAATTTGTACCAAATGTTCTGTCTTAAATATAGTTCATCTAACAAACCCGACACCCTCTGTGTTTGTCTGAGTGTTTTCACAGTCGTGTCTGCAACAGCCGCCTTTGAACTCATTCTAAGAAAAGTTAATGTTTTGGGGTTTTTTTGAGTGGTGATGTTTATTAGCATCGGTCCTCAGAAAGCATCCATGTTGAATAAAACAGGTGAGATGAATAATGGAGCATCACATCAAAACATGAGTTAAACTTAAGGAATATAATCTGTCCAGTTAGGAAGCAGAAACTGTGATGAGTGTAGCTCACCTGCTTTGGTGTAAATAAAAGTGACAACAGGTGCATGAGAGAGACAACAGAATAAACCCCCCTCTCACAGATCATTGATCTTATCCCTCCTGACTGATTCTTGCCAAAACTGCATGAGACTGTCCCTGCATCGCACTGAGGCTTCACAGAAAGTCCAACTCCAGGATGACATATCCATAGGTGCTATCACAAGAAGGTACAGACTAAAGTGTGGAGGAGATGTAAGGAGCCGTGGATAGGGCTGTAGAATAGCATCAACCTAGCAGCAGGACCGGTGGCTGCTCAAGTGTATGAGGAGTAACAGCCCCATAATACCATCTAGCATGACCAGTTTGGCAGTGTGGTAGAGATGGTCTGTGTAGGCATATCCTTGAAGAGAACACAGACCTCGACTTGGTACCCTGACTGCTGTAGGTACCAGAATGAAATCCTCCGACCAAATGTGGGTGGAGAATAATTCCCAGCCTCATGTGACCAGTGTTTTTATGCTGTTCCTGAACAACAAAGTCAGCAATGCCATTCACCGATCCTCAAAGAACTCTGGGACATTATGGATCACTGCACCTGACACCAAATTACAGAAACTGGTTCATTGATCACCTGATCCAGTTCTGGTTCATCTGAGATCTCACAGATCCATTGTAACCAAAGCAGGAGAAAGGGATTCATAATCATTTATGCCTTCTGATTTTAACTGTGTTACACTGTGATCAGAGTTCTTACATATTTTAATGTATTTTTTTAATGTCACTTTCATTTTTAGTGGTGCATATGAAAGTTAGACTTTAGTGTTGGCGCTGAGGTGACTGATTCTCCTCACTTTGGGCTGAACTAGTCCTTTAATAAACTCTGAGGCGCAGTGAGCAGACTGCAGCAGAGGGGTTGGAGGTGGAGGTAGCCAAGGAGCAGACGTGAAAGAAGGGGATAGACGGAGTTTGTTTTGGATGGGGCGACAAGCAGGGGAAGAGCGGCGGAGTTCGTGACTGAGGGACCAGTAGCGCTCTGCAGCTGGACGGAACCGCCACGGTGAGTTTGTGCGTAAAGGGGTTTCTTATCATTGAATGTCCGGATTTAAAAGTATTACACACATTCAAACGATTGTAATGGTGTCCGGGCAACACTTAAACAGGCCGGAACGGTTGATACCCGATGCTCAGGTATTTAGTCCTGCATTTTGTTTTGCGTCAAAAAGGAAAGTATCGTCTTTTAATAACGAACTTTAGTATTTTTTGGTAATAAGCACTTGACTTGAACAAATGTAACCTGATATCTACACAAATCATATTCAGATTTTTTGTAATGATCGTAGTTTAGGCTAAATCAGTGTCTCGGGGCTGTACAGTGCCTGCTATGTCGCACTGCCCGGTGGACAGGCGTGTATTTTCAGGGGAAACGCATTTTGGCACAGCCGCGGCAGAGAAAGACAGTGCGCCTTTGTGCACGGCCGGTGCGGCTGCTCCTCCGCGGTTTGGACCTGTTGATCCCGGGGGAACGAAGACAAACAGCCCGAACTGAGGAAATTCCTTCCTCTCTAGTTTCTGGGCCTCTTTCTGTTCAGGTGGTTGCTCGAAAAAAATATGGCGTGAATAAATATGAAACTAGCAGTTTAATTCTTTTTAAACGTGTGGTACAGCTTCGTTTCCCTGCTGCTTGAGATGACACCAAGTATTTTCAACCTTTTATACCAATCTTATCATTGACTTCAAGTGCACATAGCAAATAAGTTCATGAATTTGCCGTTTGTGTTGTGCGGTCAATGGTTTCTTTGAGGTCACAGTTTTAACAGAAAAAAAATAGCCATAGCATACTGCACGTGTCCACATTTCCAGAGTCCAAACTGTAGAGTGTGGAGCTCTGAAGCTTTTCATGTCCGTTCCTGTGGATCAGCACTGTTGATCCAACATGGGAATGTGGTTTTAAGGCATTCCAGTGAAGACTACGGCAGACCAATCTGACCAAATGGCATTAATCCCCAAAAGTGCAGAAGGATTTTTTTAAACTACCTTCAGCTTTGGAAAGGGAAAAAATAACTGAATGACACACAGCTTTTTCTTACGGTGTCCGAATTCAGTGATAATAACATTTTTTAAAACTTCCTCTGAGAACGACATTCCTTATGATTCTACTAACCAAGGACAGTTTCCAACCTTTTTGCAGGTTAAAAGACTTATTCTTGGTTTAATGAGAATCTATTACAATGACATCTCTTGCATCAATAACACGTTGATGCAAATCTGTCAATAAAAATGTGCTTAAAGTAGCAAGTGTAAAAAAACAAAACAAAACACCTCTAAAAGAAGTTGCCCCTGTAACTGATAAATTAGTACATTAATACATTTTTTTTTATCCCAATGCATATAAATTAATGTTGAAGCTGCCAACATGAACAGAAAACTGGAAAGCTGTATGCATGAATAAATTTTCTCTTACATCACCGCTAAAAAAAAAACAAAAAAAACGAATCAGCGGTAATTTGTTGGCGTACGTGCACCTTAAACATTTATCATTGCAGTTTGACATGTTATGTATGAGTTATGTGGCCAAACTAAAAGAGTGAATCAGGGTTTTCCCTACAGATGGACCTTCCCGTTACCTTTTGGATTCTGCTGATCAGCTCGCTGGTCCTCTGCGTCCCTGCAGTCCAAGCAGCAAAATGCCCACAGGAGTGTTTCTGCGACCAAATCCAACTCACTGTGACCTGTGTCAACAAGAACCTGACCCAGGTTCCTCCTGCTGTTGATGAGGTATCTATAAACATATACACTTACTGGTCAGTTTGTTAGGTACACCTTGCTAGCACCAGGTCGTATCCGCTCAGATTCAACAAGGTCCTAAAACATTCCTCACAGATTTTGGTCCATATTAGGATGATAGCATCACACAGCTGCTGCACATTTGTCTGCTGCACATCTAAGAAGTCTAGATGGAAATGATTAGCTACTCAGGTAAGCTGTGGTGTTTAAACAATCCTCAAAAATGAGGTTGTTTAAACAATTCTCTGTTGAACAGGTGTTTATTTCCAGGCAAATACAAATTTTAATACCCCTGTTAAAGAATGATAAGGCTTTGGCTAAACTTCCAAAGCTGTAGTACCTTTTAAATACTTATTATTACCCTCTAATATATAATCTCTTTTCCTCATAGATAACAGTGAAACTGGACCTTCGAGGTAATGACATACAGGAACTCCCCACTGGGGCTTTCATGCACACCCCCTACCTGACTCACCTGTCGCTGCAGCGCTGTAACATCCACAAGGTGAAGGAGGGGGCGTTCCGTGGCCTCGGTCGCCTGGTCTTCCTCAACCTTGCCAACAACAACATTGAGATCCTCTACCAGGTATTCTTAGACTTAAACCACATATATCCCATGATCATTTTCAGTGGTTTTTAAAAACTAAAATTAACTTCAAGAAGTCTACCCAACCATTCTCAGTGCAGTCCTTGTTTTTTTATGATTCTAGGAGTCATTTGACGGTTTGTCCTCACTAAAGCAGCTTATTATTGACCGTAATCGTGTGGAAGAGATCCAGCCTGGAGCGTTCTCTCAGCTGGGCTTCCTCAACCTGCTCTCCCTCTCACACAATCAGCTGGTTTACATCCCTAATATGGCATTCCAGGTACGCACACTAAACTGTGTGTACAAAATACTTCGAAATGGAAATTTCAAATATTTTACAGAGATGCACGTCTTGTTGGAGCCTTAAATAAAATGCCAGCTTCCTTTGCTTTCAGGGCCTGCAGAATATCAAGTGGCTTCGTCTTAGTTACAACTTTCTAAACTACCTGGATACTGAAGCCTTTGCCGGACTGTTCACACTAAC
This sequence comes from Simochromis diagramma, assembly GCF_900408965.1. Classification (NCBI taxonomy): domain Eukaryota; kingdom Metazoa; phylum Chordata; class Actinopteri; order Cichliformes; family Cichlidae; genus Simochromis; species Simochromis diagramma. The sequence goes on along the minus strand of NW_024386920.1, from coordinate 326,116 downwards.
TCGTCTCAGCCTGGATCACAACGAGTTACAGTTTTTCCCCACTGAGACCATGACCAGGTGAAGTGAGAGTCACCATCACTCAGCATTGGAGCTAAACAGGAATCTCACACTGGATGTAAATCTAGAGAAAAACTAAAATCCAATGTAACAATTATGACATCATAATTAACAGCAAAGTACAGGCCCGCTGGGTGCTTTACACACACTAGAGAAAAAGCTTAAGAAAGCTTCTTCTGGCATTCTCGGATTCTGAAGCTGAAAAAATGTCACATCTCTCTCTTTTTTAATCATTGATTACGAATAATTAAAAGAGTCCAATTTGTATCACTTAAAAAAATAGAGAATAGAATTGGCAAGGTCTCCAAAGACTCCACCCCACACTTTGAAAACTACTGTCAAAGACTGTACATTAAAGATGGTAAATAAATGGTAAATGGCCTGTATTTATATAGCGCTTTACTAGTCCCTAAGGACCCCAAAGCGCTTTACACATTCAGTCATCCACCCATTCACACACACATTCACACATGTGATGGACATAGCCACTGTGAATCACAGTGGGCCTCAACATTTGATATTTGATATTTTAGGCATTGCAACGTAGGTTTGTTTCTACTGGATGTGATGATCAATAGGTTGAACTGACTGAAAAACTTAGGACACCGCATGAGTTGTCAGTCACAAGGTGGCCACACCCTAAAGCAATGGTTCCCATTCTTTATCCAATGTTCCCTGATAGTCTTGTCAGAGTCAAAAAAGCGCTTTCCTTCACTCTTCAACAGATTCTGTGTTCATGAGTTCAAATGAACTCCCATTCCTTGATTTGTGTTAGCTAACTGTTTCAGTTGTACATAACAATTAACTTACTTTTTTTAAAATGGTAAGCTAATAGTTATGCACCGCCTTGAGCGGACATTCTTGGACCCGCCTCCAAATTGTAACTTTTAGGGGCTTTTTGGGGAACGTTCCCTGAAGGTTACTGTTTGTTAGGTTTAAGCTACGGATCAGTAAAGTAGTCAATTCCTTTGCTTTAGATAACAAGTTCAACTGATTACCTGTTATGTTTTTGCTGTTCTGTTAATGACATCATGTTTACAGAACGTTAAGCTGCTTATCCATACCAGTAGCCATTAATTTATCAGTTACTTTTACTAAGTTATTTTAATTTGTTTGTTTTGTTTCTTTAACTGTTTGACCATTATGTATAAATTAATATTATCTTCTGCAGTGCAGACCGTTGAATCATTAGGAAAGCGTTTTTAGGGAGAGATATGTAGAGTCTCCCCCTGCTGGCCATTACAAAGGATGCAGATTTAAGGTTGTTAGGCCTCAAAGGTGAAGCCTAGTGGGTTCACTCTTCAGTATAACAGGGTCTATCCATCATTTATGTGCTATCTATTAACATTTATAAGTTAAGCTGGTTGATATTGCAATTTAAGTTTTTTTTAATTAGGCTCTCCTATTTCTAGATAGAGAAGAAAATAGAAAATCCTTAGGTTTTAAATAAAGTGATAAGTTGTGTGATATTAATCAGTAGAAAGAACAAAAGGGATTCCATGTTTTGTCAAATCCCTCTCTCACAGACAGTATAGTCCCTTGTCTGACCAAACTTCAACACAATGGACAGAAAGTCATTTGTTAAACTCAGACATCTGATGTCTGTGTTGACAAAGAGTAATAAGAGTAATAATCATTGTTCTTATTCCTGCCTTGTTCTTTTCTGCATCCAGGCTGCCAGAGGTGACTCGTCTCGATCTCAGCTACAACCCCATGACGTACCTGGGGGAGGAGGCTGTGTCCATGCCCAAGCTGACCCACCTCTTCCTGGACCACATGTCCCTGCAGGACCTGGTGAACACAGCTGTTTCAAAATCCCCCAACCTCATCCACCTGGACATCAGCAATAACCAGCTGCGTGTCATCCAGCCCTTCGCCGAAGGCTCGCCAAAGCTGTCCCGTCTAAACCTGGCCGGGAATCCAATCCTCTGCAACTGTTACCTGCGTCCACTCAGGTACGGCGGGTTTTTGTTGCTCTTGTCCTGACAGCTTCAGGAAACCTCAGGGAAGTGATCAGCACTTTGTTCTTCTTTTCTTTTTCCCCCTATTCTGCAGAGAGTGGGCTATCTATAACAAAGTGAAGCTGATGGGAACTTGTGGAGGGCCATCCCATCTTTCAGGTGACAGCCTGGATGCTGTCCACCCTTCTGAGCTGAGATGCCAGAGTCAGGAAGACATCATAAAAGAGGAAGAAGCAGCCAGGATCATGCCACGACCCACTGAAGTATCGAACAAGGTCAAGTGTCCTGCCAACTGTGTCTGTGAGGTGAGTGTCACTACTTTTTTGTATATTTATATTTCATTTAATGCCTACCATATTTTCCACGCTGACTTTAACCTCTTTACCTGCATTTGCCAATGATAGTAGGATGTAGTTGAACACATTGAGAAATATGCTGGATTCTTGATTAGGTTAGAAAATCAATGCCACCTTTAAGTCTGTAAAACTAGCGTTTTATTTCCCTTTTTTCTCCATGTTTGTGTTTTTAAGTCTACCAGTTAACAGCCCTCAAGTTCATTGATTGAAAAAGGGCTTTTTGCAGGAGGTCTCCTCTCTCCAGGAACTCACTCTGCAGGTGGGGGAGATATACAGTGGCTTGCAAAAGTATTCAGCCCCCTCGAACTTTTCCACATTTTGTCACATTACAGCCACAAACATGAATCAGTTTTATTGGAATTCCACGTGAAAGACCAACACAAAGTGGTGTACACATGAGAAGTGGAACGAAAATCATACATGATTCCAAACATTTTTTACAAATAAATAACTGAAAAGTGGGGTGTGCGTAATTATGCAGCCCCCTGAGTCAATACTTTGTAGAACCACCTTTTGCTGCAATTACAGCTGCCAGTCTTTTAGGGAATGTCTCTACCCGCTTTGCACATCTAGAGACTGAAATTCTTGCCCATTCTTCTTTGCAAAACAGCTCCAGCTCAGTCAGATTAGATGGACAGCGTTTGTGAACAGCAGTTTTCAGATCTTTTTATGTTTAGGGTCGTTGTCCTGCTGGAAGGTGAACCTCCGCCCCAGTCTCAAGTCTTTTGCAGAATCCAAGAGGTTTTCTTCCAAGTTTGCCCTGTATTTGGCTCCATCCATCTTCCCATCAACTCTGACCAGCTTCCCTGCTGAAGAGAAGAACCCCCAGAGCATGATGCTGCCACCACCATATTTGACAGTGGGGATGGTGTGTTCAGAGTGATGTGCAGTGTTAGTTTTCCGCCACACATAGCGTTTTGCAATTTGTGCAAAAAGTTCCATTTTGGTCTCATCTGACCAGAGCACCTTCTTCCACATGTTTGCTGTGTCCCCCACATGGCTTGTGGCAAACTGCAAACGGGACTTCTTCTGGTTTTCTGTTAACAATGGCTTTCTTCTTGCCACTCTTCCATAAAGGCCAACTTTGTGCAGTGCACGACTAATAGTTGTCCTATGGACAGATTCCTCCACCTGAGCTGTAGATCTCTGCAGCTCGTCCAGAGTCACCATGGGCCTCTTGGCTGCATTTCTGATCAGCGCTCTCCTTGTTCGGCCTGTGAGTTTAGGTGGACGCCCTTGTCTTGGTAGGTTTACAGTTGTGCCATACTCCTTCCATTTCTGAATGATCGCTTGAACAGTGCTCCGTGGGATGTTCAAGGCTTGGGAAATCTTTTTGTAGCCTAAGCCTGCTTTAAATTTCTCACTAACTTTATCCCTGACCTGTCTGGTGTGTTCTTTGGACTTCACGGGTGCTCACACACACAAACTACACCCTTTTTGGCTCCTACCTCAAAGCACACTGTGCGCTGTCGATCTTATGTGCTGCACAATAATATTCAATATTTAGTATTTACTGTTATTTACTGTTAGATTATCGTGATGATGTTGTTTATTATATTGCTCTCTTTTTTTTTGCTTGTTTTCTCTTTTTTCTTTCTCAACAGGTGATCCAGGTGATTGATAGATGTATTTTTTTGTCTGTTTGTTTTGTTGGTTTTTGTTTTTTGCCCTTTATCACCGTTCCTCTTCCCCGCTGTTTTTCTTTCCCTACCTCTCTTTCTTTCTCCCTTTTCTTTCCCCCAATCATGTTTGCTCCGTGTGTAGCAAGTGAAAATAAAATAAAATTTTACTTTGGCTATTAATTTAAGCTAAGATGGTTCTTTGCTGGCTGAAGCTTCAAATTTAACACACATCAGAATGAATCGGTCCTTCTAACTCTTAAGAGTTTCGTATTTGATCAGGAGTAGAGAAACAACACTTTTAAAATCCAAGTTACTGTTCTGATTGTAGTTAATCTTTTTATATTAATTTAAGAAGCTAGACAGTTTCATACAAACACACTTTCATAGCGTCAGGAGAGGGAAATGCAAGGTTGAAGTGCTGGTGAGCTCTACATTTCCTTTACCTACCTGTCTACAGGCAGAGACACACCACTCTTCATGTGAGAACCGTGGTCACACTAAAGTGCCTCGCGGTTTCTCTGCCAGCACACGTCTCCTGGACCTGCGTGGCAACAACTTCCACTACATTCCCAGCAACAGCTTCCCCGGTGTCGCCCAGGTCGTGTCCTTGCACCTGCAGCGCTGCAAAATTGTGGATGTAGAGGGAAGGGCTTTCAGCGGGATGAAGGGACTGATATACCTGTACCTGTCTGAGAATGAGCTTACCTCCCTGAGCCCAGATGCCTTTAAAGGTCTTTCACTGGCAACGCTACATTTAGAGTAGATGTTCAGACAAGATCCAAACTCACTTGCTTTTTTTCTTTAAGGTCTCCCTAAGCTGACTTACCTCCATTTGGAAAAGAACCGCTTTACCAGTTTCCCCAAAGGTGTCTTCAAACTGGTGCCCAGTCTGCTTGCACTTCATCTGGAGAACAACTCCATCACTAAGCTGGAGCCAGGTATCATGACGGGGGCTGAGGGTTTGAGAGCTCTCTATCTCACCGGGAATGCCATTGTGCATGTGTCGCCCAGGGCTCTTTACCAGGCAAATGACTTGGACATGCTTCACCTGGGAGGAAATAAGCTCAAGGAGGTGCCCACTGAGGCACTGAGCAAGGCTGGGAATCTCCGAGACCTCAGGCTGTCCAGAAATTCAATTCGTTGGATCGGATCGAATGCTTTCAAACCTCTGGGGAGGTCACTTAAAGAGCTGTACCTCAATAACATGGGACTGGAGAAGGTGAGCGGGCTTTGTGCACTCTACAAACGTTTTCATATGTAATGTAGATTTTTTTCAAACCGATGTGATTGCTTTTGCTGCAGATGTCGCAGAGCGCCCTGGCAGGACTGGGTCCTGGGTTGAGGAGTCTTTTCTTGGAGGGCAACCAGCTGGAGGAGGTCCCTGACTTCCACCCACTCACCGCTTTGGAGGTCATCAATCTCGCTGACAATCCTCTAATGTGTGACTGCCCCCTACTGCCACTGCGCATGTAAGACAGCTGCAAGTCAATAATGTAGTTAAATAGGACTGGGGTTTGGACGCTGAGAGATTCTAGTATGCGAAAATGTGTGAATGTTGGTCATTATGGGAACAAAACCATTTCCAAAGACGCATCTGTATCTGTTAAGATTAGCTTTAAGGTTCACATATTATACCGTTTGGCTCAATAACATTAAATAACTAACAATAGTAACTAATTTGGATCTTCTCTTTTTATCTAGGTGGATTGAGAAAGTTAACCTGAAGGTACGAGCCACCTGTGCCAATCCACCTGAATTGCGGGGTCGGAGGGTCAAGGATGTCCACGGGTTCAAAGCCTGCCCTGGTGGAGAGAGTCTTCCCTCTCCCCCTGCTGTCACCTCAAAGCCAGCAAAGGCCCCCAAGGCAACCAAACCCAAACCGATGCACCTCAGCGGCCATCGGCAGGTCAAGATGCTCAAAGTCAAATCCAAAATTCGAGGGAGTCCAAACACAAAACAGGGTGCAGCAAAGAAAGCAGCTGAAAGCACAAAGAGACGCAGCATGCCCTGAAACTCCCGCCTTTCGGCGTTGCATCCATTCTGGCGTTCTGTGCTGACGTTTTAAAGTCAGGGCTTCAATGCAAACATCAGCACAGCGCAGAACCAAAGTTTTGAGGTTAAACACTGAACTGAACTGTCCCAGCTGCAGGAGTCAGGCTTTTTTCACACTAATCATTCTTGCTGTCTTAGCACAATGTTGAACAACAGTATAAATTCTTTGTATGGTTGCATTAGTAAGCTATATCATGTTGGGCTTTAACTTTTATCACCTTAAAAGCGCTACAGTCAGGTATTTGCACAGTACTAGTAGTTTTGCCACAGTACATTTTCAATCAAGCAATTAAGATTTAAACTTTGATTTAAGGAGTTTATGTTAAAATTGTAAAAATGAACTGGACAAACTAACATCATTTTTAATATAAGGATTGTTTTTAGTACTTGGATGAATATATGTAGCATTTGGCTGATTCTGAACAGAGTATGGGCCTGTATAGTCCACATATCATTCTACTTCTGTCAGTGGTCACGTCATCAATAAACACTAGCGACCGCTGCCTGGTTTCCACTGGCAGCCACGTTCATGCCCATACCATCACACTGCCTCCACCATGTTTGACACAGGATGTATTCTTCAGATCATGAGCTATTTCTCTAATTCTCCATACTCTTCCCTTCCTATCATTCTGGTACAAGTTAATCTGTCATATTATGCATATGCACTCTTCTCCAGCAGTCTAATCCAGGGGTGTCAAACTCCAGGCCTTGAAAGCCGGTGTCCTGCAGGTTTTAGATGTATCCTTGATCCAAGACAGCTGATGAACTAATTATTTGATTCAGGTGTGTTGACCCAGGGTGAGGTCTAAAACCTGCAGGACACCGGCCCTCGAAACCTGGAGTTCCCCACCCCTGGTCTAATCTGTTCTTGCTTTTGACAAATTATTTGGACAGCATTTTGTTTTATTCGTGAGGATATCTGTTGATGGTAGAAGGATTCTTGGCTAGGTTAGATGTTATGAAGTAGTTTTTCCTAACCAGTGAAAGAATTCTCCAATTCTCCTTCAGGTATCTTTCGGTGTTGCTGAGGTGACCAGTAAAGACATTGTTTTTAGGAATGTACCCGATTGTTGTTTTGGCCTTTTATATTTAATAGTACATGTATGATGGAAAATAAGAAAAAAAAAAAAAAAAGAATAAAGCATTGCTTTACCGAGCCTGCAGTTGAGGGTAGTTAACCTTCACTGTAGGCTCACAACATACTCAAAGTTGAAAATCATCAAATCACATTTAGATAATATATTTTTAAAAATACTGCAATTGACTGTATATTTACAAAAGGGTCTATCTGGATATAAAACATTAAAAAAAAAAAAAAACTTCATTACAACCCAGGAAGACTTTCAGAGTCAAAATCTTTTTGATAAAGTCTTTTTATTATTTGTTTAATTCTTTTTTCATTGGAGGGATTCAGCTATATTGGTTCTTTTATTCTCTATGATTCATCCATGGTACTGTCGTCTTCTTGGCTCAACTCCTCTTTGTCCATTCTTTCATTTTCACTCTGATCAGTGTTGCTATCACCGGTACACCGTTCTTCAAGTGATGCATCGTCTTCGGCCACATCTTTAGTTTTACTTTGCTCTGTCCTCTCCTGTTCTACATTATCCAAGCTGCTTTGCCCTCCCTCTTCTTGTTTGATTATGCACACAGAGTCTTGCTGAAAGTTGTCCGGTGGCCTAATGGGGGTCTCCGTTTCCATTTCCTCCACTTTCACCTTCACTGCAACGACTATTAAGATAATTAAGTCAGCAAATTTACCAAAATGGGTAACTAGCATGCAAATGAGGAAAAAGTGACTCATTTGAGAATTGTCTCTTACTCTCCTGCTCCTCTGGCTCAGTCTTGGGCTGGATGAGTGGCACTTTTGGAGGAGTGCCTTGAGGACTTTCGGTGTGTTGATCAGCACCGTCTTGAGCTTGGTCCTGTGAAAGCCTCTTTTTTGTGTGCTTCTTTTCTACAAAAAGCAAAGAAAAGGAGATCATTCTCCTGTGTCAAGTAAGACATTACCGATACAAGACTACATATACTTTTCTGAATAAAACCTACTCTTTCTCCCGAAAGAAAAGCGCCGGCATTTCTTGTTCCGCACCAGCTGCTTTTCAATTAAGTCAGCTAGAAAACAGAATGAAACACCAGTCACTTTGTTTCACACTCAGAAACATCTATGCATCACTCATCAACCAGTCACTTCTGTCTGTGACAGTTTAAGGCTGGAGCTTAGTGAGTGTAGTGAACTGTTGCTGTATTTATAATCAAAATTGAAGTGTAAATGCGCTTAAAGAGCGCCTTTTACGCTAATTTCCAGATTTTCAGACTATTGTTGTTGTACACCACTAGAGGAGTTAGCGTTATTCATAGCCCAAAATAGCTTTGGCGCAGATGTGTCGAGGATATGTGCTTTCACTGACATCACACAGATCCAAGATGAGAAAAAAACTGAAATGCAGCATTTAGAGGCGTCTCAAGCCAAGCTTTTGGCTCATGGGGATTACCTCATCATACTCTGACCTTATCTATTGAAACCTTGGCCATTAATCCCCTTTAATCAGAACGCCTCGGTACTCTTGCATTAACCCACATCACTTCAGTGCTCTACATGTTGTTTCAAAACACAGTGTTACAGTCCGCTGTATTTACCGACTCCAGGAGGTGACTGGAGCTGGTAGCCCATGAGCTCACACCAGCCAACTGGGTAGATGTCTGGAGACTGGTGGTCAACCCACTGGTCAAACTCATCCTCCCAGCCATCAAAGTGGATGAGGAGAAGGCGGCCGACACAGCGCTTCACGGTGGCGACGCACAGGAGCCGTGGCTCCATAAGGTCCACGGCCTCCAGCTTCATGTTGGGGGAGAAGCCGTGACCTGGGTAGTCCTGAAAGAAGTGTCATATTTATTAGTGTTTTTACATCAATAGATACATTTGAAAAGAAGCCATCCTGTCCTATTAATTCAACTTATAAAACACGTGATAGCAAGGTCATCCTACAACATCTTACAGCATTGAACAGTCTCACGGGCGCAGCTTTTGCTTTGGTCTCCTCCAGGTACTTTTCCCAGGTGAAGGTCTGAGCATCGTAACCTGCCAGGAAATGCATAAAGCGACAGGAAATATATGGTGAAGCATTTCAGCACCAGCAGACAAGTTAACCTGCAAACTAAGAAACAGAAAAAACATACCTGGGGGTACAGTGAGAGGGATATTGTTCTTTTTACAGAAGTTAATTGGAAGAATGGCGTGAGAGGAAGCATGGTAACAAAACCAGTCTGAGCCATTGTTTGATATGGTGCCATCAATGCCCACCATCAGGTACCCATCAAACAGCACCTGGGAAAAAAAGAGGAGTAGAGTCAGAGAGAGGAAAACCAGCGGTAGAGATACAATCTCTACAATCCAGCTGTTAGGTGGAGGAACACACCAACAAGAACCTGCAGCAGGTGGAGAACTGGCTTTTGTAATGCTATGCTGAGCACAACAAGGCTTCAGCAAGAAGTACCAGCTGTATTGTCTTATGTAGTCTGGAAGATGAGTGGATGGTGGGGTGGGTGCAGTTTTCTCTGTGGTGGGGTTGGGTGGACTGTCCCGGGCTCTGTGGGGCCGGGAGGCGCTGCTGCGCTGGGCCCCGGTCTGGATGGGCCTGGGCCCCCTTTCCCTGGCGGGTCGCGGAGTATGGGGGTGCCTACTGGGGTCAGCGGGGGAGCTGGCCCCAGGGAGGGGTCACCTGCCCCTCCCTTCCTTCCCTCCCCATCTCCAGCTGCCTCCCTCTTCCCGCTCCACCACAACCACCCACACATGCAGGACCTTGGAGTAGGGGTATGTCACCAGGGTGCAGAGGAGGCTACCCCCCCCCGTCCCCTTCTGGCTGCCTCTGCCTCAATTTTATCCCACAACTTAGACATTCACATTACTCACACTCTCATTACACATACATATAGGATCTTGGGGGTGGGCACGATACACGGAATCCAAAGTACCATCAGGGTGTACACCCCACCCCTGGCGTCGTTGCCCACCTCTCAAGGTTAAATACACGTAGACATTGAGGGCTAGCAGGAGGGACCATGCGCTTACCTGCTGCTCTCTGGCAGGTAGCTCCATGCCCTCCTGGGTTTTAATTGCACCTTAGAACACACATGCATCAACATTACAATGAGCGGGTGGAGGGAGGTTTGGAGTCTTCTCTCACCCCCGTTCTCTGCGACCTGCTGGAGCGGGGAGGCTAGGAGGAGGAGTTGGCCGTCCAACTGCGGTCTGGAGTGTGGGGCCTCCCTGCTGCTGCGGAGTCGGGGCGGTCTGCCTCCCCCCACCGCAGGGAAAAGGGTAACACCACCTGGGTCTGGGTGCAGTTCCCCCTCCAGGGGTAAGGGTACCTAGACCCGGTTTGTAGAGTACGCTTGGGGAGTGTGATCGTGTGTACAGCGTCTCTTTATGTCTGTCTCCACATTGGTTGAGTGTGGAGTAAGAGCATATGAGAGCATGAGGGTGGGAATGGATGTTTGTATATGTGTGTGCCTGTATTTCTGTGTCTATATGTCAGGTTGGGTGTCAGGCGCCACCTCTCTGGGGACATCTCAGGCCCTCCAAGGTTTGGAGGCCTATCTCCCCCTACCACCACTTCCCCTGCCAGTGGCGGACTCCCTCAGGTGTCGGTGCGTTGGTGGTTCTTTGTGTCCGGGGATGGGCGTCCAGGTACACACCGGCTCACTCCTTGGCGGCCGCTTATCGGGGCCTGGAGCCTGGGGCTCGCTCGGGCCACTTCGGAGGCGGGGTGCCCCCGGCCTCTCGGCCTGGGGCTCGGTCACTTAGGCACGGCTGGCTGCCGGCGGAGCTCACGGGCGCGTCACTGCAACTCCCCCTGGCTTCTGCTCCGTGGCTGCTGAGTGAGCCCTCATCTGGGACTCTCCTCAGCTCTTTCTGGGACAGTGGCGCGGCTGCCCCCCTGTTAGTCTTCCTTGGTCTCTTGTGTTCTGGGGGCCTCTGGATGTCTGGAGTTTTGATCTCCTCCATACCTGCTTCATGCCCTGGAGGACGGGGCTGTGGCCCCCCCACACCCTCTAGCAGATCATTACATGAAGGAACCTTTTAAAAAAAACAAGCGCGTCCATGCTCACAGGTGTACACATGGGTGATCACACCCACAAACTACACCCTTTTTGGCTCCTACCTCAAAGCACACTGTGTTCTGTTGATCTTATGTGCTGCACAATAATGTTTAATATTTAGTATTTACTGTCATATTCCCATATATCATTGTGATGCTGTTTATTCTATTACTCTTGTTCTCTTCTGCTTGTTTTCTTTCTCAGCAGGTGACCCAGGTGATTGATATATGCATTTTTTATTTCTTTTTTTTCTTCTGCTCATTCTGTTGGTTTTTGGTTTTTGCCCTTCTCCCCCGTCCCTCTTCTCAGCTGTTTCTCTTTCCCTCTTTCTTTCTCCCCTTCTTTCCCCCAGTCAAGTCTGTCCCGTATTCAGTAAGTGAAAATAAAATAAACAATAAAAGGTGAATCAAATGGACCATTACGGCAAGGCTGGGATGGTCAATTTGGTAAAGTAAATCCGTTGGGCATCTTTCTTTGCCTTTAGACAACAATTCTGATGGCAAAAGAGCCAAACGGGACAGGCAAAAATAAATAAATAAATAAATAAATAAATAAATAGAAGTACCAGCTGCAGACCAAGATGAAATCAATTCAAACAGTCCTCTCTCAAGGCGCTTTCCATTTTATAGTAAAGACCCTAAAATAATACAGAGAAAACCCCAACTATCAGGAAAGAAGACACGCTGTGGAAGAAAGCAAGATTAATAATTAAATGCAAAGCGGTGTATAAACACAGTGCACGTATGAAGGAGTTAATCCACATGATGAGAGACCCACTAAAGAAGCAGCTGATTATACTGCTGAGTTTACAGAAGATACCCCTGCCATTAGCTCATTTATGAGCTGTTACAGTTACAAGGGCATCTAAATCTCTGGGAAACACCAAACCTAGGTGACAGATGATGAATCACAAACACACATAAAGTCAACAACAGCTACCTCACCTTGTGTACTGTGGCCACACAGATACTTCCCAAGTTGAGCGGGTCAATGGCCTCCAGCTTCATTCCTTCTTCAAAGAAAGTTCCCTCCATGTAGGTGAACCTCAGCTGAGGACAATACATTAATTTCATGTGAAACAGTGAAGAGGTAAGGCTTAAACTTGAACTGAAATGAGCATAAGATTAGTAACGACGATGATTACTTCAGCTATTTTTGAGTTCTGACTCAAACAATCCGCAGCTTTTGGACTTTGGGGGTAAAACATGGAGAAATAAAAAATAAATACATTTAATGAATCCTATGATTTTCTAAACTACACCACAATCAAGTGCAGATTTACTGCTAACCTTATAGTACACTTATACCTTTGGAATAAAATAATTCAAAAAGGAAGAAAGAAATGATTAGATCCATCAACTGAATTCGGGCTATGACTTACGTCAGTGTTCATATACTTCCTTACCTTTTTAAAGAGCATGAACGTACTGTCAGAATTGCCCCTCAGACCACTGGAAGACTCCAGATTGTTTGCTATAAAAATAAGAAGGTTTCATATTTTAATCTACAACAAATCTAAGAGGAAAAAGCAAAGTAATCTTCTATCACCAGCACAGTACATGTTACATTTCAGAAAACAGAAATCTTTAAAATCATGTATTTAGTTCAACATCTGTGCAGTTTCATGTCATAAAAACTTTCACTGTGATTACAAATAAAATGATCCACACTGCCAGTGTTACGCTGAGGTCCAGTATCCTTTTCTAAAGTCCGAGTGTGTCTCCAAATATTTATTTCCCCTTAAAGTTGATTAATCCTGTTTTTACTGCTGACTGCTTGGTTTCCTACATCAAAGTTAATTCCCTTTTGCAAGTTTTTGTTCTGTACCACACATCTTCAGCTCCAGTGGAGAACCCGTTTTCATACTTACCAGGCGCTTTGATGTCATGACCCACTTTTTTGGACCAGCCTATCGGATGCAGGAGGGGACTCCATATGTGACACCAGAAGTCTGAGATGATGTTCTCAGGGGTGTCACTTTGGTCCGCGTACACCAGGCGTACACGGCCACCGATGTTGGAGTCCACGATGGCCACGCGTGTCCGGCTCACGTATTTGGAGTCCACCACCTCCACGCGCATGCCCGTCCTGAAAGAGTTCTTCATGCTTTCTGCAAGCTGGAACAAAGAAAAGCGGGAGGGCGGCAGAGTGACAGAAAGTTGCTGATTATGTGCTTAATTCAGTGACTTCTATTTCATTTAATCCATTACACTCTTTATAAGTATGACATACAGGGCAATTCATAACATCAGGCAGTACCTTCAGGTAGAAATCAACAGGCAGAGTTTGGGCCCCCACCAACCTCTTCATCAGATACTCCTTCCAGTCTGGGATGTCCTGCTTCAGATCTACAGACACGCAAATCATCAAACAAGAAAAGTCTCTTTGTGGTTTATTCCCCTCTTATTTTTCATATTACATGTTACATAAACATTTTAGTCATAGTGTGTGGTCTCAGGACTTCATTACACAGAGTTTCAGTGATGAAACTTGGAGAGGCATTCTCCTTTTCTGCTCCATCTCACAGGACTTATAGCTCTCTCAATTAATTTCACTTGCAGACTTTAAAAGAGTACAAATGACCTTGTGAAGTCATCACTGGGAACTTTTCAGTATGACTGTGTACACATTAAAGAATCTTTATTTTTGTTATTTTATTGCTATTTTACTGTTTTTTATTGTTGTAATTTTAATATGTTTGTCAGAAACAGGTCCCTTTTGTAAATGTGACATTGGGACTACCTGTATAAATAAAGGTTAAATAAAAAAAATAAAAGTATGACACACAAACAACACATTTAACCTGCAACCATATAAAAGATAAGATCAATTTCTAGTTGTTAACAACAGAAAGTGACACATTTGTCACTTTTTATTACTTTAGATTTTTAGGATGTTTTCTGCTGCTCTTTTATATCATCCTCCATTTACATTTCTCTGTCTTTTATCTTCTGTTAAGCTACAGGCAACATGTCTTTCTTCCATTTTATCTGTACTTTATATTAGGGCTGTGCGATATGACCAAACTCTCATATCCCGATATAAGACATCTATCGTCCCGATAACGATATAAAATCACAAAAATGTAACATTTTCTGTAAATTCTGTGAATCTCGGGCAGCTCGACTTGTGGGAAGTGTTTCCAGCTGCGCGTCATGTAGCTGGAGTCGAGTGTTTTAACAGATGCATGAAACTATACATTTTTAGACATAAGTTGTAACGGTCGCCGTTTTCTTTGTGAGTATTTATTACACAGCGTGCTGCGGGGAAAAGCCTGTTCTAACGTTTGAGTCTAAGGTTTATTTTTTAGCACTTGGCGGCTCTTTTTTTAATTCTCATCTGTAAATAATCTGCTCTTTCACGTGATTTATTTTGAAAAGTCTCAACAGGATCTTGAGCTTTATTGTGAAAGGTTTATGTGGAACATAAACAAGCGGACACGCGATGGTGTTACCGTCATTGTTGCTAACCACAACGCATAAAAACAGGCACTTGTCCGTCCGTAGTGTGGTTATATTAAATATAAGAGTAAGAGAGAACTTTAAGAAGTTAACATAGCCACTACAGTGACCATCAAAACGATGAACATATATTGCCGTAAACAGTTTATTTTGCGACACCACGAAACAAACGATATCGTAAAATGAAACGATAGGTGTTTTTATATCGTCATCCGATATATATCGTTATATCGAACAGCCCTACTTTATATTTTATTTATCTTTTGATCTGCTAGTAGAAAAGTGCATTACAAAGACTGCAAATCGAACCAGTGAAAGTACTCAGACAGAAGCTCTTGTCTGTTAGAGTCATTCATATATTCTCTAATCACAGAGCTGATGATCAGCATTCATTTGTCTGGTCAATGACCACTAGTTCACATTATCACTTCAGATAACTTGCTCACCTGCTCTTATTCTTTTGAGGATTTAGAATAAACAAAAACACCTTCACCAAGGTCAACCAATACTGGATGAAGCAGTTGATTTAGGACCAACCAGAGCACAGGCGCCATTTTTAAAAGCAAACTGTATGTGAATCCTAACCTTGTGGGGGTACCAGCAGCTTGCTGGTCATTGCGCACCATCCGATCGGGTTGAGCTCTCCTGAAACGAGGCTGCACCAGAAATCATGGCTGCTGTCATGCTCAAAGCCCTCGTATCTCAACAGGGCTTTGTATCCTGCAGACAAGAAAGGACGAGAGTTACCTGCCAATGTTGCTACTTTACCAAAATATATTTCACTGTGTGGAAGTTAACATCCTGAACTGTTCCACGCAAAAAATTCTAACTGCTAACCTGGATGAGTTCATGAGACAGATGAGTGAACAACCAAACAGAATCGAGCTCACGCCAAGATCAAACTAATTGGCAGTAATAACTGACCCAACTTAGCCTGTTAATGCAACTTTTACAAATAGCATATCACATTTGGATGCATCTGACGCACCAGTGTCAGATGTTTTCTGCAGACACCGGCTGTTTCATCAGAGGAGAACAGCTATGTTAGACAAATACAGATAGAAACACCATTTGTTGAGGCACTTTTCACTCTGGTACAAACCATATTGATACCAATTTATTCCCGGTCTTTGGTACAAATCTGTAGACAAAACTAAATTTCAATGATCACTGAGACTTAAAATCTGCATGAATAGATTCACTAGTCTGATCTGTTTGGCAGCTTTACCCCAACATGCCTCAACAAAGCCTGGTTCATCACGTGTTCTCTTAGCTTGCACAAAATTTCATAACATTAAGGGTTCATTTACGATCAATTCTGATTGGAGCAGAGCACCGAACAAATGCTACAGTGATTTAAATTATAGATTCAGTCATCTGAGCAAAAAGGTAAGCTGCTATCACAGCGTTAAACCTGAAATGTGCGCTATATGAGTGCAACAACATAAGCGGTTCACACATTTACTGCTGTAAAGAAGATGATGATCTCTTGGGGGGTCAGTGCAACATTTGGTATTACAAAAATCTACCAAAAGATTTCTTTTTAAGATTTTTAAGTGCTCCAGATATCGTCTCCAGTCTCATAGCACAGTTTCTTCTGGTTATGAATATGCTGCACTTTATATTCAGCACCATGAGAAGTACAGCAAGCCAAGTTTTAAGCTTTGCAAGAGGCATTAAGATTTGGATCTAGCCAAGAGACAAATAAAATTCACTAATGAAAAATAAGAAACTAAATGTAACATTAAGATATAAAAATGATATGTGGTTCATTGGGCTGTTAACTGTTGGGAGAAAGATGCACACACCTGCAATCTGGATAACTGTAGCAATCCAGTAGACTTTACTGGGGAGGATGGCATTCGTGTTCAGCACCTCCACTTTCATCCCCACGGTGATGTCATCCCACTGGGCACAAAGGGGAGCCTGTAGGGGGTGAAGCCAGAAAATTCCTTATGGATCATCTGTGTGAAGCTTTTATGTACTCCCATCTTATTTTCCAGCATTTTCAAGAGAAACTCAATTTTCTATTGTTTTCTTCTGCTGATGACGGCATGAAAACAGCAATATAATCCTAATAAGCCATTTGAGTTTCCCTTTATTTGATTATTAAGTCAGTTCCCTTAACTGTTAACATCGATGGTAGAACGAGGTTTCCACAAAGGTTAAGAACAATATGTCGCTATGACGATAATTTTTTAGCTGTAAGTCTTTGTAAGAACTGCAGAACAGACTCACATGTCTGAAGCAGGAGACAGATGCAGCCAGAGACGTTTCTCTCTCCAAGTATGCGGTCCAGTCGAAAGAAGCAACAGCAGCTACGCAATGGAAGGAGACAGAAAATAATTCTCTTTAAGCCACCTTTTTCTAACTGGCTGCCCCTCGTAAACAGAAGGTGGTCGCCAATATTGCATCTTGTGTCGGTTCATTGGCACCAAATTGGAAATCACATGAAATGTGCCGATTGCAGCAGGTTAAACAGGTTGTGTTAAAAAAAAAAAAAAAAAAAAAATTATTTCATGCAAACAAGCGTGCTCGGTGACTTTACCATCAACTCCGGTGGCTGCTGGAGGAGCTTTGTTCACTTTATTCAGCACAGTAGCTTTTTTCGTTGGGGGCTTTCCCTAAAGAAGCAAAGAGGGGGAAAAGAAATATTTCTCAGAGCCTCTTATATCCATACAGTTGGCATAAACCGTGAGAGAGCATGGTATAAGTCACAATCAGATAAAAAATAAAAATAAAAAAAACCCACTCTGCCTACACTATGCCTCTAATGGCACGCAGAGGTGCTGTCTGTGAGCAAAACTATGCAAAGATTAATTTCATGAGGTTTGGACAAGGATGGATCATGAATTCCAATGAATATTGAGATCACCCTTTGTAACTCAAAACTTCGTACAGGCCTTTACAGAGGATCTGCTCTCCAGGTACCCTTCTCTTCGTCAGTATGAAAGTGAAGACAAGGCTATGCAGCAGCTTTTGGTAGGTCAAACCACATTGAATGGGACATAATGGTCATTTCCAGTTCTGTATTTTTTAATTCTTTGGCATCACTAGAGTGGTAATTAAAGAATTCCTTATTTATCTTATTCTAGGGCCTTTGCACATTCATTGTCTAAAACAAACAAAACAACCTCTCTTCTTAACAACAACTGCTTTAAAGCCACTTTTCTCTGATTGGTTGCCCTTTACAAACAGAAGGTTTGAACGATATGTGGGTGTGGCATCTTCTTCTGCAGAGCCAAGAGAAGAAAAACAACGTCCGGAAACGAGGGCCTTAAGCCTGGGCTGAGAGCCCTGGCATGTGGGGTTTCAGTACAAATGTCCTGCCTCACCTGTCTCTGCAGCCATATATTCGTAGGGTGGTCTTCCTCTGAATAGTGGGCATGTGTGAACTGCGCGGGGACGGCGGTGGGTTTGAGAAGCCGGCCCCGGCGGCTCGGTAGGTTCTGCACGTCGTAGTAGTCGTCCGGCTGAAAATGCTTCTGGCACACGAAGAGTTTGCCGAGGACGTAACGGGGGGTCCTTGGGTCCATGTTCAGGGTAAAGAGCCATTGTCTCAGCTTCTCCTGGTCGCTGAGTGGAAACCGATGAAAGACGATGTTTGGCCTTTTTATGGTTAAGCAGGTCTCGACGCAACACTTGTGAACCATTTCAGTTTTTAGGAAACAGAGAGGTCTGTACCGAGTTAGGAAAGACGAGGTAATGCCAGGACACAGGCTCACACGTCCCCGCAGAGGTATTTAAGTGCAGCGCGGTCTTCTTCTTCTTCTACTTGTTATTTTTCTGCAGCGCTCACAGGTAAACAGCCTTTTTTGCAAATACTGCCACCTTGTGTTCAATATTACTAACTATGGTGAAATAAATTTGCTGAAAAATGCCTTAAAATTACATTTAATACTTTGCAGGCATCTACTCAGGTCTGTAAAGATGTACAAGATATTTTTGAATGGTTTTTATTTCACTTTGAGTTTTTGTTTTTCACTTTAGTTTCAGTTAGCTTCCAGAGTGCTACCGCGGTCAGCACTGGGTCTTTTGGGTCACTGTCATGCTGGCAAACCCATCTTCAGTGTTCTGTCTGAGAGAAGGAGGTTGACATCCAAGACCTTACGGTACATGCCCCCATCCATTGCTGACTCAATGCAGTGAAGTCGCCCTGTATTCCTTGCAGAAAACCAGGCCCAAAGCACAACAAATCCACTTCAGTGCTTGACTGCGGGGATGGTGCGACCATTCATTTCTTTGGAAATTCAGCAGGGGATCAGATAACTATTTCCCCCACTATAGACGCAGAGCCAAAATCCCAAATAAAAGAATAAACATTTCATACTTTCAGCTTTTAAAATGAGTGAATTTTTTGCAATTGATTTCAGTAATTTTCAATAATTCATAGATTTGTGACATTGAAAGTAGCGTGCTGAAGCCGTTCATGGATTCACTACAGGATTTCAGATAATCCCACACCTGTCTAAGCTGCTGAGCAACACACTCACGAATGGAAAAACTAGTACATCTCTTTGCCCAATCCGGTGACACTGACTGTGTCAAACTCCCAAAATGGATTATTGAATAAGGCTTGGCAGCTAATTCAAACTGCCCCTCTGGTGGTCCCCAGTGTTCAAAAATACATAAATAAATACATTAGAAAAAGTCAAACTCTTTCTGACCTGCAGACGTGCTAGAATGGATGACTTCTTAGAGTTTGATGAATAAGAACGAGAGCAGGATGTACTGCAGAAGCGCTTAGTCTTTGAATAGAAGTTGTTGATATTCCCGGTTGTTCCACACATCTCACAAACCACTGTGAAAAAAAAGCAATCAAAAAAGTTTTTGTTTAATGTAAAACATTATGAACATTGTTAATAGTGCAGGTGCACCTCACCTGGTCGCTCGTTTAGCACCTTTAACCCTCCTCCTGTCAGATGTCGTTCTTTACCTCTTTCATTAGCATCCTCACACTCTTTGGGTGCCATTTCATTGTATCCAGCCTATGAAGGAAAAAAAACAAACATCCCACCTGTAAACAGTAGGTGTAAGCCCCCCCCAACAGTCCAAAATAATTGCTACTCACACTAATGGTTTGCTCTCTTGGTTCAGCTGAAATTGTCCTGTGTTGGATAGAAGGCAGGCAGCTACCGCAGCCCGCGCCATTGCAGGAAGGACAGTGCGGACGGACAAACACTGTAGGAGCAGCTCCCGGCCTCAGCTTCAGAGGCCCCGCTGCCAGTCTGGGTTCAAAGTACTCCTTGCCAAAATGCTCATTGCAAAGGTAAGAATTGGGTGTGGCAACCCACTGCATGCGGGTGCGCTGGACCTGCTTCTCCCATTTCCGAAACTCTTCAGGGTCCTTGGGGAATTTAAACAGGGTTACGCCATCTTCGGTAGTTTTTCCACATCCATAAGCCACGCAGTGGTAAGGCATCCTCGGAGCTTACACCATGAGCGCCTTTCATGGATCCTTTCTTCTTCTCAGTTGTGCTGTTTTGTTCTCTGAGCTGTGCAAAGAAAAGAAATAATTGTATCTTCCAACCGGCAGTTGGTTTTCTAATTTTCACACACAACCATCTCTAGGGTTTACGAGAATGGTCCAAACAAGACGAAATATCCAGTGAGCAGCAGTTCTCTAGGTAAAAATTCTTCTCTGACCCCAGGGGTCAAAGAAAAATTCCCAGAGTGCTATAACCTGGGAATTTTGCAACCAAGGTATGCTGACCATCGCTAAGATGGCACAACCTACCTAAATATTGCTGCTGACCATTTCCACCCCACTGAACAAAGTGTACACATCCTTTGGTCACTGCTTCCAGCAGGATTACAAACCATGTCACAAAACTCAAATCACCTTAAACTGGTTTCTTGAACATGACAATGGGTTCACTGTACTCAAATGGCCTCCGTAATCACAAACCTGCAGTAACTGTGGCGCCATCATGTCAATATGGACCAAAATCTCTGATAAATGTTTCCAGCATTCTGAAGAATAAAGGCACTTCTGAAGGCAAAAGAGGGTCCAACCCACTACTAGCAAGGTGTACCTAACAAAGTGGCCGGAGAGTGTGTATTGGCTCTGTTTGCCTCATTATAATATTCTCTACATTGAAAAACCTACATTAAAATGACAGGAAGCTTCGCACTTTATTTTATCTGTAATGTCGACATAATGTTTAACAAACACAAGACAGTGAAACATGACAAACAGAAGTTTGTCTTGAAAAGGCGGCCCTTTCGTCATCGTTATTATTATTTCTAATATCGCCGTTAAAGCACAGTTACAGCTGACTGCTTCATAAGTTGAGTCAAAACGTAAACAATGTAACTACTGTACACCAAAGCTAAGTGATAACAATGCTAAAAGTACTTGTGTGCAGTTATGAAGCTGCACTTTGCTCGTCATGACTTCAAAGGTGTACTTACAGGAGGTTAGTGACTGCTGGCACTCAGTAAAATGTCTCTTAGGTGTACAAACTGATTTGGGTATCAAATGTTAATGTATCTTCATAGCTGCCCAGTACTGTAATGTGGTCGCTCACATTTTAGCGTCATCTACTTACGCGTGTGCAAGGAATTCTGGGAGTTGATGTTTTTACGACAATTGGAAAAAAAGTCTCTCTCCTAGTCACAAATAAGTCATTTTACAGGCATTCAGGTGTTTGTAAAAATAGCCTTCTGTCGGTCTATGAAAAAGAAGTTTGCGGACACCTTGCTATTCAATTATTATTAATCTTAGGCCTTTGCACAGTGTAGAAAAATAAATAAACATAACCAATAATGAGGCAAAATATACAAACAAATATTAAGTAAAATATGTTTTGTAATTTAGATTACTTAAAGCACTGACAACAAATGGCAGTATCTCTATGAGGCAGTCATTTTTGTTGTCTCTTAACATGCGAGATTTGTTATGCTCCCCTGCAACTCCTAATGGCTTTGCAGTGGCAGTGTAGACTTTGGGCGTTGCCCGGGCTTAATTGCTAGTTATCGGCATCACCTGACAAGGTGTGGATAAAGGCAGACTTCACGAAGGATGCTGTAATGCTCTCCTGCTTGCAAGTTTCAGCTTTGAATGTGTAATGATTAAAAAAAAAATCCCTGTGTTTCTGAAAAACAAACAAACAAAAAACTCTGGTGTCAGTCTTGATTTTGTGTTGAGTTAGTATTGCTGGGACATAACAGCTTAAAAGTTGATTGGTGAAATTCCTTGACTTCGAGTTGTGTTGCTCCTAAGTAGTGCTGATAGACAGCAAAAAGTATTTTTTTTGTCTACTGTACTTAGCCATATTTTTGCAAGAACTGCTTAACTAACTAAAGAGAAATGCTGGTCAGCACCTTAGAATGGAAGATCCATCTGTGTTTCTCAGAGCTGAAACATCTCATCATCAGCTTTTTGGAGAAGCACCATCAGAATCATTCCCCGCGGTGACTGCTCCAAAAGTAACCACTGCTAAACTAAATCAATAAGAAAAATAAAACTCAGAGGAATGGATGTTAGACCATTTGAATGTGATTTGGCAGTAGCTGCTGTGTCTTCATGAGAAGAAGAGTAGATGAAGTGATGGTATTCACATGTGTGGTTCCCAAAAAGAAGTACGGAGGAAGAAGCGGGATCGTGCGGTGCACCTTTACTGGTGACACCTTTTAATTAAGGGAAACTAGTGTGAAGCAAACTGAGACAATGAATGTGTAGTTTCTATTAAAGTCATCTAGTTTGAATATATATTAAAATATATTATATAGTAATATTTGTATTTATATATATTAAAAATACAAATATTACTATTAAAGAGTGACACACATTTACTTCAATCATAATAAACACACAAACAAAATCAAATATATAATGTTTTGTTTCCTAATCTCAACACTGTCTTCATCAAATGTATTCAGTTAGGGATGTCTTGACAAACAAGATACTTTGGCAGTTACAGGTACAGCTGCTCTGACACTGATGCTAGATTTAAGTTTTGTGAGGCTTGGAAATATTTAAAATTTCAAATTAAAATTATTAAAATTAATTCGCTTGTATTTACTTATAATTTTGACAGCTGAGAAGTTTTGTTAAACCACATTAAAGCAAAGTCATGTTAAAAAATAAAGTTTGCTTAGGATTGTATGCAGTCCTGTGAAAAACTAAGTATACCGATACTGCTAATGCAGAAATTAACAGGATAAGAAGCAGTTAGGTTTTGCTAATCAACTTCTCAGAAGTGGATGTCGCAGCAAAAAAACAGAGAAACTGCAAAAAATCCCAAGAGCCTCAACAGGCCTCTATAGCATGCTAAATTATAAAGTTTGTCACAGTACAATTAGAAAAAGCCTTATTTGGAAGGATTGCCTGCTCTCTAAAAACACATGGCAGCAAGGGTTAGGTTTGCAAAGTTGCATCTGAACAAACCACACAACTCCTGGGACAATGTCTTTGGAACAGACAAGACCAAAATAGAGATATTTGGTCATAATGCACAGCACCATGTTTGACCAAAATCTCAGCATATCAGCACAAACACCTCACACCAGCTGTCAAACATGAGGTGATGATTTAGGCTTATTTTGCAGCCACCAGGACCTGGGCACCTCACTATCACTGAGTCAACCATGAACTCCTCAGTGTACCAAAGTATTCTAGAGTCAAACGTGAGGCCATCTGTGCGACGGCCAGCTTGGCTTGGCTCAAATCGGGTCATGTAACATCACAACGATCCCAAGCACTCCAGCAAATCTACAACAAGAATCAAAGTATTGGAGTGACCGAGTCAAAGGCCAGACTTCAGCCTGACTGTTGCAGAGCAAGTGAGAGAAGAGTGAGCCAAAAATGATTCTGTAACGATGTGAGAAACTGACAAAGTCATACAGAAAGCGAGCATTTCATGTTATTGCTGCTAAAGGTGGCTTTACAAACTGCTGAATCATGGGATGCACTTAATTTTTCACAGAGTGCTGGGAAAATGTTCTATTTCACAAAGGACTGTTTGAGAAAAGAATAAAATTAAATACTTGGAGCAAAGATTTAGAAACGGACATTGCAGCAGAGGACTAAAAATTGTGTTGCAACTCAAACAGTGAATTCACACCTCAGATTAACACACTGTAACTGGTAAATGCAAACATCTATGTAAGTCTTGCAGAGTCTAACCACAATAAAATGACTAAATGCACAAAGACCAAATGTTACACTCTGGATTAGACAAATGATGCCACACCTTCTAGTAGAAAGAACAAACACAAGGAGGTATGAGCAATATCTGAAAAGGTTGAGGGAGCTTTCTTGAGCTTTGTGATCGGTATGTAAGGAAATCAAATGTACTTTGTTGTCTAATTATTGTTAAAGAACAAAGAAATCATTAAAAAGTGCAACATTCTGTAATTTTCTTAACAGCTACTATATTTTCTATAGTTGGTATCATCTGCTGAGCGGCATGTCACTGGGGAATTCTTCTTAAAGGACACAATGCAAGTCGTGCAGTGTGTTGACAGTTTTATTTTGGAACAGGATGGTTTGGAAGCTACATCTAAAATAAGACCAGAGAATTTGGTGACCCTGTGACCTGATCGGGCTAATGAACAATTTGTTTATACTTGATACCAACTGAATGTAATTGGAGGAAAATTTTGGACTTTATTGACTTTTCCACAGAATATTAAACAAGATCTAATCACGTTTTGGTGCACTAATGTAAGTGTACTCAAATTGCCGCTAAGACTTGGTACTTTACCGTACTGTAGTGCCTGTTGTTTTGCTTCATTTTTGACGTGCAATATTATAATCTTTTAATCCCAAAGAAAATTTAGGTAATTAAATGTGTAAGATAGCTAACAGTAACAGATGGCGATGCCACTAGTTTTGCAGTTATATGAAAAATGATAGAATGACCACACTTGGAGAATATTCATCAGATTTTTGTTGTTGTCGTTTTGCTTTGGGGGCTTTTTAGCAAACAGGCAAACCACAGATCTCAAACTAAACTATTTTTTAATAGCTGAACATACTGACTACATTCTGTAACTTGCTTTTTCTTACTTTTTACCTATCATATATGTATACTGCATATTTTGAAAGAACTTTTCTTTTCTTTGCATGGCCACATAGCAAAGAAACAAAGATGACTGATTCTGATCAAACAAACTTAAAATGGCACATTCTGGAATTGCAGAAGAACATTTCAGCTATCAGAACATCTGGCTTACTGTTACCCACACTCTGAGAAATCGCAGGTGTAGTAAAAGTGCATTTCTTTCTTAGTGTGTGCAATTACCAAAAACTAGTCATTACTGGACCCTAAAGGTAAGGTAAAACTACTTCCTGAATATGGAATAAATGCACTAGTTTTTACCCTTTTTCATATTATTCTTTTTCATAATTACGTGAACCTTTTTGAGGTACAAAAAGATGGTAAGTGGCTTGGTCCTTATATAGCACTCTAAGTGCTTTATACATACCTCATTCACTGCAGCACTTTTTTTGCACCTAAGTGCTTTCTAGCAAACATTCACACACATTCACGCTGTGATGAACGAATCACAGAGCACCTTTGGGTTCAGTATCTTGCCCGAGAGTACCTAAGTATGCAGGCTGGAGACTGGAGCAGCCAGGGATCGACTCACCAACCTTCCAATTAGTAGATGACCAGCTGAGCAATATATAAAGCATAAACCATATAAAGTCTCCAGGTTTACAAAGTACATCTTTACACAATTTCTTCAAGGCATAACATTATGAAACTATCTATGCTTAGTACGATTGAAAAAGAAATTAGGAAAAGTTGTAATTTTACTCTTAGATTTTAAGGACTGGCTTTTTCTTAAGCTGTTTGGAAAGCCTTCAATGCATTATGACAAGTTTCATTGGACAGTCTAGTTCATCAGCATGATGGTGCAGTGGTTAGAGGAGTTGCCTCACAGGAAGAAGGTTTTGGTTTCAAAGCCAAACCTTCCTGGAGCTTTTCTGCTCCCTGAGGCTGCTGTTTTTTTGTTTTGTTTTCATCAAAGAGATTTAAAGATCCATCCTATGTTAACTACTGTTTCTAAACATATTATAAACAAAAAAAAAAATTCATCAACTGATATTAAAGACTGGTTCATGTGTATTGTTCATCCTTAGCTCATTGACAAACCATTCTAAGCAGGCCTGGATAGGCAGGGGACCTTGTTAACACTTATCTGTTAGTCTTTAATCTTGTTATTTGATGTTCTGTTTGGTTGCCATAGTTGGTTGTTGTTACTTTTAATTTTTGTAATTATTTCTGCCTGCATTTGAGTCTTCAATTTAGATTATAATTGAATACCACAACCAACAAAATGAAGCCTTTGGACAGCAGCAAGTGGCTCTTTCCTTCTTAAAGGTGACTATTGATCTTAAGCCATAGCTCACTCCTGAGTATGGGCTGGTCTTCAGGGAAACTCCTCTGGACATGTAAACCATAAAAACAAAAAGTGTCACCAGTAAAGTTGTACCACACCTTCCTAGTTCCTCCTTAACTTTGGTCCTTCCTGCTAGCTGGTTGTAGGCTTGCTGCGCAACCAGGTGATCACCCACTTGCTACAATGGCTGCCACATGTTTTCCAGAGCCCACTTCCTCTAGCTCTTCAAAAGGGAAGCATGGTCCTTGCTAATTCCCTTTCTCCTTATCACTGTAGCGGCCCAACCTTTCAACCTAGTCGCCACCACTCTGTGCAATCAGAGTCATCCTGCCTGGCCAGCTTGAATACACACACTACATTGCCAAAAGAATTTGCTTGTCTGCCTTCACATGCATATGAACTTGAGTGACATCCCATTCCTAATCCGTGGCATTTAATGTGATATTGGCACAACCTTTGCAGCTATAATAACTTCAACTCTTCTGGGAAGACATTTCACAAGAGTGTGTTTATGGGAATTTGTGAACATTTTTGCAGAAAGCACATACATTTGTGAAGTCAGACACTGATGTTGGACAAAAGGCCTGGCTCGCAGTCTATGCTCTAATTCATCCCAACGTTGTTCTATCGAGTTGTAGTCAGGACCCTGTGCTTGCCAGTCAAGTTCTTCCACACCAGACTAGCTCATCCATGTCTTTATTGGCCTTTCTTGGTGCACTGGTGTGCAGTGATGTTGGGACAGGAAGGAGCCATCCCAAAAATGCTCCCACATGGTTGTCCAAAATAACTTGGTGTGTTGAAGCATTAACAATAATTTTCAGTGGGACTAAGGGGCTGAGGCCGGTTTCTGAAAAACAACCCTAGACCATAATCCCCCTCCACCAAACTTTGGATGTGGCACTGTACAGTCCCACAAGTACCTTTCTCCTGACATTCACCAAACCCAGACTCGTCCATCTGATTGCCAGACAGAGAAGCTTGATTTGTCGCTCCATTAAACACGTCTCCACTGCTCTAAAGTTCTGTGGCAGTATGCTTTACACCATCAGATTAAACGCTTTGCATTGTGCTTTGTGATGTAAGGCTTGGATGCAGCTGCTTGGAAATGGAGACCCATTCCATGAAGCTCTCTAAGGGCTGTTCTTGTGCTAATCTGAAGGCCACATGAAATTTGGAGGTGTGTAGTGACTGACTCTGCAAAAAGTTGGGGACCTCTGTGCTCTTGGCTTTTCAGCATCCACCTGTGATCACTCTGTGATTTTACGAACCCTACTACTTTGCCACTGACTTGCTGTCATTCCCAATCACTTACTCTTTGTTATAATACCACTAACAGTCAACTGTGGAACAGTGAGTAGTGAGGAAATTTTATGAATGGACTTGTTGCACAGGTTTCATCCTATCATGGTACCACACTGGAATTCACTGAGCTTTTCTGAGAGCAACCCATTCTTTCACAAGTATTTATAGAAGCAGTCTGTGTGCCTAGGTGCTAGATATTTTATTTTATTTTATTTTATTTATTTATTCATTTTTTACACGTGGAATTGACTGGAACACCTTATTTCAATGATTTCCATGGGTGAGTGAATACTTTTGGTAATACAGTATAGCTTCATTTGACTCTTTGTTGTGACATATGTATATGTTCCTGTATGTTTCCCTGTGTGCTCACATACTGTCATTATGTTTAGTTTCCCTTCACAAATGGACTTTGGATTCTTTGGACTTTTATAACAGCCTTGCAATTGAATGCTTGCTTTGTATATTTCTGTCTGCAATTGGAATATGCATTTGAGTCCTCAATCTGTGTCGCGGTGTACAAGGTGGACTCACGTGCTGGACTCCGGGGATTGATGCACACAAGAGAATTTATTAATGAACAATGTCCAATGAGTGTATATACAAAAGGTGCGGGGCAGTGCTATCTACAAAGGTGCGGTGCAGTGCTATCTACAAACGTGAGAGGGGCAGGGCTCCGGGGGAAATCCAGGTGAACACTCTCGTCTCTCTCCAAACAATCCAAACACGAATCCACTCGAACACTCAGGGAACACCAGGGAAAAGAGTCCAGAGGGTCTGCACACAAAGAAATGCTCATTAGATTCCAAACACACAACTACATGGAAAAACACTTGCTAGACGCTCGACTTTCACTGACGCGATTCTCACAACGATCCAGCGAAGAACAGCCGTTGCTTCCTGGCTTAAATGCCATCCACACTGATGAGGCACAGGTGTTTCCTCCTCCGAGGGCGTGGGCCAAGGGCATGAAGCCATAATGAGTTCCGCCCTGGCGAGAGAGAGAGAGAGATGATCAGCGACCAGCTGAACCTCCAGGCCGTGACAATCTGAAAGATTAGGACAAAGGATTTTGTAAGGTGCTGGACGGAAAACTTTGAGGATCTCTTCAATCCCACTGACACACCTACTGTAGAGGAAGCAGAGTCTGTGGATGAGGGGGATGACTCGGCCATCTTTGTGGTAGTTAACCACACAACAGAGAGTTTTTTAACTCGGGTGGGTGAAATTCACCCTGAGTCCCTACGGGCTCCGGAGGGAAAATCATGCAGAAGTTATAGAAATTTCCCTTGGATTGGCAAATTGGGGTCGTGGTCCCTTTTTCCAAGAAATGGAGCCAGAAGCTCATCCTCCATGGGAAGGCCTATTCTTTCGCATGGAGGAAGGTTCTCCACAGACTACCCTGCAGAGGAGAGTCTGCCCATTAGTCAAATGTTAGATTTAGGAGACAATGTGGTTTTTGTCCTGTTCATGTAAGTATGGACCAACTCTTTATTTCCTAAAGGATATTATCGGATGCATAACATTTTGCCCAACCAGTCTACATCTCTGTTGTGGACTTACAGAAAAAATTCCATTGTGTCCCTTGGAAGCTCAAAGGGTGCTTCAGGAGTGTGGTATATTAGTCCCATTGCTCCAGTCCCTGCACAATAGCTGTGAAAGTTTTCTTTGCTTTGCACTTTGTCTGCCTTTTGTCCCCAATTCTGTTCATAACTTTTATGGTCAGAACTTCTAGATGTAGACAATAGGCAGAGGGTGTTGCTTTTGCTGGTCTCGGGATCTGGTCTCTGGTTTTTTCAGATGATATGGTTTTGCTGTCTTCATTAAATAATGATCTCCAGCTTACACTGAAGGGCAGTTTGTAGCAGAGTGTGAAGTGGCTGGGATAAGACTCATCACCTCCAAGTATTAGGCTATGTTTCTCAGCCAGAAAATGGGGGAAAGCCCACTTTGGATTGGGAATGAGTTGCTGACCCAACTAGTGTTGTTCATGAGTGAGTGAAGAAAGGGGCAGAACACTGACAGATGGATTGGTGCAGCATCTGCAGCGTTGCAGATGTTGTATGTGTCTGCTGTAGTAAAGAGAGAGCTGAGTGTGAAAGTGAAGCTGTTTATTTACTGGCAAATCTATATTTCTATCTTTTGGGTAATGACCAAAAGAATAAGATTGCAGATAGAAATAAACTTTCTCTGAATGGTGTTTGTGCTCTTTCTTAGAAATAGGGTAGATGAGTCATTCAAGAGGGACTCAGCGTATAAACACTATACTCCTCCTAATCAAAAGGAGCAAGTTGATGTGGTTTGTGCATCAAACTAAGATGCCGTCTGGATACCTCCCAGGTGAGGTGCCCAACAGGGAGGAGTCCTCAGAGGAGGCCCACAAGGAGAACTCAGGACACGGTGGAGACATTACATCTACTGACCGGCTTGGGAATCCTAACCTGGGGATGCTAGCTTGGTAATGCTTCAGTGTCCCCACATAATTGTACTTTAGCCTTAGTTTTAATTACTTTGCCTCATTATCCCTATTTTCCCTATTAGCCAACTACAGAGGGGGGGGAGGTGTAGATATCCCTGGCTAGGTTTCTTGCCCACTGAATCCCTGGATAAGTGAATGTGGAAAAGTACATTTTATTACAGAATACTGCTACTGCCCAGCCAAGCTTGACCTCAAATTTGGCAGCACGTGGCACGAGGGCTAAAATGAATTTGACACCACTGCGTTAGAGGCTTCCTCACAAGAGACAAGTTGTTGTACCCTAAAGTTACATTATGATATTTTACAGTGGCTTGCAAAAGTTTTCGGCCCCCTTGAACTTTCCCACATTTTGTCACATTACAGCCACAAACACGAATCAGTTTTATTGGAATTCCACGTGAAAGACCAACACAAAGTGGTGCACACGTGAGAAGTGGAACGAAAATCATACATGATTCCAAACATTTTTTACAAATAACAATAACTGCAAAGTGGGTTGTGCGTAATTATTCAGCCCCCTTTGGTCTGAGTGCAGTCAGTTGCCCATAGACATTGCCTGATGAGTGCTAATGACTATATAGAGTGCACCTGTGTGTAATCTAATGTCAGTACAAGTACAGCTGCTCTGTGACGGCCTCAGAGGTTGTTTAAGAGAATATTGGGAGCAACAACACCATGAGGTCCAAAGAACACACCAGACAGGTCAGGGATAAAGTTACTGAGAAATTTAAAGCAGGCTTAGGCTACAAAAAGATTTCCCAAGCCTTGAACATCCCACGGAGCACTGTTCAAGCGATCATTCAGAAATGGAAGGAGTTTGGCACAACTGTAAACCTAAAAAAAGACAAGGCCGTCCACCTAAACTCACAGGCCGAACAAGGAGAGCGCTGATCAGAAATGCAGCCAAGAGACCCATGGTGACTCTGGACGAGCTGCAGAGATCTACAGCTCAGGTGGGGGAATCTGTCCATAGGACAACTATTAGTGATGAACTGCACAAAGTTGGCCTTTATGGAAGAGTGGCAAGAAGAAAGCCATTGTTAACAGAAAACCAGAAGAAGTCCTGTCTTGATGCATTCTCAATCATCCAGGAAAGTAAATCTCCAAAAGTTGATTCTGTTCATCTGGACGTAGCGTTTTGTGGGAGAAACGTTTTGTCACTCATCCAAGTGACTTCTTCAGTCTCAGCTGACTGCAGGTTTCCCCAATCTTATAAACAGTACATTTGCATAATAACTGAAACCAGCCCACTGAAGGAACAATTGGCTGGGAGGTCAGTTCCTTAATCTTAATTATGCAAATTCTCATGACCATTGATCAACAACCACTGACCAAAACCCACTGATCAAAGACCACTGATCAATGGCCATGAGTACCATTCACAGAGAGTTGGGGAATGGCTGCAATCACAGCATTGTAAGATGGTGAAAGATGTACCCTTGGGCCCCCTCCTCGATTCAGAGATGGTCTTTCCCTTTTCACGTAAATGGCCTCCTTGACTCTGCCCTCAAACCAGCGTTCCTCCCTGTCCAGGATGTGTACATCCCCATCATTGAAAGAGTGTCCACTGGCCTGTAGCTGTAAACTGCAGAGTCCTGGCCTGACGAGGTAGCTCTTCTGTGTTGTGCCATCCGCTTCGCCAAAGGTTGTTTGGTTTCCCCGATGTATAAATCCTGGCAATCCTCCTGGCACTTAACAGCGTACACTATGTTACTCTGTTTGTGTCGGGGGACCCCAAAACACGATCCAGCATGTTTTGGGGTTTAAAAGCCACAGAGACCCGGAGTTTAGAAAAAATGTGTCTCAACTGTTCTGATACTCCTGACACATATGGGATCATTACAGGTTTTCACTTGGGCAGCGGTTGTCCTTCTCTCCTGGATCAGCTGGAGCTTTCTTTAGGTGCCTTTCCAGCTTTGACAAAAGTCCAGTTGGGATAACCACATTTACTCAGGGCCTTCTTGATGTGCTGTTCTTCTGCCTCTCTGGCCGCAGTGCCAGTGGGGATGGTGTTCGCTCTGTGTTGTAGTGTCCTGATGACACCCAGTTTGTGCTCCAGTGGATGATGAGAGTCAAACCTTAGATACTGATCCATATGTGTAGGTTTCCGGTACACGTCAGCTTTTAGATGTCCCCCATTACTGATGGAAATCTCACAGTCTAAGAAGGCTAACCTGCCACTTTTCATATCCTCCCTGGTGAATTTGATGTGTCGGTCCACCGAGTTAATGTGATCAGTGAAATGTGGTACGTCCTGAGATTTGATTTTCACCCAGGTGTCATAAACAAATCTGAACCAATGGCTTGGTGGTGTTCCAGGGTAGGATAGCAAAGCCCTCTTTTCCACTTCTTCCATGTACAAATTGGCCACGATGGGTGAAACTGGGGAGCCCATGGCACACCCATGTTTCTGCCTGTAGAACTGACGCTTGTATGTGAAGTAGGTGGAATGAAGACAGTTCCAAAAGCAAACACACTTGGTCGATGCTGAGAGTGGTCTTGTTGCTGAGGTTGGTGTCATCCTGTAATCTCTTACGGACTACCTCCAACGCTTCCGTGACTGGGATGCAAGTGAAGAGAGATGTTTGGGGACACCTGCAGTCAGCTGAGACTGATTAAGTCACTTGGATGAGTGACGAAACGTTTCTCCCACAAAACGCTACGTCCAGATGAACAGAATCAACTTCTGGAGACATAAGAAGTCCCGTTTGCAGTTTGCCACAAGCCATGTGGGGGACACAGCAAACATGTGAAGAAGGTGCTCTGGTCAGATGAGACCAAAATGGAACTTTTTGGCCAAAATGCAAAAACGCTATGTGTGGCGGAAAACTAACACTGCACATCAGTCTGAACACACCATCCGCCCTGTCAAATATGGTGGTGGCAGCATCATGCTCTGGGGGTTCTTCTCTTCAGCAGGGACAGGGAAGCTGGTCAGAGTTGATGGGAAGATGGATGGAGCCAAATACAGGGCAATCTTGGAAGAAAACGTCTTGGAGTCTGCAAAAGACTTGAGACTGGGGCGGAGGTTCACCTTCCAGCAGGACAACGACACTGAACTTAAAGCCAGGGCAACAATGGGATGGTTTAAAACAAAACATATCCATGTGTTAGAATGGCCCAGTCAAAGTCCAGATCTAAATCCAATCGAAAATCTGTGGCAAGATCTGAAAACTGCTGTTCACAAACGCTGTCCATCTAATCTGACTGAGCTGGAGCTGTTTTGCAAAGAAGAATGGGCAAAGATTTCAGTCTCTAGATGTGTAAAGCTGGTAGAGACAGACCCTAAAAGACTGGCAGCTGTAATTGCAGCAAAAGGTGGTTCTACAAAGTATTGACTCAGGGGGCTGAATAATTATGCACACCCTGCTTTTCAGTTATTTATTTGTAAAAAATGTTTGGAATCATGTATGATTTTCGTTCCACTTCTCACATGTTCACCACTTTGTGTTGGTCTTTCACGTGGAATTCCAATAAAATTGATTCACGTTTGTGGCTGTAATGTGACAAAATGTGGAAAAGTTCAAGGGGGCCGAATACTTTTGCAAGCCACTGTATTCTGTGGAAGTGCACAGCATTTGTATAAAGTATTGCTTGAGAGGTGATTGATTGATTGTTGTAATGAAAAAACTTAAAAAGAATCAGTATATGCTGAGATACTTGTTAGAGAATGCATCACCAAAAGGCCCAGATTAAATAAGTTTAAAAAGGGCATTTCTTTAGTGTGTTCACTCTTTACTCCAGATCAAGCTGTAAAACATTTACCAGCAGCTAACAGTAAGTTATTCTAGCACAGATCATGTAATTTATAAAAGCAAACTGATTCTGTGTTTCAGAGACACGTGAAAATTCACATTGTTGGATATAATGGAGCAGTAACTAAATAAAGTGACCTTTGATTAAACTCAGACAGTGCATGTGTGTACCATTACTGTACAGATTTAATCGAACATCCTCATAAACATATTGCAAATGTTAGACAGTTACATTTTGTGCAGTTTTACATCTTTGAATACTTTTACACAGAGAGAAGTTTGAGGGGAAACACCAGGGGGACTGTAAATTAACACGTTAAAACAATCACTGTTCAAACGGGTTCTTTCTTTTCAGTGACATATTTATAAATGTTACTGAAAAGAAAGAACCTGTAGATTGGTTTTGGACAGTTTACTTGGCCTGAAGCGGAGAGTCTGGTGACAAACTTTTAATGCTTTTCTCAGTGAAACTGGCTTTGGAGCAACCCTGCAGAGTTGCACCATCATCATGGGAAGATTACAAATTTTTGTGGTGTCTTACTGAAAGTTTAGCTATAAATAAAACATTATGTATTTAAATTAGAAAATAATCAGGCTCAGCCAAACCTTTCCACAGAATACAGAGTTTTCAAGCTTCATGAATCAACTTCGGTCTGCTAAATTCCAAGTTATTGCACTATTTTGTTCTTTAAAGCTTCCACTTACAAAATGTTTTAAAACATAAGTTCCCCTTCTTTAACACAGTTAAAAATGAATCTTTGCAACTATAAACCTCAGAAACAGAAGATCACGTTCATCTTGCTGCATAGATGAATCATAACCAACTTTGAGGGTTTTTTTGGGTCTTTATATGCATAGATAATACGCATTATATTTTGTCAACCATTGCACTTGAATATTTTCAGTTTTATTTTTTTAATTTGCATCCCCGCATCCTCACCCGCTGCCACCAGCAGCACCACCGTCACTTCGCAGGCAAACGAGGCTTTTCTGCCCGACATTATCTTCATCCAGACTCCGCTGGAAAGGAAGCTGAAATGACGGATGCGATCATGGGAGAGGTAGCAGGGGCTAGTTTATTTACATCGGAAGAGGCTCTGTAAGTTTAGAGGGAAGCCGATGCGTGTGTCTCCCTCTACTTTCACGGACCCCCTCCTCCTCCGCTGGCAGAAATTTATAAAGAACAAAAAATCTGACGAGGGAGGGAGGGGGTTGATATACGCCGAGGCTGAAATCGAGAGGCGAACCCAGGGAAAGAGGAGTAATTCGTACCCGTGACTTTCCCCCTCTTAGTCCCCCAAAAGGAGGGGGAAAAGTCGCAATATTGGAAACGGAAAGGAATGAGGTTCTAAAGGTGTGAAAACGACTGCAATTGTGGATACTTTATATATTTTTATTTCGAAAAAATATGGCCGAGAACGTTCTGGACTCTGGCCCGCCTTCAGCCAAGAGGCCTAAACTCTCCTCTCCGGCACTTTCCGCGTCCGCCAGCGATGGAAACGGTAAGTACTGGCTTAGGTTATAATTTGGTTTGGTGTTATTCGTTGAGTTTTTTGTTTTTGAACGGCTTGTGGTTACTTAAAAGAGGAGGGAAACGCGGGATTACGCTTCTGTTTTTGTCGTAGCTTGCTAATGTTAGCGTGCTAGTAGTGAGTGTGTGTACGTGAAGAAACGCTCCCCGTCTAGCTCGCATGCTAACAGCCATTTTAGCCGGAGGTAGCTACTAGCCATTCAGCTAGCGCTAGGCTAGCCCACTTGAACGCGGATCCTGTCTTGACGGTCCCGTGTCTAATGACTACTTTAGCCGGGCTGTTTGTAACCCCATTGCCAGTCAAACTTACGATGAAGTTTCTTGGTGTCATAGAGTTGTCTTAAATTGACAGCCATGTATACGTACTGCTATTCTGTACTCGAGTTTTTAGGCTGCTAGGGTTTAAAACAACCTTGTTTTGCCCCATCATAACTCGGACCCTTTCTTAACTGCCGTAAGCCATCGTTAATGATGTTAGCGAAGACAGAGGTTGCAGACGGTGGTGCTGCTAGCCTGGTGAGAGCTAAATTTAGGCCCACGGGTCCGACTGATTGTTAAGCTCAAACTGCCATTGTTGGTACGTTTTTTTTCTGCGTGTGTATGTGGATGGCGTGTGGCAGCAGCTGGAATAGTGGCCCGAGAACGAAACGGTGGAGCATGGACACAGCGCCATGCCTAACCACCGAGCTGCTAACCAGAAAGCCCAGTTAGTGACCGAATACTACTACACGCACGAAATATTCACCCAGATTTCATCACTTAGACATTCACTCAGTCGTTACACCAAAGCCAGCTGCGTCTCTGCCCGCCTGCTCGGCAATAAGAGAGACCATTACGGTTAAATTAGTCAGGCACTGCACACATTTCCGTCACCTTACAAAGTATATATCGATGACAGACGCATTACTGCCAAAAGATAAACACGATTTGAGGATGTAATTAACTGCACTCAAAATTATCCTTCGTGTCACTGCCATGAAGTGTGGTTGTTGCCGAAAGATGCTTCCCGTTGATGTCTCCAGTTGTCTTTAAATCGTAGCATTAATTGAACTGCAGGTTATTTTCATGGATGGTCAGTCTATTTGAAAAAGCATTTGGTCTACAAAACAACAAGAAATAGTAAAGGTGCTACCTAAATACCTTAGTTAGGTCAGATAGCTCCCAAAACCCAAACTTCAACAATTACAGCAATGCAATACTTAAAACAAACAAACAAAAATGTTACTCAAATGTCATAGCACTGAACCAGTGAACCCGTTGCATTTGTATTTTAAATAAGGCTTAAGTAATTATTTGTCTAATATTTCTGCTTCCTGAGGGGAAAAAGTTAAGTGTGGACAGAATAAAAGCATGTTTCAAATGTTTGTGAGCTGCAGTGAATTTATGTTTAACTTAGTTATGTTTAATTGCTGACTACCACATTTCTTTGTAATGTGTCAGATAACTAACTGATTGTAATGTGTATGTTACACATTACCTGGTAATGCTACACATTACCATTACTTGGTAATGTGTAGCATAAAAATTGTGTTTGACTGAACGGAATATAGCCTGCTAAAGCTTGGATTGCTGTTCTCACTAGAAAGAATTTATCCCCGGTCCCTGTGTATCTTACCAATTTTTGTGGCCTTACTTCGATGAAATAGTCCATTCGTCAACCTGTCTGTGCAACACTTTGAATGTCTTTACTGATCAGAGACTCTTTCTGCAAACCTGGGTAGTAAGGTTAGTTTTAAATCACACATCACACTATTGGTTTACTGTTCTTGCTTGGATACAAAGCCTGCCACTAAAAACTTAACTGTCTCTGCAGATAGTAGATCGTACAGTAGATACTACAAATTTTTTTCTCTCTCTTGACTAGAAGTGGTGGTTATTATTGTCCCTCACTTTGCTTCATTCAGCATTGTTGGTCATTGTTAGTTAGCTGCTATACTTTGTCTGTCATGCCATTTTCTCTTTTACAAAATGTGTTAGACTCACAAGATGCATAGTGCGTCAAATGAATATCGTCCTACTTGTGC
Organism: Simochromis diagramma; assembly: GCF_900408965.1. Lineage (NCBI taxonomy): Eukaryota > Metazoa > Chordata > Actinopteri > Cichliformes > Cichlidae > Simochromis > Simochromis diagramma. The sequence goes on along the minus strand of NW_024386920.1, from coordinate 289,055 downwards.
CACAGCTGATCACACTTTTGGTCATTTCATATGGAGGGAAAAAATGCTTAGACAACACTGTTTTTATTTTATTCATCATATAAGTTTGTCAGGTTGCCCACCTCTAAATCATTTACTGGTTCGGTGCTCAGTGTTGTTGCATTGGATAGTATGTTTTTTAATTTCTGATGTGAGAAAATTGGTCATGCATGATCAGCTTTCATAAATTTTTGATGTCAAGCAAGTGATCACATTTTCACTTGGTCATGCTTAAATATGATGGATTATACCAGCTTAACATAGCTGTGGTCCCTGTTGTCCTCCTCGCTCTTTCTCTGCTTTTTTTGCCTTCCTGAACTTGCCTTTCTTCATTTCAGATTTCGGATCTCTTTTTGAATTGGAGCACGACCTCCCAGATGAGCTCATCAGCTCCAATGAACCAGGTCTGGTCAATGGCGGGGACCCTAACCAGCTGCACACCACTCTAGGAGGAGGACCGGCATTGTTGGGTCCTGGAGGCGGTGGTGGAGGGGCAGGAGGATTGGGTCTTGGGCTTGGTCATGGTCCTGGGGGAGTTGGTGGAGGGCAGGATGCAGTGGCCAAGCATAAACAGCTGTCAGAGCTTTTGCGTGCGGGGGCAACACCCTCAACTCAGCCGGGGCACCAAGGAGCCATGGGTAGCCCAGGAGGCCCCGCTGCCATGGGGCAGCACTTAGCGAACTTGAAGGCGTCCCCTGGTCAGGGGCCTCAGCAGATGATGGGCCAAGGACAACACCTTTCCCCTCAGCAGCAGGCCAACATGATGCAGCAGCAGAGTGCTGCAGGTGGAATGATCAGGACCATGATGGGAGCACAGCAGAAAGGCAGTAATGGACAGCAGCAGCCAGGCATGATTGGGAACCAGGTGATTAATGGCTCTCCAAGGATGGGTTTCGGCAATCAGGGGATGGTCGGTGGCAGCAACCTTTTGGCTGAGACCCTACAGCAGCCGGGAGCTGGGGGCCAGGCTGGGATAAGAGGCCAGCAGCCTGGAGCAATGAACAAGGTAGGCAGTGCTTCAGTTACAGATATTTATTTATTTATTTATTTTTTAAAGGAAAAAAAATCTACATTTGCAAGAAGCTTGCAAATGCAAAATAGTGGAAATTAACCCTTGCACACACTTAGTCTTATTTGCCTTAATAGTAATTTGTTCATCTGTGAGGTAATTTTCTAAATAAGACTGAATTTTCTTCAGCCTTACAATTTCAAAACTTAAGAATTTAAGCAGGCATAGATGTATAATTATGAAAGGTGTTCTCACGTTTTTTCATTGTTAACAAAGTTCTATTTAGAGACACTTAGACTTAAGACATAATGTTTGGGGGCACAAGAAATTCTCAAATCCTGTTTTTATTTCTTAGAATTTATTATTCTTTGCTGTGGACTTCAGTTTGTTCTCAGATGGTTAAAGGTTCATGGTTGTATTTGTTTATTTTAACAAACGTAAGTAGTGCACTTGGGTTTGTTTTTTTTGAGTCCATCTGTGTGATTGACAGTCCCACAGGAGTGATGGTAAAATGTTGCAGCTGCAGGTACTGGTGATGAAGATGATTCACTGTGGTAGAGCTACTGATGGTTGATGTTTACCCAATCAAATGCAATGAGTGGGATTCCTGGTTAGGAATAGGTTAAAGGAAAAACTCAGATGAGCTTGTGTTGGCCTCCTCAGTGTGGAGGGAGAAAAGAGAATCTCATCAGAATTGCTGTTGCATTCTCTCCTACTGTGAATTGCTGTTTTCGTTTGTTTCAGGTTATATTCTAATGATATGGTTAAAACATGTTCTATCTCCACTACTGTGAGATTTCATTGACTTAGTTGCTCCTTTTTAACTTTCGGTCTTATAAAGTTCATGGTTTGTGGAAATATCCACAAATCCAGCTTATTTAACAACTGAGACTTGGGTTCTTGAGACTTGATTACACTACAAGATTATTTGGTAAAATAAGAGCACAACGTGCTGGCATGTATAGAGCTCAGATGCTCAACTCATCCTCATATCAGTGACATGCAGTTTAACAAAAAGAAGGCATAGAATAATTTTAAGTCTTGTTTTATCCTTGTCTTCATTATTGACACAAATATTTCTCTTTTTCAAAAAATTAAAATAACTTGTATTTTCATTTGCTAGATGGGGATGATGGGGAATCCAGGGGGGCCCTTTGGAGGCCCATATGGAAGTCAAGGGAATCAAGGTCTGGGAGGCGCAGGGCTGGGCCCTCAGCTCCAGAACAAAGGTTCCATGGCTAATAGCATGGCCCAGTTCAGTGTGGACAAGAAGAACCCGCCCATGCAAGGAATGGGCGCCATGGTAAGGAAGAGATGATCAAGAGAATGTTTCCAATAAATAAGTTGTATTCTGATCCGTGTTATGAATTAGTAGATTACTATAAACTCTAGGACAGTACCAGATACTGATGCTGGTTGATAGCCAGTAATGATGAAAATGTTTTGTGTGAGCGTTTAGCAAAAATTGATGTGAAAGAGTCAGACAATACAGATATCTGTCAAATCTATCATTTAATCTCCCAACACAATCAGAAACTAAATTACCTCTTCCTGCTGCATTACCTCTTCACGTCCTGTCATTTGACTTGAGCACTCAGTACTCTAGTATTGCTGTAAACACCATCCTTTTATTTTCATCCTCCACCTCCTCTTCCATTTTTACTCCCTCTAATCTTCTGCCTTCTCTTTATTCTGTTTCTTTTCTCTTATTTCCTCCGTCTCACCTTGTCTTGTTGTCGCCCACTTTCTTTCCAGGGCACACAGCAGTCACAGACAGGTGTGGGTGGTCCCACAGGTGCACCTGTGGGAGGAGCCCCCGGGATGGTGCCGGGCGCTCAAGCAGTTGGTACCCAGGTTTCTGCAGCATCCGCTGCAGCCGGAGCACCGCCCACAGCCGACCCTGAAAAACGCAAGCTAATCCAGCAGCAACTGGTACTCCTGCTACATGCACACAAGTGCCAGCGGCGGGAGCAGGCCAATGGTGAAGTCTGGCAGTGCAACCTGCCCCACTGCCGGACTATGAAGAATGTCCTCAACCATATGACTCACTGCCAGGCTGGGAAGTCCTGTCAGGGTAAGTAGAAAGGATGCTGCATCCTCCTGTAAACACTGGATAAAATAATCCCTTCTGTAGCTGTCAAGCTGGCAACGTTCCTCGTAATGAAAGTATATGTCACCTATTAAAATGGTTTAGTGCTTAAGCACATGAAGCTTAATTTTATTATGCTACCTGATTTTTGAGAGTAGTACTTAAGAAAAAAAAACAAAACAGCCCCCCTCCCCCCCCTCCCCCCTCCTTCTCTAATACACCTCCATTTCCCAACTCCTGATTCAATATCTGTTTTGCCTCATTGACCAACAGTTGCTCACTGTGCATCATCGAGGCAGATCATCTCCCACTGGAAGAATTGCACGCGACATGATTGTCCTGTCTGCCTGCCGCTGAAGAATGCCGGGGACAAGAGGAACACGCAGTGTGAGTGTCTGTATCCGACCAAACAAAAGAATATACCTTCCTTCATACCATTGGATAAATTTTTTAGATACTGTGCTGTTATCATTATCAATATATTTACACATTTATATTGTGTAAATGTATTAATAATGACCAAGTTTGATGTTCAGAATCAGAATACTTTATTAATCCCGAAGGAAATTAGGGGTTAACGTTCTAATGCTGGTAATGTAAGTATGATTTTGTACTGGGTTTGAAATGACAGCGTTATTTTGAATATACTAGTCAGTATTATATTATAGCACAAAAATATAATAATTTTTGCTGAATTTTCTATAAGTATTCAGTAAATGATTTTTATTTATTTATTTTTTAATTCTTAGCTTATTTTATTTATTCATAACTTTTGTTTTTTGTGTTCTTACAGCTCTCCTTGCAGGGGCTGCTACAGGACTAGGCAGCTCACTTGGTACAATCCCTGGTAGCCAACCAAGTGCTCCCAATCTCAATCAGCCGAGCCAGATTGATCCCAGCTCTATAGAAAGGGCCTATGCTGCTCTGGGCCTCACCTACCAAGGGAACCAAATCCAGGTTCAGACTTCCCAGCCTAACATGCCCAACCAAGGCCTTCAAGGGCAGGCTGGTGTGAGGCCTCTGAACCCAATGGGTGAGTTTAGTTTATTTTCAGTAAAAAGACATTGTCTGAATTGTCTGCTCTTTTACAGATTAATGCTAAGCATTTCTTTTTTTCAATGCCAGCAAGCGGTTAGGACCTTCAGCTTTCAGAATGAGTGAATTGTATACTTAAAGTGGCTTTTCAAAAGCTGTTTATCGCTGGTGGGAGCTATGAAGATAGCTATATAAAATTGTTTGTCAGATCTCCAGGAAAAATAATCATCTCAAGAATATGTTCCATGCTATGTAGCTAATCTTAACCCCTGGACATGTTGAAAAACATGTCCAGGCAAAAGCTTGTCCATTGTGTCCTACTGTTAGGATGACACTGAGAATAAACATATATAATTTCCTTTCTTTTCTATGCGGTGTAGGTGTGAATCCTATGGGAGTGAATGGAGGTGTGGGTGCTTCCCCTCAGAGCCAGCAAGCTAGTCTGCTGCAAGATACAATGATGCATCTTAATATGAACAACCAGGGGTAAGAACAAACACAAAGGCTTTATTGTATTTATTAATTTTTTAAAGATTTGGTCAGTTCTACATGAGTTTAGGACATACATTTATTTTAAGAAGCCATTTAAAGGATTCACTCTGTCTCTTCTAGTCTGAATGATGCTGGTGGGGTCGGTTCCATGCCCACAGCAGCCCCTCCCTCTGCCACAGGCATGAGGAAAAGCTGGCATGAGGACATCACACAGGATCTACGAAATCATTTGGTACACAAGCTGTAAGTATTAAAGAGAAAAGCTGCATTATTTATTTAGTTTTGGACTGCACATAGGATCACAATTAGCATTGCTGTGCGAATACATTAAAAAAAAAAAAAAGGGGGGGGGGGCTTGTTGTTTTTTTTTTTTAAGTTCCATTCATCTGCTTGGATATAAAAAATTAGGTGTCATGTATTTCTGTAGTCATAAATAGAAAACATACTGGTGGATTATCATATTAAATATGGTGAATGTTTCAGAAATAGATGGAGGGTTATCTGCTTGGTTTCATCAAGGTTTTTTTCTTCTTTTTTCTGGGATCTGAATGATGCCATCGAGACTGGATATCCATGTCATGTTCATCTCAGACACATACCTCTGTCTGCGCTGTAGTTAAAAACTACACAATTTCCACCATTTTTTCCTTCATCCTGTTTTCTGTCCTCCTCTTTACTTGTCTCTCCACAGTGTCCAGGCCATCTTTCCGACTCCAGATCCCGCTGCCCTCAAGGACCGTCGAATGGAGAACCTGGTGGCTTATGCCCGAAAAGTTGAGGGTGACATGTATGAATCGGCTAACAGCAGAGTAAGTTGCTCCTTACACTTGAGAAATCAGTGGTGTCGGTGTTTCAGTATCTATGTCAGTCATTGTGCTGTCATTACTTGTTCATTAAATTTATTGCAGCAGGTGAACCCCTGTCTTTTTTTCCTGTTGTTAACTTGTCTTTTTCCCAAGATGAAAGAGAGCCACAGATTTGGTATTACTTGAGTTTCAAAATACTTCTATAATTTATATTTTTGTGTCCTTTCTGTGTTCAAATTCTTGTTTTCTAATGTCCTTAATCTCTTGTTTTCTTTTGACAGGCTGAGTATTATCATTTGCTGGCAGAGAAGATCTACAAGATCCAGAAGGAATTGGAAGAGAAGAGGAGGACCCGACTGCAGAAGCAAGGTGTGAACATTGGACCTGCTGGCATGGGACAGCCCCCTACTGGGCTGCCTCCAAGTGAGTGAACCTGTTGGGGGCAGGGGAAGAAATGAAACGTTTTAGTGTTTGTTCAAAGTCTTCTGCTCATGCTTGGTGAACACACGGCAGTTTAACTTCCTTCTTCTCCTCCCCTATCTTTACAGACGGTCCCCTAACTGACCCGGTAATGGTGCGACCAGCAGGACCAAATCAGATGAACAGAACGCAAGGCCCAGGTAAAACATCTGTAGTTGCAGGGACATCATTTTATGGTGGAATTGAAGCTTACACTGATTTTTTTATTTTTTTATTTATTCATTTATTTATTTATTTTCTATTTATTTTTTATTTATGTTTTACCAAATGTTAACTTGGAGCCAAATGGGCTGAGTGTAATGCCGTGATTAATCTCCGCTGTGGACATAGATAGCTGGAGTAGCTGCGCGTCTCTAATATCTGCTGTCGTGCTCACTCTGATGACGAAGGCTTTAGAGTTGAGTGTCTTTGCCCTCATGTTGACACAGCCCCCCCGAGTGTTGATTACTTTGAAAAATAAAATCCATGTAAAATATGTTTATGTTGTATATCATAAATTCTGTGTTTTGTCAGGTATGAATCAGTTTAACCAAATGGGAATACAGTCTATGGGCCAGAGGTCAACACCTCCTCTACCCTTGGGACCATCTGGCAACCAGGTGAGTAACCAGTGTTTCAGATATGTAGAAGAACACAGTTTAAAGAGTGGGGGAAATAAAATGAGTAGCTGTTAACTTAATTTGATTTTTTTATAACAAACTTCTAAGAAAACATAAAGTTGTTTGGTTTTTTTGAAGACCAGTGCTCTTTTTTTTAAACTTCAGATGGGAATGGTTGGACCCAGGGTGGGGCAGCCCAATGTTAACCAGCTGCCAGCCCCGTATATGTCCCAGGGACAGTTTCCTGGCTCAGGACCTGGAGTTGGAGCTCAGTCTGGGATGACACCACCTGGGGGACCAGGAGGTATGGTGCAGGTAAGAGGGCTCGCACTTCTTTTTGATGTTGCTTAGAAACCCTGATTGTACCTGTAGCAATTCATATTTAGGCCTTTAATAAGGACCTAAATAGTCCTTCCTTTCTTCTTTTCTTTTCTCTTTCATTTTTCCCCCTCCAACTCAAATATAAACTCTGTTGTTAATGTGTTGGGTGTGAGGAGGAGAATTGTAGAGAGTACTGTGCAGGTCATCGTGTTCTGTAAGTACACACTACACTAACCATTAGTTATACATGTAAATCTAGGGATGCACCAACCCTTTGGATCAGATATATTTCCAGTTGTAACTTGGTTCATTTCTATGTTGTTCTGTGTTATTCTGTCATATACCAGTAGAAGTACATATAGCTTAGAGGAAGCTAACAGGAAAAGGCCTGTACATTTTACTCAACCACATACTGTGGTCAAGTGAGTTGACATGATTGAAAAGCTCCAACCATCCTTTCCCTGCGTGTCTGTTTATTTCTCCCTCGGTTGTTGGGAAGCTTTTGCTGCACTTACAGTAATAAAAGTGTTGTCGCCAATTTGATTAATATTGACTTCAATTGTCTCTTGCTAGCTCCACTCTACATGAGAGGTGTGTATATGTGTGTGCACTCGCTGTGAGTCAAGGGAAGGTGAAACTAGTGCGAGTGTAAATAACAACAGTATAAAGTAACCTAATGATGTTCACGCTGAGGTGAAAGTGTAATTTTTAAGCCCACCGGAGCAGGCACTATTTTTAAGTGACGTCATTTTTCATAGGAAACGTAGTTTTTTAACTCTACAGGGCCTTTCAAAAGTTTACTGGTGTTTTTACTTTATGTCTTTATGTGTAGTTTCTGGAATGCATAGAAATTAAATTGCACTGTTGGAAATAGTTAATTTGATGCACGTTGTGTTTTTTTTTTTTTTTTTAATATTTTCTTTGGTAATTGTGCACAACAGTATTTAATTTTGTTTTTCCTGCAGTTTACGAAAACTAGTGCATCTTAAAAGTGAAACTATGAAGACACTCAAATTTCCTATGGTTGAAAACTATTTTATGCAACTTTCTTGCATTTAGTTTTGAGGGATATACCTCTGAAACTTCTGTAACTAGAACTCGGGTCAGTTTGGCACGCCTCAACATGGTTTTTAGGGTTTTCCAATAGGTCATAGTACCTGGTACCAGGTACTTTTTAGTAGTTACTCGACTGTGGGTTCCAAGGCAAACCAAAAATGTCACGCCAACAGACTGCATACTACCGATTGACTAGTCAGTGACACTCGATGAGTCGTGAGAGCGTCTCCTTTATTAAAATGAAAACTGCCAATTTTGAAAACTGCCATGGAGGGAAATGGCTGCACAGAAACAACACTGTTGTCCCAGAGTCTGACAAAAAGTAAAGTCATGTTTTAGTACGACTTTGGTAAGCTATGAAGGCGCACCGCTTGATGGATTGCCGGAGCATTACGGCTGCCGTAGTCAGGAGCCTTTTGGAGTAATCTGGGTCCAAAACTCCGTCTTCTTCAGGTCCCACTGCGGCATCACTGAGAGTTAAAAACTGTCTAAATTCTTTCATCTTTAATAAAATGATAGGCGTTGCTGCTTTACCAGGTGTAACAATTAAGTTTAACATCCAGGCATCCATGAAAACAGAATTTAGTAAATTCAACTGAGTTAGAAGTTAGCAGGAAGTTAGCTCGCTAGTTTCCACCTAAACATGATATAGCATGTTCTGACTGAGAGATTTCTGAAAAAATTAAAACGTACTGCTCTGCTATCACTTCCAACATAAATGAAGACAGAAAACTAAACAGCAGTGACGTTTGTAGGGTTACTGAAGTTGGACTAGCTGGTATATAATGATGTGCTACGTGATCGCTAGCAAAACAGCTACGTTAGCATAATATTAGCACAGTGAAGCTGAAGGATGAACGCTAACACTTTTCCACTTGATAAAAGTTAACGTGAGGGTTTCTGGGGGTTAGGGACAAATGCAATCACATGGCAGGATGCTATAAACGGGCCAAACTTCAGTCAGGAGAACAACTGAGATAATCCATCCACAATACGAGGTTAGTCATTAATGTACTGCAACAACACGGGAATAGAGCAGTTGCGAGAGAATTCAGCATTAATGAATCAATGGTACGGAAGTGGAGGAAGCTCAGTTTTTGGCTTTCCCCATATTCCAAAAGTGCTTCGTCTCTTTGCTATGACTGTCGCCCGGCATAATTTGCAGATGATGATGTTGTTTGTAGCTGCTGCAATGCTTTCAACCCAAAACAGGCGCAGATTGATGACACCATCAACATGCGCTATCGCGGTAGAATGGTATAGTCAAAATCTATACCGTTGGCCAAATTTATATAGTTTCTACCGTATACAGTTTATACCGCCCACCTCTGATTTAAATTTGTCTGAAGGAGAAGACACTAGATATGTATTTTCATACATAGGCTTTCTCCAGTTGTAAGACATAACCTTCACCAACAAAGGAAAGAAAATGCCACTGACATCTTCACAAAATGTTATCTTCTTTCTTAACATCTTAAGCTTCATCTCCTGAACTGAAGTTAGGTCTCTGACACAGGAAAACATGCATAAACATGCTTATTTATTCCAGATATCGTCACAGTAATTAATGTCAGCAGATTAGACACATGACCCTCCCATCTCAGAACAGCTGACAAGGAGCCAGCTAAACAACGTCGACAGCTAACGATACGCTAACATTGTGACAGCTAATGTGGACTGTCAAGTAACTGAGTCCAAGAATGTTAGTGAAACTGTCTTTTGAGTGGATCTAAAGCCAGCTAACAGATGCTAAAACAGCAGCGCTTATCAGCAGTTCAACTTACCCTCAATAATTCATCTCAGCATCAATGAGACATGGAGTGTAAAGTCATAGTGAGCGGGCGTTTTTATTGTTTTTGATCTCTTGGCTAATTTAAACATGTTTTACCTGAAGGAGCCACTGTAGCTAGTGCACTTGAATTCGGGGGGGGGGGGGTGTTAACTCTAATCTGCAATCCAGTCTACTGACATCTAACAGTGAAATTTGTGCACACTGTAACTTTAAACTAACATAAGCACTGATACTCTGTACTGGCAGATATCTAAACCGGATTGGTGCATCCCCATTTAAAATGTAGCAAACTAAAATTTAAACCTGAAGAAGAGAAAACACACTCCAATAATTCCTGGATCATCAGATAGAACTGCAATATTCTGGGTTAATATAAAACTTTATGCGGTAAAATGTAAACGTAGGAGATGAGTAACCTCTTCATTCTTGCCATCCTCGGGCAGTATTGTTACAATTTCCTTATAGCGTGATGTTAAGAAACATGGATAGAATATAAAGCATCCTGATGTGATCTCATTACATACATTCTTAGGTTACCCAAAGAACAACATTTTCTGTCTCTTAACCAACTCTACCTCTGTCTTCAGACGCAGATGGGCACTCCTCCCCCCCTCTCAGTTGCGAGTCCTCTAGCACAGCCGGGTTCAGCTGGCACTCCCAGTGGTGTCCCTCCAGTAGGGCCAATGGGGCCTCAAAGCGTGGGTGGTGGAGGTCCCAACTCAGCTGTCGGAGCCCCTGCCTCATCAATGACTCCATCTAACACAAACCAGCAACCCAACTCCAACCCTCATTTGGGGCCCATGCGTGGCAGCTCACCCTCTCCTGCTCACAGCCGATCACCTACTCCCCACCAGACGCCCCCCAGGCTTGCTGGGTCGCAGACGCCACAACCACACACCCCTAATGCATCACATTTGGTGCCACCCCCAGCTCCTCAGCAGAACCAGCTTGGTCAGGGTCCTGGCTCCAACAAGCCCCTCCAGCAGCAACACATGGGGCCTGCTGGTTCAACCACTCCATCTCATCCTGGAATGGCCTCAAGTTCAACACCGCATGGCAGTCAGCTGCCACGTACTCCGGTCAGTGTCCCTTATTGTAAAAACTGGCATTTATTTTTAATTCATGAGTTAGAAACTTTAAAAAATATTTTTTTAAATCAGGTCTTTTAAGTTTGAAAAGTTTTAGACAACAATAAAATACTTTAAAGAGAAAATACTTTATAAATAATAGCACAAATATCTGAATCAGATCATCATCATCATATCAGTGATTTGCTGTGGGCATGCTATGCCTCAAAGGTAAATTTACACAGTTCATCCAAGTTCTTTACAGATTTGATGCTCCAAGCAACTGCCAGAAGGATTAAGCTATGTCGCATTGCCCTTTCTGTTAATGTAACACCAAACTATGAGCAGTTTGTTCAGTTTTACTTGCATGTTCCCCTGTCGTGCACCACTTGCATATTTACTACTTGTATGCATCTAATTTGTGCATCTCTCTTCAGTTATCCCAGAAGGGTTCGTTCCCAGCCGACAGTCAGGCCCCGACCCCAGCTTCTGTCAGCAGTCTAGACACCTCGTCCCAGCAACCGGCGTCAAACACTTCAGCCACCAATGTGGACATAAAGATGGAGGTCAAACATCAGGATGAGGAGGACGAGAGCGATGCTGGGAGCTGCTCCAAAGGAGGGAAACTCGGCAACCTCAAAATGGAGGAAAAGCCTGTGAAATCCGAATTTAAAAAAGAAGAGTGTTCTGGAGAAGGCGGTAAAGGAGTTCCTATGGAAACGTCGACTACAACACAGGGGTCAGGAGTAAAGACGGAAGACAGAAAACCGGAGGTGAAGAAAGAGGTGAAGAAAGAGGTGAAAGATGAAGAGGAGAGCTCGGAGGCAGTCGTGTCGCAGGCCCCAGTGAAAAAGAAGAGTAAGTCAAAAATACATTTTTACCAGCTGTTTTACACCTGCTGAAAATGAATCATGTTTTATTAATCCTTTCATCTCACTCTGCCCTCTAATCTCCATCATTCTTACAGTCTTCAAACCGGAGGAGCTTCGTCAGGCCCTGATGCCCACGCTTGAATCTCTCTACAGACAAGATCCCAGAGTCTCTGCCATTCAGAATGCCTGTTGATCCTCAACTGCTCTGCATACCTGTATGTACCCCTGCTGAGGTTTAGATTATTTATACTTGCTCAGTTTCACATTTGCAAAAAAGTCTAACTTTTTATCTGCATTTTAACTCGTGCAAATTTTAGTAGAGGGCTTAACTGCTCTGTTTTGACGTTGTGATGTTCCAGGATTACTTTGACATTGTGAAGAACCCAATGGACTTATCAACCATCAAGCGAAAGCTAGACACAGGTTAGTATGTGCTGCTGTATTTATGGAAACTTAGTAGACCACAACGAAAAAGCATGGATTTGGGGGTGTTAGAAGTTGATGTGTTAAGAAGGGAGGATTAAAAGTGTAAAAGTTTTTTGATTTCTAGATTGGAAAGTCATCATGGTTTGCGTGTGTTGGTTTTAGGTCAGTACCAGGAGCCCTGGCAGTACGTGGAAGACATCTGGCTGATGTTCAACAATGCCTGGCTGTACAATCGCAAAACCTCACGAGTCTACAAGTACTGCTCCAAGCTAGCTGAGGTTTTCGAACAGGAGATCGACCCTGTGATGCAGAGTCTTGGCTACTGTTGTGGGAGGAAGGTGAGACAAAGTGTGGAATAACTGGCTGAATGGATGAGGTGGAATAGGAGTGGGTACAGGTCTCTCTTAAATTGGCAACAGCACTGCATAGGTTAGAGCTGTTCAACAGAGTTCGGTAATGGTTTGAGAGTAATTTGTATGTTCGGCAAGTATTGTGCATGTAAGTGGAAACACAAGCAATCTGCCAGAAAATCTAGTGAAAGTGCATTACATAGACAAATATCCCAAATATTTTGTATAGCAGCCCAGAGCTCACACGATTATTAAAAAAATAAATAAAACAACTATTGGTTATTAAACTAACCCTTATTTTAATAAGCTAATTTAGTTTAGCTAAGTGTGTGTTCCTAAATGGCTCTTTCTCATCTGAGCTGCTGTGCAGAAATTTGCAGTATGTATGCGGATTTAAAAAAAAAAAAAAAAAAAAAGCAAAGCATTATTAATGCACTGGATTGATATCGCGTTCCCAAGTTGTAGGACGTCACTTACACTGCTCAAGTTAAGGTGCTAAGTTGGTAACAACACCAAAGGTGAAGAAGCCCAATCCTGACACGGTGTGAAGACCTGAGTGCACGTTTGCATTGGTTCAAATTATCCCGGCCAATTAACTCATCAAAGTATTTACAAATGAACTTGAACCAGAGTCTAAGTAAACCAGGGCTTAGTGTATCTGGCTAAATATTAAGGAGTGATGCCGATATAGTCTTACACTTTTATACTTTATAGAGGTTTTGTTTCAACACGTGAACCAATCCATGGAGCCTAAAACTATTATGGTTTTATAAAACGCAGGTTGAAGATGTGTGTTTGAATTCCTTGACCATGTTTCAGACCTGAAAACAGAAGCAAGTGAAGTGGGTTCATAGCTAAAATTGGCCTTGAGCATGCCACTGCGATATCACATTTCAGCTCTCATTAGACTCTGCTATTTTTGGTTTTGCAGACAAATAACAAAACTGATTGCCCCTCTATTATTAAAAGCTGGCTGAAGGTATAGTACAGTGTGACAAATCGAAGTAGAACTTGACTTAATCAGTAAAGTTTTTTTTCTCAGATAAAATAAAAACCTAAACAGAACTTGGGAAATGTTGTCTCCTGTGAGTTTTTTTTCATATTCAGGTTTTGTTTCTGGTTCCTCAAGTCAAGTACAAACATTTTTCTTGAAATTGTGTATATATCTTTGCCACTGTCACAGTGTGATTAAACTGAAGGTCAGTTTTAAGAAGTGCTTAGACTTGATAATAGTACTGTTGTGTGGTGTGGGGTTGTTAACTCGGGCAGCTGTCCCAGCAAGAGTGCGGGGGTGTGGTGCAATTTAACGTTGCACTTGACTGAAGTAGCACTATCCAGCAGCTTCAATGCTAATCGTATGACATAGATGGAATAGCTGCCTAGGTGGAACTCCCCACATACAGGTCCAGGGACATAAAAGTAAGACTCGGGGAGTTTATTTCATTACTTTTATAAGTATCGTAGGCTATACCAGTGAGAGGGCACTGATGAGTTTGCCTCATTCACATGATGCTGAGTGGCTAAAGATTCAGTTGTTGATGGTCAAGAGGTTAACGAGTTGTTTATCATTTTTCTTTGCTTCTCTCCATCAGCTGGAGTTCTCTCCTCAGACGTTGTGCTGCTATGGAAAGCAGCTGTGCACTATCCCCCGAGACGCTGCATACTTCAGCTACCAGAACAGGTATGGGGGGAGAAGGGAAGAGCAATAAAGAAATGAAGGGTAATGGGAAGAATGGATAGTAAAAAAGGAAGAGATTATAGAAGAGAGCCATTAAGAAGAGTTTTAGCAGTGGGCCAGTATTCAGAGAATATGAGGTAAATGCCAAATAATTATCTGATTAATTTTGTTTCCCTAAACACTTCCCTTCACTTCATGTTCTCCTTTTTTTTTATTTTTTTTTTTTTATTTTTTTATTTATTTATTAAATATTTCCATGTGGTGCCTAATGCACTGGCATTTTAACAGTCAGTCCTCTGATCACATTCTTTAAGGTGTGTGTGTGAGAGAGATTTTTTTTTTTTTTTAAAGAAAGCTTAGAATATTTAAACACCAGTGCAAAGCAGACAAGGCTATTGACCGGACCTCATACCACAGGCTGTACCCAGGGGAGTCTACACCAAGTCTGTATGGTTTACCGAAAATACATAAGCAGGGTGCACCTTTAAGACAGATTGTCTGCATGATCGACTCTGTTGCCTATAACATCTCCAAGTTTTTGGCTTCGATCCTCAACCCGCTGGTGGGCAGCTCTGAACACCACATCCAGAACATCCTGGATTTTGTTGAGAAGGTGAGAGATGTCATTATGGAGGCAGATGAAACCATGGTCTCGTACGACGTTACATCTCTCTTCACTTGCATCCCAGTCACGGAAGCGTTGGAGGTAGTCCGTAAGAGATTACAGGATGACACCAACCTCAGCAACAAGACCACTCTCAGCATCGACCAAGTGTGTTTGCTTTTGGAACTGTCTTCATTCCACCTACTTCACATAGAAGCGTCAGTTCTACAGGCAGAAACATGGGTGTGCCATGGGCTCCCCAGTTTCACCCATCGTGGCCAATTTGTACATGGAAGAAGTGGAAAAGAGGGCTTTGCTATCCTACCCTGGAACACCACCAAGCCATTGGTTCAGATTTGTTTATGACACCTGGGTGAAAATCAAATCTCAGGACGTACCACATTTCACGGATCACATTAACTCAGTGGACCGACACATCAAATTCACCAGGGAGGATATGAAAAGTGGCAGGTTAGCCTTCTTAGACTGTGAGATTTCCATCAGTAATGGGGGACATCTAAAAGCTGACGTGTACCGTAAACCTACACATACGGATCAGTATCTAAGGTTTGACTCTCATCATCCACTGGAGCACAAACTGGGTGTCATCAGGACGCTACAACACAGAGCGAACACCATCCCCACTGACACAGCGGCCAGAGAGGCAGAAGAACAGCACATCAAGAAGGCCCTGAGTAAATGTGGTTATCCCAACTGGACTTTTGTCAAGGCGGGAAAGGCACCTAAAAAAAGCTCCAGCTGATCCAGGAGAGAAGGACAACCGCTGCCCAAGTGAAAACCTGTAATGATCCCATATGTGTCAGGAGTATCGGAGCAGTTGAGACACATTTTTTCTAAACACCGGATCTCTGTGGCTTTTAAACCCCAAAACATGCTGCGCCAAAAATTGGTCCACCCCAAGGATCGGGTCCCCCGACACAGAGTAACATAGTGTACGCTGTTAAGTGCCAGGAGGATTGCCAGGATTTATACATCGGGGAAACCAAACAACCTTTGGCGAAGCGGATGGCACAACACAGAAGAGCTACCTCGTCAGGCCAGGACTCTGCAGTCTATTTACACCTACAGGCCAGTGGACACTCTTTCAAGGATGGGGATGTACACATCCTGGACAGGGAGGAACGCTGGTTTGAGGGCGGAGTCAAGGAGGCCATTTACGTGAAAAGGGAAAGACCATCTCTGAATCGAGGAGGGGGCCCAAGGGTACATCTTTCGCCATCTTACAATGCTGTGATTGCAGCCATTCCCCAACTCTCTGTGAATGGTACTCTGGCCATTGATCAGTGGGTTTTGATCAGTGGGTTTTGGTCAGTGGTTGTTGATCAATGGTCATGAGAATTTGCATAATTAAGATTAAGGAACTGACCTCCCAGCCCATTGTTCCTTCAGTGGGCTGGTTTCAGTCATTATGCAAATGTACTGTTTATAAGATTGGGGAAACCTGCAGTCAGCTGAGACTGAAGAAGTCACTTGGATGAGTGACAAAACGTTTCTCCCACAAAACGCTACGTCCAGATGAACAGAATCGACTTTTGGAGATTTAAACACCAGTGTTTTCCGCAGTACTAGATTTTATCTGTGTGGTAGCGAGGCAGGAAACCCATGAACAACTGCAAACGAACACTCCCTCGCTTCCTAAAATGGTTCATAAATAAATAGCATTTATATTTTGTGACAATGATCAAAGAGGCTTAATCATCTGCCTTCCTTAGTAAGTTCTCTACCCAGTGGACGGACTCCTGCTTTGTCACCTTTGACTCCAGGTGCCGAATTATATTATTTTTTTTTCTACAGCATAGCGAGACATAGCTCTCCACCCTGCTGCAGGTTCTGGTTAGGGTGGCTCACCACAACCAATCAAAACTGGCATCACAGGCTGTAGTCAGACTGTCAAGTAAAGTCTGTTCCACCAAAGGACAAGGGACTTGAGACAGGTGAAGGATATTGAGGACCAGCCTACTTGTAGGGAAATGAGATGGTGAGGAATGAAACTAGTCGGCAGTGACAGACTTTTCAAAATAACTGTGGTGGATTGGTTACTAGTAAATCAATAATGTTAAATGTAATTAAAAGTAATGGGTGACTCGCCAAAGCAAAATGGAACTGTGGGGAAACTATGCTAACGCAAACTGAAGTAGGAAGAAACTGGACAATAAAGGCCACACTTTCAAAATCTTCCCTTGATCATTTTTAAAAATTATTTCTATTATTATCATCGTCATCATCATTATTAAGTCCAGTCATGCAAACTTTAGCGGAATGTGAAAGGACCGACTTTAAAATGAACTTCCTGAATGAACAGCTGAGCAGTTGTCTGTGCTTGTTCATTATCTGTTGAGTGTTTGTATTACGTCCTGTGCCACAGCTTCCTGCTCCCATTTAGCTCCTGTTGATTCTGCTCCTGCTCTGTTAGCTGTGGTGGTTGTTGTTGTTGCTGTTGTTGCTCATCCTCTCATGTCCAAATTGCTAATCTGTGCTTTGCCTCGGCTCTCTGCTGTGTGTTGTCCTGGATGTTTGTCTCGTCTTGTTCCCATACGACTTGTCTGTCTCCCCTCCCCAAATGATTGTGATATCAACATTGGCTTGCATTTGCCTTGCCCCACCATGTACCACCAACCCCCCTCCACCTCATTCCCTCACCCCTTACAATCATGACTGGCTGTTGCGGTGACGACTTCCCTGCTGTCCTGCGTTCCTCCTTCCTGCACTTCCTGCTTGCTTGGCTTGTGGCACCCTGCCTTGCCCATGTCCTATACCATTTGGTGACTGCCCTCCCATGCGCTGTCTGTGGTTGACTGTGCTGTGGGGAACGGTGTAGTTCACCAAAATTTGGGCTTCTTGCTAACAGGTACCACTACTGCGAAAAGTGTTTCAACGAGATCCAGGGAGAGACCGTTTCCCTGGGTGACGACCCCACCCAGCCACAGACGTGAGTATTAGTTAATAAAATGTGATTTTTGAACTTAAATGTCACCTTTCAGCATACTAGATGCTTTTTAATGCTTTCCAGTTAATCTCTTGTGTGAGTCTACACTCTTCATTTCTAGGAAAAAACAGGAAAAAAAGAAACTGCAATAGGTGTACTTAAATCATATTTCATGGTGTAAACTTTACCAGCAAAGCCATGGGATGTAGACTCCACACCTAATATTTGATTTAGCAGATTTTAATACGTCAACGAGAAAAGAAAATGAACATTTCTGCATTCCACTCAATTTCTAATCAAAATTAATTTCCTCAGCATGCCCCTGAAAGAGATTTTATTAAGTGTTTTGCAATAATTTATTTTCAATTTCCACCTGCTGCAGTTTTACAGTATCCTTCTTTGTTGGTTTTAGATCAATAAGCAAGGATCAGTTTGAGAAGAAGAAGAACGACACACTGGACCCTGAGCTGTAAGTCTGCCTTTTGTCGTGGGCAAATTTAATTTTTGTGGTGGGGTGAAGAGATTTGGTCTAAGCTGTGTCCTCCCCTTTGTCCCTGTCGTCAGGTTTGTTGAATGTATGGATTGTGGTCGGAAGATGCATCAGATATGCGTCTTGCACAATGAAACGATCTGGCCAGAAGGGTAAATAGCCTTTTTGTTTCCATTTGTTTGATTTCTGTGAAAGTCCAGCTGGTGTTTGATAAAACTGATTTTGGTTTTTATCCATCTTGTTTCTGTTTCATAGTTTTGTATGTGATGGCTGCTTAAAGAAGTCGAATAAGGCGAGGAAGGAAAACAAGTATTCTGCCAAAAGTAAGTGGACATTTGTGAGCTCACTTTTGTAATTGTGCAGCTTTTAGTGTTTCACACAGATCAGTTTGTCGTTGGTGCAATGTGGGTGTATATGCATAAAATTATACCTGAATTAACTTTGGCTATATGTTGCTCATACCAAACTCTGACATAAAATAATAATTACAGCTAAAGTTTGTGTTGGCTTTCCTCCAGCTTGATGTTTTTCCCTGCAGTTGTTCAGAGTGTGTTAGACGTACACTTACCAACAGAAGTTTTTATATTTGTCATTTCGTGCTGGCTGTTTTATACAGTTGTTGACTAACTTAACTGTCCCACAGGGTTGCCCCAAACGAAGTTGGGGGTTTTTCTGGAGCAAAGGGTGAACGACTTCTTAAAGCGACAGGCCCACCCAGAGTCTGGAGAGGTCTTCATTCGTGTTGTTCATGTATCTGATAAAGTCGTGGAGGTCAAACCAGGCATGAAGTCCAGGTACAACACTCTTCATCCAGAGCTGGAGCTAGGTTTTACCTACATCAGCTCTTGTGTGTCAACTAGATCAAGGCGTTTTGGGAATTCAAGTTGAAATTTTGCGTCTGGTAAAACCTGCAACATTTCATTAATTGAGATAAGGAAAGGTGTCAGTGTTTATTTGTGAATTAATTTTTCGATTTACTGAATTGTAAAGAACGGAGTAATGGATAGTTAAAGCTATAAATGCTTTTAAAACAAAAGATTTTGCCTTTAATTTAAAATTTCCTGAATAAAATAGTGTTGAAATGGAAGCTAACAGTGATTAAGCTAATAATTATGATGAAATAAATGCAATCTAGCTATCAGCTTGTTGCAGATGTCTGTGAGTATAGGCTTTCATTTGATTTGTACAGATTCACATTATTCACAGCTCCTGTATTAACTCGTGCTTTTGTCTCCAGATTTGTGGACAGCGGCGAGATGTCAGAGTCATTCCCATACAGGACTAAAGCCCTTTTTGCATTCGAGGACATTGATGGAGCAGACGTCTGTTTCTTTGGTATGCATGTTCAGGAGTATGGATCTGACTGCCCTCAGCCCAACCAGAGGTAAAGATATCACCATATTGTTAAACTTTTACCAAGTACTTTGTGTTTTTCTATGTTGGAATCATTTAAAATGCAGTTTTGACACAATGTTTTTTTTTTTTAAAGTTACATTTTTTCTTCTTTCATCCACTCAGGCGAGTGTACATCTCCTACCTGGATAGCGTACACTTCTTTCGGCCGCGCTGTCTAAGAACAGCAGTTTACCATGAAATACTCATTGGCTACTTGGAGTACGTGAAGAAATTGGGGTGAGTGCTGCTACAAGAAAAAAAAATTTTTTTTGTTCCGGGCTACACAAATTCTTATAAAGAGTTGTTATTTTGATATAGTTTAATTTGTCCAGTAGGTGTTTGATTTGTGTTCTCTTGTTTGAACTCGTAGCTACACCACCGGCCACATCTGGGCCTGCCCACCTAGCGAAGGCGACGACTACATCTTCCACTGTCACCCTGCAGATCAGAAGATCCCGAAGCCCAAACGCCTTCAGGAGTGGTACAAGAAAATGCTGGATAAAGCTGTGGCAGAACGGATAGTGCATGACTACAAGGTAAAGAGGCATTCTTTGACCTCTGGAGGGTTTAGAACAGGAGTAAAGATAAACTTTATTGTATAATACATGCGTAATAACAATACTGTCTGTTTACCCCAAAAGGATATATTCAAGCAGGCGACAGAGGATCGTTTGACCAGTGCCAAGGAATTGCCTTACTTTGAGGGGGACTTTTGGCCTAATGTGCTGGAGGAGAGCATCAAGGAGCTGGAGCAGGAGGAGGAGGAGAGGAAAAGGGAGGAGAACAGCACTTCCAATGAGAGTGTTGATGTAAGAATTAACGACTCAATGTAGTTCTTGAATCTAAATGCACTGATTGAAAGAGGGGTGAATAAGGGTTAGCGTTGCAAACGTCAGTTTCTCATCAGTGTGATTGTTTTGTTTTAAACCACTTATTTTTTTTAAATTTAATTTTATTTTTTGGTGCAGGACACAAAAGGAGACAGCAAAAATGCAAAGAAGAAGAACAACAAAAAGACTAGTAAGAACAAGAGCAGCCTGAGCCGAGCCAATAAGAAGAAGCCTGGGATGCCTAATGTGTCCAATGACCTATCACAGAAACTCTATGCCACTATGGAAAAACACAAAGAGGTATGTGGGGTGGGGGATTTTGAGGTTTTGCCATTTTTGGGGGGTGAGCTGCTGGCAAAAACGTGAAACTGTTTTAAAGACTACGTTTCATCGGATCTCCTCTCTTTTCCTCTCCTAGGTGTTCTTTGTGATTCGGCTGATTGCAGGCCCAATGGCAAATGCCTTGCCCCCTATTGCTGACCCAGATCCCCTGATGGCATGTGACCTCATGGATGGTCGTGATGCTTTCCTGACACTGGCCCGAGACAAGCACCTTGAATTCAGTTCGCTGAGGAGGTCCATGTGGAGCTCAACATGCATGTTGGTGGAGTTGCACAACCAAAGCCAGGACCGCTTCGTTTACACGTGCAATGAGTGCAAACACCACGTGGAGACTCGCTTCCACTGTACTGTTTGTGAGGTGAGTTAGAAAGAGAAGTGAGGTGTGTTTGGTTTGTCGGATTTGTCCCAGGGCAAAATAGGTGGAGTTTGGGTTTATTATTATTACTATTATTATTATTTTTATTATTGTAATTGTTCAAAAACCTCCAAGTTACATTTCTAACTGTCTCTATTGTCATCTGTTTTAGGATTACGACCTCTGCATCACATGCTACAACACTAAGGGACATGAGCACAAGATGGAGAAGTTAGGCCTCGGCTTGGATGATGAGAGCAGCAATCAGTCTGCCGCTGCCACTCAGAGTCCCGGAGATTCCCGTCGCCTCAGCATCCAGCGCTGTATCCAGTCGCTCGTCCACGCATGCCAGTGCCGAAATGCCAATTGCTCTCTGCCGTCCTGCCAGAAGATGAAACGTGTCGTTCAGCACACAAAAGGATGCAAGAGAAAAACCAATGGTGGCTGCCCCATCTGCAAGCAGCTTATCGCATTGTGTTGTTATCATGCTAAGCACTGTCAGGAAAACAAGTGCCCAGTCCCCTTCTGTCTAAATATCAAGCACAAGCTTCGCCAGCAGCAGCTGCAGCACAGGCTTCAGCAAGCTCAGATGCTGAGAAGGAGAATGGCCAGCATGCAGAGAGTGGGCCAGCCCGCTGCAGGAGGAGCACCTGGGGGAAATGGACAACCCTCTCCTGGAGCCAACAATGGAGCTACTGGTCCTGGTACCCCTACATCGGGAACGCAGCCCCCTACCCCACAGACACCTACCCAGGGTAACATGTCTGCACCTTCTCAGCAGCAGGGGGTTGGGATGGGTGGTATGGGAACTCCAGGTGAGCAACAGCAAGGTGGTGGCATCCCCCCTCAACACCATCTCCACCAGTTTCCGTCAGCAGGTGGAGGGGGGATGATGAATTCTCCTCAGCAGCAGATGGTACCTCAGCTTCAGCAGCAGCCACCAAATCTCCAGCAGCTCCAGCAGCAGCAGCAGCAGCAGCATCCTGGTAGTTTGCCTCCATACAACCCCAGACCAGCTGGAGTCCCTCCTCTTCATCAGCCCCTTGGGAAACCTGGAATGGGTCCAGCAACCCCTCCTCAGCAACAACCACCACCCAATCAAGGCCAGGGGTCCATGGGTGTCCAAGGCCAGCAACAAGGGCCACCCCTGGCTGCTGTAGAGACGGCACTAAAAATCCAGCGCCTGGCAGAGACCCAGAGACAGATGGCTCACGCCCAAGCACACATGCGTGGCTTGGGACAGGGGGGCATGATACCTCCACATCCTCACCATCAGAACAACCAGGCCCAGATGAGAATGCCCCACATTGGGGCCCAGGGCATGCCGCTCCAGGCTCAGGGAGTTGATGGAAGGACTATGTTAGATCCACAGCAACCAGGAACGCTAGCAGGGATGCAACAGGGTGGTCCTCCATCACAATTGCCGCCTCAAGTTCAGCAGCAGGTCCAGCCAGGTGGACAGCTTCAGCCAACAAACCAGCAGTGGGGTGCTGGGGGACCAACCATGAACCAACAACAACGGCCAAACATGATGGGTCATATGACACCACAGCAGCAGCCAGCAGTTCCCCAACCACAGCAACAAATGCTGAATCAGCAGCAGCCTCAACCAGGAAACCGAGGGTTGATGCAGGCAATTGGAGGAGCAGGGGGGGTACCTGCTTCATTAGTAGCTGGATCGGGGAACTTGCCTCAGGCAGCACTACAAGATCTCCTGCGAGCGCTACGCTCCCCAAGCTCAGTCTTGCAACAGCAGCAAGTCCTCAACATCCTTCGTTCCAACCCAACGCTCATGGCTGCTTTTATTCGGCAGAGAGCAGCCAGGTATCAAGGTGCTCAGGGTGGCCCTGGAGGAGCAGGCGGGCCTCCGCAAGGAGGTCCTGGAGGTGTGCGTTTCCAAGGAGCTGCTGGAGGTCTGCCTGGTGTAGGAGCGCCTGGAGCCAACCAGCTTGCCAATATGGATGGACAACAGCAGGTTAATGTGAACCAGGCAGGCCAGCCAGGGATGAACATCCCTCAGGGTGGAGCAGGGGGAGGAAATATGCCCACCATGGCTCAGCTTCAGCAGTTACAGCAGCGCCCGATGTTGCCAGGAAACTTACAGCAACAACAGCAAATGGCCACTTTGCAGCAGCAGCAGCAACAACAGCAGCAGCCACAGGGAGCAATGCAACCAGGTCAGCAAGGGAACATGGCCAATATGACACCACAGTTCAGAGAGATGTTTTTGAGAAGACTGCAGCAACAGCAACAGCAACAAATGGGGAACCACGGCCAGTTCCAGCAGCCTCAAGGACTCCAGCAGCAGCAACAAGGCCAGCAAAGCTTCATGCAGCCTGGCCAGGGACAGCCAGGGATACCCCCATCTTCTCAACCCCAACCTGGGGGTGGTGTAGGGGTTCCCCAGCAGCAAGGACCACCACCAGGTGGGCCAGGACAGCTAGGCCAGCAAAGCTACCAGATGTCACAAGTAGCTGCAGTGCTCCAGCACAGGCTGATGCAGCAGCAGCAGCAGCAGCAGCAAAATCAAATGGGTGGTCTTCAAGGACAAGATGTAGGCCCCAGTGGAGGCCCTGGAGGACCTCCACTCCAGCCTGGACAAGGTGGATCAGGGCCAGGGCAACAACCGCAGAGTAGTGCAGGTGGTGGCCCCCAAATGCCACAGACGTCCCAAGCCATGCTTGCCCAAAATATCCAGCAGAGGCTCCTGCAGCAGCAGCAACAGCAGCACCTTGGAGGGGGTTCTCCAGCCCACCATAGCAGTCCTATGAGTCCCCAGCAGCAGATGGCCCAGTCCCCCCATCACCACCTACAGGGACAAGGAGGACTCGGTCCAGCTGGATCGCTCAGCAGCCAGGTCCGGTCCCCTCAGCCCTCACCAAGGCCACAGTCGCAGCCTCCACGCTCCAGCCCGTCCCCACGCATGCAGCCTTCCTCTCAGCCTCAGCCCTCACCTCACCGCATCTCCCCTCAGACCCAGAGTGGGTCGCCCCACCCAGGGCATCTCAGTCAACATTACTCCAACATGGCACCACCCCAACCTCCACAACCCCAGCAACAGCAGCCAGGTAGTTCTGTAGATCCTAGTCAGTACAATTCGGACCAGAACTCTATTATGTCTCAGCTGAGTGGGATGACGGGGATGCACGGTGGACAAGGGGGGCAATCAGACATGTTGGGTGGGAACAACAACAGCGGCGGCAGCAACAACAACAACAACCAGGAGCTGGGAACGAACATTAACCACAACCTGATGTAGCCTTGACTCTGTACTGTCTCTCTCCGTCGTGATGCTCTGATCTGTTGCCCCAAATGACAAACTGCCATGAAAGGAGAGCGGGGCAGCTTTGGGGTTTTAGAAGTTTTTATTTTTTATTTAAATATTTTTCTGATGTATAAATATGAACTGAAAGCTTCCTTCCTATGGGAGATGCAACATCAATCTTAGAAGTCAATAATTGAATAAATTAAAACAATGGTAAGTTATTGCTGTTAATAAATATCTATATATTTTTGCCAATTGTGTACAAAAAAGGTGGAAGGTCAGTGTTTCAGGTTGAAGATATTACTTCTTTAAGTATATGACAATATTTTTGGGGACTGAGAATTTTTGCCTTTTTATGAATATTTTTAAGATTTCAAATGTTGCTAAAAATGAGAGTTGACATGATGTACTTTTTTTTTTTTTTTTTTTTTTTCTTATTCTTTTATTTTTTCTCCTCAAATACCCATCATGATTGTATCTATTTTGCAGAGTACGTTTATTTTATTTCTATATTATTATAATTATTATTATTTCATGCCCTCGGCGATTCGTTAATCAGGCATCAACATATCTTCCGTTACCCGACCCTTCTTCTGGACACACAAACGTAGATTTTTTTCCAGTGACTGCAGCGATTCAGAAGTATATTTATTGGGTTTGTAGGTGGTTAGGAAGGTGTGTTCAATGCAGTTTGATTTATTTTTTACATTTTTTTTTGACAGCTATCCCAGGTTTGTCTTCGTCAGGGTTTCTATAATTTGAATTAAATCGTAAGATCTTTTGTTTTGTTTTTTTTTTTTTTTTTTTTTTTTTTCTCCTTATGGGGCCGCCTCTTCGCACTTCTCCTGTGAATGTGCACACTTTCTTCATCCTAACTTCTCCTGCTCCACAACCTGCGTACTATATACCTGTATTATAGCTGTTGAAGCTCGCTGATGATTTAAAAAAAGAAAAAGAAAAAAAAAAGGTTGTGTGTACATATATTACAGCTGCATTTATGAACAGTAACCTGGAGAAGAGGTCGCTAAAATCCAGCGTTTACCCCGAACCCCAACGGTTTTCCTTACATCCTTATCCTCCCCCCGTCCCACACCCTCACGACTGCCTCTCAGCCACAAGGTTTAATTCACTGTTAGTACTGTACAAATTAAGAAATGGTGGACTTGGATACTTTTTGTTTGTTTGTTTTTTCTTTTGTAATGAAAGTGAAAGATGTAAAATAAGTGTACATACTTTAAAATCTTATGAGCAGAGACATTTTCTGCTGTTGTTTCCTCTTGTTTGATTGAATATTTGCTTGTATGTGTTTGGAAAAAAAAGTGCTCCTGAGCTACTGTACAGTATTGTTTTGTTTTGTTTTCTATAATGTACAGTATGGGGTGTAGTCGGTCACAAGCACCAATGCGCCTTTTTCTGTGTAAGGTTTTAGGGAGGCTATAGCAACCGAGTCACACACCTAAACAATCTCAGCAGTTAAGACAGGAAACCTGTACGACGATGAGCCGAAGCTGGGGTCGGTTAGAGGTGTGACTTAAGAGTTCAAATTTGGTCATTTAGCTTTTTATGGAGAGGACTGAAGACACAATATTCACATGCTCACTATTTTTCTTAAAGGTCGGGCTTGCTGGGTATGGGGAAGGGAACGCATCAGAAACCAGGTGGCAATATATCTTGAGACTTATTTTATAAGAAAAAAAAAAAACAAGGAAAAACTGTCTTTTATAAATAGATATATTATTTAATTTTATTTTTTGGAAATAAAACTTGAAGCTACAGGAATTAATAGATAAAACATGCTTTGTTTTTGTATTAAAGATGTTATGGTGATGCAAAAAGAACCTGCAGACAGTCTTTCAGTTCGCCTGGGGAGGCCTTGGAGTATATTATACCATCCTTTTTTTTTTTCTTTTCTTTTCTTTTTGGTTATTTTGAAGAAATGTTTCATGTACATGAATATAGTTGTAAACATACTGAATCACTGTACAAACTGATGGCAACTGAACAAATAGTTTTGTTTTTATCATTTCTTTTTCCTAAAGAGACTGGAAGTAAGACTATTTAAATATTTGTTTAGTATTCAAATGGAATCTTTGACCACTCTTTTCTTTTTTGTTCTTGTTAACAGTTTTGGTGCTTGCTGAGAGAAAGCAAAAATAACTGTTGCTCCATTTTCATTAGTTTCTTTTAAGTTATTTCGGTGGTCTGATTGTTTTTGTTTTTGCCAATAAATTAATTGTACAATAAAGTATGTTTGTACCATTGGGGAAAAAATACTTTTTTTTTTTTTTTTTTTTTTCTCTGTCAGTTATTAATGACAATATGATGCATCTGCGCATCAGTCAGAAGCCTGTGCCATTTGAAGATGGACAGTAAATAAGTCTAAAAAAATTCCACATTTAAGCGATGAAGAGGTTTAAAGGGTTTTTGCCAGAGGACACTGAAAATTGTTTTGTCATCCTGTTGGGACGAGTTTGTTCAGCTCTAGCATTTTAGAAAGAAGTTGTGTCAGCATGTTTTCTGTTAAAAGATCAGATATTGTCAGATATTTTTCAAACTCTCAAACACATGTGTATATAGTCCTTAAAATTTACTATATCTTGTACGAAGTGCCAAACTGGAGTTCTTGAATTGTCATTTGAAGCTGCCTTCAGAAAAACGATTCTGTCCGAGTTTTAAGCCTGAGATTTGTTTTTTCCAAGTTCCTTCCTTACAGACCACAACTGTGTAGGTAAGAATAATGTATTTACTTATGGTTTAAAGTTAAGCATCTTCGGGGAATGACTGTTTTTAATGGCTTTTTTATCACAGTGTTGTGCAAAGTGATGCAAATGCATCAGCTGTTCCAAGTTCTCCAGTAAGGAGTTTTGTTTTTACTAGCCTAAATTAGCATCACAGTAAGTTCAAATAAAATGCAGTAAATTAAAGATGCAATTTGCTAATTAAGCTGTCTAAACTGTGCTAAGATTAGCTGATAAATCTCCAGCTCTACCCTCTCAATCAAATATGGACATGCATACCTAAAAAAACAAAACAAAAAAAACAACAACCCAAAAACAAATATGGAGATGGGGGAAAAAATGCTAAACCTGCGCTTTCATCATTCTCCACAAACCAACAATGGACTGATGGCTGCATCCATCATTTATATACAGTCAATGGTCTAAATATGTGAAAACTATCAAGTCAAAGAAACAAAGTTTAAACTTGAAATCTGCTTTTAAAAAACCTCTGCGTTAATATTTTTTGAACGCCCCCCCCCCACGTTATTCCTAAACATGGCATTAGAGATATTACAGACCATGTCTGCAGTAGAAAAGTATAACCATTTAAGTCAATGTAATATGACTGTAAATTAAGTACAACGATTTAGGTTTTTCTAAGAAAAGAATAGGACATATAAATATATATTTAATGGTACACTGAGTAAAATTTCACCACTAGATAGCAGTAGATTGCAGTCACGTGAATTCTGTTCTGTCAATTCAAGTAGGTAATCCCAGCTGCACCTGCAGTGAGTCTACGCTGTCAGTCTGCTGTGTATATTTACTCTGGAACAGGCTGTAAACCTTTGTGAAATGAGTCCAATACAATATGTCTTTCTTTAGTCTTTTCACTTGTTAGCTGAAGGGGAGCCATTCTCAGATGATAAAATATAAAACTTCATATCTTGAGTCTGAAGTTGCAGACACATTAAAATTTGCCTCTTTTTTTGCCTTTTACATGCAAGCCATGGAGGCTCTCTGACAGAGCTTTACCTCACATTCAGTTCTTCAGTTCACTTAAAGTGACACCACATGTCGACCCACTGTAGATCTGTTATAACCTTTAGACACAAAACTGCACCTGGAAAAAGTCACTCGTGTCACTGTAAATAATCAAGAGGCTGACTTCAAATGATATTAAACATGAGCAACATTTATTTTAGTAGTACCATAGAAATAGTTTATACACGATGACACTTCATAGACCGGAGCATGTAATCTGTAGGGTTACATCACAATAAAGTGCAAGGTTCTTCGCTCAGTGGTGGACGAAAGCAGCGCGAGCAACCACGTCAGGCAACGTCAAATCCAAGGTGCTTTTTACGTCATGTCAGCAACACTGAAGTATGGCATGAGCTCAGTGGTTATCACAAACTGTATAAAAAACTATCCTTGTTGGTCATCGAAGTGACAAATACACCCTCAAAGAATAAATATACATTCAGGTCAATGTAGAAAAATAACCACCAAAAAATACACGTTTCCTCTCCGGCTTCCTCCTCGCGTCGCCTTGTTTTTCAAGTCTTAGTAACATCACTGAAGGATGGTGAAATCCAGACATACAGAAACAAAAAAACAAACAAACCAACCAAACAAAAAACTGGGACGGGAAAGGTGTGTTAATGTGTGTGTGTAAAAGGGAAGTATTAGCCCTAAAAGCTCCACAGACAAAAGAAAAAAAGGCAACATCAGGCACTTCCATTCCCTGCAGCTCGTTGTCACACAGAGACAGTTTGAAGATCATGAGAGGCTGACCCATCAATCCTCAGTGTGATATAAACAACATGTGGACCAATGCGATGCCTCTGTGGGAGATTCCATAGATGTGACACATCACATCGGCTCCTGCGTCCCCAGTGGAAGCCTGTGGAGTCAGACTGACCTGCTGGGTCCAGAGTTAGGCTTTACTTCTTAGTTTGTTTTGAATTTGTAATACTGATCATTCAGTGTCGCTCCCTGATAACTCAAACCTTCCACTTTTGATTAACACATCGCAATCATTTGTCAAGGTTTCCATTTATTTGAGCCGCTGGCTGCTCAGCTGTCATGGAATTGATCATTTTCATCTCTTTTTAGCAGAACTGAAGCGAGGTGGTGTTTTAAAGTTTAGTTTAAAGTCATGTATGAACTGCAAAAACTCAACTTTTTCAGTCAACGTTAGAAGAAATGTTCATGGAAATGCAGACGAAAGAAGGAATCTCTAAGCAAAACCCGGTGATGAAACTAATGTAAAATAATAAGCCAAACCTACTCGGGTGACCAGAAGCCCGTCCTTATGTGGGACCGTGCAGCACTTTGATTCCTTGTCCAATCTATGCAATGATACAAACAGAACTACTGGAATAAGAGAGACATAAAAAAGAAGAATACAGGAGTATATAAAGCCCATCACATCATAGCATAAGAACAAACTTGAGCTTTCTTTTTCAGTAGTGTATTTACTTACTGGGAGAGTTGGAACATGAACAATTTATTGTATTTTTATTTTGTGGTTGGATATGAACGTTTCAGACTACCTCTCAGCATCGCTGACGTGTCCCTCACATTCAGTTTCTTGGGATCTGGTCACCCTAGCTATAGGTTAGCCTGGTCCAAAATGACCTTTTACTCATAATTACTGTGAATATATCATGTTACAGATACTTATGTTATGAGATAACCAATTATAGGTTGCTAGAGATCAGTTGGCGGCCCCTCAGACACCACCGGTCCCTCTGGAAAAATGTGCATTCTTCTACGCACATTACTTTGGGTTCCTATTGGTCTTTAGGCTGGTGTGACCGGGGATTTATACAGTTTGGAAAAGTGTTTTATAAAGCCTGCTACAGCTTCCAACATAAGAGACTCTACATGTAGTTACACCGTTTCAAATTTTAAAGTATAGACTCTCGTCCAGTTTTACATGTTAATGTCCACGTTAGTCCCTCTTTGTTTTCAGAGACCATTTGTTTAAAACTGAAAGGTTTTCCTGCATTATTAAATGACATTATCACTGGCTAAGAGCCTTAGCCGGCTGTTAGATGATGGGTTACTAATATTATCTGTTTTATTAGCCGAAAAGCACATTTTCTGAAAGTTGTGCTGGAACGCTACACGGTTGACAAAACTAAATGCATTAGCCCGGCTTTTTAGCCTTTTGGTAATTGACTTAATGAGGCATTTCCAGTTTTAAAAGAATCACATTAATGGATAAGGACAGTGCAAATGATATGATTAAAAGGGACTGAATATTGGTGCGAAACATCAGCTGGTAGCAGCTTTAAAACTTTGCCTTTGAAACTCTACCCATCAGTCTTTGCAAAGAGAGCCTCCCGGTGGACACACAAACCTCTATGATGCTAATACAGTGCAATTCCTTAATACATTCTCTCATTTAGTTTCTCATTTTGGTACAAATTTGTCACTTGTATGGTGGGCTATATGTGCGGAGATGAAGAGCTAGTTGAACAGAGAAGACTACACCGTCTTTATATCGCTATAGTAACTGTACTGGAGGAGAAAGGCATGCAGGCGGATCAAATCTTCTCTCGGAGGATTTTGAAACGCATACAAGACTAAAGCCACGTGTTGTACAGCAGTAACAGTCTATGAGTTTACAGGTTACAGGTACAGCACTGTGTGTTAGTATGGGTCTGACGCCTAAGCCCACCTCACTGAGTATGTACAAAATGTTTGAGTCCAGTCAGGCTGGCTTAGTGTGGCTCCGTTTACATGCACAGAGAACTCCTCCCTTCTCTTCCTCACATGTTTACTAATGTAGCCTGTGTGCTTCAATGACCAGGAGAGCTGTGCCAGTGGGAGCAGAGGCTCCTGGTAGGGATACCCAGGTTGAACAGGTCAAAGGGTAGAGGCCAGAAAAATTCGAACCACCTCTAAAGCTAACATGTCTAAAGCAAAAAACCAAAACAAAAAGCCCATAACTATTACACAAACATAAATGGCAAACTCAGATCACGCTGGTGGGGAGTTGTCAGTGGATTTTGCTCGTCATGGGGCAAATGGGTTTAGAGGAAAAAGACGATCTAATGTAAGGTCAAACATTTAGCCAAGAAATTTGCTCAGGCGCTAATGAAAAGTGCAATATCAAAGGAATTGGCTGTTTGACTTTCCAGTTTTGTGCTACTTTAAACTGTGAAACTACTACATATACTTCATCGCTGGAGTTCAAAAATAAAGACTCTGCATGAAAGGTAAGATCCTCTCGATTCACAGTGTTCAGTCATAACTTGGGATCCACGTAAAGTACGGAGCTCTGTGTTTCCATCACTAAAACCACGGAATTGCCTGCGGGAGCGCTACTTTACTTGTTTTCCATCATTGTCTAAATGCCTCCGGGATCAACATTTATGCAATTTCAAACAGTTACAGGGATTTTAAATCCACATGGGTCAATAATTTGGACATTTGGGACATCAAGGAGAAGAAATACTTCATTCTCAAAGCAACTAAGTTTTTGGTTTCACGGTGCCTGTCAGTACTGTCAGGTAGCCATAACCAATGACCCACCACTGACAGCTTGGATGGATTGGTGCGATCTGGCCGCTCTGCCAAACCTGGTAAACTGACTATGAAGCAGGTGACTTTTCAAATGGTTTGTCGTGGCAGAAATGTGTTTTGCATCTTTACTATACCTTGGGGTAACAAAGAAAACCCCTATCCACTACTGTGCGACTGTAGTTGTGTTTCTTTGAAAGACATCTCTAGAGGAGAGCTTTACTTTGGACATCTATGCATTAAGCAATGCCAACAATACAAGTAAACTCTGAGCCATTTTACCTCCACACATTTCCAGCTGTTTGATTCCAGATGTCTGGACATTCTTCACATTTGATCTGTCAGTGTTTCTGACTGTACCTTGGTCATGATTAGTTGAAATACTTAATGTGGCCCAGTCTTTGCTCCAGTGGCAAAGGAAAGAACAGATACCAAAATGATTTTGCCAGTATTCAATACCTCCACAGATATCCAGTACTGTCTTTTCATCACGTTTGTGTTGGACCTGTGTTTGGATAACCTCATCTCTCTCTCTGTGGAGATGTAGCTTTCCATGTTTTTCTGTTGTCTTGGTTGTCATAAAAAATGAAAATTCACTTAGAAAAATGGAGCAGAGCAAGATTTTTGCAGTTGTCCACATGACGTACCACGTGGACTTCTTCTGTGGCTGATCCACTTATTTAATGCATGAGAATGCAACGCAAGTTGTATGGTGGCCATTTTTTAAGTTTTGGTCAGAAGGTCCTTACTGTGGCCATCACTTTATTTGCTAAATTTAGGTTAGTAAGCCTCTCATTCTACTGGAACCACAACAAAATAACTTCCTTTCAGGATTTACTCAAGTTTTAAATCCTGTTCTTAATATAAACATTGATGTAATGCTCTTCTTATTCAAGGCAACTCAGTCTGATTGTAGGAAAAGTGTCAAGAACAATGAAAATAACACTTTACCTGGAGATCAGCTTATATTCAGGTGACTCTGTGCATGTAAATGTACCACTCAGAAAGTTGGGAGAGGCTGGCAATGAGACAAGCAGAGAGAGAGTGAAAACACCTACTGTGGCACCTTTTACCCACTGTGTCGGTGCCTCCAGCTCCCTCTCGCCATGCCTCCACTGCTAACCGGCCAACCCCATTTCCTGCATTCAGACTTTCAGGCCCCAGTCTCTGAAGAAGCCTTTGGCCACTCTTGACTCTCGGAAAGTCACTGTGAGGGAGTTCAGGGTGATGTCTGTGACAGTTATTTCTCCCGGACATATGACGGGTCTCCAGATATTTTCTGATGTGCTGCCCTCGTCTGGTCCCGTGGAGCTCCAGCCGTCTGTCCTCTCATGTCCTGGTTGAGGCAGGGACACAGAGGGAGAAAGGCAGAAGGTGAAAAGTGTACATTTACACTAAGACAACTACTGCATCAAGGCTGCCACTCGAGTTCTGAGTTAGCTTGCCTTGACTGATCTGTTTTGATGCATGTTATAAACTGACAGAGTGCACGTGGCTGCTTATGTTTCCCAGAAAACAGAAGAGCACACTACGGTTGGGATTACTGCACGATCATGCAGAACAGTGAATATCAACAAGACCGCTCCCTGTTACTGAACTAGGAGAGGAGGCAATCCCCGTTAAATTCAATTCAAATAGCACCAAATCACAACAAGAGTCACCTCAAGGTGCTTTATATTGTCAGGTACAGACCTTACAATAATACAGAACACCCCATCAATCACACAATCTCCTTTGACCAAGCACTTGGCAAAAGTGGGAAAGAAAAACTCCCTTTTCACAGAAAGGGGAAAAGGTGAGGGTAGAAAGAAGACAGTTTTTGGAGAGACAACAAAAGACACAAGAGAGATTAATAATAACTAATGATCACTAATTACTATAACAACTAATGACTCATAGTGAGTAAATGACAAATCAATCATCCCAAACCATCTCTCTTTATCGGGGCAAAACAATATTTATCAAACATAAACAATTTATCCATCCAGTTTCTTCCACTTATTCAAGCTTGGATCAGGGTTGCAGCAGGATAAACAGGGTATTTCCCCCTATTGTTTTCCACTTCTCTGTGGGGGTTTAAAGATACATACTCTCTCCAGCGAGTTCTGGGTCTACCCTGTGTATGTGTTATTGCAGCTGGGTGGGGAGGAGCCCAGGAGATAGCCTGAGTAGATGTGTGAAAATTTGTAACACAAACAATTGTGCATTCACAGACTTACACTGTGGCCTGGACACCCTTCTGGATAACACTAGCATTAAGAGAACAGCATGATAGTCTGCTGACAGCTGGGAGATGCTCTGTCACTACAGTATATTTACAGAACAGAGAGATGGAGGATGAAGAACAAAGACTAGAGTTACACTAGAAGTGCTGAAAGGTGGTGTAGCCCATCTTCCAGCCTATGATGGGTGGGAGAGGTGACCTTGATATGGATCAGCAGAAGAAAATGGACGGATGGTATCTCATATTGAAAAACAACTGCACATGGATGGGACTTATCGTTGATCAGAAGGACAGCAAGGTAGAAACAACAGGAACTGCAACAACAGACATGTATAGTAGGTGATTCTCAGCCACCTGTAAACGTGAGTGTGTGGTTGCTCTTCTCTCTGTGTTAGTCACTTGATTGATGGGCTTAAGCCCCTCTCCCCCTGACTCGGGTCTTTGCACTCCAAACAGCAGAACAAGCTACTTAAAACCTTAGAAAAGGACTAGTCAGTGAGGGTCGATTGGGACAAAAACAACCCGGTGTCAATGCTCGTATCAAGTTAATGTAGTCAGTTAATTAAAAAAAGCAATAACAAAGATAGACAAGTCATTCTTTTCATCTATTAAATACAGTTGCTTGTTTATTAACTGGCCATGACCTCCTGTCATTTCATGAGAGCATCCCAGAGGCAAACGCAGCTGATTAGAGTCCACTGGCTGACCAAGTGACACACATACCATTTAAAATGCCATCGCTCTCCTTTGCTGTGTTCTTCTGAGTCTCCTCTTGCTCCTCCTCCCTGTCCTCATCATCTTCCATGCTGTTCTCTTCCTCGTCCTCCTCCTCCTCGTCTTCCTCTCCATGCTCTTCCCAGTTCTCTTGTCTTGGACTTGGAGGGTTTGAGTTAAAGCATCTGAACTCCTTCGTCCTCAGTCTGTGTTGTGATTCCTGTCTGTACGGCTGATGGTCATCCTCGGAGAGCAGAGAGCGTGTCAGAGACAGACGCAGGCGCGGTGCAGGCTTTTCGGGAATCTTGTGAGCGCTGCGGAGATCCATGGTGTAGACAGTATTCTGAATCAAGATCAAACAGAAAAAGAAAAAAAGAGTAACGTCATTGTCAGGCCCCAATGAGAGAAACACAGTTTGAATTTTATATATATATAATTTTGTAATCAAATTCCAAACTTTACCTGCAGAAGGATTCTTTTGGATTTGGCTCCTTTCCTTCTGGGACCCAGAGCTCGTTCTCTCTGTTCTCTGGAAAAACCAAGCAGACCTTTGTCAGGCAGGAAAAGCATCCAAGCCAAATTGTGCGCTCTGACTCGGGGTCAGAAAGTCTGAAAAGAGCTGTACTGTAATGTTGGGAAGCTTTGAGGTACTACATTAGACAATAACCACTCAAACTACGCCATGTGTGCCATCATACATAGGGACACTGTGCATTAACAACAACACAACTGTTGCTCACCACCGAACAACTTTGGCCCCTCCCTAATTAATTCAAGCTGAAAGGTTGCGATTGTGACATTTTGGAATCACTGCAGACGCACAAATGTAAATGGTCAGAGAGGGGCTTTCAAGGAGGCTTCTAAAAATAGTCTTCCAGTGTTGCCCAAGGAGACTACCTACATGCTTTACTTCAATATTCGTCCAAAAATTATATAAAAAATTATATATGTGTGTCTGAGTGTGTGTGTGTGTGTGTGTGTGTGTGTGTGTGTGTATGTTGTTTAGCAATTCTCCTTTCAGAAATCACCAACATGTATATGATTATAGAACCAAGTACCAATTTAGAGGTTATACAAACAAATAAGAAGAAATCTTATGTCTTATTTCAAATGTCATAGTTAAATGCAAATTTCTGTCTATGTTTTTATATGTGCTTTTTGATGATTTATAATGATTTGTAAATCCAAATAACTGAATTCTACATGTGTATAAAATCAAGCCCCTCAGCATGCAGACTGCTTTTACAAACATTGAAAGAATGGGTCGCTCTCAGTGAATTCCAGGATCGTACTGTGATAGGATGAAACCTGTGCAACGAGTCCAGTCGTGGAATTTTCTTGCTATTAAATGTTCCACAGTCAACTGTTAGTGTTATTATAACAAAGTGGAAGCGACTGGAGGAAACAATGACAACTCAGCCAAGAAAAATCAGCAGTGCGGTAGCAGTGCGGTCAGCAGATGCTGAGGCACATACTGCACAGAGATCACCTACTTTCTGCAGAGTCAGTCGCTACAGACCTCTAAACTTCATGTGGCCTTTAGATTAGCTCAAGAACAGTGTGTAGAGAGCTTCATGGAATGGTTTTCCAGGGTCAAGCAGATACATCCAAGCCTTACATCACCAAGCCCAATGCAAAGCGTTGAATAAGGATGTGTAAAGCACCCTGCCACTGGACTCTAGAGCAGCCCAGACCCTTTGCATCTCTAAATCCCTATTCTCTGTCTAGTAAACCAATGGACAAGTCTGGGTTTGGTGACTGCCTGGAGATCAGTACTTTGTGCATTGTGCCAAGTGACAACGTCCAGGCCTTCTCATCCAGCATCATTGTCTGATCTCACAAATGCCCTTCTGGAAGAATTATCAAACATTCCTATAAACACGCTCATAAAACTTGTGGAAAGCCATCCCAGAAGATCTGAAGCTGCTGAAGCTACAGAGGGTGGGCAAACATCATATTAAACCCTATAGATTAAGAATGGGATGTGAGTCAAGTTTATATGTGCGTGAAGGCAGATGAACAAATACTTTTGGCAATATAGTAAAACTGCTGGATTATCAGATTCAGAGTGTATGCAACTGCCAACTTGACCCCATTCAAGTGCAGACAGATATCAGACTGATAACACACTGCCTCCAAGGGGAAACCCTAAAAATATAATTTGTATCTATATACGTATATATATGCACACATTTATAAACAAAAATTAGACTCTGCATGTCAGTTTGTGTTAAATAAAGGAGCAAAGTACAAAGGTGAAAAAATAAATGACAAATGGTGGCTGAAGGCAGCCTTACTTCTCTTCGTAGGCCTGAACCAAGCGCCGGTCCAGAATGTGTTCCTCAGGTTCCCAAGTGCTGTACCTGTAGGAGGATGCAAAACATATATAAAAGCTTTCTTCGTTTTTCAATGACCTCCATAAATAATTTATTATTATAATCATTTAGGTAATTAAAATCAGTCTGTTGATTCATTTAAAAACAAGGCCAAAGTGCTGACACAGTGTCTTTATTGTATTTCTAAATCAGAAAAACAAACTTTAGAACTCTAGTTAAAATAAATTCTTGCCCTGGTGTAACTTTTCAAAACTGCATTTCTATATTTTTTAGTATGTTGATATTTACAACATTAAAACCACTGACAGCTTAAGTGAAAAACACTGATCGTCTGCATACAATAAAAAGTTCTTCTGGGAACCCTTAGATTTTAACATTCATGTGGATGTCACCTGACACGTACCACCCACGTAAATATTGCTCCATGGTAACTACACTCCCTGACGATAGCGGCTTACCCCGGGAGAATAATGTGCCCGTGCACACTGCAAAAATTGCTCAGGAATGACTCGAGGAACACGACAAAGATCCCAAAGCGTTCACCCCCTCCATGCTCCCAAGATCTCAATACAATCGAACAAGAGGACCTACCCTACAACCCAAACAGGGCCCAAAGAAGGACACTCCCAGAGATCCTGTGTCCATGCCCCAATGGGTGGCAGCACTAAGGGGACCTACAGAGTATCAGGCAGGTGGTTTTAATGCTGTCGTGGGTCAGAGTATACACAACCCCATTCCCACAAAGTCAATACACAAAAAAATCCCATTTAAAACCTGCATTTAAGTTGAAATAAAACAAGGACGACATATTGAATGTTTAATTGATCGAGAGGTTTTTATTATTATAAAACCCAATTCTCATTTTAAATTCATGCATGGTGTCAGTAACATATTTCAATAAAAGCTGGATCATAAGGATGAGCACCACTGTGTTCTTTTAACAACACTAACTGTTTAGGGACTGAGAAAAGCAGCTGCTGTAGTCAAGAAAGGAAAGTATTTACCCACTGTTGCTTGATATATAACTCCTTCCTCTTGCTTTTTAATATGTCTCTATGGCTCTTTAATAATGATGGCTCTTTATTAGAAACTGATTCTGCTGTAATACATGTCAAAACAGTTTGTTACTCTCTTCTACAATAAAACAGCCCGTCCCTGAAGAAGTAGTGGTCTGGATGGTAGTATACATAGATTGCTCCAAAATCTATAGTATGGTTCAGCATTAATGGTGCCTTAGCAGAAGTGCAGATTAAATGTGCCACTGTACATCTTGTTGTGCTCATAACAAACCAAACAGTTCCTCTACCTTTTAGCCTGGAGGACACAGCAGCCATAATTTCAAGAAAGAATTTTAAATTCTGCCTTATCAGACCGTAAAACAAATTTTCCCTTTGCCTCAGTCCATCCAAAGTGAGTTTACGTCTAGAGAAAGTGACAGTTTGAAGATTTTCACAATAAGACTGTGTCAATCTTTAATCCAGAGCTATCTAAGAGCCTGATAACTATGGTCATTCAATACAGGTTCTCCCCTGCATAGCTTTTCTCTGAATACCATCCATCCATTCTCTTCTGCTTATCCTTGTCAGGGTCGTAGGGGGTGGAGCCTATCCCAGGTACCATAGAGCAAGAGGGAGGGTACACCCTGGACAGGTCGCCAGTCCGTCACAGGGTTAACACATAGAGAGAGACAATCATTCCCAGCTATGGGCACTTTAGAATCATTAATTAACCTAACCCCACTAACTGCGTTCTTAGGAAGGCAGAGTACCCAGGGAGAACATGCAAACTCCACACAGGAAGGCCCGAGCCAGATGGTAGCCTGGTGGAATGGAACTCAGGACCTTCTTGCTGTGAGGCTACAGTGCTAATCACCACGCCACACCATATGTGATGAAATCCTCTAATTCTCTGAAATTTTGCTCTGACAAACATTCTTACAGTGTCAAAATGCCAAAGCACAGACCTCGCCTATAGGATGTCCTATTATCCAATCATACTGCTACTGTACATTAACTGATTTGTCATGAGATCATCCTGTTTTTGTTGTCCCTGTTTCAACTTTTCTGAAAGATGCAGCTTGCATCCAATTGAAAATGGGCATGTTTTTCAACAAATTACTACATTTCTAATTTCACAACATCTGATGCATTGTTTATATACACTTTTAAAAAGATAAATATGATTGATTGCAATGTTGAACAGTGTGTTTATGTGGAGAGTAAGTCTTGGCCCAACTGGCATTTCTTCACATTTTGCTAGGAATATGAGAAACAGGTGCTGGAAATTATTGTAACATGTGCAACAATGCACAGAAATTCAGTCTGTAGTCAAAATCTAAGTTTGCACACTTTTAACAAGCCATAAGGTCCATATATAATATGACCAACTTTATTCTTCATATAGTTTGAAGTGTTTTGGGCAAGCTTTCTTGTAATGTTTTAAACTTTAGGAATAGCTCTCCGGGCTTCTTGAAGGATACTCCAAAGCTCTTTTTTGGATGCTAGTTGTGTTTTACCTTCAGAAAGCCAAAGGACTACTGTTCAAAACCACTTTCAAAAAGTTACAGGCAAAACTGGGTCCTGTTAAGTACAATATTAAAAAAAAAAAAAAAAAAAAAAAAGAGGGCTGGCTCAAGACTTTTGCAGACCACTCTGTGAGTCACATTCAGTTCCATTTCATGTTATCCATCTTATTCTTCTAATCTACATACTCACTTTGGAGGCCATCCTTTCCACTTCAGCAGATACTCCACATTCCCCTGTGGAGACAAAGTTTCAGAGCAGCTTCAAATAGAGAGTAGTGTTTGTCCCCCCCCCTGTTTTGAACTGTTTAAGTAATTGAAGAAACAAATTACAAGCCAAAAAAAACAAAAAACAAAAAACAAAACTTTCTGCTCTTCTCCTCCACACAGTGGATCTTGTGACCTACTGTGAGTGCCTTCACCTCCAGGTTGGGAACCACTGCCAAGGACAATGAAATCAGCCCATCAACAATTACCTCATCTCTCAGATGCACAACTTAAGGGAGTGCATCGCTATTCTGTGCAGCATTTTCACATTTAAACTGATTTAACTGCCTGGATGTGATATCGCGGGGCCAGGCAGTTAGATTTGATGGTATCAGGTTGTTCAGGTCAAAATGTCAAACACATAAAGGTTGTAACTGTCAGGGCTCTGTGTGCAGGCGGATGGAGAGGAGGATCCAAATGAGAGACTCTGACACTGAATACAACTCAAAACCTCAGCTTTATTGCTGGCATGAAGACAAAACATGAAGTGACCACTGAATACTGAGAACAGAAACACACAGGCATAATCTGATGGTACGACGCGACACTGAGCACAGGAAAACACAGGGCTAATATACACAGGGTGGTAATCAGGGAATGGGCAACAGGAGGGAGACACAGCTGGGAGAAATTGGACTATACGAGACAGGGGAGCAGTAGAACTGAACACACTCACATGAGACACAGACCTTCACAATAAAACAGGAAACCACTAAAGAAGGACGCAGACAGAATATAA
This sequence comes from Simochromis diagramma, assembly GCF_900408965.1. Lineage (NCBI taxonomy): Eukaryota > Metazoa > Chordata > Actinopteri > Cichliformes > Cichlidae > Simochromis > Simochromis diagramma. The sequence goes on along the minus strand of NW_024386920.1, from coordinate 248,680 downwards.
CACATGCAACTCAAATACATGAAACAACAAATCCTTAAACACGGATAAACAGAAACATGTAACTCTAATAATAATAATAATAATAATAGAAACAAAACAATCATTCAAAACCAAAAGAACTCAAAATGCTGGGTCGAACCTGACCCAGAACCGTGACAGTACCCCCCCCCCCCCCTCCAAGGGCTGGTTCCCGACAGCCCTAAACAAAAAAAAACAAAACAAAACAACAGAGCACCAGACCAGGGCGGGCGAGGGGGTCCAGGAAGGAGGGTCCAAAACAAAAAACAAGGAGCACAAGAGTCCAAGAACACAGGAAAACAGATCAAAACCAAACTAGAGCTGAACCGGAGTCCATGAAAAGTTCAGGGGGTCGACCCGGAGGTCGACAGCACAAGGGCCAAAACAGTTCAGGGGACCGACCGTGCGGACAGCAGCGGTGGCAACACCGATGAAGCAAATCCAGGGGCCGGCCACGCGGAAAGCAGTGGCGGCGACAAAGCAGGTCCGGATGCTGACCGCAAAGCCAGCGACGAACTCTCTCCGGGGGCCGGCCTCCACGGCCATAACGCACAACTAGAGGCCTGGAAAGCGGCCGGCAGACGCGTGGTGGAACAGGCCAAGCTGGATCCGATGATGGTGTGGCAACCGCAGGACCAGATGAGGCTGGACCAGGCGTGGAGGAGGCTTGACCACAGAGGCGGAACCTGACGGCAGCGTGGTGGCTGCGGAACCTGACGGCGATGCTGCAGGCGGTGATGCTGCAGGTAACAATGTGGATGCTGCAGGCGGTGATGCTGCAGGCGACTATGTGGAAGTAGCTGATGATGATGCTGCTGCAGGTGATGGTGTAGAAGTCGCAGGGGATGATACAGCAGGTGATGGCTGAACATACTTCCCCGGACCGTCAGCAGACATGAGGATGTGCTGGCTGGGTCCTCCAGGACCCCCAGCAGACGAGGCGCGGTGCTGGACGGGCTCCTCGGGCCCTCCAGCTGACGAGGCACGAGGCTGGACGGGCGCCTCGGGCTCTCCAGCTGGAGCAGATGCAGGGCCAGAGCCAATTGGGACCCCTGGCTGAGGGTGAAGATGAGTGGCTGACTGAATGGGTGAAAGCACTGGGGCCTGAACTGATGACAAAGTTAATGATTCCTCTACCAGCTGAGCTACTGACTGGGCTGTGGACTGTAACAAAGTTTGTAGTAAGTCTGGTTTTGGTAATGACTGAGCTATGGGTAGCGGGGCTGAATGTGGTGGAGACTGAGCTAGGGACTGCAATAGAGGTTGTAGTGACGGTGGTTGTGAAGGTGACTGAGCTAATCCTCCTGAGCCTTCTGAACATGAGAAAAACTGCTGGACGGGCTCACCTGAGCCTCCAGCGGACACAGGAACAGGTGCTGGCACCAGCTGAACACCAGCCCCTCCCACCCGAGGAACTGAAATGGGTGGAGGGGAACGCTGGGCCCCGAGCTACCCTGGGAGCAGGAACAGGAGGAGAGAGAGAAGCTCAGGAACGGCCTCAAAAAGCACAATATTGCCAACTGGGTCTGGGCATATAGTCTTTGCAGAGTGGGCAACCTCAGACACATCCAACAGGGATACAGAACAGTCCCTAGGAGGAGCCACAGTCTTAATAGATTGTAGAAAGGGGCAACTAGGGAGCAGACAGCCTCTTCCTTCAGAGAGCCCAAGTTACAGCCTGCAATCTCCGTCCCTACCAACTGCCTGTGCCCTTGATGAAAAGTACATGGCTGAAAAGCTGACTTAGAAACATTAACCACCTCCCTTTCAGCTGACTTGAAAACAGAACTTGCAGCCTCCGGAAATTTCACAGCAGTCCGAAAATTTCTCCCCCCAGATTCAAGTAAAGTAGTCTTAGTCATTTTAACACTGGGTTCAGATTGTGCCGAATGAAAACCGGTTCTTAAATCCTCAGAGCAGGAGTTCACAGAGTTAACAAACACAGACTCAACTACCTCTAAGTTAGCAGATTTAGATTCACTTGCATGGCAGGTAGCCTTCAGGGTCTTAGGGGTGGATTTATTGTTCGTTACATTCATGAGTTCAGGAGGAGCATGAGAAAAACAGTCTGTTGCTCACCACTGCTGATTGTCCAGAGGAAGCGGAGCGACGGCTGCGTGAGCGTCGCTCACTCTGGGAGGAGGGAGGTAAGCCAGACTGCGAATCCTCCTGCAAACCGGACCGAAAGTCTTTCGGTGGGCCGGGCTGGGACGAAGAAGCGGGAAGTTTGTGTAGCTCCGAACGTGGAAGTCCCAAAAACAAAGCAAAGGACTGCAGTGGAGTAAGCCCAGTGTCTTCCACCACATAATCCTTCTTTCGCCACTGCTTGCCCCTCCTGCAGGGCCTGAATTCCAAGAGCAGCGGCAGAGTGACACCAAAAAACTGAGGAGCTGCTGCCTTTGAGAGAGAGCACTTGCCCCCTCGCATCCCTGACGGAACAACTGATGGAACGGCGGTAGCCATCGCAGTTTGGAAGCTGCGGGGCCCACCCAGAGCCAAACAAGACCCATCAAAGGGTGACTCGTGCTCCCAGGTACACCTAGCCTCCTGCCTCTCCCTCTCCTTGAGGAAGGTAGAAACTGCGGGTCGCCGATACCACACGGAGTCCGCTGGATCCATTACTGGTCGCGTCGTTCTGTCAGGGCTCTGTGTGCAGGCGGATGGAGAGGAGGATCCAAATGCGAGACTCGGACACTGAATACAACTCAAAACCTCAGCTTTATTGCTGGCATGAAGACAAAACATGAAGTGACTGCTGAATACTGAGAACAGAAACACACAGGCATAATCTGATGGTACGACACGACACTGAGCACAGGAAAACACAGGGCTAATATACACAGGGTGGTAATCAGGGAATGGGCAACAGGAGGGAGACACAGCTGGGAGAAATTGGACTATACGAGACAGGGGAGCAGTAGAACTGAACACACTCACATGAGACACAGACCTTCACAATAAAACAGGAAACAAGAAACCACTAAACAAAGACGCAGACAGAGAGGCAGACAGAATATAACACATGCAACTCAAACAATACATGAAACAACAAATCCTTAAACACGGATAAACAAAAAACATGGAACTCTAATAATAATAATCATCATAGCATCAGAGAAACAAAACAATCATTCAAAAATAAACCAAAACATAAGAACTCAAAATGCTGGGTCGAACCTGACCCAGAACCGTGACAGTAACTTTTCCATCAGTGTCTTGGATTTCATTGAAATGTGCAGTTTGCTACAACCAGAGGTGGTTTCTTTCTTTGTGGTACATAGTAAGTTTGTCTCTTTTAAGCTTTTATGTGTGAAACTATATAAACAACATTAGAAATCCTAAATGTCACACATTATACAAGTATATCACATGAAAACACAGTAGCATGACTACAAATCTGAAATGGAACAAATCAAACTTGAAATTAGTTTATTTAATGATTATCTGTTATTTCTTATCTATTTCAGGCCTCGTCGCATTCTCGTTAAATGTGCAGGAAGATGTTGCCATGATGTCATCAGAAGATATCTATAATTAACACAATTCAAAATGTATTGTATGTTTTCCACATACTAGCGAATCTACTCAGATTAGTCATCCTCTGTGACATCATCCAATAATAACTTCCAGGCTCTCAACGGTATTCTCAGTCGGTGAAATCACCGCTTTTCCCCGACTTCATTTTAATCACTAGTTACACATACACAAAAAAAGACTGTATGATTAAAAGCACCTCTTATGTTTGACTGTAATAAATACATTTATTACCTATCATTTCTAAACCTTGTAATAAGATCACATAAATATTAGAGCCAATATAGAATTTAAAGACTGATACTGATATTTGATGTTTTAAATATCTGATATATTGGCCAACATATCAACATACGACTACTATACTAATACTACTACAATATACTACACAAGAAATGACTTTAATGTTAGTCGTTATTTATGAATACAGTTTAAAAATAATCTTGTTTTATTGTCACAAGTTGGGGATTATACATGTGCTGCGAGCCTGATGCACTCAGATCCACTGGTTGCTGGTTGTTGTTATGATGTTGCAGAGAACTCTGTTGGATAAACTATGCAACATTAACAGTTACAACATGGATGAAGGTTCTCTCATCTCTTCTTCACTTTTTACATTTTCATTCCTTGACTGCTATAAATGCTGATTCTGACATATCAGCAAATCGCTAATTTCACTTGGGAAACAAGTATGTAAGTGGATCTTTAGCATTGTATTTATATTCTGTATATTAGTTGTTGACACTGGTGGAAACCACTAGTTTCACCCCCCCCCCTCCACTCCTGTGCCCTGCGAGTAAACAAAGGCGTCGCGCCTGCACATGTCAATACAACACGGTAACTTAGACCCAAACACAATTAGCGAGCAAATGGGCCCAAAGGCAGAGTATTTTGGGGTTGATAGCGCGTCCTCCTTCAAGCCTTATAAGCCAAACACCTGACACTTTAAGCTGTAGTACAGGAACAACAGTCTCCGTGTCAAATTAAAGGGACATCCCCCGCTCACCTGCTCCCTCAATACACTCCGCAATTAGATAACCAGCTTAGAAACGCTGCTCTCCTCGTTTAATCTCCAAAGCTTTCATTAGCATCTTTAAAGTAGCATTCTGGTTCACCAAAAGAAAAAAAAAGCGTGTCTCCTTAAAGTGCTGAGAGCTAGAGAGGCTGATAATTTGGCCGCATTTTGTTTTTTACACGCTTACCTTTCTAACTCTTTTCTTGACGATTGATTCCACTGCAAACACTTGCTCTCCGATCGCTGACAGCTCCATCTCTTCGCACGCCGCCGTCCGCTGGCTTTTAACTGTCAAAGTAACGTCCCTCTCCCCGACAAACTAAGCTAACGTTAACTGCGTATGACAGCCCTCCCTCGGATACGTCTTCTTCCACGCGTGTCTCCTTCGGCTGCCTCGTTTTCCTGAAAGTTTAAAGGCCCATTTATCCAGAGCGACTTCCTTTTGCTGGCTCTTTCCATGCGTCCAGTGACTTTACAAAATCTGCGACACATCTGCACACCGCTTCGCGCGCGCCCGCTCTGGCCCAAAGCGCGTTTCCGGCGCGCGCCACCAGCTTCCCCATCATCCTTATTATGCAGCGTGTATACGGATACCAAAGACGGTGATAGTACTTTCCCCCTCTGCTTCACTTAAAGCAGCAGCACCGTAGTATAAACAGTCATTCTTTTATTATAATATTTATGATATAATATCGTTATTACATGTATGGAAGCTGCTCATTTTTAAGTATGCACTTAAAGTAAGCCAGCTTTCAAAGGGTTAGTACCTGAGGTGTAGAGGAATAAACGAACATTAGCTTGGCATTTCTTGAGTCTGTACTTTTATTGTGACATATCTGATCACAGAATTATGACGTTGATCTTGGTGAGAGGGTCCTTTTAGTGTTTGGTGGAACAACTCAGGTGTCTAACGTGTAAATAGGGGGCCCAACCAAACTTTGCTTTTATGCAGGTCTGGGCTTGCAAAGCAAATGTTTAATGTTTAACTGTAAACCTTCATGTTCTTCATGTTGGAGAGGAGGTAGGGATACAGCTGTCAGATGGAGTTATCATTTTTTTAAACAACATTATTAGTGAATCTCAGAAAATTAGAATATTGTAAAAATGTTTATGTCCCCACATTTAGTTCAAAAAGGCAAGCTTTCATTTATTATATATGCATTACATGTAAGGTGAAATATATTGTATTTTCTCTGTTATAATTTATATTATTGCATTTTTTGACTTACAAAAATCTTTTGAGTTTGATGAGTCCGCCAGTATCAATACTGTGTCTAGTTCAGCACATGCAACCACTGTTCAGTAGCTCAGCGATCTTCCCCAATCATGAGGAAGACTGCTGACTTGACAGTTGTCCAGAGCCACAGAAGGTCATTGCTGCATAGACTGTCTGTCGGAAAAAGTGGACAAACAAAAAGGATGACCAGTCTTCAGATGATTGTGCGTTAGAAGAGCTTTGCAATCAGTGGACTGTAGCTGGTGTTAGTGCATTAGGAGGCACCACAAGCAGACATCTTTAGGAATAGCGGGGAACAGTCGCACACTAATTTTTAGCACTTCATTTTGAAATTAAGGCCGTAGAGCACACGAGTCACATACAACTCACTTTGATCTTAGGTGCGATGGCGCAGTGACATTACAGGATAAATGTGTAAAATTACAGAAAGAGTTTGGGTAGTTTATTGCCCAGGCTGTCCTGTTTTTTTTTTTTTTTTAATCATTAATTCACAGAAATGTTTCTTCCGTGAATTATTTTACTGTGGACTCACAGAAAAATAAATAAATAAATAAAAAATTAAAAAAAACTTACATGATTTAATTTAATAATTTGGTGTAGTATTAATGGTATTTATTTTGGGCGGTGCTGAGGTCTTTACCAATAGGAAAAGCTTTCAAACTAAAAGTTCAAAAACTATCCTCCACTTAATGTTTTCCAAAGTCTTTGCTGGGCTGATCCTGCTCCCTGGGCCTTATAGTTGTTTGGAGGAAGAGTGGGAGAGGCACAGAATCCAGTGGGAAGTTTCCACGGTCTGTGATGATGCTGATGTTGTTGGTGGCTGGCCCACTGTGTGTTATGAAGTCCAAAGTCAACACAATCGTCTTCATGGTTCCATCTGTTGACATGCGTTATGGAAACACAGATCTCCTTTTCCAGTAGGACTTAGCATCTACCTCCAGTGCCAGAACTGCTACCGAATGTTGAACACCTTATTGTGTTTCATTGGCCAACCAGCTCCTGACCTGAACCCCGTAGAGAATTCATCTACAGGGTTCAGTTAGTGTTAAGAGGAACATGACAAACACATGATTCAAAATACAGATGATCTGAAGGCTGCTGTCAAAGCCACCTGGGCTTCAATAACACCTCAGCAGAGCCACGATGCACTAATGCAGCAGTTCTTGGTAAAGGAGTCCAAACAAAAAACTGAGTAGAAGTGAACAAACTTTTCAAGAGAAAAATAGTCTGAAAAATTGGATTTCTGATTTTCATGAGCTTACATGAAGATCAAGTTGGGGGGAGAAAAAGATTTGAAATATTTCACTTGAAGTATGACGAATATATAAGGTATGAAGGCTTACATTCTCTGACGCACCACAATTTCCCTGTGAAATGAACAAATGTTCTAAAGGGCAACATGTCATTGTAAAAGTGAGACATACTTTCCACACACTCACTGAGGCTCAGAATAGCAACATTATAATCTACATGTAACCCAACAATGACCCTTTGAAAGCAAATAGACACCCATTTAATACACCCACACACCAGCTTATACATAAAGTGCCAATATAAGCATTTTATTTCTATTGAAAAGAAAATTACAGTGACAATCAGGGTCCTTTAATAGGAAGGGCTAAATGGATTGTCATGGCAAAAAAAAAAAAAAGAAGAAAAAGGCAAATGCTGAGTGCAAATGTGCCACACTAGTCACGACGTGATTGGGCTGAAAACTCTCCACAAATTACTGACGATTGCTCGGCTTGGATATAACGAGGCGGTGATGGCCAACAGCCTGCGCTGGAGTCACTCTAAAATAAGACATGCACCATTAAAATAAAGTAAATCTTTTTTTCCTATAAAAGTCATTTCAAACGTTTGAATAGAACATAAAGTCCTTGGCGGCAAAACTGAAAATATCATTACAGATTAGTTTCTTTGCTTACTGGATTTCTCGTCGGTGCTTTGGAATTAACCTCCTGAAGTGGCGCCAAACTGCACAGCCCCCCCGTCAATATTTCAGAGCAACGTATATCTATATGTTTCTTTCAATGTAAACAAGTTAAGGCCAATATTGTCGTCAACAGACAATACATTTATAGTAGCAAACAGTTTTAACAGTTGATAAATACGAAAAGCTACAACAGCAGAATCTCTCATTAGGCTCATTTCACTACACTTTCCCACAGCACGCGTAAAGGCTGGAAATTTGGGACACTTTCCGACTTACACTTTCTTTACCTGACACCTCCTAAAGATCTTCAAGCTTCTTTTTTTTTTAAGTTTCATTTCCCCTAAGCCACCAACAAAATCTTCCACAGATTGAAACTTCACGCAACAGAAGCAGCTGCGTAAGACTTGGTGGGACAATCGTTGACATTCTCTCAGAGCTGTATTTTGGCAATGTTTGGCAGGATATTTATGAGAGGATACAGAGAAGGAGAATCTCTGCATAGGCTGAGCTCCAGTGCTACTGAGGACTGCTGTGGTGGGGACACTCGCAAGCCAAAGTAAGAGGTAGGGTGGGGGCTACAGTGGGTTGATAACTGTTGTGTCATCTGCGTGAAAGATCACTTTGAAGACGTTTAACAAATGTTGGTGGCTCTGAGTAGAAGTCGGTGATGGAGGGAAACAAAATTATTTCCTCATATGCATGATCTCTCGTTAACTGGCGTACAGAGCCCAACTGGTATCTGACTTAACTGATATTTTTAGACGACACTCACCTATTACAGATATCTCAGTATCAGTATGATATGTGCAGTAACCTTTGTTTTTTTTTAAATATTACTGTTTCTTTAAGGAAAATAATGGAGAAAGGGATGTGTCGGGCAATTACGGCGACATTACAGAGTTTTACACACTCCCATTCTTTTGCCTTTAATACAATGCCATATTGCACCTCAGCAGATCTGAATTAACAACAAAAGCAATTCCTCCTCTAATTTGACACATGTTTTATATGCTGTATATGTATATGTAGAATACATATACATAAAAAAGCAACCCATCAGGAACAAATCGGCCTCTGCAAAATATGGTGAAGTTTTTTCATTTTGCACTATGGAACAGGCTTTGCTGGTACACTTTTATCTATCCTTTAGACTTACATTTGAAATGTCACACTAAATTGATTATTATATGCTGATGTAAAAGAATCCTGCTAAAGGTAAACACCACCTTTTCAGATATGCAAACTTAACTCTGTTGCAGTGATACTCTAACTTTGGGAGCAGCCAGGTTAAAGATACAAACTAAAACTAACTTATATAAATGTGATTTGGTTTTTTTTTTAGGGAAACTGGACAAACTGAAGGTTGATGACTCTTGTGCTGACCAGTGTTTAAGCTAAATTAAAGCTGGACCCATTTTGATTAATGATTGATTTAAAAGGAAAAAACAGTCATGGGGCATTGGCTTCTTAATCAAGGCATGCTATAGGAAGTTTGAGACTTCAGAAAAACTGGATAGGTGATGATGGTATGTCTTGCTTGACTGAAAATTAGGCGAACATCCACTAGAGGGTCTACTTGGCCAGGGTGCTGTTGCATTGCTTTGTTGCCATATAAAAGTGTTGTGTTGGCAGAGCCTCCGCAGCAAAGGCTCTGTCTGTGCCAGAAATGTTTGGGAGGTGTTGAAGTATACAAAGTTGGCAACGTGATCACTCACCGATTCTTACCAGTGACGTGAAAAAGACAGAGATGGAGTCACGCTGAGGCAACGAAGGGCACGCTTTGGTGAAAGTGATACGGACAAAGAGAAAGAGAGCTTTACAACACGAAGGGAAGGACACAAACACAAAGACACATCAGTGAACGTCATGACAGAAGCGGGGAGGATCACTGAAGGAGACAGGCACATGAACATAGCATTTTTCATAAAGCCTGAACTCGAATGACTTTGGAAACTAGAAAAGTAAAAAGGGAAAAAAAACAAAAGCAAAAGATCAAAACTGACATTGAAAATATGCATCAATATAAAAAAATCCACAAGAATAGCAGAAACAGGATAACACTTCAGAAGTCTTAGCTGTGTCGTGAGAAAGAGCTGTGATTCTTTGATTCTCCCTGTATGTAAAGTGTTTGCTTCCTTCATTGCATTGTATCTCGCCAGATAATTGTCCAGCAATGGCTGTGTAAACAAAACCTCCAAAAAAGGTGTGTGTGTGTGTGTGTAGTAGATATATATCTGCAAGTGTGCATCAAAGGGGTTTGGCTGAGCACAACAATGCTAGTTCCTCTTCCGTTTATTCTGCGATTGGACTGCTGGCCCAGTTAGAGCTGTGGTAGGCTGGTTAAACCCTCAGCCATCAGATCGCCATGTCTGGTGCGCCTCCACTTCCTCTGAGACAACTAGCAGGAGTTCACAGTTCTTCCCTCGTAGCTGCTGGTGGAGAAACTTCCTGAGAATGTGATAAAAATCAAACAAAGAATTACATTTTTTAAAATTAAAGTGAAAGTGATTAAAGCGAAACAACAACAACAAAATTAACAAGGTGTACGCTGATGTAAAGCTTCAATGAATTATTTTTTAGCCCAGCAGAACAAGTTGTAAACCACAAACTGGAGATGTAGCGATAGACCAGCATGTTTGGCCCTAACCAGTGACCCGCCAGTCAGCTTCACATACACTACCGTGAAAGGTTTTAGAACACCCCAATTTTTCCAGTTATTTATTGTAATTCAAGTTGTTCAAGTTCAGTGAATAGCTTGAAATGAACTGCCAGAGGTTAAAAAAAAAAAGTAAAGGTTACCCAAAACTAAAGAAATAATGCAATTTTTCTTAAATGAATTATACTAAAAGGCCTTTTTCATGGAACATAAAATGGGTTAACAATTTAAACTGTTCTGCAGCAACGGAGGTTTATCAAGCCTTGAAACCTGGTGTTCCAACCCTCTGTCTACATAAACACTGGAACACACTGGATCCATACCCTCTTGAGCATCGGTTGAACAGTATTGCGCTGCATAAAATAGTGTGTTGCTACAAAAATGGTGAGAAAAAGGCAATTAATAATGGAAGATGTCTGGCGCACCCAAAGCCACACCTGAATCAGACGACAAGTTTCTGAGAGTTAACAGCTTGCGTGATAGGCGGCTCAGAGGACAACAGCTTCAAGCACAGCTTAATAGTGGTCATAGTAAGCAAGTCTCAGTTTGAACTGTGATGAGGAGACTTCGAGCGGACAAGTTGCAGCAAGAAAAATATAGTTAAGACGTCAGAATAAGACAAAGAGGTTTGCCTGGCCATGAAACATTGCCAATGGACCACTGAAGACTGGAAGATGGTATTATGGTCTGGATCAAAATTTAAAATCATCACACAGGATATTTGTACGGCATCAAGTAGGCGAAAGGACAACTGTCAAACATGGAGGAGGAAGTGTGATGGTCTGGAGCTGTTTTGCTGGACGCAGTGTCGGTGACTTGTACAAAGGGTGTTACCACAGCGCCATGCAGTACCCTCTGGTCAGGGGTTCATCCTACAGCAAGATGATGATCCAAAACATAAGTCCAAGCTATACCAGAGCTACCTCAGGAAAAAAGAACAAGACGGTAAGCTTGAAAACATGGAGTGGCAGCACAGTCTCCAGACTTAAAGCCCATCAAGCTGGTTTGGGATGAACTGGACAGAAGAGTGAAAGCAAAGCAACCTACTGCCACACATTTATGAGAACTTCTGCAACAGATATTGTAAGAACTTTTTGAAGAATATTTGATTTCTATTGTAGAAAGAATGCCACGGGTGTGTTCAGCTGTTATATCTGCCAAAGGTGGCTTTGATGAGTCAAAAGTTTAGAATACATTTTGGTCTATAAGTTGATTCCATGATTATTATTTTTTTAACTCCAATTGCTTATTTGTACTATGCTTTCATCTCAGAGTGCAATGAGACATTAAACTGCATAATTTTCAACTCTAAAACATTTGACTGGTAGTGTATGTCTGATTAAACCGTGTCTTTTCCATGCATGTTCAACTTGCACATAGAGGCTCAGGCAAATAGTCTTTTGCACATTTACAACCACATGCTAACATGTTCTTTTTTTATCTTTATATTTTCAGTGTACACTGAGGGCCATGGGAGCATTGCGATTTCAAATTCCTGTGCATAACTCTACATATGGTCTTTAACAATAAAGCTGACCTTGATTTGACTTTGTTAGTATGTGTATAGAATGGGCAATGTCACCAAGTTTGTCCGAGTAAACCACGGTGTGCCCACCAAGAGACTGCTCGTAACAACAAACCTAATCAAACACTTGAATTACCCTTGACCAGCTGAACATGGACATTTTAAAGAAGCTAACAAAGGAAAAGTGATTAAAGTGAAAGCTATCCAGAGCTTAGAGTCAGCCTCGGTATGATCAGTGAAAAACCCCAAAAAACATTAAAGCAGCCAACAAGGAAAACTTGTTTGGTTAAATGTATAATATATATAAATATATATCAATAACATATCAAATATATCAGGTAAAAGTGGGTGTACAACAACCCATTTTAAGTTGTTTATTAGTTAGTTATTTGTACCTCTTCTTAGTAGCAGGGCTCTTTATTTTTATTGCTTAGGGGAGAGAAGATCCTGCAACTCGTGCACCAGGTATAGCGGAATGGTTCGGTTTGTCCCCAGTATACCTTTTTTGCTTTCTTCTGACCACTACTCATGCTAGGGCCTTCATCTGGGCTTGAATTTTCTCCAGGACGCAGGTCAGATTGACTATGTTTTCTTTTAAAATATTTATCTATTGCTATTACACGCTGCATTATCTCACATGACTATTATGTCATTTCTTCTTTATTTTCTTCTGTTTTACTGGCAGTTGGCAGCCCATTTAATTAGAGCAGGAAGTTGTACTGCCCTCTAGTGGAAGAGAATGTACCTGTTCTGCCCGATCGCTTTGAGCAGCGGTCCCCAACCCCCGGGCCTTGGACCGGTACCGGTCCGTGAGTCGTTTGGTACCGGGCCGCGAGAGTTGAGGCTCAGGTGTGAAATGTATGGTTTTCAGGGTTTTCAGCGTTATTTTGTTATCGTTTTTATCGTTAACTCGATTTTCCTGGGTCTTTTCACGTGTGTTATGAATAAATCTTCTTTTTTTCGGTACCGGTACTAGTTTTATTTTGTTGTATTTATCCGCGACACCCTAAAGGCCGGTCCGTGAAAATATTGTCGGGCAGAAACCGGTCCGTGGCGCAAAAAAGGTTGGGGACCGCTGGCTTAGAGTACTAATCAGGTGGAACCAGATTATCTTCCACAGCACACCTGATCATTTCTCACGGCACACAGTGGTTGGGAAACACTGGTCTACAAGACACAGCCCTCTGCCCTGACCTCTGTCTACACTTTCTGATGAGTTTATAATCTCACTCATTCATTTCAGGACATATGTAATAAAACATTAAGACTATATGGTAAAGTTAGGTCATTCTAAGTAAGTAGCATGAGGTTTTATCACTATAATAGATGGCTAGAACATTTTTGTGGATCAACATGGCTGTCTTGGGCCTTTACAGATCCTCGAGTCATCTAGAATCGTTATGAGGTACATTTCGTCATGAGATGATGAGCTTGATGGTCCGTGCGGCTGTCCGTGTGCCTCTATCGTCTACAGATTTTACATTACAATGCAATAACTATGCATGCACCCCAGGCAGCAGACTTCAAAGAACTACAACAGGAATAACTACTCAGCTGTGATGCATTAGTTGTCCATGTACATGCAGAGCATCATCAAGGCTTCACACTTACTTCTAACATGGAGCTAACTGTACATTTCTCAGCTAGATCCTCTCCACTAGCACATCTATTAGTTTTTAAAACTTTATGACAACAAAATTATAAAACGACACAGCTGCTGCTGCTACACATGCACACACTCCCCATCCCTCTCACCTGAGCTCATCCGGATTGCCAATTGGTTGAGGGCTACGTAGCTTGGAGTCCAAGTTGTAGTAGACTCCTCCCACCTCTCTGACGCCTATCCAGTGCTGGCGCTTAAGCGGCAACCGGAGGGGCCCCCAGCGCAGATTGGACGGTACGTTCAGGATGAAGCCCTCCACGTTGGACAGTTCAATATTGCCAACATCCCTAAAAAAATATATATTTTTAATAATAATAACAACAACAACAATAATAATAATAGTAACATTAATAATAAATATATATTACATGACTATTTGAAAATATTTGTATTTACTTTTTTTAAAGATAATTTTTTTGGCCTTTATTGGATAGAGACAGTGTAGATTGAAAGGAAAGTGGGGATTGAGAGAGGGGAAGACAAAGGGCTGCGGGTCGGACTCGAACCCGGGCCTACTGCTCTCCAGCCATACAGCATTTTTGTTACCTGTCATTATTTGGGCTTGCATTTACTTGAGCAATATATATATATATATATATATATATATATATATATATATATATATATATATACACACATATATATTTATTTTTACATTGAAACTTTCAGCTATGTTCAGATAAAATGCACTTACAAGTGTAGTCACAACACAAAGGTCCATTCTAAGTCAGGAAGTCCGAGAAAAAAAAACCCTGTGATAAACCATCCGCAGTAACAATCACAAGCAAAGCTATTCAGCTACAGTATGTACAGGACATCGCAAGAGACTGCGTAGAATACCAGAGAGAAGCATTCTTGCAGCCAGAAGTTTAAACAAACCAGGGAGGCATATCCATTTTCAAATGAAACAAACAGGTTATATGGCACACATGCTTACAGCACTTCAAAGCACTCTTGATTTTTTATCAGTTCCCATTGATGACTGTAACGAACACTGTGTAACGAACACTGTGTAACTCAACTGCGCTGACCTTTGTGCAGTTTGTGTAGCAAACTTTGCATCTGTCAAAATTCAAAACTGTCATTAACTGGCAAACGAAGACTGAAGTGGAGACTGTGAAGTTTTAGTGCTTGAATGCCTGCCACACCTACGCTCCAGTATCAGAGCACACTTCTAAACACAGTTGACTGTACACTGATGATAATACTACACGAGGACAACGATCAACCAATCAGATTTAATAAAAACTCAGAGTTTGTGGGTTTTCTGCTCCAGAAATAGCGCTAACTTAAACTCGGGGTCTATTATTGGAGTAACAGACTCTGAGACCGCTGGCAGGTTTTCTTCAACAAACTCTGAGCACATACTGAAATGTATTAATTTAAGAAGTTTACAAATATTATAATCCCACTGATATGTTAGTTTAGTATTTGTTCTATTTAACCTGAGTGCTTATATAATTGATCTTTTCATCTGTGATTCTGTGGACAATAAGTCATCTCTGGGGCTGTCTGGTGAGGGTTCTCGTTGAGGGACATTCACTTTTCTGGATTAAAACGAAGGCTCTGCGTTTTCTTTACCCAATGCTGGTACCTTTTTTTTTTCATTACACATGCTGAACTGCTAGAAAAAAACTCAAGAGTTTTTTTTAAACCTGCTCTGTGGATCAGGGCACCAGATTTCCTTGTCTTATCAATCACTTGTCCTCTCATAAGTGACCTTATTATTTTGCTCCCTTCCAAAAATAAATGATATTTATAAATACTCCAGTTGTGGGTTGGAGCTTTTAAGCACACTTTTTTCACTGTGGTCCAAATACTTAAAAATATCTTGGCTGCAAGTGTTTACCGCATCAAAAATCCCCTGTGAGTAGAGTTATAAAAACAGCCTCAGGTCACAGGAACTTCATAAACATAACCAAAGAATAAAAAGAAGTCATGTCTTCTCTTGTCGAGAAATCCAAAATGAGAGAGCGCTTAAGTGCTAGTCCATTCATCGCGTTGTTTTCTCGCCTCAGTCTCCGGTTAACGTGCCAGCAACCGAATGTTTACAACATGTAAGCATGTAAAGCCTTAGTTACATGCAAAAAAGAGGTGAATCTCCACTGTGTTATGCCAAACAACAACAGCGCGCATCTGCAGAGCTCAAAAAGAGAAAAACAGGAATGGGTTTTATCGATATAGCAAGTCTGTGTTTGGTGCTGCTGTCAACAGTCATGTAAGACTGATAATGAAGGAAGAAGGAATGCTGATAAAACCGACTCAAACTTTATCAACCACAGGAAGCACTGACTAATCACAGGGATCACTCAGGACCCTGCTGATGAGGTGGCTGAGGTGCAGATGAAAACAAGGGGTGCCTCCTTTTTAGTATTGACAATATACAGTGGGGCAAAAAAGTATTTAGTCAGCCACCGATTGTGCAAGTTCCCCCACTTAAAATGATGACAGAGGTCAGTAATTTGCACCAGAGGTACACTTCAACTGTGAGAGACAGAATGTGAAAAAAAAATCCATGAATTCACATGGTAGGATTTGTAAAGAATTTATTCGTAAATCAGGGTGGAAAATAAGTATTTGGTCACCTCAAACAAGGAAAATCTCTGGCTCTCACAGACCTGTAACGTCTTCTGTAAGAAGCTTTTCTGTCCCCCACTCGTTACCTGTATGAATGGCACCTGTTTGAACTCATCATCTGTATAAAAGACACCTGTCCACAGCCTCAAACAGTCAGACTCCAAACTCCGCCATGGCCAAGACCAAAGAGCTTTCGAAGGACACCAGGAAAAGTATTGTAGACCTGCACCAGACTGGGAAGAGTGAATCTACAATAGGCAAGCAGCTTGGTGTGAAAAAATCAACTGTGGGAGCAATCATCAGAAAATGGAAGACATACAAGACCACTGATAATCTCCCTCGATCTGGGGCTCCACGCAAGATCTCATCCCGTGGGGTCAAAATGATCATGAGAACGGTGAGCAGAGATCCCAGAACCACACGGGGGGACCTGGTGAATGACCTGCAGAGAGCTGGGACCAAAGTAACAAAGGTCACCATCAGTAACACACTACAACGGCAGGGAATCAAATCCTGCAGTGCCAGACGTGTTCCGCTGCTGAAGCCAGTGCATGTCCAGGCCCGTCTGAAGTTTGCCAGAGAGCACATGGATGATACAGCAGAGGATTGGGGAGAATGTCATGTGGTCAGATGAAACCAAAGTAGAACTTTTTGGTATAAACTCAACTCGTCGTGTTTGGAGGAAGAAGAATACTGAGTTGCATCCCAAGAACACCATACCTACTGTGAAGCATGGGGGTGGAAACATCATGCTATGGGGCTGTTTTTCTGCCAAGGGGACAGGACGACTGATCCGTGTTAAGGACAGAATGAATGGGGCCATGTATGGTGAGATTTTGAGCCAAAACCTCCTTCCATCAGTGAGAACTTTGAAGATGAAACGAGGCTGGGTCTTCCAACATGACGATGATCCAAAACACACCGCCCGGGCAACAAAGGAGTGGCTCCGTAAGAAGCATTTGGAAGTCCTGGAGTGGCCTAGCCAGTCTCCAGACCTCAACCCCATAGAAAATCTGTGGCGGGAGTTGAAAGTCCGTGTTGCTCGGCGACAGCCCCAAAACATCACTGCTCTCGAGAAGATCTGCATGGAGGAATGGGCCAAAATACCAGCTACTGTGTGTGCAAACCTGGTAAAGACCTATAGTAAACGTTTGACCTCTGTTATTGCCAACAAAGGTTATGTTACAAAGTATTGAGTTGTATTTTTGTTATTGACCAAATACTTATTTTCCACCCTGATTTACGAATAAATTCTTCACAAATCCTACCATGTGGATTCATGGATTTTTTTTTTCACATTCTGTCTCTCACAGTTGAAGTGTACCTCTGGTGCAAATTACTGACCTCTGTCATCATTTTAGGTGGGGGAACTTGCACAATCGGTGGCTGACTAAATACTTTTTTGCCCCACTGTATGTGCACTCTAGCGAGATAAGAGAGGAACAAGTGTAAACAAGTACAGATAAGCAACAATAGACTGATTGCTTTTCTTTGGTTTGGGTTTCCTCAGCCTAACATTGACTATTTTGGGAAACAATCAGGGGTAGAAGTCATGAGGCAAATTGCAGTTACAACGTAAGCAAATGGAAATAAATCTATTAAATCAATACTTCTACTAGATTAAATATGATTTATCCATGCTAAGGCTTCTTTTGTTGCTACTCCTACATACCTTCTTTTATCCCACCAAACTGCCTCAAACCCTCGGGTCTGCAGGGCTGCCATAATGACATTGACGTCATAGTTCCCGTTTCCCAGCATGCTCTTTTTGTGAGGCGTCACCATAGTGCTGGGAGAGAGCCTGCAACAAGTTGACAAAAGGGATCGTCCACAGATCACTTAGTCAGATTGTATTTACGAAACATTTTATGCACACCTTAACACTTTTAATCCACATACTGTCTCACCTCTGGTAGATCTCCTGCAGGGTGTCCCGGCTGAAGGCTGTCCCATCCTGGAAGACGTTATTGAGTGCGTGCAGGGCACACAGCTCCCGCCGTTGCTTTTCGTGATAAATGGCCGGAGGCACCAAAGAAGCTTGGGGAGGAGCTGGCGAGGTGAGTGAAGAAGAGGACGATGAGAGATCTTGCTGCTGAGTTTCCCTGGGATCCCTGGACCTCTTCTCCTCTGCTCCCACCACCGCCTCCCCTCCTCCTCCCCCTCCACTTCCTCCACCACCTTTCTGTTTGCTGACCTTCCAGGGCATGCACCCCAGCTCCTGCAGGCTGCCTCGCCCCTTCCCCTTCCACTCACCGGCTGGATACGGAGCACTTCCCATCCCTGGATGTTCACCACCGCCAGCGCTGTCGCCGCCCCCACCTCCACCGGTACCTCCTTCAGCTCCACAACTACTAATGTCAGGACACTACATGAACATCATGACAACCATTTGCGTGATAACCTCTCAGCCACTTGGAAGAGAGGAGCTTGTATCTGGAGGGAGGGTAAATGAGACCTGTGGCTCTCAAACACCGCAAAACCTTCTTTCTGTCTCTTTCCCACTAAAGGACAGATGTGCAGAAAGATCGCTATGAGTGACCAAGTATAACCAGCAAAGATACTCTAGATGCTCCAAAATGACAGACTAGTCCTCCAACAGCACAGCGGTGTCATCAATCATAGTGCCGTCACTCTTTGCGTTTTCCACTTCCTCCATCCTCTATGTGCTGACAGCTCTTTCCATCTAAAGCCTATAGCTTAGCAGGTCTTTCCATCCTCCAAGACTTGCTGACGGCAAAGCTACAGTTCCACAGGAACAGAGGAGTCACACACTGTGGAGAAAAATACAGTCAATAAGCAACTGAAATGCAAAAAATAAACACACTGTATTAAAAAGGAAAGGAAGGTCACGTGTTTTTCCTCATAATTTAGCTATTACACATAATAACACAAGTCCCCAAATCACACCTCGGATATGGTTGGTTAAAGAATAGCTGCCAAATCGGCCTAAACAACACGGTGAAGCACCACTGAATACGCTGTTACATTATTTAGAGCTTCAGTTGGTCAGCAGAGCTCAAATGAAGGGAAGGTAAACATTTCGAGCAGCTTTGAACTGGATAGAGGAAGCAAGCTGTTCACTGAGCTAGCAACATTTGACAAGAGCTACACGTTAATGTGAAGCTTACACAGCGTTAAGGAGACATAGCAAATATATTCCCCTAATAGCAGGAAAAGAAGGTTTTAAT
Source organism: Simochromis diagramma (assembly GCF_900408965.1). Taxonomy (NCBI): domain Eukaryota; kingdom Metazoa; phylum Chordata; class Actinopteri; order Cichliformes; family Cichlidae; genus Simochromis; species Simochromis diagramma. The sequence continues at coordinate 229,331 of NW_024386920.1, read as the reverse complement.
CCGTGTTAGCAGATATCTGGCGTTGTTCTTACTGCTGCTCTACGTGACTCCGTGTCTCCAGCAAACACAACCACAACGCCTCCTTTTATGATTTATAACTTCATTTTCTCTCGCCGACCACTTCCCCGCCCGTTACCTGCCGCTGGTGTCACAGCTGGGCTGCCGTAAACCGGTCTAAAACCCGAGTCTCCTCTGTCCTTTTCCCCCTAAAGGGTGCTCAGACCTTTGTCTTTGCCACTTTTTTCCTGTTGTGGCTCTCTCCTGTCTCTTTCTCCGTCCGTGCAGTCGCGGACATGCGCAGTAGCGCCTCCCTGGCTCCATATTGCTGTCACCGCCTGCGTCAGTAGACTGGAGCAGATCCTCCCCTGAGACTGCCAAAGCCTACCTTTCCCACTTTGTTCTCACCTGTAGTGCGCTTTTCATCACAATACTGCTGCACAAAGGGTTTAAATACGTATGAAAATATGTTTTACCATAGGAAACATCACCTGCTGTCTTCTTAAAGCAGTTCCAACTCTTAAACTTTACTTCATGAATGGGTCATACAAATGAGGACTGCTTTAGCCTCCTTTAGCTTATTGTTTAGCTTTGTCATTTTTGATTTAGTCTCACAACATAAAATTTGCCAGTCTGTAAATACTTAAGCTGCTTAAAAGTTAGATATTTTCCACTTGGTGGGAACTTAAAAAGAAAAAAAAAGCCTATTTCAGTTAAACAAACTAATGCCATATGCCTATGTCATTGTTCACTGGTTGAGCAAATTAATAGGACGGCTAAGTTTGAAATTTGTTTTTGGTACAAAATCTTCCCAAGAGGTTGATTCTGTTCATCTGGACGTAGCTTTTCAGTGAGAGAAACGTCTCAGCTGACTGCAGTTTCCCCCAACCTTATAAACAGTACCTTTTCACAATGTCTGCAACTAGCACCACTGAATGAACAATGGGCTGTGAGGTCAGTTCCTTGATCACTGGCTGGGGAAAACTTGCAGTCAGCTGAGACTGAAGAAGTAAAATGAATGAACGACGAAACGTTTCACCCACTGAAAACGCTGTCCAGATGAACAGAATCAACTTTTTGGGAATTCCTTACCGGGATGATCAAGCATGCATCAAGATGTTACAAAAACTTGATAAAAAGCATAACAATATCCAAATTGCAGTGTTGGATTTCAAATGAAGTGAATGTTTTCACATTATGAGAAGCAGATATCCGTTTAAACCCACAGTCATTAATATGTTGGGGAGCTCAAGTTGCACAATATGTGCAACAAATTAACAGGAAACAATTGATGTGAAACACAACACTGCCTCTGAAGCAGTCTTAACATGATGGCCTTCTTGTGTTGTCCTTCATTAAAGAAAAGTGAGAGAACTGTCTCACCCCTTTATTTATTTTACTGACATTTAGAGGGACACAGGAGTTTTCTCTCTTAATTTAGCATTTTGATTTGAAGCTACTCTTTCGCAGTCACCACCAAGCACCAGGCGTCAAACCAACATTTATGATGTTAAACACATACCAGTTCAACTGTACCTCAAAAACACCCACCAAAGGACGCCCTCTCTAAAGTAAAAGCAGCGCAGACAGTGTGTTGCATTGTCACAGGAATTTGCATAGTCAGTTGGTGAAGCAGAGGACACCTTAATACGTATATATATTTTCATGCTTCCTCCTGATTTGCATATAAACTGCTGGAATTGCAGCTCACACTACACCCATTAGAAAGCTGATCAGTTCATTTGTATATTTGCTTATCACCGAGAATAGCCAATAAACACAGTTTTCACTTTATACGTGTTGTTTTGTTACTCTTTATAGAATTTTATCAGAATTTTTACAGAATTTTATCATCTGTTCCTCTGATAATATTTGATTAAAGCGGAGGGCAATCCGTTAAGTTTGTGCTGAAGGAAGAGTGAAATGATGTGTGAAGGAGAAACCCTGAGTTAACAAACAAAGTTTTTTTGTGATAAAATGTTTATTGTGTTTAGAGAAATGTAAAAATATAATAAAAGAGTAAGGGAAAAAAGAAAGAAGGGGGAGAGGAACAGACAGAGAGACACTGAGTACAATAAAGACTTCAAATTTTACGCAACATCTTCTTTAGCTTTGTGGGTTCAGGCTGCAGTTCAAGATAAGCAACATCCATGAAAATGAGCAACCACTGCTGCCAAGTGGGCAACTGAAGCTTCCTCCGTGTGGAAATCAACTTTGTAGCAGCTATTAAACCAGCTAAAAACACACTTTTCTGAGCCTCATGCACTCTTAATTGACACAAATCCCTTAAAATTGAAAAAAATGGGGAAATGGAACTGAAATATGTTATAAAGTAGAAAGGTTTTCTTTAAACATTTCCAAAACGTGGACACTCCAGGACTTTCCCATGCCATGTCATAAAAGGTGGGTTGGCAAAGTCAGCCTTAAGTTTCATACTATAAAATCTTTGTGAAGTCATATATGTCCTATGTACAAAATAAAGAAATGTATTTGTTGATTATTAGGGTTCCTGGAGGACTGTTTAACGATGTCCCAAACACCGTCCCAGTAAAACTAGTGCTGAGGTCCCATATATCTGTGCACCATAATGAATCCACTGGCAATGGAAGGTTTGTTCCTTTTCAATTTAATTTGGAAACTCTATGACCGTACCATTGACTTTAACAAATGAAGTCTGGCGACACAGATCAGGTGTCTATGTTGTGAATTTGTAACAGTAATATACTGAGTTCTTCACCTGTAAATACAGACCTCATTGTCTGCTGGGCGAATGACTTGGCATTTACTGTAAAAGTCAGTTTCGAATGTCTGTTTTCGAATTTGCATGTGTACTGTGGAATAACATTTGTGCTTCTCCTCTTGCTTTTTAGCTTTGCTGATTTTGTATTCAGAGAGGATATGAAAATGAGAAATGCTACAAGAGCAAAGAGCAAGCAAATTTCCAAGAAGTGTGTACGTGTTATACAGTTTTAAAAGAAATACATACAAATAAATGTAGACTTACAATAGGTGAAGGTTAAGAACTTGAACCTGAGGCACAGGTAAAAATGAAAGACTGAGAAATGTTCGAGAGAAGGAGGGAGGCAGAGGAAGCGGCAGCCTCCTCTGCTCTTCAGTTGCCCAAACACTTCTTATTCTTGTGAATCCAGCTCCACAAACCTTAACTGTCATCTTTCTCTTTCTTCTTCAACTCCTTTTCTTTATATTCTTTCTTTTTATTACTATGCATTTTCTCCTTGTGCTCCACCTCCATCTGTTCTATCGCCATTATTTTGAAAACCCTGGAGCATTTTTTTGGGGATGTTCTTTCTTAAGCAGCATTCCTGCAGCTCTTGATTCTTCTGCTCCAGGTTTTCCTTCTCCTTTTCAATTACTTCTTGTCATGCTCACGTTCTTTCTACCGTACCTTCCCGTCTTCATATTTTTGCTGCAGTTCCTTATACTTTTCTCTCACTTCTTTATTCAGATGCGGTTCTTCTATCTGCCAGACGTTTTTGGACTAACACATTCACGGTCTTCATCCTTTGCTGTAACAAATCCCCTTCTGTGTTTTATATGTATGCTTTGGATCACTATCTGCTTGGCCGAATGGCAGCATTTGGCAGAAAGTATTTTGGAAGACATCCAGGTAAATATTTCCATGTACTGCATAGGTGATGAAGCGGACAACACATTGACAGACAGCAACAACATGCTGCAATCTAAAGCCCAAGGACAGGACTATCACATTTAAAATTGACACTGGTGCTGATATGACTGTCATTCCTGACCATGTATTCAATGTGATGTTCACAGATGTAAAACCAGCTCTTTAGAAAGAAAAGATGCCCATACTTGTACAAGGTTTTATACCACTGGGCATGCTAGGGTTCACAAACCTAACACTACAGAAAGGAGAGAAACCAATATTTGTGATCAGTAACCTGCACTCTCCTGCTCAGGGCTAGTGGGCTCAGCTAGTTGCTAGTGGCTAACAGCCCCAAGTCATGAAAATGTATCAGGATGGATGACCATAGAGCAGATCATTAAAGCCTGGTAAAGCTGCACTGTGCACATGCCTCCTTTATTGTGCATGATAGCCTCTAGTTAAAAAGGGCATAATTGGTCATTCCTGCAGCTTTAAGAAACAGTGTCCTCAGCAGGCTACATGAGGGGTAGCTAAATGCATGCAGAACATGTGTGTGAGCCAAAATGAGCTATTGCTCCCAACAAATCTACTGGAGAGACCCAGGTGAGGGCAGACCTGTTTACAATCAAAGGAAAAATGTACTTGCAGGTAGTGGACTGTTGAAATGATATGCTGAAATGGCCAACCTCCACCACATAAAGTTTCCTGATGCCACTGTCCATCTGAAATCCATGTTCGGATGTGACGGGGTGCCTGAGATCTTAAGGACTGGCAATGGCCCACAGTTCTCAGCGGATGATATGCCAAACTTTGCTGATACATACAGTTTCAAACATGTGATCAGCAGTGCACAGTACCCACAAACCAACGGGGAGGCTAAACAGGCTGTTCAAAAACACCAGATCAGTACTTCTGCATATCTTGTCGTCCCACTTAAAAATATGTTTTAGCCCAGCTCAACGTTTGATTTGGTGCCAGCTTGGTTCCACTGTGCTGACCCAGCAGTGCTTCCCGACCATGGCTCAGGGGGTTGGGAATCGCATCTGTAACCGGAAGGTCGCCGGTTCGATCCCTGGGCTCTCTGTCCTGGTCGTTGTGTCCTTGGGCAAGACACTTTACCCTACTTGCCTACTGGTGTTGGCCAGAGGGGCCGATGGCGCGATATGGCAGCCTCGCTTCTGTCAGTCTGCCCCAGGGCAGCTGTGGCTACAACTGTAGCTTGCCTCCACCAGTGTATGAATGTGAGAGTGAATGAATAATGGTATTGTAAAGCGCTTTGGGTGCCTAGAAAAGCGCTATATAAATCCAATCCATTATTATTATTACTGTAAAGGACAAAGAGAGAATGAATTCACATCAGAGATTCTTCAACAGGCATCACTGTGCACAGGAGTTCAGTTATCCCCCCACGTGGGAACAGGCGTGGTTGAACTGCACTCTAGTTCCTTCCCTACAAAAACCAACACCCGGAACTTTTCCAAATAGCCCCACAGTCATAACCAAGTCAGGCAGAGCAGTTTTGAAACCACAGGACTGGACTGAACTTGTAGACAACTGCGCAAACAAGAGTTTATCCTTAGTTTGAAAGATAGAACTCAGTGGGAAAGCTACAGCATTATGATGAAACTTGGGCTGTTGTTGGGCTGTTGGGCTAAAAAGTTTGTTATCTTCAAAAGAAACAAAAGAACAAAGCAGTGTTCAAGTTAAGAATCTGTTCAACAGTAACCAAATCCAAAGTCAAATATTTTATGTTCTCCTTAAAAAGGGAGCTGGTGAGATGTTGGTTATGTAAGGAGGCCCAGAGGATTTTGGGTAACGTTGTTTTTGTTGTAGTAGGGGGCTCCAGTTCTAGTAGCCTCACATTGCAGGAATGAAGGGAGCCTTATACAGTGAAAACCTATAAAATATAAACTCAAGACTCTGAATCAACTTCATATATTATGTCTGCTTCATTTGTCATGAAATAACAGAACAGTCCTCACCTTTCCATGAAACTGAAGTAATTGTCGTCCAATTACCTATGAACCTCTGAATGTCAATACACACTGAAGGTAAAGTGGAAGAACTTAAAATCCATCTGGGGCCCCTGACTGAAGGGTGTCTCCTGGCCGGGTGGGTACCTAAAGAACAACCTGACTGATCCTGCCAGCAGCATGTGCTTGTCTCTGTTTAAGTACATGTGGTGATTACAGTAAAACTGTGAATGGTGCATAAAATCATTTATGGTTCCTTTGATTGCTCAGCCATTATTTGAATTACAATGGCAATCCGAGGGCTAATAAGTATAAAGTTTAAAGGAAAGCTAGATAGAAATCCAGACTTAGAAATCTAAGTGCACCAAACAGAAAATCCGGGGCTATGTATAAAAATTGACCTATTATTTTTTATTTGGTTTGCAGAACAATCTTTACCATAAAATAAAACACTGAATACTCTACAAATATAAATCCAAATAATCTGAATCAATAACTACATTACACACATCCATAAATACTTTTTTAATTTACTTTTACCTAAATGCATCTGTTTGTCTTTCAAACTAAGAATTAGCATGTCAGTTTGGCTTTCTTTATTAAAAATCACATAAAACATACCTTATTGGCTTAATTATATTACAAAGAAAAAAGACTGTAGTATTGCAAACATCAGACCGAAGTGAAAATCACATAGAAAAACGCGCTTCTTTATTTTGGAGACATATATTGTAATACCTGTAGCTCCGTGTGTCCTGAAGTACACGCAGTTGAACACTAGAGGGAGACAGAGACTGCGCATGTGTGATAGAAACAGTTCTCAGAAGTGCAAACACAGTCTCCACTTCAAGTTAAACAGCATACCTATTTTTGTGGCGAAGGCAGTGTTTTACAGGGATATGCGGGCAAAGCTCCGCTCTTATTTCTCATGTTACCGAAGCGGGCTGAACCCGTGGGAACGGCGTAGCGAAGGAAGTGGGTCTCTGCGTCCCACGCAGAGGAGGGTTTTCCGGTTAAAGTTTCCTTTGTGATTCGGGGGTGGCGCTGTGATGCCAAAGGCGTTTATCCTCACAGACACAACACACAAGTGGCGAACATTATGAGTAAGCATAAAAATACGAATTCATGGTTCGGAGTTAGAACAGCAGCTTAATTTCTATTCAGCGAGAGTAACAGCCTGGCAGATAACTGATCGTAGGCGTTGGCACTTAGGGGTGATGTTGTTATGGCATGCTAACGGTTGCTAGCTAACTTGGGGTGTCTGTGTCTGCAGTCAGCAGGGGAGTCGAAGAGTTTTCAGCTAAAGCCGGTGTCAGCGTTAAATACTTTATTGTTGTAGTTGATAGCGTTTCACGTCCAGTATGGCGCGTGTGTCCGCTTTTCTATAGCAGCCCGACTTTGGCTCGCGTATTGAATGTTTAGGTTCACTCCCACCCAGACAGGCTAACAATAGCTTAGCATGCCTGTGTGTTTTGGACAGTGACAGCTGCAGGCTGCGGCCCCATGACATCTGTGGAAAGGCCTCCTGAAACGTGGATTTCTTTAGCCCATCTTATCAGTTGTCATGAGTCTTGTACTATTGTAGATCTTTTTTCTTTTCTTTTTTTCCTGCACATGCCCTGGTTACTGTGATACAGCTGCTCAGCATCATAGTACGTACAAGTAGTGGATCAGAAGAGCAAAGGGGTATAACAGACTATTTGTACTGAAGCTTTTGTTCTTATTTTGCTTTACAGGACCGTTCAAAGCTCTGTCCTCCTGAAATGGGAAAACCCCCCTTCCAGATTTTGTAACACAGGTAAGCAACAAGCCTTGTTCACATCTGGCCTAGTTTATGATAAGCCAGGTTGCAACCACATCCTTTTACCTGTTTGCTGGGGAACTGAAAAGCTCTTGTAATTCTTGGTAGCTGGTTTCCTGTGACTGATGGTGAAACAGCCTTGGCTGTCAGGACGTGTGTGCCTCGCAGTGTGTACCAGTTTAATGATGATGCATATCTGAAAGGCTAGTGTGGGCGTGTAGGGAGGAATGCTTCCAGTGTGTTTCAGCATTTGAATGTACTATTCAGCAGAATAGCACATTATGCATGTTTGAACAGCAGCTGTTTGTTGGGGAAAGTAGGGATGAGGCAACTGTGAAGATCTGTCGTATTCATTTGTGATTTGGAGGTTAATTTAATGTGTGACACTTGATATTTAGGTCACTGGCTGTTATTGTATTAAGCTAGCTTTTGTGTGAGGCATCGACAAAAGCTGCAGACATAACGCCTCGCAGTTTTTCTCACCTGTTGTCGAGGAGATAGGCATCTCAGAGTGGTGTACTGAGACAAAGATCACACATCAGATTGAAGAAGCAAGTGCATGCATTATCTTGCTTGTCTCATCATGTTGGCTTACGCTGTTATTGAGCTCATGTAGATACAGCACTAAATAATTTCTTTATACAATTACAATACAAGATTTAGTCTCAATTATTGAGTTAATGTTATTTTAGCAACATTGTCAAGGTTTTCTGAGCCTTTCTAAACCAGTTTTTGGATTTGTTTTCTCTGGGTGAGCAGTCAGGCTGTCTAGATAGACTAGTTTTGGCTGTTGTCATCTGTAAAATGATTACAAATCTCTTGCATGATCAGGTCAAAAAAATCATTGTTAAATATCAGGTGATTTTGACAGCCGGACAGAATGGTGAAAAAATGCTTACGCAGTTTGATTTCTGTCTGTAACATGTATACGCACTGATACAGGGTTATTTGGACCAGCTATATAATTTGTTTAAATAATTGTCATCTTATTAAATCATATTAAATTATAATATTTTGCTAATTTTTAGCTGTATTTTATTAGGTCCGTCATTAACTAGTAATGAGAGAATCTGGTTTATAATTTGTAAAAGCGGGTTGTGTTAGCCTCGTGATAGACTGGCGACCTGTTTCTCACCCTTTCACAGCTGGGTTAGACCCTAAAATTGGATGGATGGATGCTCTGCATAAGGTGCAGATACTTACTGAGTAAAAGCCTTGTGCCAGATAAATGACTGAACAATATGTTTAGTTGTTTCTTTAGAGGATCTCTTGTCCATTTGTTGAACCCCCAACTCTACCATCTTGGACAGTAGCTGCCAATGTGACCCCGCTCGTATTCTCAGATGGATAAAAAGTAAATTAAAGTCAGTTTGTGAGGAAACTCAGCCCCACAGATGAGAGAAGACTGATTTTCAATCCAGTTTTAACAACTCAAAATTATTAGTATTTTCCATAAAAAGTAACACTATTCACATACATTCTGATAGGTTCACATATTTTTTTCTCTCTCTGTTTTAATTGACTTAAAAATAGCATTTGATAGAACACAAATGTTATCTAAATGTTTTATGTCTGTCGCGATCAAACGTGCAGTGATCCAGTGAGATCAAGAGAAACTTTAGTGTCGTGCGGTTAGTGTGTCGCTATTCAGACGTGTGAGCTTGTGTTTGATTGTGAGAGAACGAGAGGAGCAGCATCTCAGACAACACTGCCTCATTGTTTGCAGCCCCGCTGTGCAGTAATGACAGAATCCCCATCCGAACCCCACAGCTAGAAAACACATATTTGCAGAGAGAGCAAGAGGGAAATCAGCACACAGCACAGCGGCAGGTCCTGCCTTTGTAAACAACCATTAGCGAGTAGCTGTCAAAAGTTACCGGGCCTGCTCAGTCCAGAGGAGTGCTTGAGAAAGGAACCAGTTACACCAGGCTTGTGCCAGCAAATCAGGAAAATCTCTTCCTTTACATGGGTTTGAATGGTTTGACTATTCACAGGAAGGTTAGCCTTCAGGCTTCGCTTCTTCACACGCTTAACCAGTTTGTTATAAATGTACCTGCCAGTCAGAAAGCAACAGCGATTTTAAGAATTTTTTTTGCCCCCAACCATTACGCCAATGAAGTGTTAATCGCATCAAGAGCACATTTTACACAATTGCACCTGTTGCATCACTTTCACACTGTAAACACAGCAATAGTCACCTAAGCTTGATGGAGAACCAGAAATGGAGTAAAGTTATTCAAAAGTCAGTGACATGTACGACTTTTGACTCATTACCGAGCAGTTTAATGCTCTATGTGTTTGTGCTTTGCATAAAATTTCCATGGAAACATTAGAAGATATCCATGTTAATAATATGATAATGAATTGCATTTATATAGTGACACTTGTCACTAAAGCCAAGTAGCCTGAGCTAAACTGAACGCTTATGTTGCTAAAAACAGGTTTAGCTTGTTTAAACCCGCACATTAGTTTAGGTTACATTAGCATTATTCCCATTGCTTATTACAGGTTTACAAGGAGTGGGCAGCCTCAGATAGGGAAGTGTCTCCTGAACTCTTTGTCTCGAGGCTCCATTTAGTCCAAATTGACTATATGGAAGCATTTAAATTTTTTATACACTTCCTCAACTCAACGTTCAACTTTACTTTAACTCTTCCCAAGGAGGGACTTTGCCTCTCTGCAAGTGCAAGGCAACACACAGCTAGACAGGCACTTTTTTTTCTTTAATAGCTTCCTTTATGAGATACCTCGAGCTCTGATGGCGACTCGTTACCCGGGCTAAATGTATGGAAATTGTGCTGAGGTTGTTAAGAAGTAAAAAACAAAACAAAACATAAGCTGCCTTTTTAGAACAGCGGCCACAGCAACAGTTGTAAAAGCTGAAACATGCAAATTCTTCCGTGATGGCTGATTTAATCCCTGGTCTACAGTCCAGCATTCTTTCTCTTTCCCAAGTTATTTGTGTATGAAAGAGACAGGCAGTCAGACTGAACGGTTTCTGGGACTAGGACTCAGGTCCCTGGAACTATGTTTTCCAGACTTGTCAAAGCCTGTGAACATGTCTGGAGTATTGTTTTGTTTTTATAGCGTGGCATAGTTGAGGGTTCCTCTAACTACATAAAGGACAAGCTGAACACTGGAATTTCTTAAATCCAATTCTTAGTAATTCATTAATAGATTTGTTTTTAATGGGGAAATGAATTGCAATTGGAAGAATGGAGGTCACTGCGGCTTCAGCAATTAGACCAAGGGAATATTATTCATGTTGCAACAGTGCTTCATAGTCAGTATAACTCAGAAAAGTACAAACTGACTCAGTTATGAGCCACACTTTAATTTGTTTATTCATTTCCTGTGTAGAGCTACATGCTACAAAAAAATGGAAAAAATAGATGTGTGTGTATATATAATCCTGTTTGGTCAATTCCTAAATAAAAACTGCATACATATGCACTAGTTGCAGTAATCACTGTCCCTTTATATGGAGCTTTCAACTCTGTGTCCTCTGATTATTTCACGAGATATTACACTTTCTCTTTCCCTTTTGAAAAAACGATTCCAGGTCTTTCTGTCACCTTGGCATCGATGGACTCACAGAAAGGGGAGGAGCCAAATCCTGGCAGTATGGAAGTTGCCAGTGTGCCAGGCTCGGCCTCGAGCCCCCAGAGCGACGCCGTGACCAGCGAGCTTCAGGAGCTCTCCCTTCAGCCTGCGCCCAATCTGCTGCCTATACAGGAGCGCAAGAATGGTGAGACAGTGACGCGCATGGCCTTTGTGTTTTTCAGCCACCACCGCTTCAGTTTGATGCTAGGTTTTGGATAGGTGTTCAAGAAACCACAGCAGACATCTGTCACGTGGCACAAATACATCCAAAGCTACGACTGTTATTTTAATTAGACGTTTTTACACATAAGAGCTTGCTCTCCAAAACGATAAAGAAGTTAAAAAGGTTCTAAAATCCAGTTTTTATGAATTGATACCATTTTACCATTCACTGTGCCAGGATGTTTGATTAAATCACACACTAAGTATTTTATCACAGCTGCATGTAAACAGATTTAATGCGATTCAGATCTGTAAGATTGTGGTTTAAACACGTCAGTTTCTTTTCATAAACTTACCTCTGCCTGCTCTTTCTGTGCTACAGCCCTGCAGTTTCTGAAACGCCAATTAGGGACATAGTCGATGGATAGCGTTGCTTTGATAGAGTGCAAGATTAAATTTTAGTGAACAGACCCACCTGACCCCCCCCAGTCATATTGCAGCCACCGCGTCTAACAACTTTTCTGGTGGAAAAACGTGGTATAAACACTTCCTTTGAGCATGTCACACCAGGTTTGCTTCAGTAATTGGGTCTTTCTGTAAAAATTCACACTTATGTGCAGGGCTGCTTTTCAACATGTATGTTTTCTGCTCATTTTTAATGAAATAGTATTCTGCACTACTGCCTGACTCTTGGCTCTCACCACGAGTTTTTGTAAAGCAGTTTTAAAAACACTTTGTCCCTCTGTCGTCTTGTAGCGTCACACTGTTTGTTTGGGGTTTTCTGCCATTAGATGTTTGCCATTATATACATTACTATTATGTCAAAATGAATAAGTGTTGTATTTACAGTTATCCCTGTTGGCTTTTCAGAAATGTCCTTTTTCTAGGATGATGTGTAGGAAACGCTTGACAGCAGCACTCTTGCTTCTGCCCCAAGTTAAGATTTTGTCGAACACTTCTCATGCCTGATAGAAGTGAACATAAAATCCTCCAAGCAAAGAAAAGGTGTGCTTGGGGAATATGTTACGTAAGTTGAGGACACGTGGAAGGTGTGGAAAGCACTTGTCTGGGAGGCAGAAGTTAAATGTCAGATGCGCCTGTACCTCTTGTTCATTAGTCAGTAGAGAGATTAGCTCACCATCGAGGGCGTCTAAAGGCAAGCGAGAGACCGAGATTTAAGTTCTGACGTGGTACTACGTGTATGTAAAAGACTGTGTGCACTGAAGTCTCCAGAAAGAAGGGAGTGAAGAAGCTTCTGTGCCTAATTGGCTTGCTCCTCAGCTTTGACCTCCCGCTACAGTAGATTAGAGTGTGCTGCATGTTTGCTCTGTGGAGTTAACACTCTGTAGACCCTTTTTATGTCTGGAATTAGGATAGAGCTTGGAGTATTTTGTTCTTCTGAGTTACTTGAGCATCTTCCTTTAGTCACAGTGGAAAGGTTACGCTTGCTGGATTAATGTCTTTGATTTGTATAAGGTCATAATGCTAAATTACAAGTGAAGCAGCGCTTAGTGGCATAGTGTCAAGAAAATGCTTGGTAGCTAAGAGAGCAAAACTTGAGCTGTTTCCAAAAAGGTATAAGTAACATTTTCTAGTGAATTTCTTTAAAAACGTATCCGTTTGTTACAGTTTCAAAAGTAACCAGAAAATACTTAGCAAAAGTCAAAGTTTGTTAAAACATTTTTGTAGCTAAGAGTCATCGAGTTCTTCTCCCTTTTCATCCATTCTTTCTGCAAAGGGCTTCTGCTCTCTCTTGACCCATCTTGCATGCAGTGCTATTTATGTCCATAGTCCTCAGTGGACTATGAGGGAAATGGCAAAACCTTTAGCTTGCACCTCTTGAAATAGTCCATTGTGGATTTTACTTTGTAAGCGAAGACATGCAGCTGGTCATCTGGTAGGGAGTACGCCTAGACTAGCTGGTGTTTTTTTAACCATAAAGTGGGCTTGTGCTCTTGTGGAGGGCAGAATGGAAGCCATGAGGAGAGTTGAAGCCAACTTATCTGAGATCTTGTGGAAGCAAAGGCGGCTGTAGTGAAACACTAATAATCCTTCTGCGTGTTTATCTATGGAAACCTTGTTATGCCTTCTAGAAAGATTTTGCTGACCAAAGACTCATTTTCTATCATCTTGGCTTGAGCTGAACTAAGCTGTGAGTAAGGTTGAACTTATAGGGATGGCTGTGAGCGCGGGGCTATAAAAGGAAGGAGGAAGTATCTAATTTATAATACAAAACAAAACGAAAGCTATCGGCTGATAGCCCAGCCCTACCTTTGATCATAGACCCCCACAAAAAATCTATTTCAGCTTCATCAGTCCACAACATTTGTTTCCAGAATGTATTATAAGGTCAGTCAAACACACTCACACATGCACATGTATCTTGGCATATCAGAATTGTCAGCCATATTGGCCATTGTTCCCAGCTGGGCGTTGGTCACCCATTTACTTGGAGGGAAAGTTAGTTGACTTGGTGTTGATTTGTATGGAGATGAAGGTTAGGCAAGGTTGGATCAGTCAATGATTTATAAATCAACAGTGGGAGAGAACAATGCACAATAACACATACAATAAAAATCCGAGTTACAAAGTACAATGGAAAACAGAGTTAAGGCAGTAGACGGCTAACTTTTAGAGTGCACTGAAAGCAATAAGATAAGAAACTTCGTGTTTCTTGAACATTATTTCAAATATGTTTATGTCGGTACGGAAGTATTTAAGAGTGACTCTGTGGCTGCTTGTCCCAACACCCTGTTTACTTCACCGTCTCACAGCCTCAGGCCATCACTCCCTGCTCTTCTTGGCCTTCTCCTTACACTTCAGTGTGGTAGCCAGGAGCAAGCATGTTGCTGCAGACACCCCTGCAGCTTATCTAGATGCCTTTACAGCACTGCGTGTGATTGCATGCACATTTCTGCACACGCACATGTGTTGCAGTGGAAGCGCAGAACCTGCATTGGGAAGGTTAGCAAAGCTTTATCTCTGATACCAGGTTGTACAGTATGCTAACTGTACTGGATGAAGGCTGGGACATTTGTTGTTAAACACGCCGTAGAGATAGGTGGCATGTTTTTCAGGATGGTCAGGTCTGTATACATTAATGCTTATGCAAGAGAGAAGAATAGGGAGCCAGCTCTGTTTTTAAGGTGGAAGGCTGATATAAACCAAGACTAGTCTTGAAAGCGTTTTACATTTCCTGCCTTCCCAGTTGCAAACTTGTCTCTGAGGTTTTCTGTGCCAAAAAACCTGGTTATGCTATGATAATGGAATTGAGATCATTTGAAACTTTGAGCTGGAAAAACTTGCTTGAGTGTGGGCTGCGAGAGCAACACGAGAAGGAGGATGGGGATGTCGTAAAGAGCGGGGGGAAGAAGGGAGGTCATGTCTGAAATGGCTGTATTGCATAATTTCCCAGAGAGGGAACAGAAGGATAGTGAAGGAAAGTGGAAAGGAAGAGAAGAGGGGGTGTGTCACTTGGACTTGAGGAGGTGAGGCTTGGAATCGGCTTGTTTTTATTCTTGTTTTAGAGTGCAGAGGAGTGACCAAAAGTTTCCCTTTTCTTTTTAAGAAGAGCTTAAAACTCGTTCACGGAACAATGTATGGGTGGATCTTGTTCTTATCCAAGGAGCAATAAGACACAGACGCACAGACCTACACACGCCCTTTCTGTTGGGGCGTGCATGCACTTGTAGACAAGACAGTTCAGAGGAAGGGACTGTGAGGTGGAGTACCTGTGGAGTACCAGCTCCCTGTGACAGCATTGCTGTGGCTTTTCTGCTGTCGGACTTCTCCTCAGACTCCTGTGTTTTCTCAAATGAACAACGCTGGCTGTCTTTGGATGAATCCATAATCTTGCCAGGAAGGTGAAGTCTCCCTTCAGCATGGTGCAGAGGGATATGACTGTCCAGTCAGGTAAAGCCCATTTGAGTCTCTAGTCCTCGTGCATTTTGTTTTAAACTTAAGGAAACAATTGAAAGTTTGGTCTACCTTAAGATGGACCTTAAGGTGAAATACATGTGAAATCTTTAATCATGCAAAGTGCCACCTTAGATTTTAGCTGCAACGCTGCAACCTTTTGGATATATATAATCCTGTGTATGCAGTACATGTGTGTAAATTAGATCCGCAGGGCACAGAAGCTAGGCGGGGCTGTGAGGCCAGGTTTGTAGAGTGTGCCCTAAGTGGAAGTTAGGGGGTGAGGGAGCTGTGCAGGTTGGAAGATGTAGTTATGGGGAAGAGGAAGGCTCAGCAGCTGTGAACTGTCCAGCCAGGGCAGCAGTTCTGCCCGAGGAGTGACTGCAGGCAGTGGGCCAGGATCCGGGCGAACTCGGAGAGTCAGAGGTTAGCTGAGAGAGGAGGGATAGAGGCATATGCCGGGCTCACTGATGGAGACTGAGGCTGGGGGGAAATTAGGTTAGAGGCGTCACAGATTTTGCTCTGGATTTAAGCAGAAATGACCTGCTCAGTCAAAACAGATTGTTCCAGATCACAATGTAAACTACATCTACTGCCACTCAGAGTAGAAAGAGGTTTTTAAATGATAAATGGAATGAGACAGTGTCAGCGCTGTCTGCAGCTAACAGCTGATTGAAGAAGCAATATACCTGCAACTACTAGATGCTGCAATGTTTGCTATGAATTTAAAACCTGCAGAATTTTCTGTTACAGGCACAGAGGCGAGTTCAAACTGTCTGATCCAGAAAAAGCCTCCATGTTTTTAAATAACCTCTTGTACTTTCTGGTCACTTAAACTATTTTGACCTTCAGGACTTGACTGCAAATGACCCCTTCACAAACTAGAGGTAGTTGCAGACTAAGAGAGGTTGTCTGCTAAAACATGGTCACGAAAAGGGTGAAATGTAAGAGTGGAGCTGATAGCCTCCTGCTGAAATTCCTTGAAGTGAGATTTTGGATTTGCATCCCCGTGTCATTCAGACTTGTAAACAAAGACAGATAAATATCACATGCTTCTTCATCTTCGACACATGACAGGCTATAGATTACATCGGGATGTAGGGTCTTATTTGCATGAGGCTGAAATGATCAGTGTGAAAAATTAAAAATGTGAATATAATGTGATCCCTGCACAGCCAGACACTCATGCTTTTGGGTAGTAGTTAGGATATTTATCATTGCTGAGGCTAGCCTAGCCCAGCAGTGATTCAGGGGAGGCTGCTGGTACTGTTATGTAACCTACTGGGATGCTGCCAGCAGCAGAGACCCCAGATCATTCTGTCAAGCTGAGAGTAGGAGTGAAAAGGAGAGGGAAGAATAGGATGGAGGGACTGATAGATGGCGAGAAAGCGAAGGAATAAATGTGGAAAGAAAGAAGAAGAAATGCAGAAAGAACTGAATATTCCAAAAGGTAGAAAAAATATAAAAATTAAAGAGAGGAGGGACGGAAGGAAAAGTTGTTTTACTCTTATCCCTGCAAACAGCTGCAACCGACACAATCCAGCTGCATGTCTTCTTTCTTTTATAACAGTAATTCTTTCATGGCTTTAGGTATTCTCCATAATTCCCAAAAAATCATTAACACACATGAAATTATACAACATAATTGCAACAGCACGCTTTTGGTCATATTTTCCCTGGACATGCTTCATATCTTTATGCATGTGGTGATAGATAGATCTATGCACATTGGAGTTTATGAAACTGCAGCACAAATCTGTGCTTCCTAGCAACACGGCAAAACAGATTGAGTCCAAACAACGGGACACCAAATGTCGTAGCTTTTGGTGAATGTAAACAGCATCTAGTCTAATAAACACACAGGCAGGAGAATATTTATGCAACACAGGCAAGTCCTGCAAGAAGCTTAGATCTTAAGTGTGTCCAGCACACCACGCACACACCCACAGGCTACCCGTGACTCACCCTCACACACACACACACACACACACACACACACACACACACACACACACACACACACACACACACACACACACTTTTCACAACTGGTGTCACTGTCAGAATCTGGACATGCTCTTCTGGGAATTGGTAGGCTTCCATTTTTTCATTAAAAAAATGTTTTTTGACTGTGTGTCCTGAGAGCATGGTATTTGAACAAGCACAGACACACACATACATCTTTGATTTACAATCCTGCAAATTCCTGTTAGATAATGAGAAGTGTGAGAGCATATCCAAAAAAACCTCACTCAAATCTGTTGCCTAAAGCTAAATAAAAGCACTTCGCAGGTCTGCTCGTAGCAACAAGAACACAATGCCTGCACACCCACAGGTACAAGCCCACTCATGTAGCTCAGTGATCTTTAAAGACACACAAGCACACATCTTACAACGTGCGATTCAGTTTCAAAGCTGACAGATGGACACACATTTACCCCAGCTAATATCAGTTTTTTATCACTTGAATGCAACATGCTGTGTACAACATGAAACCTTTTGATATTCTGCTTCACAAACACGGTTATGCTGCGGTGTGTATTTTGAGCACAGCTACAGCACACATTTGCACATTTATAATTGGTGCTGTGAGTAGCAAGACAGAAAATGAAGGCAATAGAGTGCTTTATTAATGAGAATGTGTGCTGCCTTCACATTACTGCAGTAGTTGTGCATTGTATGGCAGGGGTAATTGTAATCATGTATGGGAATAATAGTATTGGAATAATACTATATTACTAACATGACAAACATACTAAACCCAATGTTATCCACTTAAAACTGGAAGTGTAAAATATGGAAACGAGGTAATCCCAGTGCAATGGGAAATAAACTGACTGGCTATTTTATTTATGCAATAATAACTCTGCCATAGACTGGCAACCTGGCCAGGCTGTACCTCGCCTCTTGCCCTGTGGCAGGTGGAACAGGCTCCAGCCTGTCATCGTATACTGGGTAAGCGGTTTAAGACGATGAATGAGTGGATGGACCGTGACAGTCAATCTTGCTGTTTTTCAACGCAGCAACAAATTCCTAATTTATTTTATCTTTACATCTTTGCTTTTCTTTACGAACTACCACAAAATGGCCTTTTTTTTCCCTTCTTTTTTTTAAAAAAAAGGTATTGAATACATTCAGTAAACTGGATGTGAATTAATTAGAAAATAATAATGGAAAACTACTGATTTCAATTTTTATAAGAAAAATCTGGCCTGACAGTTCAGTTCTTGGCCTGTTCAAATTTTCTTTCTAGGAGTTTTAATAAAAGAAAAAGGTTATTTTTCTGCAAATTTATTTTAATTTAAAATAAATCTGAAAAGAATTGCATGCGTCACACTTTAACATGTTTTACATGTCTTTGTCTCTGTAATTACACCTCCTAATATGCTAGATGGCAATGTGGTTACTGTGCTGTGTTTTGGTTCTTCTTGTATGCAAACAGAGTTGAATGAACCCAGCAGTTCATGCAGAATTAGGAGTAATACATTATATCTTTGCTAAAATGACTGCAATGCAAAGAAGAGACAAGATTTTTGAACAATTTGAGTTTACTCACGACAGACTGAGGAAACTGCTCATGCTACACTGTTAAATTATTGCCTGTTGTGCTAGCATCAGCATTATCAGGCAGTCTGACAGAATTATAGCCAAACCAATGTGAAAAAGTGTATTATTACCAAACAGAATGTGTTGGGTTTTTTGGGGGTGGTTTTTTTTTTGGGAAGGCAAAAGTGAAGTTGGAGTGGAATTGGCACAGAATTGCATAGATTTGAGGCTGACTGGCCCGACACCGATCATGGCCAGTCAGCTGAAAATTGGCAGATTCTGTTCATCAACCAATTGATCAGTGAATCTCTAAAATTATGCTCAGGTTGTGTAGTCCCTCACTTAGAGTTCCAGGCAAGTGCAAAACAAAAAAAAGAAACTGTGAGAGTGAAAACAAACGAAGAAGACGAGGCGAGCACGTAGCTTAGGTCACATTTTCCTCTAATCTATTACATCTAGTACTTCCTGAACAAAGACAGTCTGTTAACCAGCTGCAAGCAGGAGAAATAATTATGATTTTAAACAATAATTTCTGTCCTACTTGCTACACTTGGATGGAATTGCACATGTACAGATAAATATCTGAACAGTTGCATTGTGTTTTTCAGCCTTTTTATGGTCACCTTCATTTGCATCCACATCTCCTTAGACCTTATATCTAGAGTTGTAATGATAGCAATCCACTCAACATCTTTTATCAATTGTCCTTTTTGAGCCTCTGAAAGTCTGCACTTCAATCATGCCTTGCTTGATTTAAAATTCACTGTAGTGGTGTACAGAGGTATAAGACAAAAACTGTGTCATGTTTCAAAACCTCCTGCAGCTAACTGAAGGTTTAAGCTCCTGCTGTCACAGGTGCAAGCTGTGGGAACAAGTAGGCCCACAAACAGAAGACATGTGCTCTATGATCATCACCAACCCGGTGTGCTCTGGTGTTTCTGAATAATAGAAGACCTATTAGCCTGTGACTCACCTGCCAACACCAAATGTGGCGCACTTAGTGTTCGCTGATGAATGTAACAGAGGTCACCGTGAACTGGCAGGACTCCTGTTTCATCAGGATGACTCAGACACGAGTCACAAGAATCAAAAATCAGGGCTGTAGGCTAGGATGTGCCTAGCATATATTATTAAAGCTATATGTGAAACACAAAAAGAAGAACCACCAACATTTGTCATAACAAATGACAAATCTTAAGTATTTTCTCCCTGACATGTCACCTCTTTGGCTAAATAAACTGTAAAATTGTTTTAAGTTCCAGTAAGTGTAAGAACAGAGTTGTCTTTCTGCACAAACAAGAATATCTGTTGGCAACGCTCGATAACATCAAACCTTTCACCAATCTGCAGAGATTGGGAAACTCTCGTAGAGGTTATGTCACATCTCAAGCATTCCTACACTCGACTAAAAACAAAGCTGTGTGTGGCTGGATTGAATTTCTTGAGTTTGTTCTAGACTTTACAAAGTCATTTGAGGTTTCTGCATTTTGACACATTTCTTTCATGCAGGTTTATATGCTTTTGTGTTATGTCTTTTGCTTTTGCAATGAATGCAAACCACATTTAAAGTTTTGTGTGTCTGTTTAGTCACTGTGTAAAAAATCTGCCTTGTAATAGAACATGATAGATCTTTTTAATCAGCATTGCGACACATCTGCAAATATGTCATGTGACTAATGATAAGTTTTCTTGAAAGCAAAGGTAGAAGAATGTGTAGCACTAGCAGCTAGCTGTCTGTGAAGCTCTGTCGTTTCGTACGCTTGGATCTGCACCTGCATGTCACTTAAACTCTTGTAATAAATAGAAACCTGTGTCCCCAAAGGTCTGTGTCTAATAAAAACTCTGCTGAAGCAAATTAAGAGCCAGGCTTTTATTAGATGTTATATACAGTAACATAAAAAGGAGAGGAGAGGATGAAGCAGAAAGAGCCCCATAAAACTCTAAAGAGCACCTGAAGGAAAGAGACTTGTAAGAATA
The DNA here is from genome assembly GCF_900408965.1 of Simochromis diagramma. Classification (NCBI taxonomy): domain Eukaryota; kingdom Metazoa; phylum Chordata; class Actinopteri; order Cichliformes; family Cichlidae; genus Simochromis; species Simochromis diagramma. The sequence goes on along the minus strand of NW_024386920.1, from coordinate 208,729 downwards.
CAATCAGTAAGTATTAAAAAGACTTTCTCAAGCCAGAAAAAAAATCTCTATCAGATGCTTGTGAGCTGTAATGTGCACTCAGTCCAACAGTTTTTTAAATTTGTGTCCACTCTGTCTTTGTTTGCTGACAGCCTGCCCAGGAGTTTGTTGTTGTACATCTGAAGGAAGAAAAAAAGTTGTTTCCTCTGCAACTAGGGCAGGAGGTTAGGGGGTTTGTTACAATAAAAATTATTTTCAGATGTTGGAGTTATGTAACAGTGTTACGAAGCTGTCATCCCAGCACTGGGAGCACCCTTTCTGCTGCTCTTGCTCTCTGTTTTTCCCTCTGTTTCTCTGAAAGTCTCATTTTGCTGAACACGACCTGAACCCCCACCCCCCGTTCTCCTCCTTACCCAGTCGTCTCTGTTTTACAATAAAGGTTCACAGAACCAGATGCTAACAGCTGCCAGCTGGCTTGTGGGTCTTTCGGTGCTCGCGCACTTATAGATGCTTCTGTTTCCTTCAACAGTATACAATTAGAGCTCGTTTAGACTACTTTTCATTGACATGATGTGACAGAGTGAGGGGTGCTGCTGCAAGCTGGTCAACAAAAGAACCTTTGACTGTGTTTAAAAGGAGTGGGCTTAATTAGTTCCACTGCTTTTAAAAGCAGAATTAATTTTCTCATTCAGCCTTCTGATGAATAATCATGTGGGGAAATCAAATCAAATAAAGTAGTAGTAGTTAAAATAGGCAGGACTTCAAACCTCTGAGCTCCTTAAGTATATGTGAAAAGTCAAAGCTACAAACCAAACCAGCCTGTAAAGATGCAGCTCAGTAGTACAGACTAGTTATGACTTGCTCCAGCTGTGACATTTAAGGATTATCGGCGGTATTTCAGGTAGATCATATTGGGGTTATATCTGATTAGGATCTGGGAAAGGTTTGTGCTTATTTTTCATTATTCTATTTGAACTTGTGCTAATTGAACCAATTAGTATTCTGTGCATTTGGATATCTGACTGTAGCACTTTGCAGTAGAAATAGCCAAATAAGTACGTTGCAAAGTATAACCTGTCTTTGAAGTTTTGTTACCTCTGACAGCTGACAAAAGCACAAAACTTGATTCCTCTTTGGAGTGAAGCTGAAGTTCAGCAGTAGGTCAGTCAGGGATTATGCATCTGATAAACCCGGGACTTGTACTGTTCCCTCATCCCCAAACATGTAAAGAGTTGCCTTTTCCTGTGAGTTTGCTACTTTAATTACAACTATAAAGTAAAGTAAATGATTAAGTTCAGCCTTGTTGGTGCATTTTGTGGTTTGTTAAAAATTCCACGTCTTTTCCTAATGATTACGCACATGGCTACAATGGCTAAAAGTCTCCTCGGTTCAGGATGACGCTGAGTAATCCCCTGCCTGATGTCAGTGTGTCCCAGGAAACAGTGCTGGTAAATTCCACAGAAGAGCGAGTGGGTGGGGGGAGACCAGGAAGTAAAAAGGAAAAAAAATTGCCTGTTTTCCTTGCTGGAATGTTAATGGCTGGTCTGACCTACGGTGGCCTGTCACTTGGCCTGGTTAGTTTCTTGGCAGCTCGGGTTTTGTTGAGTTCATCTGTTTAGTGCATTCTTTGTCCATCTGTAAACTCGCCTTTGACTAGAAAGACATCAATTCAAACATTCGGACATCGTGAAAAGATACAAGTGAGGAGTTTTGTCTGGCTCAGTGCTGATAATGTTACGCAAGTTTAAATTTACTTATGGTGCGTCTAGTTTTTATATAACGTTTTAAATCCTTTTGCACTGGACAAATGATCCCAAACTATTTGATGTGTGTTTGGTGTAAAATGTTGCCTAAATAAAACACTCTGAAGTTAAAAGCGAGCTTAAACAGTGGTGGTCAGGTAGTGAATAAACATGCCAAAACATTCTAGTTAATCCAGTTGACGGCAAATTTGTAAGGTGAGGTCTTTGCCACTTTGTGGAAGAGGCGCTAGTTCCCAAGGATGTATTTATTCAGTCAGAATTCATTAACTCTTATTCGATAATTAACATACTTGGAATCTCGTTGCCTAAAATGATTGCTTTGAAGATGCGGACCAGATCTGCAATCGCCCAGTCAGTTACTGTCTTCAAAGTGAGTTTGAGGCATCAAGGCAGTGATAAGATGGCAATAAAATAGAGTCAGTCTGCTATCAGTCTGCTTATCAGTTTGTGATTAATCAACAAGGAGACACAAACCCCTTCTGGATTGTGTCATGAAGGGAATTTGGTATAAAAAGGCTGCTGCAGTGCTAGCTGCTGTGATCAGACTGAAATCAGCTATTTCTATTTAATTAAAAAAAACTTAAAAATACCACAGAGAGGCGGTGTACCGAACGAAAAACACCATGGCGGACAAAGAATAGTGGAAACAGACACGTGTCTTTAAACAAAGGAAGTCCCAGAAATATGAATTACCACTTATAGTTGGAACTTTCAAATAAAAATTTAAATCAGGCTTTGAGATAAGAATTGAAGTAGTAGGCTTCAACATTAAACACTCAAGAGTTCAACATTATATTCTTCTTTTAACCTTTAGACCTGATTATCCACTCCTACTGGATAATGTGTTTTCAGGTCTCCCCTCCATTAATTTGTGGACGTCTCTGACTAACTGTGAGACCTTCAAGTCATTCTGTCTTCTTCACAAAATGCGTCTCTTTTTCTATTATAAAGTCACAGAAAAGTTTTTAGTGAAGGATAAAGGAAAATACCCAAGGCCAAATAACTTCAGTGGAAAGTACTGACGCCCAACAACACCCATCAGGTCAAAGGTTGTAGAGTCCAATACTTTACTCGAGCAGCGGTACAGTTTGGACACAGTTTAAGCTTTCACCTCTCGTTGGAAGCAGACCCTTTGGAGTTTGCAGTGCTTTGGTGGTTTTTTGTGTGGTTATAGAGATCCTAGTATCAACTAATTCAAAGTAATTCTAAAGAAGATCATAACTCATCTATTAGTGTGGGTTACTGGTTACTACATAATCCTATTTAGTGGGGTAAATCCTGGGAAACTGTGAAATGTGCCTTCCACACACTGTGGTCAAGCTGATTTAAAACCATAAAATATTTGCCTGCATTACTGGCTCGCTCAGTACTGTTATTACAGGGGAATCGCTGCCCCTGAGGTTTTTAGTTATGTGAAATATACAGCTGGCTGGACTGTAGAGGCAGAAAGCTGGTTACAAATAGTTGAAATGTTAATGTAACGAAGGATTTATGATTTTGAGCTGTGGAGGTGTAAATAAGCCAATATGTGTTTAGCATGCTGTGTCGGTTTGTGATGTGTGCAGTGCTGAGATTCAGCCTACACAGCCATGTCCTAATCCCAGCGTGTGCTGTCTTTTCTGTGTTTCCTGCCCAGACTGTGAATCATAACAGCAGGTGGACTTTAATCTCACACTCATAACACACAGTAATTGTAGTCACCAGACAGGGTTTGTTTAAGGTGTTGTCTGTGTTTTCAGGTGCACTGCTGCCCTGTGTGATATCAGTGTAGTATGCTGTTCATTTCGAATTTGGTGTTTAAACCGGCTGCAGTTGAAGCCTCTCTGTGCTGAATGTATGGTAAAGTCTTCTTTTGTATCATAAAAAACTGATTTAGTTCAAGGAAATGGGGCTTATAGTTTTCTTGTATGTGTTTGGAGCTAGAGATGTGCATGCCTGTCTCAGAGTAACCTTACCCTGCGAGTGCACAGGTGATACCAAGCTGTATTTAGCCCCCTTATGGCCAGCTGGCCCTGCTATTTAAAACAGATTGAGGGGGAAGGGTGACTGTGGCCGTGGCGGCGTTTACCGTCAGCAGACAGTTTTGGTCAGTAGTGCTGAACTTCAGAAGAATCTGAACATTTTAAGACCAGGTTAGGACGCATTGGATAAGTCGCTGGTCGCACCAGACCAATTGGACTGTTGTTGCTTTTCTAAAATGTTTTTTTCCAGTAAGAGTGCAGATTTGTGTTCGCTGTCTTCCCTGAAGGGCAAACCGTTTGGAAAATCTTTCAGAATTTCGTTTGTGATTGGGTATCAAATCAGCCACTCCAAAAGTCAGCCTGTGACTCATCCTGGTATCAGATTTACTCAAGCATCTTTGGCAAAGGTCGTTTATGGTGCACGGAATCATTTCTACCTGTCTAATAAAAACTGTCCATAGCTTGTCTGAGTCATTGTTTTGTTTAGCCAGAGGAAGTTTTTATGAGCCGATCTTCTGTGTTGTTGCTTTGATTTTGATCAGCTTGCTGTGTTTGGGTTGAACAGGGAGCAGGTTTTCATGTTGGAGCCCCCCTGAGCTTGTAACTGTGAATGAATGGCAACAGCTGAGCAGGAAAACTTTATCAGCAGCCCTCACTGTGTGTGTGTGTGTGCGCGCGCGCGTGTGTGTGTGTGTCTCCCTGCATGTGTGTGAGATTCAGGAGGAGCTGCAATCAGAGCAGTCTCACTGGGGAATCTCTCTGCTGAGCTCACTGCTGTCCTCCCTTCCTCAGCCGCTGGCCTCTTTTCAGTTTCCTCCCTTTAGCTCTCTTGTTCTTTCTATCCACGACTCGTCCTGTGGATTTCTTTACCCCGGCTCTCTGGGAAACTGCAGAACAGCGCTGTCGTGACTCGCCGGCTGTCACTGCAAGGAAAGTAGAGCACAGGAGGCAGGAGAGAGAGAGCAAAGCTGAGACAGCCCAATCGATTTCTTTGATACAGAGAAGAAGCACCGGGGATAGAAGGGCAACGGCGGTAGCTGTGCTTTTCTTTGTCATTTTGGTTTAAAAGGAGATATTTGTTCACTTGGAACGGAGTCTTCTGAAGCATTTGAATCACATCTTTCCCTTGAGAAGAGAGGACAGCTTTTGACACGTCAAGGGTGCCCTTCTTCAGGGATACGGTCAAAATCTGGGACTTGGGAGGAAATCTACTTTAAACCGTGGTGTTCAATGTTTACCTAATAATCAATCCCTATTCTGAATGATAATGCTGGACACCAACCATTGCCTGTCCTTTGAACCCTCCTCCCTGGACTCTCCTCCAATGGGAGATGACATGGAGAAGGAAGGACTGAAGATGGATCATGACAGACTTGTGTATCACAGCTTGAAAGAAGGTGGGCAATCTAGTCGGATCTGGAGATCTGTGTTGTGTTTTTGTTCCTGAGTTCACTGTACATTTTCAAAACAGGGCTTTATGGCCTAATACAAATAGCTAATGGGGTGTTGCTAAAGATAAGTGATAGAGTTTACTGGCTTGTGTAAGATGGAAGGAAGTTGAAGTGGTTTTAGGTTCTATCTGATAAACCCTTTCAATAGAGCAGACTTGACCACTGTGAATTCAGGAAGTGCTGACAGCCGGGCCTGTGACGTCGGGCTAACTTTGCTCAGTTCTTCAAGGTTAAAGCTTCCAAATAATATTTCAACATAAAAGGTCAAGTTAATGTTTAAAATTAGTCAGTGTTCACCCCAAAAAATCATGCATATGTTTAAAGAAAGAACTGTGTTGACGTGCGTTCATTCACAAACAGCTTTCCCTAGTGTAGTTTGAATTTGGGAATATTGTAACTGTGGTGCAAATTTACAAACGTCACATAAATGCTCCACACCAGGCATTCATAAAGGTACAGACTTCAAAGGAAGACAGCTATAAAGACACTCTGAGTGTGCGCGCACGTTTATGTCTGTTCAAAAAGTGTGTCTATAACAGGCAGATTGTGGGTTGTAGTTTTCTCTAGAGCCACGCCTCCAAACTCAATGAGCGAGCAACACATTTGTCACAGGAAACCAAAAGCATGAATAAATAACATAAATAATAAATAAATATAACACGTCCAGGTGCCTTTGTGAGTTTCAGCTTGGGTTTTAGACCAACGGTGCAATGAAATGGCTTTTGTTATTTTTTTTATAATATTGAAAAGATTGTTTAAGTCCTAGAGTCTAGGTTTTAGGGTTTACGTTAAAAAAAATAGATTAAACAAAAGTTTTATAGGATAAGAGGTAGAGTGAGGGTTCAGCACTTATTTGTGATGCTAAAACGTGGAATTTATTAACCTGAGAATGTGTTAATGTGAATGTGAGAGCCAAAAAACATGGCTTTGTGTGGATGTGTGCCCTCCGTACTGCACACGGATTAGGGCAAGTAACTCGAAGGGAAACTCCAGTAACAGATTTTAGCCCAAATATGAGAACTCCACATCCCAATATTGGAAGTTTGAAGTGGATCGTAGAAATGGAGATGCATGCACCTTACTTCACCTACAGTGCAAGTTTCAGCTTTTATCTTTTTACAGTAGTGTCTTATTTCTAAAGTATTTCGGGATGTATTAAATATGACCGCGTGACACTTGTTGCCACTGTGCATGTTTGGGATTTAGATGTGGTGTGCAAAAGGGTCAAAAAAACATGGCGTTCCAAAAAAATGAAGTCATCCAACAGTGACATACTATCAAAAATTAGCCTAATTTGGTATGGTCCGTGCAACAGTAAAAAGGCTTCACTTTGTTTATAACCAGCGTTACGAGCATGGACCAGAGTCTCAGATGACTGGCTGCAGATGAAACAAAACATTCCTGTGAGGTTAGAATGACTGAAGATGGATGGAGTCTAAAGAAAAGCAAAGGGATTAAAAAAAAAGCCATCAGTTAAAGATTATTAATCCCGGTGTGCTTTTTGCTTACTCTGAAGTATGAGTGACACAAACTGCAAAAGCTGCAAAAGCCTTTATCCGTCTGTTCTCACTTGAACTTTAAGGATGATTAGTATTCACCGCACCTCTCCGTGTTGTCATCCTGCTTCTCGGCACAGCGCAGCAGAGGAAAGGCAGCGGGAGTGAGTCCAAGGTGTGAATGGCCTTAACCTTGCATTGTTTCTGCCCTTTTAGCTCTCTAGCTTCTTTCCACTCTCACTGATGTGCGAAACATTCGCTGCGGTCATGCGCTGCGTTCGCCTCTCTGTTCAGCACATGCAATTGAACGGTGCTACCGTGCGAAAGATGAGAACATCTTTCCCGATTAAAAAACATTTCCAAAGCCAGTGCCAAGCGTAACGTCTGTTCAAAGCGTCTGCAGGGCTCGTCTTTAGGTGGGTATGTGGCACACGCTCTGTGGGCCTGAAGCCTTTTGCCTTCATGTGTGTCACTCGGGTTGGTGCGCGCAGGCTTAGTCGTGCCAAGCCAGGGGTCTTTGGGGACAGTGACGAACTCAGACATGTTTAATCAGATCTACTGACACATGAGCACAGCAGGCTTAGCCCAGTTGGCCACCAGCATCCCAATTCATCCTCGTTCTTCCCTCTAATGTGACTTTTTACCTGTACAGCCTTCTTTTAGACAATTATGATGACTTGAAACCGATCTGATCTTGACATTTAGGAAATAAAAGCTCTATAAGTTCAGGTAAAGATTTCATTGTTGGTGATTTGTTATAAAGTTAAGCTTGTGAAAGGTTTAAAGAAAGCCATGACTTTAGTTGCCGGGGAGAAAAAGTGTTTTGTTTTGGGGGTTTTATGTACACCCACACAGAGATCTTAGAAATAACAAATCAATGTGCAAATCATAGTGTTAGTTCTCTGACGTTTGCAACGACGAGTTTAATCAAAAGATCGAACAAGCGAATTGTCTTCAAATAAGCCACCTGCTGTCATTTCCTCTGCTTAATCTAAAATCTTCAAACGCTTGCATCTCTGCCGTCTTCCTCTTTCTCCCTTGTCAGCCTTTGCTCTAACTTTTTATGAGTGTAGTAGCAAGCTTTGGCTGTGGCCTAGTATCCCAATAAAACTGTCCTGCCTTTTCATCCATTTTCTTAAATTAACCAGAATGGCCTTCAAACCTGATTTAAGTCCCAGAGCATGTCCTGGTCGCAAAACACAAAGACACATCCCTCCTCTTTTTTCCCAAGCAGTAATCTGCTTACAGTTAACAAAACATCGCTATCCTTGTTGGTTATGTTTTTGTCCACTATCTTATCTTATTATAAGTTCTTGCTGCAGTGCATGTAACCATAGCCACTGTCGTAGTGCAAAAGTTTTCATTTGTCTTTCTGGCACCCATTTAAAGTTTGTTTTGTGGTTAATCCAGAACAAACAGTTCACAGCCTCCAAGTGGTTTTTGTCTGTCTGTTATACTCCTGTCTTTGTTGCTGTGCTGCAAGCAAGCAGTATTTATTTGTGTAGGACTTTAGGAATACTAGAGTCACAAAGTGCTGTACAAAACACATGACAGTTTAGTTCAGCAGACAAAAACTAGGATTAAAAGCACTGCAGCATTGAAAGAAAGGGCACTAAAAAGTTAAAGTAAGGAAAAGTGGAATTAAAGTAGATACAAAATGAGAAGAAAAGTTAAGAAAGAAGACAAAATAACAGGCAGTGGTGCAAACGTGATTATTTTATGCACGTGAATCTACAATTTCAACACTGCTACATTTTTCGCGCCATGATTGTCTGCCAGAGACTTCTACAATGTTGGGGTTGGAGGTTTATTGATAGCTGACGCTTTATTATTATAGCCAACCATTGGAGCCAGTGTTGCAACTGTACTGAGCTCATCAGCTTGGTGTTTAGGGGGGACAGGAAAGAGAGGGCAGGAGAAAACTGGAGTATCCTGGGTGAGGGATAGAAGATGTGGAGGGGGTTATGGATAGAGGGAAAGTGTAAGAGTCTCTTTCTAAGAATAAACCTTCCTTCCCTGGAAGCCCCGTGTGGCATGGCATCTAATGCCGCATGGCACGGTCAGTCTGTATCAGTGTGTGTCTGTGTGTGCACGTTCCTTTATTGAAAGTGTTTTCCTGTGCGTTTGCTACTGAGACAAAATGAGTGCTGCCAGCTGCTGTACAGGCAAGACCATATAGATCGACTCGCCTAAGTGTGTTTAGGCGTGCGTGTTTATAATGCTAAATGTCAAATGGCAAGTTATTGCTTCTAGAGAGGAGTCAGTAGTGTTAGACTGATACTTTCAGACTTGGAGCATACACACTTGTAAAAACAACAGAGGGGAGCCGGGATCGCCAGCAAGAATTTGGAGCCAAAGAATGACATTTAGTTGCACAGGCTCTGACATTAATTCATGGCTCTTGCGGCGTTCCCGTCTAGGCGAGGATTCCTTGTCATAACACGGAGGCAGCACCGCAGCAGCAACAGCTATATCGTGAGCTAGACTGAGTACCAGTGATGTCACTTTGTTGGCGAGGAAGAACAGGTGTTGCTTGACTGAAGTAGCAAACACAACCCTAGCTAGAAATGCTTGGCAATCTTCAGTGGTTTGCACCACACTGTATACGCACACACACACACACACACACACACACACACACACACACACACACACACACACACACACACACACACACACACACACACACAAATAGATACGTAGCCCTTCAGTAAGGATCGCTGGGACAACTTGAGCAGGAGCGTCAGCTGAATGTTTACATCAGTAGTGAAGTTACTTGGTATAACAACATACTGCTTCCTCTTCTGATACTGTCAATATCTTGGAAATAAAAGATAAACAATGAAATGGAAAGACATCATGCACTGTCACTTACTTACTTGCTTACAAGCTAAACAAAAATCATTACACACAAGTGTCTGCAGCCATTCTGGGTGTCTTTTTTCATGGGTGGTGTGTTTGTGTGATGTGATGGTTGACTAAATAGTTCAGGTCACTTCCCTAAATTGCTGTCGTGTTGCAACGAAGCCAACATGACAGTGATGAGATGCTGTGTACTTGTGATCTTGCAGGTGTCTATATGTAATTGTTAGTTTGTTATATTTGTGTCTTTGCTTTGTTTAAACGATAGCCAGCTCATTTCTAATTTATTATCCGGTTACAATGATGACGCCAGACTTTCTGGGCTCGTTAAAACTTTAAAAAAGTATCAGGATGAGGACTGTGCCACACAGCACTCAACAACTAACATTTTATTTGTTTAGAAATGTCAGACATAGTCCAACTCTTTCTGTCCAGCTTTGTGTTCCTTACAGTTCTCCCCCACCCCGCCTCTCCATTATGTAACAAGAGCTTCCTGTTTTGAAATGACGATGCAATCGGCCCATTTAAAAATGAAAAAGGAAAAAAAAAGTAATTTCGATTCAAATCGGTGCTTTTATTTTTTCATTTCTTTTAATTTTTTCGTTAATTTCTTATAGCAGCATTATGCCTTAGTGTTCTGTCTCTCTCACTCTTTGATGGATGTTTGCTGCTTTTTCACACATCTGTGCTCAGAAACAGGAAGTCTGTCTACACACACACCTTGTACCCGCCTCCTTTGTAACTTCAAAAAAAAAAAAAAAAAAGATGCATGCGAGGCAGGGAGACTGGAGAATGAACCGGTTGCCACAGAGTAAAGGTCCTCGTCGTGTCAGTCATATATGTTCCTTTATGTGCTTATTTATCTAAATATTGTGGATCTGTTGCTGATTGTAAGGCTTTACGGGCACAGAGCTTCACCGCTGCAGTTTCTTAATCTCGCCGGCCGTCACTGACTGTCTTCTCTTCTTTCTCCTCTTACCTCCTGTGTCTCCATGCAGTCCTCCAGCTCAAACTTCAGCAGAGACGCACACGAGAGGAGCTGGTCAGCCAAGGGATCATGCCACGTAAGTCTGCTGAGTGTGTTTTACTTGCTTTTTTGCTTTTTTTTTAAGCTCATGAACCAAAGTATATATCGTCAATGTACGGTAGTCTGACTTTAAGTGTGCTTTTAGACTCTCAACTGATCGCGTTTTACCCAAAGACAGCACTTCTTTATTGTCTGGAACAGACAGTATCATCTTGTTTTTAGAAACTCGAGCAGAAAACAGGAGCTTTGGCTGTGAGCTGAGGTCAAACTGCTAACCCTTTCCTGTTTCAGGATTACACACCAAATCTTAAACTGTCACACACTAACAAGGTCGATGCTAGACGCTAAACGATACTCACGTATTTTTGGAATGTCGTTTAATTCACATCCCGCTGACACATATTGGTTCTCAACAACAGAACCTGGATATGTTGGTAAATAGCGTCTGTCAGTCTGTGCCGTATATGCTGTCATATGATGGGTTGTATAGTGAAGGTCTAGAATGTCGTTTCTTGTTTTTTGCTGAAAATGTCGTCTCTTATCGGCATTATCAGTATGAGTATGTGAGTTCTGCAAGTGTCATATTTAGCTGTATCTTTGCACCACTTTGTGTTATCAAATAGGGCAGCTTCCTCTTTATGTCTATCCACTTCCTGTTTCAGGGTTCCTCACATCACAAGAGTCAGAAATATAGTTTTAAAAGTTTCCCTCCGTTTCTGTGTAGAACCGAAAGCGCTCTGCTTTTTCGTTTTTCCAAGAAGACTTTTGGTTTGAATTAAAAGTGTGCAAGCGAGTGTTCGCCCTCATACTGTAGACGTGGTAGCCAACATTCATTCTAACTGAGTAGATTTTCAAATGGAGACTAAATACCTGTTAGATTGCCCAATAGGCCTGTTCAGACATACAAACTTTGACAGATTATGCTAGATGTGTGTTAAGAAGGGTATCAGGGAAACAAGTAACTGTGAATGGATGGTAACATGTGGCACACCTGTTGTCATATTTTGTTTTTGACAAAAGCAGATGCGATTGAAAAGATACACCATGCAAGCTGCTGTCAGCCTGCAGTGCTGCACATTCAGTTTACATAACAGTTTAAGGGTTAGATGCATAAGAGTACCATAAAGTGATGACTGAGGGTTTGTTTTGGTGGGCAGCATGGAGCCTTCCAGTGAACCATTTAAGTAGTCTAGTAAATTGCTCTGTGTCCTCTTTTCTGCAACAGGCCCTGTGCCAGATTGTTGCAGATTTAGGATCAACATGTTTGGATTGACTATTTCGCTTTCCAGCTTCTCCTCTGTGGAGATTCCTCGGGGGGAAAAAAGTATAGCTGTGGGTTTAAATGAGATTTTAGATTGCTCCTAAGTCGATGACTTTGTTGACTACAGAAATCCTCTTTTAAATTGTTTCTCCGAGATGCAGAAAGATGGGGCAAAGGTTGTTCAGGCATCAGGTCCGCTGTTGTGTTATAATTCAGTAAAGATCATATGAACCGTTCTCTTCACTTCTCGCTTCATCTTCGATCGATTTTCACGGTAACTGTATCTTGTTGACAGGAACAAACTTTGCCAAGTAGTTCCACATTGCTCCACACCCTGAACACTTTCCAGCAAAGAAAAAATAGTCTTTATATTTCTTAATGACTCTGTAATTACTGTTATTTGCTGGATTTTTGAAACATAAAAAAACAAAATCTGAAAATTTCACTTACAATGTCACCACATGGTTTGTTTTAGTCAACATAGAACCTTCAAAGGTGACATAAATGATCAGGTGTTTTCTGTCACTTCTCTAATTCTTACATTTAAATGTCCTTTGTGCTGTGTTTTCTGGTACTAAAAAAATACTTTTATGTCTGAGTGCTGAGGCAGGGTCAGTTCCTCCTGTGGTATCAAATCCTCACACTGGTTTTGCAACTGAAGGTGGTGTGAATGAATAACTTTCCACTTTCAAACACTTTCGTGAGGTTCCTGAACACAGACATTGACTGTCCAGCTGTGAGCAAAAGTCAGTTAATCGTCATTTAAGAATGCCAACAAATATATACTTTTGTAGCATTAACATATTTTGTTGCTCCGCTGTATGAAAAACTGGGCTTTGTGTGAAGAAACCACCAATGTTTTTATAATGAAACTGTAGCTAATGGGGTCAGGGAGGTTGTGGTGTTTCACAGGGGAAAGTTCTGAACAGTGTTATGTGCCCAGCTATAAGAATAGGCTTGAAAATGCTGTTTTTGAGCCGAATGTTTTCACTTCCTCCTGGCATGTTCAAATAACTGTTTAGTGTTTTCTTCCCCATGAAGTTTCAGTTTAAAAGTGCTTCAGGAGCAACATCGTGAAAGAAGAACTGTTGATCCAGTAGCTCGTTTTGGGAGTTTAATTTGCACCTAGTTCTATTAGTGTGTGCGTGTTTTGGTGTTTCGAATTCTTTTAATGTTTGAGTATTTACAGTTATAGGTTACATATTCAATGATCATTTACACATCATAAAAAACTAGCTGCTTTGGGTCTTTTCTCTTTCCGTTTAAGCTGCTGATTGGCTGCCTCTTGCAAATAGAAGGTTTAAACTGCAGGGGTTACATGAGAAACTGGGACTGGTGGGGACGGCCGCACCAATAAGCACCAATGACAGAAGGGCTCACAGGCCAACAGACTCATTGTCCATTCTTTTATGCATTTGGTGAACATTTATTTTCCAATGAATGCCAGTAAGAGTCTGATATGATTAAAATAAAACCAGCCCAGCCTTCTCTTGCCAATACGCAAGGAAATATTGTTTTCATTGAACATCATATTGAAGCAATTAATCTGTGTTTAAGTAGTTTATGGGCCCGGTTTGTCCTTGTGGTGTTATTATTGTGATCCAGACCACTCGTTGGTCATATTACAACTGGTATTCTTTGAACGCCAGGGGTTGTGACACAAGGAATGCTTCTGACCCCCACCCATCATCTGTGGTGCACACACAGTTGACGCCCTGCTGTAGCCAGAATGTCCTATCTCAAACACCCTTGGCAGGGATTTCACCAACTCTTGACCAATCAGACGATCGCTGTCTTACATCATTATAACTGCCGCTGTCCTCTGAATATCCTTCCCCAAAAACGAAGCGGGCATCTCCCCTGTCCGTTTAGCTTTTCTAAAACCTCGACTTTATATTTGTGGTTAAAAAGAGTTTGATGTCTAGCGCTTTGTTTTTTGGATAGAAATGATCGTCTAGGCTCAAAAAAATCTGTGATGGGAGATGGACTGTAAAACTTTTTGTTTCCTTGCACTGGACCTTTCTGCAAACTGAATAATTATAAAAGTGTAAGATAAAATGCAAAATATATGACGCTTTGGACTCATTTTTCATGTTGACCACCTCTTTCACCTCAAAGGTAATACAGATTTTTTTTCTTTTTACACAATTTTAGCCAGCTGAAATTGCTTTTATGCATTTCCCTCTTACAAAAATACTGCATAGACGTTCACTCCCCCACCCCATACACTGGTCATGGCTGAGCAATGAAGTGATGAATCTAGACTTTCGCTGGGTGTGCTGCACTCTATTCATCAGTCTCTCTTCTGCTGCTCGCTCCTTTTTAAAGAGCCATTCCAGACTCTGTTCATCAAGAATTGATGTCCCTCAGCTACAGACCATCTGCCAGACTTATTGCAGATAGTTTGACCTCTGAAATGCAGTTTCTTTAGACTTACCTTTCGTCATGGAAAAACTTAGAACGCACCACAATCTGCAGCACGTTTCTGTGTAAAATACCAATAAAAGTATAATGAAGCTGGGCTATATGTAACCTGTAATCTTTATAAGTGTTTGTATTCCCTTTTTAACACTGTGTAATTCTAAATAACAGATCAAGACAAAGCTGAATGTGTCCAAAAGTGTCTAACGTCAGTTCAAAGTATGAGAAAGAACATTTGGAAACTTTGGAATATGTGGAAAACTCTTGCTGAATAATGAACAGTGTGTTCTCATTTAGGTTAATGAAACTGCTGAGTGAATGTTTGGTACAGTTTGCACTCATGGTTTTAGTCATATTGTTCCATTAAATCAAGCTCATCTAAACTACTTCACTACCACTGACCACATCGCGACACTTCCTGCAGCTGCCTTGGTGTTTGAGTTGCAATGAGAATAAACGTAACACAACTGATGTGAAAAGCGTAGTAAAAGGCCGAGGAAACGCTGGCAGTAACGGTTTTCTCGGTGATAACTGAGGTGGATGTGCACCACACTCAGCAGCAGAGGCTGATCTGCCTACTGAGTTGTCATCAGAGTGTGTGGTTTAGAATAGCACTCCTGACCTTCTCTGCCAGAAGCCACTTCTGCTTTGAGTCTGTCTTTGACTGTAGCCGTACAGGTTCTCACATTTTTGCTTGCTGAAAGGAGCATCACGACTTCCTTCACAGTCGGTCTGAACTGCATTAATCTTGGCTTTTTGTTTCTCCTCCTGTTCCCCCTCCCTCTCCATGCAGCACTGAAGAGCCCAGCAGCCTTTCACGAACAGCGGAGGAGTCTGGAGCGAGCAAGGGTGAGAGCCATAAGAACAATGAGTCTCCTGCAGTCTCAGTGGATTTTCTTCAGAGAGGCAAAAAACAAACAAAAAAAACACCCACAAGAACCTAACAAATTGAAAGCTTGGACGCCACAGATACAGATTGGTTGTAGTTGGGTTATCGTACAGATAATTTCTGGTTAGTTGACGTTTCTGCAAAATTGTTGTGAGCTGCAGAGCCAGGAAATGATGAAAACAAGTGACATGGAAACAAAAGCATATATTAAACTGACAGAATAATATTTTATGGTGTTGTAGCAATTTGGAGTTCATGTGATTTTGGCATCTTGTTTTCTTCCCAGACTGAGGACTACCTAAAGAGGAAGATCCGGAGTCGTCCTGAGCGCTCCGAGCTGGTCAGGATGCACATTCTGGAGGGTGCGTGTTTTTTATTTGTTTTGTTTTTTTAATCAGCAAGTGCCAGTGTTGTCAAAAAGTCACATTTTAAGCTTTGTAAAATACCTAGACAAAAACAGAACCAAATCTTTATGAAGAGGTTAATGTATAGTTCCTCCTTCATATTTCTGCTTGAAGCAATTCCGTGTTCTTTGAGGGTATTGCTTCTGCATCTTAAAACTCGATAGCTCGATTCAGGAGCTGTGAAAACTCTATTATAAAATGTGTTTTGGCATGTTGTCTTCATGAGGCAAGGTGCTTATCTTCACATTTTCACATTCATTTTAATATATGTGTTTGCGGTTTAAAGTGTTATGTTTGTTATGATTTTTTTGAAGCAGCTGGTTTGACTGTTGGTTTAGTTTCTTTTAAATTAGGTTGAAGTCAGATCGAGGAAGTGTTAAAATAGGCTAAAACCTGTTGTAACGTATTGAACAGATCCACAGAGGATTATATGTGTGTGAATCACTTGGTAAATAAATGCACATGTATCCATAACGGCCTGCTGTGCCCTCTGCAGAGACGTCGGCAGAGCCGTCTCTGCAGGCTAAGCAGCTGCAGCTGAAGAGAGCACGACTGGCCGACGACCTCAATGACAAAATCTCTCACAGACCGGGTCCCATCGAGCTGGTCCACAAGAACATCCTGTCTGTTAACTGCCATCTGCAGCACTCACTCCCAGGTAATAACACACACCTCATCAGCGTTCACCTGTACGCGTCTCAGTCCAGGAAAAGAAAATGTCTTCATTGATGGCCTTGCTCTTTCTTTCTAATGTAATCACAAGTTTAAGTCGTTGGGAAGGTTTGATTGCACCTGCGATCAGCTTCGTCAACGTTATCGTCGTTTCACCTGTGTTTCATCTGCTGCACTTCCCGTGTGTCAGAACGTGCACCCGCAGTTAAACTGAGAGCAGGAAAAGGAAAAGCTGGGGTGACCTTAAATGACAGTAAAGCACAGTAACGACTCACACTGAGATGAAGTGAAAACGAGTGAAAGTAAATGAGCATTGTATAAAAGTCTCTCTCTGAGGAATAATCACTGGCGCAGGATTGGTGCTCGTTATCAGTAGATGCTTAAAGTCCCGAAATACACAAGTTTTACAAATAAGATTTATTTTTTCAGTCATTTATCTCACGATAACGATCGTACTGTATGCATTTATTTATGTCTGCATGCAGGCTAGCATCTCCTTAACGAGTAGGCCCACACAACATCGTCACACGTACAGCGATCATTAAGATCTGTATTTTATTTTTTTAAACTGTTCATTCTTTATATGTCTTTATTATTTCATCATCTTGCTGGTAATACAATGTTACAATCTCTGTAAAAATTTGAACCTCTGATGAAACTTTGTCGGACTCGCCTGGAAAAATGAAATGAAGAATTTGAAAAGGTGTGCAGTTGCGCCACCTCTACAATTTGATTTCCGTTCAGACTGAACACCTGAGCAGTTACACCATTCACCTATTTACAGTAAGGTGAGTGTGTAAACAAAACAAGCAGCTCTGAAACAGAAGTGACTCAGAAGCTTTGTTTGGACACGGCACTGTTTTGAAACATGAGACACGGCACGCGGTGTTGTAACTTCTCTAAAATTGCTTAGTGCCGATTGCTAAAGAGCGGTGACTAACTTTAGAGAAACTTTATTTGAGTGTTAAAATTGCAGGGGAAGCTGGGAATTAAGCTGTCCTTTCCTGTGTTTCCCAGCGGCTCTGGAAATTCCAGACAACGCCAACCCCTTTCGCACCGCTGAACCGCTACACCAGAAGACGCCACCATTAAATTGCGGTTTCATTAAATGTGTGAACGTTTGTGCACTGTCACAGATTCTCCAAAGGGAAACGGAGGAGAGAGCTCATCTTTGGACGAAGACAGCAGTGATGCTCTGTCACCTGACCAGCTAACCAATCAGGACTCTCCCCTGAGCGCTGTCCCTCAGGTCTCCCCCTCAGACGTGCTCACCCAGAACGGAGACCTCTCCCCCACACAGGTATTACTGAGGTGGAACAGAAAGAACTGGACAGAGCAGTTAGTGAAACAAAAGCAAGTGTTTTTCAGCAGGATCATGCAATTAACCACAGTGATATCATCTCACCAGTTTCTCACACAGCCTCCTGCTCCACCTCCACCACCACCTCCGCCGCCCCCTCCCTTGTTGAATGGGTCCGCTTCGTCCCCTCTACCTAAAACGGTGACCTCTGGATCCTCCCGCCATTCTGCTGGACAGGTCAAGGTGCGCCGATCGTTCTTTCAGACGGCTCTCGCTCAAACTTCCTGTTGATTTTCGTGACTTAAAAATAATTCTGACCGTAATCTCTATTTATGGGAATGCTGTAGCTCACCAAAACCCCCTCCTCATCTCTTCATTTCCTCCCCCCCCCCCCTATTTCTCATGGTTCTCTGACTGCAGTCTCAGGCCAAGACGAGTTCAGACCGCCCTCCACAGAGACCTAAGAAAGCAAAGGACAGCAAACCAAAGGTCAGAGGTCTTTGTTTTGCTTTCATTTTAACTCGCACACCGATACATGATTTATGGCCAATTTTAAATTACGACCAGTCACCGGGTAAAGGCTGTTTTTTGATGACATCTTGTCTGCAGTAAAGATTTTAAGACTTCAAATTGTGTTTGTCTGGCTTGCTGCTCCCACAGCTGAGCGACAAATATTAAAAGTTACTCCTTAGATTTGAAAGAGCCAATAAAAGTCTTTGTGGTTTTTGCGTCGTCTCTATTAAATCATAGAGCAGGGGCTTCTCTCTAACCTCAGTGCTTTTTTCTGACATTTTACAATCATACTGAGGAGAAATGCTTGTAAAAGAGGAAGAGATACCATTTTATGAAGCCACAGTGGCCTCAGCACATCAGAAATATATACTTGCTTTTCTTAACTGGAAGTGCGTTAGCTTTTACTTCAGTTAAGTTTTTATTAGTATGCATCGTTTGACCTACATGTACAGAATGCCCATGCACCTCACACGTGTCTGTCTCTTAAACATTCCCTCCTGCCGCGTGAAGGTGAAGAAGCTGAAGTACCATCAGTACATCCCCCCCGACCAGAAGGCTGACAAGGAGCGTCCGCCTCAGATGGATTCATCGTATGCGAAGCTGCTCCAGCAGCAGCAGCTCTTCCTGCAGCTGCAGATTCTCAGTCAGCAGCAGCAGCACTACAACTACCACACCATCCTGCCCGCCCCTCCCAAGTGAGTGTCGAACCACTTTTGCGTATGTGTGCGTATGGTTTGGAAGCGAGGATGAGTAATTGCTGTGGGTTTTTGCCGAGAGTCAACAAGTTCAACACCCTTATTTTTTTTTCCTGCATTAAGCTAGTAGTTGCAGTGTAGCTTTACAGTTTGTATTTTTTTCCTTTTTACTTTGAGTATACCTTACAGTTAATATAAAACTTTCATGTTTCATTGTAAAATTCTAGAAAACTTATTTAGAAATTCACAAGTTTCATCTTTAGAGCTGATCTCTCATCATAATTTCCCCCGTGGTCTGCCAGAGGAAAAAAAAACATGCTCGATAATCTTTATTACAACTTTGTTGTTTGTCTTCCTTCAGGCCACAAACGGAGCAGCCTCCCACAACCAACTCTGGCCCTTCCCCCTCCCGTACCATTCACACAACAACCACCACAGCTTCCTCGAGTCAAACGGGGACGGCCCGTCACAGCCAAACCGCAGTGGGAGGAGCCAAACCAGCTACTCTGCCAGCCAACCTGGATGAGTTCAAAGTAATTAACTCAGGACCCAAAAACAAACTTATGAGATCATTACTGCACACAGTATTGTGGCTCATTTTGTTGGGTAATTCAAATCAAAGATCTAAGTTTGTGCTCAGCAAAAGGGCCCCAAACGAAAACATCATTGATCCTGCCCATTCTAAAATAGAGCTCTGATTTTGGTCCTTTCTCAAAGGGAAATCTGTGAAAGTCTGCAGCAGTCTAAGCTGTAAGGATTAGATCTTTGCAGACACCCCTCATATGGTGGTGGACTCTACAGGCGTGTAGATGTTCTTATACTTTCTTCATGTATTGTTTGTGCTTTGTCATAACTGCAAAGCCAAATTAAGAAAGATAGTTAAACTCACTCGGCCAGAGAATAAAAGATGTGATCATTAGACAGTTATTGTGGCGCACTGAGCCACAAGCCAACAAAGTTATGCTTTAAGGCTCTTTCTTTACCCCTTGAAACCTTACTAGGAGTAACCCTTGAAACTCTTCTCTGCCCTGAGTGCTTTCTATCATATTTCAAGCCTGCTTATAGAACAAAATCACCTGGTTTGCATTCAAAGTTAGTGAGTGTCGTCTCTGTCTGTGCGGGAAAAAGCTGGAAACTATTCAGATGGTAATCAAATCACGTCTTTGTTGATATTTACTGAGGTGTCAAAACTCATTATTAAGGGTACAAGGGAGATGTCTTTTTGGGTGAAAGAGTTGAGCTCTTTGTCTTTGCTTTTACTCCTGATTTGCATGCAGTTCTGTGTGTGTGAATGGTTTACACACACTCATTAGTGTTTTGGCTTTAAAATAATGTGTCATTTTATTTGGGTGTCATTTTAAAGAGTCACTTGTCTGAATTTGTCCGAGGCGACCTTTTACATGGCTTTTTTTTATCAGTACATCACCACCTATGCACCCTTTAAAGGTCCAGCTGTATAAAGTTCCTTTGAGCTGAGCGTTTTAAATTTGAGTCTATTCTCACTTTGAGTCAGTGTTTGTTTTATGAATACCACTTTTGTTTCCATCTTCCAGGTTGCTGAGCTGAAACAAGAACTGAAATTGCGGGGTTTGACCGTCTCAGGCACCAAGAATGATCTAATTGAGAGGCTCCGTAACTACCAAGAACAAAATGGGGGAACCGCAACTGTTTCAAAGAATGGCATTTTGCAGTCCGGCTTGCAGGGCACGACCTCAGCTGCTAGCACCACCACATCTTCTCCCACCACAACTTCCACCTCTGACCACCAGTCAGTAGAGGGTGGGTTTAAGTTGTCTCTGTCCTCACTGGCTCAGGCGGTTCCAGGGCGGGTGATGCGGTTTGGCAGCACCAGCTCGAGCCCTCCGGTGTCGCCGACTCCGTCGGAGAGGTCATTAGCTGGAATGAGTCCAGATGAGACCAGCTGCAATGGAGACATGTTTGGAGAAATGGTGAAATTTATGTTTCATTTGTTATTGTTAGAAGCACTTTGTCATTTTTGTGTCTGCCCAGACATTTTCCTAACATCCTCTCCTTTTTTTTAATGTGTGTGTCCTTCAGGTGAGCTCTCCGCTGACCCAGCTCACCTTGCACCCCTCTCCTCAGCACCCAGCAAATGTCTCTCCACTCGCAGTCAAAGATGAGATCCAGAGCTCTTGCAGTCTGTCCAGGTCCTCACCTGCATCTGTCCAAACCCCCGAGCCCGGAGCAGCCATGGACACGTCATCTATGGATAAAGACCAGATGCTCCAGGAGAAGGACAAACAGATCGAGGAGCTCACCAGGATGCTGAGGCAAAAGCAGAGGCTGGTGGAGACTCTCAGGTCCCAGCTGGAGCAAGGCAAGATGGCAGGTGGGATAGTGGTCAAGAGGGAAGGAAGCGATAAGAGCAAAACATCCCCAGAGGTTAAGCTCCAAACGCTAATAAAAGCCTCAGCCATTCAGCCCCCTACGCTCCCTAATGGCATCGTGTTGAAGGTCAAAAAGGAGGTAGAGCCAGAGGAAGGAATGGAGGGAGTAACAGAGGAGGCTCTGTCAAAGAAGCAGGTCCCGACGATGCAGTATTCCCAGGAGACTCTGCTCAGGCTGCAGCAGATTCAGCAGCTGCAGCTCCAACAGTCTGATCAACAAAAACGGCAACCACAACCGAAACAGCAACAAAGTCAGGCGCAGCCGACGAAGGCCGCAGAACCCAAACCGAATCCTCAAAAACAGCATCACCAAAAGAAAGAGGCTCAACTCCTGATCCACCAGCAGCAGCAGCTGCAGCAGCTCATCTTCCAGCAGACCCAACAGAAACAGCTCCAGGCTCAGCAGAAGATAACGCAGCAGAAACTGGCCCAGCAGAAGCAAGTACAGCAAAACCAGCTCAAGCAAACCCAAGGGCAGCAGCAGGCTCAGCAGAAGAACCAGGTTCAGCTAAAGCAGGTTCAGCTGCAGATCCAAAACCAGACGGTGACAAGTCAGAAACCCACACTGAGCCAAACTCAGCAGAGGAAGCAGCTGAAAGCTCAGCAGAGGCAGCAGCAGAAACAGCAGACATCAGCAGCCTCAACACAACAGGTAATACTGTGAACTTCAAAGACTGAAAGCACACACGCTGCAGTCTCTACGATGAGTATATAGCATATAATAAAATGCTAACGCAACTTTTCTGTTTCCAGGTGACTCCAGTCATCATCAAGCAACAGAATGGCACACCAGTGCACACTCAGGCCATCTCATTAGACCTCCTTAAGGCCAACGGCACACCTACACTGGTGACAGACACCAACGGGAACCACTACCTAATCGCTCTCACCAGTCACACCACAGATGGACAGAATGGAGTGTCCTCATTGGCCAAAACCAACGGACGCATCACACTGCAGGTACAGGGAACATGGTATTCTGATGATAATGGTAATAGTTCTAAGTGTTTCCCTCTAAATTAGACTATTTGTACATTATACAAAAATAATGAATATATACTGTGTAGCAAATAATTCGTTGCACCTTCAGTCAGTATTTTGAACAGCAGCAAGTAAACTTAGCCTTACAATTACTCTGCAGCCTTTGTGCGTTTGTTGTAGTGGCATGTGTAACCGTCCTCCACCTGCTGTGGGTTTTCTTAAGATTTCTTGTCTTAGCTCGTAGAGCTTCCTGAGCAGAACAAGAGCTACTGTCACCAGCTGTAGCCTACAACAGCAGTGTCTTTTTGACGATGTTAGTTCAGTTCTGTCAAAACTCTGAGTGAGTCGCTCGTCACACATTGCTTTGAAGCTGACAGCTGGTCACTAGGGTATATTTCCTAATTTAGGAAGTTTATCTCATGTCGCCGGTGGGGGTTTTCTTGTTTTGTTTTCTTTTGTCCCCACCCATCGTCACCTGAAGTTGCCAAATGTCATTGACTTACTGCAGTATTTCAACCTTTACTGTCCATGGATGAAAAAATTATAAAATAAAAAATACACTTCAGTAGGATAGGGTTAGTCTTGCATGTACTGTTTATATATGGGAAGCACATAATATTAAATGGTTTGACAGAATATGAACGTTTGCGTACTTGTAACGTTTCAGAGATTGAATTCAACTCCAAGTAAACTGCCCAGCGCCGACAGCCAATCAAAATGTCAGGCAGAGGCCGAGCCTGTGAGCCAACCAAGCAAAAAGGTACAGCAAAAACTCTTTCTCAGCATGGTGTATGTAAGCATGTAAGCATGGTGTAGATTGTAACTTTCCCAACATTTTTACTTAACTTTTTTCTTCATTTCATTTGTATTGTTGTAAGGTCTTAACCTTAGAGTATATAAAGCGCCCTCAGCCAACTGTTACTGTGGGTTGGCGCTATGTAAATACACGTTGAATTGATCTCTGTTTACTAATTTTGTCCTGAAGACAACAATAGCAACAGATTCCTACCACAAGGTGTCGCCACTGAGACACTGTAAAATCATCCAAGTTAGATTGTGGACTAACAAAGGTTAAAAAACAGCATCTTATCCCAGAATAAGACTTGCATGATTAACATATGCAAGTGTGCCTTCCGTTCTAAACGTGCCACTCTTTGCCCGTAGGGACAAAAAGCGGGGCTGCACTTAGACGCCAAAGGTGATCCACAACCCAGCCAGCCCGTCACCGCTCCACCCAACCTGCAGCCTTTCTTTGACGACATTTCAGACAATGAAAGCCAAAACAACTTAATGTCATCTCTCAAGGTAACACCAGCAGCAGCACCTCCTCCTTCTCCTCCTCCTCTCCCTCCTCTGCTTCCAGGCAGAGTTACCTTCAGCATGTCATCTCTAATGGTGGTCCTGCTCTCTCCACATGTTCATTAAATTTGTCTTCTTGTTTCTTCTCTCTTCTCATTTCATCACTTCATGGCACCATGCTGACAGAGACAGGAGGTGTGTCCGCCTTACGACCGGCACACGCTGTTCACCCCTCCCTCTCCTAAACCCAACACCTCCCTTTCTTCTCAGCGCTTCAGAGTATGTCCTCCAGCATGTCTTGTCTTTCCATCTGCCTTGCAGTATTGATCTTTCTCCCTGTCTCGACTCCTTTTTTCCATCTTCTCACTTTTTTGGTCTCTAATGTTTTTAGCAGAAGAGTGGCAGTGGTGTTGGGTTGGGTTTGTTAGGACGTAGTGATAGATTAGATCAGTGTCATCCTATCAGACCCAATTATCTAAAAGAAATCACCCCTGCAACATTCCAGTGAAGAACACCTGCTGCTGTTTTTTGTGTTAAATAACTACATGATACCTCACTGTTGGCTACATGATGGCTAATGAATACTGTGTTTCTGTTCGACAGCCAGAGAATGGCCTGAACAGCCAGCAGATGGACGACCTATTTGACATCCTGCTCAAAAGTGGAGGTAATGATGAGATCTCAGTTTAATGTGAGAGAGACATCACAGGTCGGTACGTCTTGATGACCTTTATTTCTCTGTCCTCCCCCAGAAATCCCCGGCTTCAAGGCCAACCCGGACCCTTCCCTCCCCCCTCTCCACTCTGACCCACCTTCTCCATCCACTGCCCCATCCCCCCTCCACCTGTCTCCTCCCACCCCCACAGAGGCCTTCATCTCCCCGGAGTCTACGGTGGGAGGGCCCTGCTCAGGCAGCGGGCGTCTGGAGGACTTCTTGGAGAGCACGACGGGCACCCCACTGCTGGGCATAGAGTCCGACGGCGGCCTGGCGCTGATCGACGACCTCCACAGCCAGATGCTGAGCACGCCCAGCATCCTGGACCACCCCCCCTCCCCCATGGACACGTCCGACCTGGGCTTCTCCCCGCATTCTGCGGGGCTGGACTTTGGCGACCCCAACCTGGATAGCATGGACTGGTTGGACATGGTAGGGAGCGCAAGTGGAGGTAGCGAGGGCAATAGAGGAGAGCGAGGAGGTGGAGACGGAGGGACGAGTTTAGCTCCGTTGGCTCCACACACTCCGCAAAGCGTGTTCTCAGCCGACTTTCTGGACAATACGGACCTGCAGCTGCACTGGTAGCCACGTCTGTAGCACCTCACGCAGACGCACACAGATGAACACATGGTCGCTCACACTGTGTACAGGCTCCGTCTTTATTTCATGCACATACTCTATGCTGTCTCTACCACTGCGGGGGGTGTCTGGCACATGCACGCGCACACACACACTCTCACACATTTACTCAGTTTGTCTTGTCTTTCACTGGCTGTTGCTGTATGCAAGGTGAGGTGGTGTTAAATTCATTGAAATTACTTGGTGGACCTGAAGTGGACTTGTAAAGATTTTAACTCTACAGGGAACCAAAACGGATAAAATCCCATTTCCCGTGTCCTGAGCTGCATTAAAGCCAGGTTTAAGTAAACCAGCCGAAAGTTGCAGGTCGCTTTCAACCCATTTCAACCCTCAGTAAACAGCTGGACAGATCAGAGGCGAGAAGGGACTGTCCGTGATGTTTTCCTGGGCTCCTAGAGATAGCAGTGTGTGTCAGTGCCTCCTAAACTTTGCACTTATGCTGAATCTGATTGGTTTAAAGGGTGGGTGTTTAGGTCAACAGCTGAGTGAAAGCCACCTAATGTTACAATGGTCAGCTGAGCCACTGATTGTTTTTGTTTTTTTAAAAAAAGAAAAAAGGCAGCTGCTTGTGGCCTCACCATGCCAACCTAAACCCCACCCACACTAGTCAAAGATACAACCTTCATTGGTTGGGAGTTGCTGTTGAAATGAACCTTATCAGTGGCAACAGTTTGAATTGAAGCCTCATTGGAGGTTGCGTATAATTGGTAACATTATGGTAGACCACTATGTATTGCTGTATATCGGGTGTATATTACAATTTGTCCATATGACTATTTTTCTTTGCTGGTTGCTTTAGATTCAAGCTAGCCGGCTGGGGGACAGAGGGGGAGGGCGGGGCTTCCAAGAGAACTTGGACCTTGTCATTTTTTTAAAGAAAAAAAAGATTAAAAAAATAAACATACCATTAAAAAAACTCTAAAGATGTGTTTCTTTTTCCTTTTGATTTTTCACATTAACAGATACACTTATTTCATCTCAGCTTTGTGATTTAAGTAAGTCTGGTAATGAAATTAAAGCCACAAGAGGGCGATGTTGCTCAAAGAATAAAGAAAGCAGCTTCCATCTGGAACAGGAGGGTATTTTCCAGAAGTTTGCTTACCCTTGTATTTTTTATTTTTCGTAGTGCTAAACAAGACCTGAGCACATTTACCAGTTCTTTGTTTGGTGCTGAAAGCCACGTTCAACTGGATTTTTTTTGTGTGCTAGTTGTCACAAATTTCAAGCTGCATTTCCCCCACAGCTGCTTCTGAATGAAAACACACCCCTGCCTAAACGGATCAACAACTAGGCTTCTCTCAACCACCTGAAAAGTTTACTTTTGATCATCTCGGGCAATTTATTTTGAAGGAACACTATAGATCATTTCTGTGGGACAGTCGGCAGGTTTTTGAATCTTTAAATATGTTTCAGAGTACATGAGAAAAGCCCAGCATCAGCTGTTTAATAAAGGCTTCAACTGTGGCATGTATGGATCTGCAGACCAAAAAGTAATGGTGTAAAATTATTGGCATTAATAAAAAGCCACTAGATTACAGTGTAATTTTGACAAATACGTTTTGTCACTTATACAAATACCCTGGGTCAGACTGTAACAGGTGTTTTAAACTGTACTATATATAAAAAATACATAAAATATTGTATTATGATAGAAAATATATAATACTGCTAAGGCGCTCTATATAATGTGCCTCATTCACCCATTCATACAAGCACTTTTTTCCATGTGTATGCACTTTCTGTCAAAAAATATACCGATGGATGCATCAGAGAGCAACTAGGGGTTAGTATCTTGATCAAGGATATTTGGGAGTCTGGAGCATCCATAAGTTGAACCTTCATCATTTCTTCTTTCTTTTCTCTTTAACTTCTGCCTCTAACGTCCAGTTTGACTCACTCACTATGAGGGGATCCTTGTCAATGACGCTGATGAGCTCTTGGGAGCTCTCGTCCTCTCTCACACACACAGGAACTGCAACACATGCAGATAAACAATGCACAAGATCCAAGCATGAGCCAGCTCAGTGTGCTCTTACAAATTCCTTTCACACTCACACATACACAGGTTGCCGCAGCTCCCCAGAGCAGCATCAGTACCATCTCTCTCTCACCCATATACAGACAGAGCAGATAAAAGTCCCGAGGCCATGCCTCTAATTAGCCACAGTGAGCTCTAAAGGGCTACAGCACCACAAGGACTAAAGATCTCCTCTGTATCCCACATCCCTCTGACAGGAGGCTGCCACCCCGCAGCCAGCCGTCACACAGGATTTTTAGTCACACATTCTCAGAAAGCCTTTTACCACCAAATTATCATAGCTGGTTCTGACATGCCCAAAACTAAACTTTCACTTTTGAAATAGTTTCAGCACAGGCTTTATTAGGTACACCTGTTCAACTGCTCCTTAGCATAAATATCTAGTTAGCCAATCACGTGACGGAAACTATACATGTAAACGTGATCAAGAATATGATGACCTGCTGAAGTTTAAGTGAGATTAAATGTAGCATGGTTGCTAGTGTCACATGTGCTGATATACTGCCCCACATAAAAACATCTCTATGGTTTACAGACATTTGTCTGAAAAAGAGAAAATGTCCAGTGAGTGCTCTGGGACAAAACGCCTTGTTGATGCCAGAGATCAGACAAGAACGGCCAGACTTCTTCAAGCTGATAAGAACACTTGTTACAACCAAGATATGCAGAAGAGCATCTCTGAAAGCGCAGCACATCAACCATCAAAGGACGTGAGCGGCAGATGACCCCACTAGGTGCCACCTAGTGGCAGCTATAAAAAGAAAACTAAGAACATAACGGTGAGTTCACAGCACTCAAACAACCTCTACAGTCACCACATGTCAGTCCATTAGAGCAGCATTTTCATGTGTTGGAACAGGAAATTTTACACGATGAACGCGAAAGCTGACAAATCTGCAGCAACTGTGCGATGCTATCATGCAAATATAGACAGAAATCTCTGGAATGTTTCTAGAACCTTGTTTAATCTGTGCCATGAAGAATTAAGGCAGTTCTGATGGTAAAAAGGGGGCTAACCTGATGCTTGCATAGGGTATATACTTGCATAGACAGTATATTTGGAGTCTATAACTGACTCTCCGTTATACAGTTGATGAAATTATGTACTGGGAAAACAGCACTTTGCAAAATCACAGTATCACAGAATGGATGTCTGTGTTTCTGTGTGGTGGTGTCACCTGTCATTACTCAGAACAAGGATTTTATTTTCCAGGCGCTTCATGATGATGATGACTTAACATGAAGATTGACTCTGAAGCGTCCCAGTGCTGCTTTATTACATCACGCTGAGCCACAAAATTACAGAAAACCAAATCACAACACACGTAATGTTGAACCGATCGTGTGTTTCAAACACTTTTTTTTTTTCATTTTTTCATTGTTCCTTTGTCTTCACTTGTTTTCGTGTGAAGCTGGATGATGTGAGAGGAGCAGTCAGGTTTGGGTGGATCCTGCTGCGACTGCAGAGCCTTTGATAGCAGAAGATGTGAGGGCTGACATTTGGGTGGGCAGGGGGAGACGGAGAGGGGATCAGTGAGGAAAATGGGAGGCAGAAAGGTGCTGAGAGAATAGACACACTGTTTTGCTCTACACCTGCTCGTCTGAAGGAAAACAGAGCGTGGAGGCACAAATGACAAGAGAGTGACGCGGTCACAGAGAATGGTTTGCAAACGTTTCAAACTAAAGTCTTCTTTTTGCTGCTTGGTATTATTGCTAGCTACACCGCAGTATAAAAAAGCCAAAATATAAATAAATGAATAAAATATCTATTCGATCTCTGGCTTTCTTCCACAACTTGTATCCTATCCTCACCCCCCCCAACCAGTCGGAGCTGATGGATGCCCCTCTGTGAGCCTGGTTCTGCTGGAGGTTTCTTCCTGTGAAAAGGGAGTTCTTCCTCCCCACTGCCAAGTGCTCACTCAAAGGTCGTGTGATTGTTGGGGTTTTCTCTTTATTATGTAGGGTCTCTACCTTACAATTTAAAGCGCCTTAAGGTGACTGCTGTTGGGATTTGGCGCTATATAAATAAAACGGAATTAAATTGAATGGATGACAACCTTTTTCAGTGAAGGTCTTGCTTATTTCAGCAAGACAATTCCAAACCTCATCCTTCGTCTTTCATACATGTAGTGCTGAGTCCAAATCTGCCCCTCCCTAAAAAAATAAGAAAGAAAAAGGAGGTTATTGTGTATTACCTGAAAAAAAAAAAAGATACTGGAAGATATAACATCTACAGGACAAACTGGCAGTGTTGAGGGAGGCAAAAACTTCTCTAATTCTCAGAGAAAATGTAATCTGACATGATGAATTTAGCAGGATCTGACTGCGCTTTGGGAGGGACAGCTGGGCTCACGGTCCACTGGACATCATATAATCGAGGTCGGTGTCTTTTAACATAACCTTGGGACAGCTAAACTGTGTGAGGCAGAGTTATGTAATGCACTCACGATGGCCTGGTTTCGATGTTTTTGTCGAACTCCACAGATGTTGGTTTTTACCTTAAAGCATGAATATGAAGGCACGGCCCTCCGCTTTCTCCATCATCGGACCGTCATTAGTATGGACCACAATTAACTTAAGGCTTTTCCCCCCTCTTTTCTTTCTTTTTTTTAAAAAAAAGAAAAGCTTGATATTATAGTCCTGAGAAGCACAGTCACTCCACATTATCAGAACAACACGTGCATATATCACAGGTGTCAAATCCATCTAATATTATATTTCTGTTTTTTAATCACAAACCTCAGATCACTGTTTGTTTCAGTGATCTGATGCAGGATCAGTGAATAATGCTCAATGGACATGATGAAAGGGCAATATGAAAGCAAGCTTATTACAATGGAAGCATCAATTAATTGACTGGTTGAGCCCAAACAGCCCTAAGCTCTCAGTTTAATTGGAGGGAAGCGCTCGTTCAGATGCTTGGTGAGAGCGAGATTGCAGAGAAGTAATCAGATTGTACTCGGAGTCACTGGCATTCATTAATACAGTGATGTCAGAGGGATGTTGGGTACAGTAGATAACACAGTGTGAGAAAGTAGACAAGATCACTGATCCGTCAGGCAAGGATTCTGTGATGTTTTTGCATCAGAAATCTCACCACAGCAGGTAACGTTTTCAGTTTTCTGTTGTGCAAACTGAAGCCTCAGTTTTCTGTTCTTTCCTGACAGCGGTGACTCCTGATGTGCTCTTCTGCTGCTGTTGCCCAGGTGCTTGATTCAAAGTCACGCTAATCACTTTCTTCAGCACGTTATCATGACCATGTTAACATGTTTTTAGAGCTCTGTTGTCCTGACAGAGAGTTATAAAGTGGCCACTGCAGTAATTTATGCTTGGTGATATGGCTTTTTCTGGGAGCTACTCAGCTTTCCAAAGGCATACACCGCTGGTCAAAAGTTTGAAAACAACCCAGTTTTTTATCAGAAGTTATGCTTTTAATGTCTCATTACACTCTGAAATGAAAGCATAGTACAAATACTTAGTAATGGCTTTCTTGCTGCAACTCATCCTGTCAAACCTGTAGCTCGAAGTCTTGTTTACTACGAACACTATTAAGCTGTTGTCATGTGAACAGCCTCTCTTCCATTGCCTTTTTCTCACCAATTTTGTAGCAACACACAGTACAGCACTGTTTAGCTGATGCTCACGAGGATATGGTACCACAATGTGTTCCAACACTGCTTTTATGCAGACAGAGGGGGTTCAAGAAAAGTTTGGAACACCTGTAGGAATTAGTAGCACCAGGTTTCAAGGCTTGATCTACCTCCATTGCTGCAGAACAGCTTTAAATTATAATTCTGAAATGTACATTATTTTTCAGTTTGGAGTAACCTTAACGTTTTTTTTAACCTCTGGCAGTTCACCATCACTTCAAGCTAATGGCAACAGGTCAAAAATGTGAAAACTGCACAAAATGGAGAAGTTGTTGCACAGACAACAGCAACCATGTACTGATTGTGGGAGCTTAAAGGGCGCAACCCTATGCCCCTCCCATTCAGTCACTAATTCACCATCACATCAACAAAGACCAGCAGCTGGATCATCACACAAAACTCAACTTTTGAGTTTGTACTTCTGTGCAATAAACTGCAAAATGTATTAAAATGACAAACATCTGAATCCTGCTATCTGTTGCTTTGGACAGACCTGGAGCACATGGAGTCTCTTTTTTGGATCAAAGTAGTGACGATTGATTAAACAAATACTGTAAAACCAAAGCAGTTTAACTAATTACCAGCTACGAATGTGTGTAAAATCTAATTCTAAATCCAGCTTTTCAAAAGAAACTGTTCTGTGTATTGGTGGCCTGGGAGTGATACATGCAGCGCAATGACATTCAACCTGAACATCCCAGAGAGGCTCCGGGTGATTAACTGAGAAAAGTGTGTGTGGGGGGGGAAACAGAGCGAAGTGTGAGATGTAAATGAGAAGGATGTGCAGATATAGATCTAAATAAAAACAAGGAGCTGCAGTGAGGAGAAAAAGAGAAAAAATAATAAGGGAAGAGCCAGTGGTGACCCCAGAGAGGAGAGAGGAGCTACAGTGCTGTTGTTCAGTGTGATTAACTCCAGAGAAAGCAGCCTGCTGGAGGACTTACTGAAATAGTGAGTCCTTATTAGAGTCAACTACGGCAGCTGCCACTCACCTGCTGCAGTTTAGCATTGCAGATTCACATGACATGACAGTAGCTCACAGCGCCTATGGGAAGCCTGGTGCACTGATTGAACACAGGTAAATGGAAAGGTGACCATGTTTATGTTTAGAATATTGATCTGTCTAAATTCATCTTCTTTTACATCATTGCTGAGAAAAAAACAACAACACTTTTCTGACAAGCCTGTTTTGCCATTTAAGCTGCACTGCACATGGTGAACCACCAAACATGCAGAAAGATGGCCTTTTTTTTTTAGCAGAGTCTACGGCTACGTTCACACTGCAGGTCTTAATGCTCAATTCCGATTTTTTGATCAAATCCGATTTTTTTGTCT
This sequence comes from Simochromis diagramma, assembly GCF_900408965.1. NCBI lineage: Eukaryota > Metazoa > Chordata > Actinopteri > Cichliformes > Cichlidae > Simochromis > Simochromis diagramma. The sequence goes on along the minus strand of NW_024386920.1, from coordinate 176,970 downwards.
GCTCGTTCACACTACAGATAAAATGCGACAGCAAACGTGCTCTAGTGTGAACGCTCAAAGCGGCCCGCATGTGCAAAAGAAGACGTCACACACAACGCGCTCTGTTTAGACCCAGAGCAAACAGTATTGTTTGACTGATGGCCTTAATATAAAGACTTCGGACTTCACGTTTTCCAATTTTTGCTTTATTTTGTTATTTACATAATAATGTAGATAACCTAATAATTATCCTTATTGCTGTTTTAGAGAGGAGCGGTCAAACAGCAGTCGCTTTCAAAAACATCGGACATGTATCGGATTCAGTACCACATACGAAAGTGACCCAGATCGGATTTGAAAATATCGGATTTGTGCCGTTCACACTGTCATACCATGATCGGATATGGGTCGCATAGGGTCAAAAAAAAATCGGATTTGATGCGCTTTCGCCTGCAGTGTGAACGTAGCCTAATTGCAGCAGGTAGTGTGTGAAGTGTGAATACAAAAAGTGTTCCCTGTTTTACTTTGATGGTCCCTCAGCTTGCGTGTGTTGTCTTCAGTTTTGCTTCCCTTGGTTCATTAGTTGGATTTTGTTCAGCTGTGTTCCTCAGATGTGTCTCCACTATTTAAGTCCTCAGCTTCCCTCTGTTCTTTTTCATGTTGTTGTCAATTCTTCTGTCAATGTTGTGTTTTCTTTTGCCCTGTGTGTTTAGTGTTTCCTGGTTCCATCTGTGACATTATACCATCTAATACAGTAAAAAGACATTTAATTTTTTTCTCCACGCATTTAGTGGTGAACAGTGGTGGACAGTTCCATCAGTGTTACAAATTTGGTGACCGATAAGTTAAATTTGGGCAACATACGTGGAACGTAAGATGAAACAAACAGAGAGAATAACACAACATTCACAGGCGGTGATGATTCTTTTGAAATATATAAATGTTAATACGTGTGATGATGGTCTTGCAAAGTTTTTAGTTTGGCACACCCATTAAAGAGAACATAGAGGTGATTGCTTTATACCTTAATGGCAGAGAAAATACATAGTATTAGTTCCAAACCATGAACTATTTTGTGACCAGTAATTCATTTGCGAAGTTTAAAAAGGATATTATGGGGTTTTTTTTCTATCGATCCTGCAAACACAGTGTGTAAATTATTTATTTACTACAATATTGCATCCACAGTCTTGTGATGATCACATTTGTCTGACAAACAAAACGTCTCCGGTAAACTCAACCTTAAGGATCACAAGCCAGTGGGAATAAAGTAGGACGAGCATTTACTCACTACAGCGTGACATCACTGTGTCTGTGTATCATATTTATTAAATTTTAATAACATACACATCTGAATAATTATTTCTGATCAGCTTTTTGTCTGCCATTTCCCACTTTACATTTCTTCATAGCTGCAAACTGATTAACTTGCATTAATTTCATGCTCATTCATGATGCAGTTACTCTGAAAAGTCAAATTAGAGGGCGGGATTAGTTTAGATCTGCTGTGTTCAAAAACAGTGTAAAAATAATGTTGTTATCAATGTATTAGTAATCCTTCTGCAAGAGGAAGCCACGTTATTTCACGTATTCTGATATTTTCTTTCACCGTATGTCTCTAAAAGTCCGAGTCTAAAAGTCAAAAAGCCTTCAATGTGCCAGTAACCTCAGTTATAATGATGTCACGTTCTCCTGGAGCATACATATGCATTAATACTTGCTATAAGAAAAAAGGGATTTCAGGGCTTTTTAAGTTATTCTTGTGTTTAGGAGGTAGCACACCAAAATAACCACTGTGGTGTGTATATGCATGAATCTGACTGGATGCTTCCACTAAGCTAAAAAAGTGGCCTCGTATAGTCTTTGACTAAAAAAATGTGTTTTTACCAACCATTGCTGAGTGGTGTTACGTGGACAGTTTTTAACAGTGTATCTGCAATGATTTAAAACTACTGATCACTCTCGTGGCACATTAAGTGTTCTCAGATTCAGACAAAATAAACTTGACGACTGTCACATGAAACAGTTTAAGGCAGAGGCAGCAAATCTCTGCTGAAGTGTGTGGCGTTTTTAAGGCTCTTTTTTCACACCTCATCACAATGTACTCTGTCACACATATATAGGCTTTGCACTCATCCACTAAGCCATCCCTCATTCTTCTGCTGCATTTTCTCTCATACACAGATTACAGATTTTCTCACATCCCTGCCCCGAGTCTCAGTCGGTCGTGCGTTTCTGTTCCATTTACGTGAGAACATGATTAGATAGTCAGTTTAAGATTGTCATTGGGTTAAGTGATTTAGATGAGTGATGGAGATTAACCCCTGATATTCCCCACGCTAAAGAATTTGTACACGCTAGGCAGCAGTTTCATGTCAATTTTTTAAATATGTATTTATTAAACTCTCGAGATTAAAACTCTCTACTGCAACTTAGCTTCCACTTCAAATCAGTTCAGATGACAGAAACTGTGTCTTTTCGACAGACTGACACATGATGCCTGAAGCAAAAAAACAGTTCTAAGCTTGGCTGATGTAACGGGAAGTGCTGACACCTTGACCTTTTCCAGCTACAGCCCAGAAAAGTCCTTAGCTGAGTAGAAATCAATGACTTGACACAATTAATGGACTTTATGTCTCATGCGTTGAGTTGTTTATTGAATTGTAAAATTAAACTCCAGAAAATGTTTGAAAGAGAGTGGGCTCTCTTTTACTTCTAAGATTTTAGACATGATGAAAATTATTTGGCCCATCAATCTATGAAGGGTTAGGTCTTCATTATACTCTGCTGTGATAAAGGTGGTTTTACAAAGTCCTTAGTATTTCACACTGCCTCTGTATTTTGGATTAAGTTTGGGGAACAAAGATAACACAATAGATAATTTTAGAATCTGGGAATGATGAGGTGATTTTATTTTAAAATTACATTTGACACATAAAACCTTAGATTTCAAAGATGTGCACTTTTTTCACATGTTGTTATATTGTGTCTAGTTTAGAAAACAACAGAAAATCAGATCATATATGATATATGATCATATAGATCATTTTTAAATTATTACAGTCTATGATAAATGTAGTTAATAAATGTTGCACTGTAACAAATATTACTGCAAAAATTCAGTGGAACATTAATAGGTGCTACATATACTCATCCATGGTTTGAGAGTTGCCTCCTGAGCTGTTAACAGTTACTGAACTATAAATACAGCATTCTGTTATATAATGGGGTTTTACAGTAAAATGCAAGGGATTATGTTGGCCTACATTTTATACTGTTTTTATATTATGATCTTTACAAGACAACACAGCTACAAGCTAGTTTAAAAAAAAAGTTTCCTACAATAGAAATGACCCTGATAATAAACGTTGCACGAAAAGTAAGGAAATTTGTATTTGGTTGATTATTTCTTTGTTCTTCGTAACAATGCTTCTTGGCAATAAATATCACACTGTTGGTAAGTTGGTTTATTTCCCCTTAAATGGTGCTACATTTGTAAGAAAAATGAATGTGGCAACCATGAAAAACTTTCCAAATCTTCCTTCCAAACCTTTTTTTGGTGTTGTTTTTTTGATTGGATGATCAAAGTCTGAAGAAGCAAGATATCTATATTTAACAATTTGTTCATTTACCAAACAGGGTCCTTAGTAGCATGTGGAAGAAGAGCCATACACAGCCACAATAGCTTGGCACATCCTCCTCATGCTGTTCACCGGCATCGTCACACACTGCTAAGGGATGGTATCCCTCGTCCATCGTCTCCACTTCCAAATTCTGGAGGTAGTCTGAGATGGAATAGAACAGGATAGCCCTTTATTGTCATTGTACAAGTACAAAGAAATTAACAACAAAAAGGTGATTTTATTTACACAAACTTTCTTAAAATGTGATCTCTGGAGGGAATCATCGTCACCTTGTTTTTCCAGTGAGCAACATCAACACATTGCCTCCACGAAAAAGCTATTCCAGCAATCAGCCTCTCTGAAACTTCTCCACACCGTGACCCTATATTCCATCTGCTGTAAGGCAGAATCTGGACTCCTCATTGAACATGACTTTCCTCTGCATGTTCACGTTCTAGTGCACATGTTGCCAATACCGGCGCATATGGGGCTGAGGGTGAATGACAGTCATGCCAGGCTTCTTGGCAGCCCTATGACACTGTAAAGTGGCAAATATGTTAAAGAGACAGGAGTCACAAAGATTTCTAAGTGCTGACAGTATAAGACAACTTACTGTGGTGTCTTCTTTGGGTGTTCAGTTCGTGCCAGAAGCTCAGGGTTATGAAAAAATGTGTTTCATAAGTTTGAAAGGGCATTTGCATTATCTATGGTTCATTTTTACAAGTATCCTGTTTTATTGTGAAAAGTTTTGTAAGAGGAAGTGAGTGGTGTTTTGATCGGAACCCTGCTCTGAGAGAAGTTGTGATGGAAAATACAAGAAGTTTGTGTTTGTATTGTATTAGTACAAGAAGCATGTATGAACTGGACTCTCTGCTTAACAGTCTTTGTCGATTAGCACATTTTGCAAACCGTCTGTGAGAAGCTGGGGGCATTTCTGTTTGAAATCCACGGTGCAGCTGCTCACTTTTGTTTTAGCATCAAGAGCCCGTGCCATCCTGGAGATGGCAGAAACATACCCTCCACTCCCTAAAAACATGAGATTACAGAGCCTACACGTGTAGAAGCATTATAAAAACGACATCTAAAATGAGTCAAACTTTGACTTTGAAAGACATCCCCAACAACCACATTTGATAAATGGAATGATTCTTCTTTAGCACTTTTCTACTCTCCCAGAGCAATCTATACAACATGCCACACTCACTTTCTTCTATGCTTTAAGTGCTTTCTACATAAGCTTTTACACACATTCATACTTGGGATTAGTATCTTGCCCAAGGATACTTGGCATGCAGATTGGGATAGCCAGGGCTCAAACCACCAACCTTCCAAATAGCAAGTAGTCTGCATTCCCTCCTGAGCCACAGCCAGCTATTTATTTGGACTATACACAGCCCATACACGGAGGTCCTACCAACGTCAATCCAAGACGTTTAGCAGACGTTGAAAAAAAGACATTCCCTGGCATTACAAACCAACACCTTCTTCCATCCATCATCTTCCTCTTATCCTTGTCAGGGTCTCAGGGGGACTGGAGCCTATCCCAGCTACCATACAGCGAGAGGCAGGGTACACCCTGGACAGGTTGCCAGTCTGTCGTAGGGCTAACACAGAGAGACAGACAGACATGCACTCAACTCACATCTAAAGGCAATTTAGAATGACCAATTAACCTAACCCCACAAACAGTCTTTGGACTGTGGGAGGAAGCTGGAGTACCCGGAGAGAACCCACGCAAACACAGTAAGAACATGCAAATTCCACATAAAAAGCCCCTGGCCAGGTGGTGGAACTGAACTTGGGACCTTCTTGCTGTGAGGCAACAGTGGTAACTTGAGTTACAAAACAACCCCTTCAGTAAACCAAAACTGGGGGTCCAAAAATGACTTATAAAAGACGTCACTCCAGCATCTCTTTTCACAGTGAAAAAATACAGTTTATAAGGTTCTCTATCTATATATCAAAAGCCTTGTTCTTGGTGTTTTGTGTAGTTATTTTGATTGTCAAGAATCCTGCTTGCCCTGACTAGAGGTTATGCTACACTTACATGTTATTGCGGCCTGTTGGTGGCCTCTGACAGCCCCATTAGTCTTTGAGCTCTGCACTGCAGAACTGGAAGAATCTGAAAAGCAAACCTTATTTTGTAACTACAGTATTTGAACCCTTATTATAAAAATGCCTCAACATTTCTGTCTTTATGTGTACTATGTGAAGTAGACGGACTGGTAAGTATGGCTTAAATATTGTGTTAGTAACATTGCAGAGCATTTACAGTATTTACCCTATTTAAGAAGAATGGCAGCAATTTACTAAACTTTATTTCATGCCCTTCCTTCCAGGAACCTGGGCCTTTGCTGATCTATTGCATCCATTTTTTCACCCACCTATCTATTCAGTTTTATCAGCTTTTGTCCATTTGTCTGTGACATGACTGATATTCTGCATCAAAGGTGCATGCCACCCACAAATTAAATGCACTTTGTTGGATATACAAACTTAAACAGAATGAACACAGATGTTTATGAATGTGTAAAGTAAAAATGTAGCAAATAATCCAACACTGGTGTTAAAACTATATGAGAGGAAAGAGAAGCAGCGGAGAGAGACGTGAATGCTGTGGGGAAATGAGATTCATTACAATTCTCTCCAGAAATGATGCCAGTAATGGACGCGGCAGCGTCAGGGCTGATTTGTGTCTGTTGAGGAGAGTCGAGGGCTGGGGGCCGAGGCCCTTCAAATTGCTAATCAAAGCAGGCCGTGAAGACTGACAGCTATTCTCACAGGGCGTCTGCACAGAGCTCATTCACTTCTATACGTTTCTGTATGTGCAGTTGTAATAGGCCCAAATGAAGCTGGATATTAGCATCTCCTTTGATTTAGTAAAGGTCACTGCTGACAGGGAGGTCCAGGGGGGTACTGAGGAGAGAGATGTACACAGTACCCTGACTGGACCCAACACTCTCACTCTCTTTGCTGCCCCTGCTTTGTGTCTAAATCATCCAAAAGGAGCCACTGCATCGTTTTATTTTTCTTTTGGACCCCTTGTGCCTTTCCTTTTCAATTAGCATACAGTCTCTTTAAACTGCACGCACTTATCTTTTACATATTTAGTACTTATTTAGCCTCAAGTCTTCCTTTTTACCTTTTGTGAAATTGCTGCTCCTTTGTGTTCATTCCAGACAGCTTTTTACATCTCATCCTTTCTGCATCCCAAAACACAAAAATCTCCATAACCATCATTTTTTATTATTTTAAAGTCAATAAATAGACAAATATAATAATAATAATAATAATAATACTACTACTACTACTAATAATAATAATAATAAGCAATACAATTCAGAAAAAATTAAAATTTAGAGTTGTTTTAAAATTTTTGTTAATATATCTTAGTGAGGGGAGGCTGCAAAGTCTGTTTACAATAACTAAAGTCATTTAGTTATTGTATTGGGGATGTTGTGGTCATGCGGGCTGATTAAGGCCCTGTGGGCTCTGCTGCCCTCTTTGTCTTTGCTTTTTCTAATTGGCCGACTGTGTGGAGCTGAACATTCAGAGAAATGTCACTAATCATTCACCTAGTTGACTCTAATAACTTGGCTCTCTTGCTCTCTCTCTCACTCACTGTCCCTCAATAAACACCCTTTTCTATCTCTTCTGGGATGCTGTTATTTCCATGCTGGAAAACCAGACTTCTGTCTTATCAGAACATAAAATTTCTGAAGATGATGTAGCTGAAAAAGACCTTCTGAAATACTGTGACAATCAGAGAATGGTCCATGACCTTAAGGACTGCTGGCTAGATCTGATTAAGTACAAGTCTTTATTTAGATCCCTTTGGTTTTCTGAATAATCCCTGCCAAAAATATACTTTATTAGCATGTGACTAACAAACCTCTAACTTTACTCTCAGCGAACATAAAAAAAAAGCCAACTTTGACATTCGGACCTTTTTAAATTCATTGAGAAGTGTTTCAGTCTAATTTCAAAAGAGTTTACTCTGCATTTAAACTACCAGTCAAAAGTTTGTACACACATAACTTTCTACACTGTAGTGTCTACATACTGAAGACATCAAATATATGAAGCAAGATATGTGGAATTATGTAATAAAGAAAAAAATAGATAAATATCAGAATCAGAAGACTTTATTTATCCCCAAGAGGCAATTAACAAACAACCAAGCAGCATACGTTGAAGATAAGGACAATAAGAACAGGCAATGGGAGTGAAATAATAAATACACAGAATATACAGTATATACAGTTTTAAAATTAAAGTGACTGAAAGTGAATAAATAACTGCAAAAGTGACTAAAAGTGAATAAAGTGTCAGTGGTGTAGGAAGAGTGTAGTTTATGTTTATGGGTGTGGGAAATGTTCTTATCGGCTGGAGTTAAAAAGCAGAGTGGCTTTGGGGACAAAGGTGGCTCTCCTCCTCTCAGTCCTGCAGGAAATGCAGCGGAGGCGTCGCCCAGAGGGGAGCCATTGAAATGCGGGGTGAAGAATGTGAGCGGGAGCCAGTGGAGGTGGAATGGAGACTGGAAAGAGACTTGTTGACCTGAACTTTCTGAGTCCTGTTGGTCAAAAAGCCCAATATCCACAGGATTAGCTGATCATCCAGGTGAAATTGGGTGGAAAGTTTAGTGGCCAGGATATGAGGCTGCAGAGTGTTGAACGCTGATGAGAAATCAGCAAACAGAAGTCTGGCGGAGGAGTCAGGGAGCTCCAGATGTTTGTGGATGGAGTCTAAGATTAAGATTTTTGCATCATCAACACCTCTGCGTGCACGGTAAGCAAACTGGAGAGGGTCCATCAGGGGGTCAGTTACTCTTACGATGTGCTGTTTTATGATCTTCTCCATGGCCTTCATCACCAGGGAGGTGAGGGCCACAGGACGAAGATCATTCAGAGACTTTGGGTTGTTTCTTTTGGGGATGGGGATGACTGGAGTGTTTCCACAGCTGGGGGGGACGGTGTGACTGTCAACTGAGTGTTGAAATAGAGTCCAGAACACACGTCCTAGTTGCCCTGCACAGTGCCTCAAAACTCGACTGCTGATGTTGTCAGGGCTGGGTGAGCTCCTCTCCCTGGCCCTCCTGAGGGCTCTCACCACGTCCTCAGTCCTGAAGGTGAGTGCAGAGCTGCCAGGTTTGAGTGAGGATCTGGACTCCTCAAGCTGGGTGATATTGTCCATCTCAAACCTGGTGTAGAAAGCGTTGAGGTCGTCAGGGAGGGAGGAGGGGTTGCTGCCCTCCACCTGGATGGTTCTGGGTTTGGTGACCACAGTATTCACAGAGGCCATGGTTTTGAGGCCCTGCCAGGCTGAGTGGAGATCCCCTGTGGTAGATGGCGAAATACAACAATGAAAAGAGCATTAAAGTATTAAAAGAAGCATCAAAGAAGCCACCCTTTGCTTTGTTGACAGCGCTGCAAACCCTTGGCCTTCTTTTAATGAGCTTCATGATGTAGTCACCTGAAATGGTTTTCACTTCACAGGTGTGCCTTGTCAGGGTTCATTTGTGGAATTTCTTGCCTTCTTAATGAGGCTAGGACCATCAGTTGTGTTGTGCAGAAGTCAACTGGCAGCCCTATTTGACAACTGTTAGAATTCATATTATGGCAAGAACCAATGAGGTAAGTAAAGAGAAATGACAGTCCATCATGACTAGGAAAATTGCTAAAACTGTGAATCTGTACCCAAGTGCAGTCACAAAAACCATCAAACGCTACAACGAAACTGGCATACATGAGGATCGCCCGAGGAAAGGAAGACCAAGACTCACCTCTGCTGCTGAGGATAAATTAATCCGAGTCACCAGCCTCAGAAATCGCAAGTTAACAGCACCTCAGATTAGAGCCCATATAGATGCTACACAGAGTCCCAGTAGCAGACACATTTTGTACATCAACTGTTCAGAGGAGATTGCGCATGTCAGGCCTTTATGGTCAAATAACTGTTAAGAAATCACTACTAAGGAAAAGCAACAAGTAGAAGAGATTTGTTTGGGCCAAGAAACACAAGGAATGGACATTAGACCAGTGGAAATCCGTGCTTTGGTTTGAGTCCAAATATGAGATCTTTGGTTCTGTGCAACGCAGAAAAGGTGAATTGATGGTTTCTACATGCATCGTTCCCATCATGAAGCATGGAGGACGAGATGTGATGGTGTTTCTGTGCTTTGCTGGTAACACTGTTGTGGTTTATTCAAAATTATAGGCACACTGAACCACCATCCTGCAAAGACATGCCATTCCATCCAGTTTGCGTTTAGTTGGACCATCATGTATTTTTCAACAGGACAGTGACCCCAAACACACCTCCAGGCTGTGTAAGGGCTCAGGTAACTACATCATGAAGATCATTGAGCAAAGATGCCAAGAGTGTGCAAAGCAGTAATCAAAGCAAAGGGTGGCTATTTTGAAGAATATGAAATATAAAACATGTCGAGACTTATTTCACACTTTTTTAAATACTGCATAATCAAAAATGTTCATCCATAGTTTTGATGCCTTCAGTGAGAATCTACAATGTAATTAGTCATGAAAATAAAGTAAAATAATTTTTATGTAGCACACTCATTTCCAAGCTTTATATATATATATATATATGATGGGCCTGTCCTTCCAGGAACCATCATGGAAGGACAGGCCCCTGCACGGTATGTATCACCGGCAGATAGAGGAGGTGGCTGATACCCAGAAATCCTACCAGTGGCTGGACAAAACTGGACTGAAAGACAGCACAGAAGCACTAATCATGGCAGCACAGGAACAAGCACTAAGCACAAGATCCATTGAGGCTGGGGTCTATCACACCAGGCAAGACCCCAGGTGCAGGCTGTGTAAAGATGCTCCAGAGACAATCCAGCACATAACAGCAGGGTGCAAGATGCTAGCAGGCAAGGCATACATGGAACGCCATAACCAAGTGGCCGGCATAGTGTACAGGAACATCTGTGCCGAGTATAACCTGGAAGTCCCGAGGTCAAAATGGGAGATGCCCCCAAGGGTGGTGGAGAATGTCCGAGCTAAGATCCTGTGGGACTTCCAGATACAGACGGACAAAATGGTGGTGGCTAACCAACCGGACATAGTGGTGGTAGACAAACATGAGAAGACGGCCGTAGTGATCGATGTAGCGGTTCCGAATGACAGCAACATCAGGAAGAAGGAACACGAGAAGCTCGAGAAATACCAAGGGCTCAGAGAAGAGCTTGAGAAGATATGGAGGGTGAAGGTGACGGTGGTCCCCGTGGTAATCGGAGCACTAGGTGCGGTGACTCCCAAGCTAGGCGAGTGGCTCCAGCAGATCCCGGGAACAACAGCGGAGATCTCTGTCCAGAAGAGCGCAGTCCTGGGAACAGCTAAGATACTGCGCAGGACCCTCAAGCTCCCAGGCCTCTGGTAGAGGACCCGAGCTTGAAGGATAAACCGCCCACAGGGGCGAGTGGGGAATTATTATTATTTTTTTATAAGTAAGTAAGTAAGTAAGTAAGTAAAAGTGTATTTATATAGCACATTTCTAGATAAAAGATCACAAAGTGCTTCACAAGGTATAAAACAAAAACAGTCAAAAGTTAACAAAATGCAATTCTAAAAAGATGTGTTTTTAGTTGTTTTTTTAAAAGTGATCACTGAGTCCGCAGATCTTAAGTTCAGAGAGAGAGAGAGAAAGAGAGAGAGCAAGTGATATTAAAATCAGAATTCTGGGATTAATCTCAGAATTCTGACATTCAGGGACAAAAAAAGTTCAGAGCTACACTCAGACATTCCAGTCTACATGATGACATTCCATACACCGTGCCATTTGCACTATGACATTCCATTCTATCCAATGAGATCACATTCTCTACAATAACATGGTAATCTACCATAAAATATCCTATTCTATACATTCTTTTCATTCTTGACCATGATGTTCTGTTCAGCACTATGACTTTCCCTTCAACAGCATGACGTTGCATTCTAAACTGTGACATTCCATTTTAAATAATGATGTTACATTTGTACAATTATCTTGGATTCTATACAATGAGATTACATTCTATACAATAATGTGGTAATCCATGGTATAATATTGCATTCTATACAATCACATTAATTAATGCTATCTTAAATATGATCAATCTATCTCTAACCATCATTATGAGCTAACCTCAGCTAACGCCAGCTAAAAATGTTAGCTCGGTGGCGAGTAGCCTTCAGTATTAGTAATAAATTCCACAGCAATAGTAGATTCATGTAGTTATAGAAAGCATGACAATATATTGAGTAATTTTTTATTTTTGTTTTTACCACACGCAATAAAAGTATTTATTACTTGGGTGCGGCAGCCTTTGTCTATGAGCCAGAGAGATGGAGGTCCATGACACCATGTAAAACTAATTTGAATTTCTAATTTATTTTCCGATATATTTTGAAAATTTACAATTTGAGCATATTTGTTTTGTCTCTCATAAAATGAACCTGACACAGTCAGATTTAAATACCCCAGCGGCATTACCAGAAGAAGGCGATTTGTCCTATCTGAATCCATTCAGGCTACTACCGTATAAGGTGCACCGGATTATAGAGCAGTATGATAAGTCAAACTTTACTCAACTCATTCTTCTTGCTTCCTCCACTTCCGTACCATTAAGGTTGAATTCTCTGGCAGCTGCTCTATTCCCATGTTGTTGCAGTATATTAATGACTAACCTCGTATTGTGGATGGATTATCTCAGTTGTTCTCCTGACTGACGTTTGGTCCGTTTACAGCATCCTGCCATGCGACTGCATTTGTCCCTAACCGGCCCTCCTGTTAACTTTTATTGAGTGGGAAAAAAGTTAGCATTAATCCAGGTTCCAAGTATTGCTTCAACATGCAACAAGAAGAAATGAGAGTTCCAAACATGAACTCAGTAATGAGTAGCTCCACTGTTATTGTTGATCACTTCAAAAATTTGTTGCGGCGTTCTTAATGCCATTGTTTCTATGAGGTGAACGATGTCAGGTGGGAGTTCCTGGCAGTGAACCCCATAAGGCTGCTGGTCAGACAGAGTACCTGGCAAGGGGCTAAGAGTGAGTGCACACCAGCTCACCCTCATCTTCACCAGAATCTTCAACCTCTCACTACATCAGGCAGCCATCCCATCCGGTCTACAATCAGCTACAATCATCCCAGTGCTGAATAAGTCTCCCATCACTAGCATGAATGAATATCCCCCAGACCTTGACCCCTACCAGTTTGCATATCGTGCGAACAGATACACAGAAGACACCATCGCCATAGCTCTCCACTCTGTGCTGCGCCTCCTGGAGTAGTGGCCAAGTTACATCAGAATACTTTTTTGTGGATTACAGCTCAGCTTTCAATATAATCATCCCGGATATCCTCATCACCAAACTGGCCACTCTTGTCCTCCCCCTCTCACATGTGCCTGGATAAAGGACTTTCTCAGTCACCGCCTCTTGCCTATTTGGTGCATAACGAATGAAACATGCAGCAATGTGTCATCTTAAGTTCTCCTATTAAAGTGCCAGACAAAGAATGACCTTATATGGTCTCTGCTGCGTTAATGTATCAGATGCATCAAAACAAACTGCAACAGATTGACACATTTAAATTATTCTCCAGGCAAACACTATAGAGCCAGAACACTTCCTCACATTACATCCCATGCAAACAAAGCCCAGCACCCTGAGGAGGACTGTGAGGTCTGCAGTGTTTACTCCAGTCAAAACATGCGGAGTGCTAAATGTCTGACAGAGTCTCTGCTGGGTCGTGCAGTTCTACGGCAAAACACGGGTTCAGTCCTGCAGCATCAGAAACATCATACTCACTTATTAGCTTTGTGCTATGAACTCACAGTGTAGGCTGTCAGGTTCACGCACACACAGACACAAATATGTATGCAAATGCAGACTGACTAAGGAGATAAGACAGGAAAGACTGACAGCTGATGCCTGAGTATTTGTGCAAAAGTGAGAGACGATATGAGAATAAATTGCACATGAGAAGTAAACATCACAGTGAAGCAGCATCTTCTACAGAGTGGAAGTAATACTATTTCATTTTCTGTATGTTCAGTATGTTTGTCTAAGGATGTGTGCATTTAGGAGCGCACACACTCAGTCCAGTACCTACTGCCCTCACAAGGTGATGTTGATTTTTAATTCCCCTTTTCAGCTCCCTGGAGTTTAAAATCTTTCTAATATAATGTAGACAAATGAGACGTGAACAAATGACATACACACACACACACACACACAGTATCCTCAGCTCCAGCATGTGCTGATGACCATATGAATGTAGATAAAGCAATGTCTGAATGAACATATGTAATTCGTATTCATGTAAAGGCCCTCGCGTGAGAGTTTATCTAGCTGAGCTCATTAGAATTCTAAAGCTGTAGCTGTGCTGTTTCACCAAACAGTGATGCGAGCCTTCCGATGCTAAGTTGTTCTGGATTATTTTATAAATACTTTCAGATTTTTTTTATATCCCATGAATGAACAGTTTCTTACACTTTCATAATTTAAGAGCTTCAGGTCAATCATATTATTTTAATTGTGATTTATTTCAGTTTTGTTTATGTTATTCTTATATGTGCAATACTATCATTCAGTGTATGTACTGTAAAAATATGTCAATGTATCATTCAGGACTTTCACACAAGCCCTGGTGTGGTTGCATGCACTCTATTAGCCAAGATCAATAAGCTTATGTTTGTGATCAATCACCTTCCTGTTTTAAGTTTTTAGTCAGTCTGTTCGCACTAAAGGAGGTGACCTTATAATTGCCTGACCCAAACCCCTTGGAAGTTGAAAATTAGATCTGACTTTTACAACCCAAATCCAAAAAAGTTTGAACTTTGTGTAAAATTAAATGTTTTAAAAATCCAGCAATTTGAAAGTCGCACACACCTATATTTTATTCATAATAGAACACATAAAACACAGCAAATTGTTAAACTGTTAATTGCTAATAATACACATCTCAAAAATGTTGGGACCGGTATAACAAAAGTGGTGCAAAATAGAAACAACTTGAGGAAAATTTTGCAATTTTGCAACTAATTGCAACTTAGAGAGGCAGAGTTTCTCAGAAGTAAGGACGAGCAGAGCTTGACCACTCTCTCGAAGCTGAGGAACAATTTCAAAATGAATGTCCCTCAACATGAAGTTGAGAAGACTTTGAATATATCATCATTTACAGTACATAAATATCATCAAAATAATCTTAAAAACCGTGAGAAATCTCTGTGCGGAAGGGATATATCTGATAATAAATATTAGATATCTGTGATCTTCAAGGCCTTAGGCAGCACTGCATTATAAACAGGTATGATTCTGCCGTGGAAATCTGTGCATGGGTTCAGGAACATTTTCAGAGGACGTGTCTCTGAACACAGTTCACTGTGCCACCCAATGCCGGTTAAAGCTAATAAAGAAAACCGATATGTGACCATGATCCAAAAACAATTGTATTGTTTTTGGAAAGATGGACTGAGACAGAGTGAGAAACTGTTCTTTTGTCAGACAAAGGAAATTTGAAATTGTTCTTCAAGGTAGGCCTTGCATATTTCAGCAACATAGTGCTAAATTGCATACTAGATCTATTACAACAGCATGGCTCATAGTGGAAGCGTTTGGGTGCTCAAGTGGCCTGCCTGGAGTCCAG
Source organism: Simochromis diagramma (assembly GCF_900408965.1). Taxonomy (NCBI): domain Eukaryota; kingdom Metazoa; phylum Chordata; class Actinopteri; order Cichliformes; family Cichlidae; genus Simochromis; species Simochromis diagramma. The sequence continues at coordinate 161,707 of NW_024386920.1, read as the reverse complement.
ACCTTTCACTGTTGAAAACATTTGGCACATCAAAAAGCCAGGATATCTGAGCAGCTAGAATGCTATGTCTATATATAACTATATATATGTAATGTATATACATTTCTATGATAAAACATTAGCGAAACTAATGTTTGCTTTAGCTCCACAACAGCTAAACCCTGTAAAGGTTACCTAACCTTTAAAAACATCTTGAAAATGGACTCTCAGATATTATGTATGGAATACTGCTGTGCTGTTTATGGAGCCACACTGTAGAAAAAGCCAACTTGTCACAGACCTTTACAAAAACTTTATGTATAACAGCGCATGAAATAAAATTTGATGGCTTGAAAAATCAATGATTGTGGCACAATTCTGGCTAACTCTCTGAATAACCTTTACTCTTAAGGCTGTGTTGATGCACACGCATTTAGATTCAGTTGTTTTAGTCAAAAATCAAGATGCACAATCATTTCTCATGCAATTAAAGCTGGAAAGCTAGAAACAAGTACTGGTCACAGAGACACACACACACACGGACTGACCTATCGCCTGAAACAGAAGACAACAGAAGCACTCTGAGGCTTTGATATGTGCAGACAGACGAGATCGACACAATCAGGGTTGTGGCGACATTGGGGTAGCGGGCAACTCACAGTAGTACTGGCAGTAGTACTCTTTTCAAAGTGCATTCACTGCATATTAAAAAACTATTTATAATATAAGGATTAGCATGTTTAGTGATGACTTTTTTGAGCCGTAATCCAGGCACTCTTCAGTTATCCACTTTGTTTTTTCCTGATTAAAGCAAAAAAAAGATATCCACCATAAAATCAATTCAACCCATCACTGGACTAAGTGACTCAACAGCATATATTGTACATCCATCCGCCCATGCATCCATCTATGGTTAGCTAAGATATCTGGAGTAGCTTGTGTTACCAGTGTGTTCCTGCGTTGTGTCTGACAATGAAAGGTAAAAGAAAGAAAGACCTCCAAGTCATTAACTTGCCCGCTTCAGCTCCTACAACCAAATGCATTAACGGTGCCTAGAACACATATGCGGCACACACATACTACACATTTACAGCATCTAGCAAAGACAGGCACAATGATGACAATAATTGAAGTAAAAAACACACGATCAGAAATATCAGGGTGGCTAAATATACAGTATGTGTGTGTTTTACAGTGTTGGAAAAGAAATGACACCAACTTCCCCCACAGGAGAATTGTAGAAAAGGGGAGAGGCCAAAGGGTTACCCAATATTTATAGGCTTGCACCAAAGAAGAAGAAGAAGAAGAATGAGGAGGTGCTCTAACTGATAATGAACATAACTACAGGCCTGGAAGTCCTAAAAGTCAGGTATGAAAGGAACAGTTTGGGGTCTCGAACACATTTTGTGTAAGTATAACAATATGTGATTTGTGACTCTACACTTGCCGTGTTGTTGCTTCTTCTCATCTCTTCCCTACATGGAGCTTCAGCACCAGTTCATTCATTTTTTTCTGTCCAAGTGATAAAAACTGACATCAAACAGTAAAGACAACACTAAAAAATGTGATCCAGAGAATGTTTGCCTTCAAAGTGGTGGATTTACAGTCAGTGTACAAACTACAGACAGCTATAGTAGTGATCAAAGCTATTGAAAGGAGGGTACTGGTGCAGCACTGTATACGTCTGTGTGACTGATTTCTCCTAGCGACTGCCTGAGATCTCAAACAAGCATTTTCGGTCTCTAGGTGTATGTCATTGGGGTATAGAATATTGTATAGTAGTACGGATGTGAATTAAGAGTAACACTTGTCAGTAGAGGCACATAGAGCTAAAATGCAAATATTCATAGATTCTGGGAAGTCATCACATTAAATATTCAATACATCTGGGCAATGTTGCTGCATTAAATGAGAGACCTGCAGCCACTCTGCACATCTCTAAATGAACTTTAATTAAACAAGATTATTTAGTATTCAACAACAGCCCTTCTGTGTTTTAACTGTATGACACACACACACACACACACACACACACACACACACACACACACACACACACACACACACACATTTTTATATTTCCATTCACTGCTTAACAAAAGCTGAGAGTTCTCATTTTGACCTCAATTTTCCTAAAAGGTTTTACGATAGTATATACACCAACTGGGATGCGAGCTGCTTTTGCACTTTTGCACTCAGGATGAAAATGCAGTTGGCACGTATAAGCTATAAACATCTGCAAAGTAGTGATTTTCTGTAACTATATATACATCACTCAGAGAGACATCTGAGCTGTGTTATCGGCGCATGTGTGAGTTCAGGGTGGTTATGGCCTTTGGGAAGAAACTGTTTTTGAGTCTGTGGGTTTTGTGCTGATGCACCTGTAGCGCTTCCCTGAGGGAAGCAGGCTGAACATGTTGAAGCCAGGGTGGGAGCTGTCCTTGATAATGTTTGCTGCTCTGCTGAGGCAGCGGGAGGAATAAATGTCCATCAGGGAGGGGAGAGGGCAGCCGATGATCTTTTGTGCTGTCTTGACTACACTCTGAAGCCTCGCTCTATCCACCTTAGTGCAGCTGCCGTACCATACCGTGACGCAATAAGTTAGCAGGCTCTCAATGGACGAGCGGTAGAAGGTTAGGAGCAGGTTGGAGTTCAGCTTGTACTTCCTGAGGACTCTCTGCCTCGTCTCCCTTTGAGATAAGTCCCACTACCGCAGTGTCATCAGCAAACTTGATGATGATATTGTTGTTGTGGGTCGAACTGCAGTCGTGGGTGTAGAGAGAATACAGGAGGGGGCTCAGCACACAGCCCTGTGGGGAGCCGGTGCTCAGTGTGCGAGTGGAGGAGAGATGAGGGCCGAGTCTTACAGTCAGGCGCCGGTTTGTGAGAAAGTCCTTTATCCAGGCACATTTGGTTTGGGAAAACCCGAATGCTTTTGTCCACAGTCACATTTCCAATACAGAACTTGATATAGTCCAGTACTGATCCTGTGAAAGTTTCTGGTCCTGGTGTTCAAATATGTCCCAGTCTGTCTGTGTGAAGCAGTCCTGTAGTTTGGAGAGAGCATTTTCAGGCCAGGTTATTGTTTTAATCACTCTTTAAGATCAAAACAATAATGAATAACAATCCAAGACCCAGAATCACGACAGTACTGCCTTGTCAAAATTCACTATTTAGTGTAAAAGCGTGCCAGGATTATGCAGAAAGATTAAGGCGGCGCTAGTTCGTCAGCTGGGTGTATAGTCTGGTATTTTAAGAGTCACCCAACTTTAACATCACATAGTGATTGATAGTCATCCACAAAGTCTGATGTTATTTTTTGATTACTCATGTTGGGAATGTCTGTCATGAAGCAGCAGTGTGCAGGCAGGAAAAGGAACCAAAAGCAGACTTCACGGATTCGGAAATGTAAACTCAAAAACATGTTTATTGTTGGCAGGGAAAACTACAACAAACTACACTGGGAAAATATGAACTAAACACACAGAGAGGCACACAAAGAAACACACAGCCATGGAAGAGGGACAACAAGTAGGGGACAATAGAGGACTAAAATACATGACGGAGTAATCAGGAAACTGGAGACAGAAGGGAAACACAGCTGGTACTAATGACACAAACAAGACGGGGAACAGAGGCTGAACATAGGGCAGAACTGTCAAAATAAAACAGGAAGCAAGAGACAATTAACAAAGATGCACACTAGACACAAAGACGTGGAAACATGACAGACCTAAGAAAGCTGGATCAAAGTAACCCAGAACCATGACAATGATATTCTGAGGATGATGCAAATTTGCAAACAGAGAAATAAAGAAATAATGCCAAATACAACACATTTGATAAGATCTCTTTATCATCAGTGTGAACATGAACAAACTGAACAGTAAATATAGCAAAAAATGATTTAAATTAAAACTCATATATGCAAATTATTATTTAGTTCCTTTAAAAAAAATTGTCACATGGTTCAAGAAAGACTCCAGTTTAAAAAATGAAAATGAAAATCTGACAATTATTTCATGGTTTGGGCTTTATGGGGTTAATTTATTGCATTTTTATGACATAATAGAGGGATGAGAGAGTTTAACACAGTTCCAGTGCAGAGCATGAAACTGATGATGTTGCAGAGAGTTTATAGCCACTGCCAGTTTCCAAAACTTGTCCCTGGTTGGGCTTTTACATCCCCAGCACACAAATTAAATTTTACAGTATTCAAAGGTTTTCTTTTCCATCCTGGTTCTCTTTTAAAGCTTCTTGCTTTAAAAGTTTGCTGTTCCCAGCTCGATGACCTGCAAATCACTGTCCCATCGGCGCTATAGTCCTATTCTCACATAACAGGCATCTGAGTTTGTCACCATCATGAGTCTGAAAATGATGAAGAAATGGACTTCATCCAGAAAAGAAAGTCCTTAATTTCATTTGCTTTCTAATCCTCCCCCCTCTCAGTCCTCCATCCTGTACCCGTCACCTCTCTGCTCCCTTCATCCTGTTCTCAAAACTCTCACCTCTACACCCCCCACCCAACTCCTTACTCTAAAACCTTCTCTCGCTTCCTTTTCTCAGTGTTTCGCCTCTCATCTTCAGCCGGTCGTTTCCCCGCTCCGCTACTCCACCTCTCCATCCCCCCTTTCCTTCCTTTCTCTCTCTTTTCTTTCTTTTCAATCAGCCTCCTCTCCACTGCCCTACATTGACTCTCTTCTTTTCATTCCCTCTGTTACACTTTCTCTCCCCTCTCTCTTTCTCTCTCTCGCACTCTCCCTCTGATATCCAGCTCACAATACAGTGAGAATCGGAGGAAAATGAGGGAAGCATTGAGTCTGGAATGACAGGACATAAAGAAGGGGATTTTTGGGACAGGCGATTAGCGGGAAGCAAAACAAAAAGCCCCTTGTCAATCTGGCTTATAATTCCATTAAAATTTGTAAATGTGGTAGTTTACTTTGAGAAAAGCTCCTATAATTGGCCTCAGTGGAGGCATGTGAATATGTGTGTGAGTGCGTGTGTGTGTGTGTGTGTTAGACTTCAGCGGTGTGTGCCAGTCTCGGCTCCAAGTTTCGGTATTTCCTGCGCAGGTTGGTACTGAAACACAGGAGTAGGCAAAGCTAGAGTTGGACCCTCCTGACTCCTGAATCTGACACAAACAGATGCTTACAAGACACACACGCACACACCTACATGCACACACTCGACACAGAAATCTACAAACAAGTGTGTTACCTAAGCCTGCGGCAGGAGAGGAGGGCGGGGAAGAGACATGACAAGACGGATAAGGGATAAGGATGGGGAGGCAGGGTGGGTGGACGACGAGGTGGGGCTTGTGTGTGTGTGTGTGTGTGTGTGTGTGTGTGTGTGTGTGTGTGTGTGTGTGGTATGATAGGGGCCAAGATTTCAACATATAGTAAACACACACACACACACAAACATTTGAGTTTTTTTCCTCTCCTCTTTTTTATATTTTCCCCATCTCTCTCCTTCCAGTCCTTTTTCCCTCTGGGAATGATGGGAAATGCAGCTGGATATAGCGCCCCTCTGCCCCACCCCCCCCACCCCCCCCCACACACACTCTCTCCTATCTCTCCTCTCTCACTGTCTGGCACTGAGTGGAAGTAAACAGAGGAGGAGATCGCATTTGGTTCCTGAACTGTTTCAGGGCTCGGTGCAACCACCACACACACTCTTTTGATTTCTCTCTCACACATATGGACAAATACACACACACACACACAGCGCAAAGGGGATCTTGGCAGTAGAGGAGCCTAAAAGTCATTGACCGAACTCACATCAGCCGCCTTTGTCTGCACAGCGTTTGAAGAAGAGAAGAAGAGCAAGAGGTGATAGAGAGGACTGTAAAGAAGAGTGTAAAGACGGTCAAAGGAGTGCATCGCTTTGGGTTTGTTTAAGTCGTTCAATTAAATCAACGGCTGAAAATGGAGAACACGTGAGGGAAAGAGGAGCGAGGGTAAACTTGGGGCAAAAATGCTGCTGGCTAAAGTTTGTGGATATTTCTAGAGGGATTTCAGTTTTTTGCCCTTGAACTTTGAGGAAGAAACACACAGGGTCGACGGAGGACTGCGAAGAAGGTGAGAACCGAGTCAATGATTTTCAAGCATGAAATGACTTGCCTATTTAGCTCTTTCAAAACTAAACAAAATTGAACTGTCACTTGCTTTTCTGCATTTTTTTAATATCTTTGAAAAGTAAGTCTTATATCGAATAGAATAGAATAGAATAGAATAGAATAGAATAGCCCTTTATTGTCATTGTACATGTACAACAAAATTGTGAGTGCTCTACACCAACTGTGCTGGAATAAAATATTAAATAGTAAGACAGCATGAGTAAATAACAAACATGAAAAATATTAATAATCACGAGGAATATAGGAGGAAGAAACACAAAAGAAGAACAGGTTGCAAAGTGTTTGGAAGTAGTGTAATGCACTTGGTCTGAGTGGAGTCGGTGTGTGATTAGGACAGGATATTGTATGTTAACGGTGGCAATGGCCCAGGGGAAGATGCTGTTTGTGAGTCTGCAGGTGTGGAACCTGATTGACCTGAGGCGACATCGGGAGTGGCAGCGGGTCAAACAGGTGGTGAGCGGGGTGCAAGGGGTCACCTGTGATGGCCCTGGTTTTACTGAGACAGGATCTGGTGATGGGCTCAAGGGATAGCAGAGGGCAGCCAATGGTTTTTTGGGGGTAGTGTTAATTAGCCTTTGCGTAGCCTTCCTGTTGTTTCCCCTGCATACCAAACACCCAGGGAGTAGGAGAGAGCAGCGAGTGTGTATCACATCGCATTTTATGACAAAAGTCTCCGATAGTGACCTATTTAAAAATGTACTCTGCCCTCTTTTCATTATTGATTTCATAAATGTGTCAGATCAATAGATAAGTCATGTGTTTTAACAGGAACATGCTTTGAGATACTTCTGGGAAGTTTTTTTAGACTGTGGGGATTTTTTGGTTTGCTTTTCTCAGTAAAACTACTTTTACCTTATTTGATGTCTGTGCTGTTTCTCTGTTGCTAACACTCTTCCACCTGCTTCCCTCCTGTTCAAAGCCTGTAGGTGGGACGTTGGGTTCTCCAGGAAACATGGCAGCCACCAACCCTTTCTCCTGCCCCTTTTTTCTCTCCTTCCTCTTTTTATTCTTGGTTATCCGGCCAGCCTTTGCCCAGGGTCCATCAGTTACAGCTGTGGGAGTAACTGAGGATTCACCTACCACACTGACTAACCAGACAACTACCAGCTATACAGAGACCACCCAAAACACTCCTCCAGAGACAGGGCTTTCCACTCCCAACAGTGGTGGAGATACAGATGATGAGGATCTCCCTCCTGCTGGTGGGACACGTTGCCAGGGTTACTATGATGTCATGGGTCAGTGGGACCCACCTTTCAACTGTAATGCCGGTGTCTTCCTGTACTGCTGCGGTACCTGCTTCTACCGTTTCTGCTGTCAGTTCCGTCAGCAGCGCTTGGACCAGAACATCTGCTCCAACTATGACACTCCCATCTGGGCAAACACTGGCAAACCAGTTGCCACCATTACTGAGGGACAGGGAGAAGTGGACCGGGACCGCACGCAACTTATCGTGTACATCATCTGTGGGGTGGTGGCCATCATGGTACTGGTGGGCATCTTTACTAAACTGGGCCTGGAGAAGAGCCGTGGGGGAAGCGGAGGAGGAGTAGGAGGGGCAGCACAGGCCGACCTCAACTCCAGGTGAAGAAGTGTGTGTGTGTGTGTGTGTGTGTGTGTGTGTGTGTGTGTGTGTGTGTGTGTGTGTGTGTGTGCGCGCACGTGTGAGAGAGATGCACGGGTTTCCAAATTTCTAGAAAACGCTCATTTATCCCCTAATTAAAACATACGACAAAAGACATGTTTATTCTTTATCGATGGGTCTTTTTTTCTTGTTGTATATGAATATAGATCGTTTGTTGTATTGGAGTAAGCCCAACCACAGACACAGGAGAGGTACTCCTCTCCTTTGGCACTCTGTGCACACCAGCAGGTTAATAACCAAGCAGTAGTCATGAGGGAAAAGGAGGAGGAAGGTTATTCGTAAGGATTCATTTTTCCAGCTTACAGAGGTTATTGTTAGATTGCTAATAAATGAAGACAATGTTCCCAGCCCTTATACTTTATGCCTAAAAATCCTCTCAAAACACAGACGCGTGCAAAAACCATTCTGAAATACAAAACAGTTACAGTCAAGGGTTAACAAATGCACATTTTGAATTTAAGCATTTTTGAATTTAAATGTACATTTGAGCAGGTCACTTCCTCAGACAAATGACACAAACATCCTGAAATTAATAAAGGCTGCTTATTTATGGGTTTGCTCTGGCTTACCTTAGCATATTGAGCAGAAAACTCAAAATAAATAAATGCAGATTTGCATTTATTTATTTAGCAGATTGTTAATTCCAAGATAGCATTTTGTGTCTCAGTGTCAGACTTTGAATTTTTTACTGGAGGCCTTATAATATGTGAATGTGCTCAAATTAATTTTCAAACCCCGGCAGACATGAAGGTTAAATACATAATATTAAGTTGTCCAAAATTTTCCACTTGTGGCAATGATGGCAATAATGTAGGGTCAAATGAATAAGGCCCCCATCACACAGACCTTTGAGACTGGTCTGTGACCCCCTGGTAATTACTGGTCTCCAGGCAAAAATATTGGACTCCCCAATTGCTTTGGTTGCTATCAAATTGTTATGGTCACCCGTACTTTGCATGGAACATGTCTGTCTGCAAACACTAGCCAGGTATTCTTCAAGCAGCATAAAACTGAAAAGTGCAACTAAAACCTGCCTTTAAAGGAAACATTGGTATATCTATTAGTATAATACCCCTTTGCCACTGATTTCATCTACAGACAGCCAGAAACTTCTATGAACCCAACCATTGGTTGTATAATGTCCAATATGGTGGACGTGAGTCAAGCAATGTGTGTATCACATGATGCGCAAAATCGCTATACTAGGCTAGGCGCTGCTGAAGAAAGTCCATCTGACCATTTGAAACTGAGTCTGACTTATTTATTAGGAGAGTAATATTAGCTATTTGGCAATTTACTGGTATCAACATTTATCATGTTATGATGAAAAATGAAAATTTAAAAGTAAAGAAATGGAGAAATGCCCTCCAACTACAAACTTGGGTCATCTGTCCACCAGAGGGCAACTTCCCCACAAGCATCACAACCAGCTGATCTGAGCAGAGTCAGGCAGAGGGTAAGAGAGTAGAGAAATAGAACAAATGCGCTTGATAAGTTTTAAGAAAATGTGTTTATCTTTTTTTTTTTAAAGTAACTAAGTACTGTATTTTTAAATCACCAAATATTTTTTCCTCAAACATCCAATAGACGATGTAGCTTTAACCTGAAGTTGAGTTTTATGAGTGCAAATTTGAACAAATTCAGTAAAAACTTGATCTTCTCAGTCCAAACATCAGGCACATTATTGACATGTCTGAAAAGTTATAATGAGTATGGCATGTCCTGGGAAATATCTGCACATGAATGAAGATCACTTGCAAATATTACCAAAGCTCAATGACATAAGCGAACATCAACAAAAGTTCCCAAAGAACATTTTAACATTCGTTAACTCATCAGTTTTGAATCTGAATCTATTTAATGACGCATCTCATTATTTAAGTGATTACATTTTGTGCAGTAAAAGCACTTTTTATTTCTTGGTTTTTGGAGATGCTGATGTATGATCCTACAGAGGTTTACAGGGATGTGTTTAGATTAGAATTGGCACTGAATGGGGCCTCCATGGATGGCACTACTGAAAATGACAGTTCTGCTGAAAGAGAATAGCACAGGAAGACGCTTGCAATTGCAGAAATACAATGTCAGTATTATTTGAGAGGTGAAATAGCGTAAACAACATCACAACAACACACAGTGTTAAACTTATCTCGGCTTTGAGGCAACCACCAATGGGAGTGAAGCGAATTGTTGATTGACATAACTGGGGGTTGGTAAACAAACATGAGGGTGGAATGTCAAAAATAGTGACCAGCTGTCAGCTACAAAGTAATGTGCTGTGAGCAAATTGCTTTATATGTGGGTGAGGCTTAATTTTCAGTTTAAAGTCTAAAGTGTCAGCTATGGATGTGAACTAGTTTATTTTCACCTGTGTTAACTAAGCTTTGAGCTAGTGCTTCATCGGTGTACACACCTAAAACTTTACATATTTATTCTTGTTTATTCTCTTGTCTATTCTTAGGGTTCATTTATTTGTTTCTTTTTCAGTTTTTCTTTTATATTTCAGCTCTTTGTGTACTGTTTGCTTTTCTTGTAAGCATGAAACAGAGAAAACCAACTTTCTAGTTTTTGAGGGTTTGTTCTTTTTTGCAGCTAAGCACTTTTAACTTGTGCGTCTGTGTTAGAATGTCTCATGTGTACAAATGTGTCAGGGTTTCAGAAAGAGCACATGAAGTCACATTTTACACTGTGAATCTGATGCTTTTAAACTGAGTTACTGAAACACAACCTAGAGAAGAAAAAAGATTTGTAGTTTGAGTTTTAGCCTTTCTCCTGATACAAGTGCAATTGTGCATACACTCCAGCTGCAGTATAGAGTTAAATACATGGTTCAAAGTTCAGTCTATTCGCCTCAGGAAATCATCACAGCGCAGCATGGGCTCACATCTCTCTGCTTTCATCCTGAACCAACTCTCTAGCTGCCTCTTCTTTCTTTTCTCCATAGAGTTTGTTCTTCTTATCTCTCCAGGCTTATTGTTTTTGATCTCATTTTCTTGCTTGAAAATCTGTTTCATCACGCGCTATTTGTCCCTCTCATCCTGAATTTCTTCACCACAAATCACTTTGTTTTGGTTCATAAGAGTCCTCTCCTTCAGCCTTCTTCCACGTCTCCTTTGTTCCTTCTTTACCAGGTCAAATGTCCTTCTATCAACCTCTCTTGCTTTTTATCCCCCCTTTCACTCGCAAGGATAAGAAGTGAAACCAGCAGCTACTTTCAATCACTCTGATCTTCATGCATTCCTCCCTCCTTTTCCATTTCACTTTGCAAACATCCCATCTCTCCCACATCATTTTTCTCACTTGAATTTTAATTGAGAAGCTAAACATGAGGACAGCTGCACTGGTGCCACCAAAACCTCCATTGACCATCAGTCGTCTTTGAGTGTCTCCCATTAACTCAAACTGCAAAACTCATTCTGCAGATACCAAATCACTAGGATTAACATTTTCTGCAGGGTAGCACCTAAGCTGAAATAGAAACACTGTGGCTGCATAAACATCCACCCTCCGTGAGCCCATCTTGACAGATTACTGCTCCCCTTTGAGATTAAACAAATTTCACTGAGATTACAGCTTTACCATTTTTGGGTTGCTCTGCCTGCTTGCTTGTTTAGTTATTAGCCTGCTGACATAAATCCCTGCTATAAAAGTGTACGTGCAATCCAGGACTTCATATACAGCACACACACTTCATGAGGTGAGATGCACAAATTCTGCATGCGCTTTAGAGACGGATGTTAGAGCGGCCAAGCACAAAGCAAGACTTTTGCAATCTGCACGTATGCTGTTGCAGCTCTCGAACTCGTGCTGTGCACCTGCTTCCCACCACAGGTTTCTCTTTCTCTTAACATCCTGCAAGCAGAGGGTGATTAGCGGGCTAAAATCCTAACAGTTTTCCCAAATCAGCTTTGAAAGTTAAAATCCAGAGTGATCCTCCTCGCAGACTTCCTTCCCCTCTCCTTCCATGCACACACACACTAAAACCACATTTTGAGTTTGAAAAATGCCTTCAAACTTGTGGGGACCGGGATTTTGTCCCCATAGCATCGTAAACTTCCAATTTTTGGTTCCCACAAAGATATATAAACAAGGACATACACACACACACACCTTCTAATAGCCCTCGACTCGTTCCAGCCGCACAAGGTTCGGGGTATTTGCAAGCCGCACTAATCCCCAGCCAACAATGGAGAGCGCCTTAGGTCACGCGTGTCGTGTTTAATGAAAGGCTTCAACTGGAGCGGGGCCGGTTGTACACCGTAAACAAACAAAAATGACCTTCATGATTTTACGTGTACACGCACACATACACTCACACTCATCTTGATTTATAGTTCGATTAACAACAAGAATAATAGCGGTGGCATTTGGGTTACATGTGCATGGGTCAGATCACCACAGTGAGAGGTCAGAACAGCCATGAGAGGAGATGTGTTGCAACATAGCGTCCAGCTAGCAAAGCGGGAGAAACCTGGAAACAACATGGTGGAGGTCACATGGTTGGGATGGAGGGCTGTGTTTTTGCGCAAGTAAGTACATTAATGAGTGTGTGTGACACAGCGCTAAAGGTGCTCTCAGAAAAGAGAGGAAAAGATTGGGTGGATAGAAGAAGCCTCGCTTCCGAAATCTATTTATATTTTACTAATTTCTAGCAGCTAGCATGTTTCGAAGACAAGACAGCTGTGACAACTGTTAATTAATCTATGTGTCAAGGCACAACAATAATGACAGGAATTTTTAATTTAATGTATGAGTGACTTTATGTTGCCAAAGTGATTATAAAATATTCATTTAGTCTTAAATAATAGCAGTGGCCAAAAAAGCTAGTTTCGTGATGTCCCTCTGGCGTCATTGATCAGAGATAATGTGTCAAATACAGCACCGCACCTACTCTTGTCCCCAACACACTGCCAAGACTGAAACAATCAGGGGAACAGTCACAAGATACAAGCATACACAGAGTTGTTCATTTAAAGATCCATTCATCAGAGACCCATTTATTCATTCATGTATTTTTGAACTGCTTGTCCAGTTCAGGGTCACAGGGACTGGAACCTTGCCCATCTGACTTCAGGCAAGCGGCTGCGTACACCCTGGACAGACTGCCGCTGCAGGGCTAATACAAAGTGACTGACAGCCATTCATGCTCTCATTCACAATTGTGACCAGTTTATAATCGCTGATTAATGCTAACAAGTGTGCGTGAACAGAGGCAGTACTCAGAGTGAACCCATGCGGGGACAATTGTGCCCCTAAAAGATTGAAAACTTTTTCTGGTGAAGAAACCTCAAACAAAAACCCTTCCTACATCAAAGGATGTTTCTGTTGGAATTCTTTTTCACAACATTATCCTTTCTGTTCTTGAGGTTTCCATCCAGCATCAAAGCTACATCTTTGACTGCTCTGGCATGTCATTTTCATCCGGTGTGTTTTTAAGCCAGCTGCTTTTTTAGTCCTTGCATTACATAACGAAGGACACCATTGCTTAAATGGTTTGACTGCTCTGCCCTGTATTAAGGTCCGCAAATAAGTGATACTCAATATAGCATGGGGATATATATGGGTCCATCACCACTCACACAAAGCACATAGAATCACTTTGCTATTAACCCTTTCTCTCGCTTCCAAATAGAAAATATTGAGTCACATTTTGTAGCTCAAGGGCACTAGTGACACGTTGATGTAAACTTTGTTAAAATGAAATGTACAGTGGCCCTGAGAGGCCAAACACACGATCTGAGAAAACATAGGAAATGCAAAAAGCAGAGAGAAGAAAAACGGAATTTAAAAAAGAAGCAAACAACAAAAGAAAAAAACTATGCAACGGAAGTGATTTAGGGGACGACTCGCCTCCTATTACCAGTTTCAATTCCCTTCATATAAATTAATATATTTTTATTAATATGTAAGTATACATATTTGTTACTATTTTCAGACTGAGTTTCTGTTATTATTGTGACCAACCTGCAGTACTTCAACAGGGGGCTCCAGCTCTCGCTACATGTTCACTATTCAATACTTCTGTTAAATCATGTTATTGACTCACTAAATTACTTCTGCTGTGATTTGTGTGGTTTTGCAGTATTTTCATTCTATTTGCTAGTGTTTTTTTTTAAGTTACAGTGTGTTTGACCTCTTAGGTCAAGCAGAGGAGCGAGAGAAGAGCTGTACCTCAAGCTATTTTAAAGCCTTGAGATAAGCATTTTGGACACTTCTTTGTTGTTGTTTTTAGTTTTTTAAGCCAGATGTCATAAGGGAGGTGAAGATGTTACTGATAAACTGCTAACAGGAGACTGTGACTGACAAGTTGCTACCTCAGGAACATGCAAAATACCCACACCTTAAAGCATGCCCTGCTTTATCATGGATTCAACTCTAAATGGGATAAAAGTGTACAAAATGAACATTAAGGCATATTAATGACGACTTGAAATTAGCAACTGAGAACATCTGCTCATCACAAATGTTTTTAATGAGATCATACAATGAGGGAGAACTATGGTAAAACTTTTTAATAGATTTCTATACAATCTCTGCTCTTTTTATAACCAGAGTTATTGCTCTCTGCTGGCCATTACAAAGAACGCAGGTACCTCGTGATTTCACTTTTCAGACCCAGTTGCTCCTTATCTTTTATTTGAAATATTTTAGATTAGCAGAAGAAAAATGATGGATGTACAAAAGAGGGGGATGAGATGTGTCTCATACTTTTTAACTCAATCCAATCAATAGATATTGGCATTTGAAAGTTCCAAACCAAGGAGCATCAGACAGTCTGCATCCACAATGCTGTGCACACCTGAACCAGACCAAACTTGAGGAGATGCCCTTGATTATTAACAGCTCAGCATTAACTGAGAGGTCTCACCAGTGAGAATATCACATAACTGGACGGAGAAGGGCCAAAGAAAAAGATCAAGGATGAACAGAGTCTTAAGGTCATCAGAGTACAACAACCACACCAAATGAAGTTAAATCCCCACTGTGTGCCGTTCTCTTTGCTCTGTGGCTCAGAGTAATGGGAGGTGACAGACAGCGACCTCAACAAACTTTCAACCTTTCACACCAAAAGCCTTTGGAGAATCCTGGCCATCGTTTGGCTGAAAGCGATCTCTAACAGAGCCCTGCTAACCCAGTGTTATAAATAACTCCATCACAAACACGGCTCTACGCTCAATGGTCAAAAGACACAAGAGAGTGAGCCAACAGTACTTTAGCTCACATTTTTGGGCTCCAAATCAAGAAACTAGTAATAACGTTACAGCTATCTGCAGTTTTATAATGTAAATAACAATTTAAACAAGCTTGTCCTCTGAGGGGCTCAACGATATAAGCGATCTCTCTCTTAATTAGCTTTTAATAAAAGGATCTTGATTGGATTCTCTGGAACTGATACTGGAGGTGCTTAATCTGTGAAGGAAAAGCACCCCGAAACCTGCATGAACAGCATCATGGTTCACAGCTTAACAGGTATACTAGAAAAGATAGATGTGAAGTTATCCCTGCAGCCTGCCCCGTACACAGCCTGCAGACAGGAAGCAAGTGAAGCCACTACAAGCTGTAAATATCTACTACTACTGAGTTTCCTCCGCTCTCTCCTACACTTCCATAACCCCACCTTCCAAAATTTCTCCTACTTTTTCAGTACCTCCAGGGTTGAGCTGTCACTCGCTATCACCACTCACCTGTCGCCACTGTTTGCGTGAGCATGTCTGCATGCATGCATACTTGCAAACAAATGTGATAAAGTGTGCATATGCATGTGCCTGCATCATTACTCGTCGCAGTTCCTCCCAAAGTGAAAGAACATATAAGCTGACAGATTCCTGGCTCCATCAGAAGTGACAATTTTCACCCTGCAGCTACTTTACCTTCCTCTCTCCTCCTCCTCCTCCTCACCACTCCCTGGGCTTCACTGGGCCCACACACACTTAAATGTGGGTCAACGCACACTGACTTAAGGGTTTGGCACTGTGTTGTTTCTGTGTTTGTGGTTTGAGTAAAGGTGCTGGGAATTGAAAATATCAAAGATAGCCATCCTTACATCTCTCATGTCTCGAACAAGGCATTTAAAAAAAAATTGAGTCGTAACAATTAGAGTTTTGTCTGTTTGTCTGTTAAAGTTTTATTCCATTACATTTGGATCATTTTTTGAAAAATTTGAACTGAAAAGGGTTATGAAGCAGAAATGCTGTCTGTCCATTAGTAATACTTCCGCAGGTTTAATGTTGATAAAAGAACATGTTGAATTTCCTAAACTGAAAGGTGTTCTTGTCCTTATGCATAAGTTGACTGACAGGTAACAGGCCAAAAAGGAGAAGCAGTCAAAAACAATACTGCATGAAGTGTGTTTGTCTAGACACTGGCACAGCTTCTTGTAAGTTTTCCTTTGCTTGTTGTTGTTATACTTCAACTTCAATTTCAATAAAATTTGTTACGCTGTGTAAAATGCAACGAAAAATAGAAAGCAATGATATCCAAATCACATAATCTCCTATTTTATTCACAGTAGAACATAGAAAAAGTATCAATGTCATGAAAAATATTGCAACAGGTCAGTAACATGATTGGGTATAAAAGAATATCTTAGACAGGCAGCGTGTCAAAGAAAAAACTTACAAACACTCCCACAGTTTGCAGTGCCATCCACTAATGCAGGTTAAAGCTCTATCATGCAGAAAGGAAGCAAAATGTCCAAATGGACTGAGGCAAAGTGGAAAACTGCTCTGTGGTCAGACAAATCGGAATTTGAAATTCTTTGCAGAAAACACAGACATTGCATTCTCCAGACTAAAGCGATGATGATGACACTCCAGCTTGTTATCAGTGCTCAGTGCAAAAGCCTGCATGGAGGTGGGTAAGTCCTGTTGAATCGCTCAGTGTATTGGTCATTACACACAAAAGCTTAAAGCGCTCTCATGACTTTCTGATATTCACTTCTAAATGACTGATGTTGCTGTTGGAAAAATATGCTGCCGGAATGGCAACAGAAGGGAACATTCACTTGTAGGAAGCCTGAATGAAGAGTTTTTTGCAGAAAGTCTTAACTATTCAAGCGGTTCTGTGCCTTCTGTAAAAATCTGTGCTCCTGCATTGAAATATTGTAGAGATGTCTGCAGATACTGACCTGCTTATTGTGCCCTCAGCTTCTCTGATTTGCATATGCACCAGCCTAAGTGGCAGGGGTGCGACCAGATACACTGACAAAAGAAAAACTGACACATCTCCACAGAGCAGTGCTTAATTGTTTTAAAAGTAGTAGGCGGAAAAAAGCAACCAAAGAAAGAAGGTCCTCTTGCCTGAAAGGGAAAAAAAAAATCATAGACAGCGTAAAGATGGATGTAGCTTTCAGCTACATAGGTTTGAAAAGTGCAGAAAGCATGGTAGTGCTGTAAACTTGCATTCTTTTTAATGGGAATGTTGGGGTGACAGCTAAGGTTGCGAGAAGAGCTCTGGTCCAATGTTATAGGTATTTTGTTGCACTGCATGCAGAATTCCAGACTTTAGAAAGTGGTTTTGAACAGAAGACAGGGTGTTGAACATATGCAGAAAAATGAGAGGAAGAAAGACTCAGAGTGGAATGACATCATGTGGTTACCATTTGCATGAAGCTTAACCGCTTTCAGGAAAAGGTCAGAGGCAAACACTACTCATCAACGGCTAACCTGGTTGGAAGGAATTTTTATCTGTCATTATGTTTATCACTCAGACTCCACAGTTTGATGTTTTAGAAAAAGCCGTAAAACCAAAATCACCAAGAGCTTATAAAAATGTTTACATAGTAGATATTTACTGCTTGTAGGCGCAGTGTACAGAAATGGTGTAATGTACTCACTGAGAACATCTTACATTCAATCAGTGCAGTCATACAGCAGAGAGGATTTCACATTTCGAGAGTTACTGTTAATATTTGTTGGAACGACTCACTGTGCACGCTCTAATCTGGGTGACCTGAGAGGACTAATTGATTGTTACAGGACATTAGTGAAGTCTCATTTCACTGTGGCTTTAATGTGATGAGATAGGATGGAAGAAATGATGAGCTCTCTGATCTCAGGCACAATACTTTTATATAATATGTCAAAGGTTAATAAGCGCAGTGAGGGCAGAAGCTTACAGAATTTATAAGTATAATACACATATAGGTTCCATAAGGTTTCTCCAAGAGTACAGAGCAGAAACAATAATTTTCACAGGGAACACTGTTGAGGGAACTTTAGGGCAATCCAGTGAAAGTAAAAGCTACTCTTCTGAGCTTTGGCCTGCCCTTTCATATCATAGAGGCATTTACATTGGGAATCTGGATACTTTTGTATGTTTTTTTTATTAGCTTTCTAGATGTGTGAGTTTGTTGGGTAAATACAAAAAGTAGTGTAACAAAGGTGGTTGCCAATCTTCCCAGGAGGGAACAGATCAGAAAGTTTAACCTAAGGTCAGATCCTGCAGAATACAAACTACAAAACCTCTGGAACAATGGCTAAAGTGGGGCGATCGTGGCTCAATCGGAAGGTTGCCGGTTCGAGCCCCGGCTCCGACAGTCTCAGTCGTTGTGTCCATGGGCAAGACACTTCACCCGTTGCCTACTGGTGGTGGTCAGAGGGCCAGATTTCTATGAAAAGATGTAAACTCAAAACACTGTTCACCCGACAGCACGTACATGGACATGCAAGTGCTGAAAGTAGACACCTCATAGATTCCGAAACTGCAGGTTTCGTCACTCTCCGACCAAAATTCACTGAACCAAAAGCAAAAGAGGACAAAACTACGCGTTATGTTTGAATAACATTGTAATGAATTCCATTCAAATCCCACTTCCTGCACAGTTCTCTCATCAGTGAGCTTTGAGACCAGTTTTCCATCAAAAATCTTTATTTTTGGGTTATTCGCTTGCTTATTACGCAACAATCTACCGTTGTGTACAGTGTTGTCAGCCGCTGGTTCTCCCCGCCAAAAAAAATTACCTCTGACAAGAAAGCGTAGTTTCTGATATTCAATACCGAAGAAATTTCAACTTTCACAAATTATGCCAAAATTCCAAAATGCTCAGCTACGTCCCTAATAAAACCTCTGTAACTGTTTTTGTAATTATAATTTTACACATTTATTTCTTAAGATTTAAGTCAAAAGAGTCGTGCTGACAGATTTATGTCTTTGTCACAGGAGCTTTTTCTTTATCGTGTAGAAAAACAGCTAAATATGTAACTTCTTTACACTGGTAGAAAGGGGAGTTTCACTGGTCTGGCCTGGTTTCAGTGGGCTGTATGTGGCCCGGGATGTAAAATGAATTTGACACTCCCGTTGTAAACCAATAAACAAACATGAAGTCCAAGAGTAGTCACTAGCTGGACTTCAACTGATTCTGGTTCATTAATGAATGTGTTCCTCTTAATGTTCACATCTGGGTTGTTTTTGCAGCTACTACAGACTTTTCTTGTCAATCTAGCCCACACTCCAGTATTAACCTCTTAACCAGCGACAAAGACGTCTTCATTATTTAAAGGCACCCACAGAAACTCTCATGAAGCTCAGCCAACGCTCCATAAACACCACACAGCCTGAAGACAGGTGCAGTTTTTGTTGCAGATTAAAAGTCCAAATCAGCAAGTTGTTTGAGCAGCGAGCCAAGAGAAGCGTGCGCAGAGGCCCGAGGCACCGTGTGGTGGTGAGTCACAGAAGGGATGAGGAGCAGAGAGAGGGTGAGGGAGGAAGACAAACAGTATGGTTTGAAGTGGAGGGAAAAGACAAAGAGTCAGATTTAGAACTGAGTTTAGGAAAGGAGGGGGATGAGAGAGAAAGAACGAGACTCAAAGAAAAACAGACTAAAGAAATGAAAGAAGATGAGAGAAAATGACGTTTGGGTTTTTTTCCTCGTGTGTCAAATGTTGAGAAATGTTGAGTGAGTTCAGAGTGAGAAACCAAGAATGGAAGACTCATTAATGAGTCTTTTAAGGGTCTTATTAATGTTGGAACTAGTGTGTTTAGTCTTAACCATTGGCTTACTTTTATATAAGTGAATTAGACTCAACATGAAGAACTGAAGATGAGTCGTGTCTGGATTCCGGTGCAAACATTTACAGTACTGTGCAACAGCCATGGATCACCCCTCATATCTTTATATTTCACTATGAAGAACTGAAGGAAATAGGTCGAGCGTTTTACAGCGTGGTATGATCACCTTTATTCTTCAACACAGCCAAAATATAATCTAAAATTGGTTCTTTGCTAAGTAGACACAACACTGGTATATTCCACATACTGTCTGGAATCATTATCATGCTAAAATGAAACCAATCATGTGCTTTTGGGTAGTTGTGGAAGGTGGATCAACATCAGCTTTGACAGGATCCTCAACACCACTGGCTGAAATTCAGCCCCAAACCATGGCAGAGCCTCCACCATGTTTTACAGATGGTTGTAGATGCTCATTGTTGTAGCTCCTTTTATATATCGATGATGATTTGAACTCAAAATTTAAAATTTACATTCATCACTCCATAAGACCTGATTTTCAGTCCAGTTCTTATGAACGTTCCCCATTTCTTAAGAACAGCTTATTGTCAGCCACTCTTCCACAGAGACCATTTCTAGTGAAGCTTCAGCAAATATTAGATGAATTAACTGAAGGGTCGTATATATTCCAGGTGCTGTGTCAGATCTTTGCTGTGGTTTTTTTCTTTCAGAGACAGGTGACAGTTTTTTTAAGGCCTGCCATTTGTTTTGTCCTCATTGTCCAATGTTCTCAAACTAGTTAAGACACACTGCACATCCCAAGTTTTCAGCTCTGAGAATCCACTTGCTGATACAAAATTATTTTTAAAAAGGGATGAAAAATGCAAACAAACAGAAAAAAGTCCATCTGAAAATGGTCGTGTACAGGTCTGGACTGAAAATGAAATTGGAAAAGCATTTCAGGAAGCCTGGAGAACTATTGCTTAAGACCTCTTTGAAAACAACAGGAAGGTCTGGCTTCTTGGAAGCCAATTATAAAGAAATAAGGGGTGACTCAAGACTTTTGCACAGTACTGTAGTTCCAGTCATTCAGTGAAATTATTGTTAAATCATTGTCCACGCGTTTCATCCATATATATTTTGTAGTGGCTTTATCATTCAGCACCATTTCAAGTGCTGGGAGTCAAATGTGGGTCACAAAGACAAACAAACATGCACTACTTGGGCGATCGTGGCTCAAGAGTTGGGATTTTGCCTTGTAATCAGAAGGTTGCCAGTTCAAGCCCCGGCTTGGACAGTCTCGGTCACTGTGTCCATGGGCAAGATGCTTCACCCGTTGCCTGGTGGTGGTCAGAGGGCCCGGTGGCGCCAGTGTCCGGCAGCCTCGCAGCACTGTGTCTGTCACGGTTCTGGGTCAGTTTGACCCAGTTTCATCCGTGTGTTCCCTGCCGTCATCATCATGTACCATCGTCTTCCTTCCTTTGTGTTCTTGTTCGTGCTCAGTAGTTTAGTTGTCCCAGTATAGTTTAGTTCTCCGTTTTGCCGTTTGCATCTCTATTTTTTGTGTTCAATAAATCACCTTCACGCCTTCACGACTGCCTGCGTTTGGATCCTCCTTTTCCTTTTCCACATGGCTCTTCTCACTCGCCGTGACAGTGTCTTGTATACCTGTGCATTTATGTGTATGTGTGTGTATGAGTGGTGCTGTGGACTTCCTTTTGTAAAGCTTAACTACAAGTGTTTTGAGTCAATAGTGTTTTTTTTGGGGAAATACACAGGCAGCAGATATGTGTTGGATGAAGGGAAAGTCCCCCAAACTGTGCATAAACATACATCTGTGTGTAAAGTGTGTGTGTGTATGTGTAAAGTGTACATGTTTAGACATCTTTCTGAGGACAGAAAATTGGCACGACACTTTACTTTTGGAGACAAACAGTCACTCATAGGGACAAAATGCCTGTCCCCACGAGTTTGAAGGCCTTTATGTCAATTAGATGTCCTCACTAAGATATGAAAGTGTGTGTGTGTGTGTGTGTGTGTGTGTGTGTGTGTGTGTGTGTGTGTGTGTGTGTGTGTGTGTGCACATGAACACTTGCACTCACACTTGTTTGGAAGCATTTCTTGCACTCAAACTCTTCTAGAGCCAAGTCTCAATGTGAACATATTGCAAACACGACAAGCAGCAAAAAGGCCGCCAGTCAATACAGCTGGCTGAGATTTAGCCTGAAAATAAAAATATGTTGCTCAGGCTCAATTATATAAGCATATTTCCTACAGTAAATGTAACAAGATGCAAACAGTTAACTTTGTCAGAATACAGGCAGCAGCATCTAATGTCTCCCAATCTGACACAAATCTTTTGCTATATAATGTACATGCAGAGAGACCTGACACAAAGTGGTAAAAATGTTTTTTCCATGGTCATTTATGCACACATGTACTTAACACTATGTTTGTGGCTTGATTCAAATTGTTTGTTGGTCATAATACAGCCCACAACCAAGTGTGTAATTAAATGGAATTTCAGTGTATTTTAAATGAAATTACCATGAAATTATATTTACCTATAAATACTGCATATGTAATTTTAAGGTGGTGTAGAATTGCATGGTCATTTAGCAGAAAAATATTATTATATTATATTTCAAAATATTTTTCCACTTACTTCGCACATTAAATATTCCCATGAAATTACACAATGCTTACAATTACTCATAGTATAATTTGTGTCTCCTTTGCTGTATAATTTCCATAATTTAGGCACCACTTACAATATCATTATTCTTTTCTGTAAAATACATGAAGTTGTGCAATACACACATTTATTTATGCATGACCCACAATTACTTAAACTTTCCTTTAAATTACTTACGCAGTACTTGAATTTTCTTACAGAATTGCTTGTCTTTGTTTCCTGTAAAAAACAACAACAACAAAAAAAACATCATAATGAAACACAAGTCCCCAATTTTTGTAATCAATATATTTTATTGAGAATTCTGTTATGATTTCATCAGGGTAATTGACTGGATGAGGAGTCAAATTTAAAAGAAAAATAAGCATTTCATTAATAAAATATCACAAAAAGAAGTCACATACATTTAATATCTATTGTACTCTAACTTGGTTTATCAAATAAAATAAGTTGAGCACCGTTTTTAACCTGTGTGTGTGTGTGTGTGTGTGTGTGTGTGTGTGTGTGTGTGTTGGTCTCCAGGACGCTGACAGACCTGCTGAAACAGCAGGGGAATGAGGTGAGCTCGGTGGAAAATGCCACGGCCAGTCCGCCCAGTGCAGGGAGAGTCAACGGCGTCTCAGCCAGGATGCTGCGCAGCAGGAGTGGTAAGTGCAAAGAAAGATTGTGCACATACAAAAACACATGTAAACACACGTGCACATGTAAAAGGTAATGCAGTAAAAGATTAGTTTACTGCTGTCAAAGACTGCAAGACTATAGGCTCACCAACTAACAGTACTGTCCCTGTACTATGAAGCAAGATTTCATCTTACCCTGGTAATTTCAGGGTTAAGCCTGAGTTTCCTGTACTATGAAGATAGTTCACCTGTTACGGAGCATATCGCCATGGTAACTTATGAGAGGGTATTTTAATGCTAGACTCCTGTACAATGTTTTTCCTCTCACACACACTCATACCACTGATTTGCTTGCAGCAGCTGTGTTGTTTTTCATCTCTATTTTGTGTTTAATCGCTTCAGATTTTTCTAATAGCAAAGTCTCACGTGTCATGTGAACGTACAGGAAATATCCTGCGTTAACTTATTGAATTGATAACTAGTTTCATTCTCTCTGAAGTCTGTCTCTAGTGTCATAGGGTGAGAGGCAGCGTACACTCTGGACCGCTTGTCAATCTATTGCAGGCCTATCACAGAGAGACAGACAACAATTCACACTAAATCCTATGAATAATTTAGAATCACCAGTTAACCCAAAAAGCACGTTTGGACTGTGTGAGGAGATATCACAGGCATGTTCAAGGAAAACATGGAGACTACACACAGAAAAGCCCCGACCAGCCAGCTGGTTTGAACCAATGACTGCAGAAAAGTAGTAGTTTTCTACAGTCATTGGTTTGAACCTGGAAACCTCTTGCTCAACAACCCAGTTGCTTTGAACTTCATGTTATATTCATAACATGAAGCAGGCCTGAACCCTGAAGGCAGCATGTGCCTTTTTCCTACATTTCCATCAGCAGATACAGCAACGTGGAATTTAAACACCTATTTTAACCATGTTTTACTCAGAGCAAACCACCTCTTGTGTGCTTGGATTGTTTCGGTTTGTGCATACCAGTAACTGATGGTGCACGTACATTGATTAGCGATGTGATGGTGTGTACTCTGCATCTGATGGTGTGGAAGGGTGGGAGAGGGCGGGCGTCTCGTATGAGAGACCCTGCAGCTTCTATCTCGCATTTCTCACTGTGTGGAATTTCACACCCCGCTAATGACATGATGCCACATGCAGTATGTG